>NC_053394.1:149580514-150205514 GCF_905171765.1 Bufo bufo
GTATGTTTTTTACGGATCCACTGATACATGGATCGGATCCGCAAAACACATAGGGACGTCTGAATGGAGCCTTACAGGGGGGTGATCAATGACGGGGGTGATCACCCCATATAGACTCCCTGATCACCCCCCTGTTATTGATCACCCCCCTGTCATTGATCACCCCCTGTAAGGCTCCCTTCAGACGTCCGTATGTTTTTTACGGATCCACGGATACATGGATCGGATCCGCAAAACACATACAGACGTCTGACTGGAGCCTTACAGGGGGGGTAATCACCCCATATAGACTCCCTGATCACCCCCCTAATAAAAAAAATAAAAAATCGTACATTTTCATAGAACAACATTGTTGTTTCATGACTGCTGACCCCCAACATCCCGTTGCCCAATAACACAAGTGAGACCTATATATATATATATACACAAATATTAAACTTCACTATAAGACGCACCTAGGTTTTTGAGGAGGAAAATAAGAAAAAAATATTTTTAACCAAAAGTTGTGCTTTTGGTGGGCTTTGAATTAATGGTGGTCTGTGCATGACACTATTATGGGGGATCTGTGGATGACGCACTGTCATGTGGGGGATCTGTGGATGGCACTGTTATGGGGGACCTGTGGATGGCATTGTTATGGGGGATCTGTGGATGGCACTGTTATGGGGGATCTGTGGATGGCACTGTTATGGGGGATCTGTGGATGGCACTGTTATGGGGGATCTGTGGATGGCACTGTTATGGGGGATCTGTGGATGGCACTGTTATGGGGGATCTGTGGATGGCACTGTTATGGGGGATCTGTGGATGGCACTGTTATGGGGGATCTGTGGATGGCACTGTTATGGGGATCTGTGGATGGTACTGCTATGGGGTGGGATATCTGTGGATGGCATTGTTATGGGGTGGGGGGATCTGTGGATGGCATTGTTATGGGGTGGGGGATCTGTGGATGGTGCTGTTATGGGGGATCTGTGGATGGCATTGTTATGAGGTGGGGGATCTGTGGATGGAACTGTTATGGGGTGGGATATCTGTGGATGGTACTGCTATGGGGTGGGATATCTGTGGATGGCATTGTTATGAGGTGGGGGGATCTGTGGATGACACTGCTATATGTCATCCACAGATCCCCCTCATAACAGTGTCCCCCAATACACCGGCCCTCTGCTCGCCGCAGTATTTATAAACGTGAATCCTTATCCTGTTATTAAGTTGAACTAACGCTGCGCTCTCCCATGTTCCCCTGTTCCCCTGTATCCCCATAGCACTTACTTAAGCTTCCATAGCAGGCAGAGCGGACGGCACCAGTAACGTCACTCACTGACGTCGCGCGTCTGCTCTGCCTGCTTCATTCATAGAGTGGGCGGAGCAGGCGCTCGACGTCAGTGAGTGACGTTACTGTTGCCGTCCGCTCTGCCTGCTATTGAAGCTTAAGTAAGTGCTATGGGGATACAGGGGAACATGGGAACATGGGAGAGCGCAGCGTTAGTTCAACTTAATAACAGGATAAGGATTCACGTTTATAAATACTTTGGTGAGCGGCGGGGCCCGGTGTAAAAGTACAGTGACTGCACTGGGCCCCGCCCCTAGTTACGGACTCCAGCCCCTCCTCTCTCCCAGCTCATACATAGCAGTCTGCGATGCTGCATCTTTGCCGGGCCGCAAAGATATTCATTGCGGCCACATGCGGCCCGCGGGCCGCATGTTTGACACCCATGCCTTAGGGTGTCTACTTTCCGAAATGGGGTCATTTGTGGGGTGTTTGTACTGTCTGGCCATTGTAGAACCTCAGGAAACATGACAGGTGCTCAGAAAGTCAGAGCTGCTTCAAAAAGCGGAAATTCACATTTAGGTACCATAGTTTGTAAACGCTATAACTTTTACCCAAACCATATTTTTTTACCCAAACATTTTTTTTTATCAAAGACACGTAGAACAATAAATTTAGAGAAAAATTTATGTATGGATTTTTTTTGCAAAATTTTACAACTGAAAGTGAAAAATGTCATTTTTTTGCAAAAAAAATCATTAAATTTCGATTAATAACAAAAAAAGTAAAAATGTCAGCAGCAATGAAATACCACCAAATGAAAGCTCTATTAGTAAGAAGAAAAGGAGGTAAAATTCATTTGGGTGGTAAGTTGCATGACCGAGCAATAAATGGTGAAAGTAGTGTAGTGCAGAATTGTAAAAAGTGGTCTGGTCATTAAGGGTGTTTAAGCTAGGGGGGCTGAAGTGGTTAATGTTGATCTGCTGGAATGAGAGGATCTGGAAGAAAGTGCAGTGCGCTTGGTTGTGGTGGATCTGTGAGATCTGGTCTCCTGCAGTTGAGTAATGCGGAGTTCTACCTTAAGCTTAGCATTTTGCACTGCGAGATCCCTTTGTTGGTTCAGCGCATCAGTCCTGGTCAGTTCTTCTGAAGAATCCTCTATATTAGAGTCCTGCAAGAAGGCTGAGTATTTTGCAGACAGCTGCTGGTAGCGTACATACACAGCAAATAGGTGATTTATAGAGTCTCTTATTTCAGCTGGTTGATCATTAGAGTGTGACAACACTGACATGCGGTGTGAGGTTCTGTCCCAGAGGTCTGACAGATTACTGGACAACTCATCTCTAATGGCTTGATAGTTTTCTCTGAGTTTCTGTGTTGGTTTTATTGTACGTTTGGGGCTTTCACTCTGTTCGGTAATATCTGCAGAATCTGCTCCCTGTACATCTGCGGGTTCAGAGGCATGATGTATCTGCATTGGTTCAGCCATAAAAGAGTGTTCAGAGCCTTGTCTAGACACTTTTGACGGTTTTGCAAAAAAAATTGTACTGTCTCTTTAAGAAGACGAACAGCGGCTTAGATAGGTGAGGTAACACAGTGCAATGTAGAGAAACTGTTTTCAGCATTCACTTGAAGTGCAGTGAGCTTGTGCGACCATGTGCATTCACAAGATCGCAAATGGCACTGAGCTTGATACAGTGGGATGCGAAAGTTTGGGCAACCTTGTTAATCGTCATGATTTTCCTGTATAAATCGTTGGTTGTTACGATAAAAAATGTCAGTTAAATATATCATATAGGAGACACACACAGTGATATTTGAGAAGTGAAATGAAGTTTATTGGATTTGCAGAAAGTGTGCTATAATTGTTTAAACAAAATTAGTCAGGTGCATAAATTTGGGCACTGTTGTCATTTTATTGATTCCAAAACCTTTAGAACTAATTATTGGAACTCAAATTGGCTTGGTAAGCTCAGTGACCCCTGACCTACATACACAGGTGAATCCAAATATCATAAAGAGTATTTAAGGGGGTGAATTGTAAGTTTCCCTCCTCTTTTAATTTTCTCTGAAGAGTAGCAACATGGGGGTCTCAAAACAACTCTCAAATGACCTGAAGACAAAGATTGTTCACCATCATGGTTTAGGGGAAGGATACAGAAAGCTGTCTCAGAGATTTCAGCTGTCTGTTTCCACAGTTAGGAACATATTGAGGAAATGGAAGACCACAGGCTCAGTTCAAGTTAAGGCTCGAAGTGGCAGACCAAGAAAAATCTCGGATAGACAGAAGCGACGAATGGTGAGAACAGTCAGAGTCAACCCACAGACCAGCACCAAAGACCTACAACATCATCTTGCTGCAGATGGAGTCACTGTGCATCGTTCAACCATTCGGCGCACTTTACACAAGGAGATGCTGTATGCGAGAGTGATGCAGAGGAAGCCTTTTCTCGGCCCACAGGACAAAAAGTGCCGCTTGAGGTGGGCTAAAGCACATTTGGACAAGCCAGCTTCATTTTGGAATAAGGTGCTGTGGACTGATGAAACTAAAATGGAGTTATTTAGCCATAACAAGGGGCGTTATGCATGGAGGAAAAAACACAGCATTCCAAGAAAAACACCTGCTACCTACAGTAAAATATGGTGGTGGTTGCATCATGCTGTGGGGCTGTGTGGCCAGTGCAGGGACTGGGAATCTTGTCAAAGTTGAGGGACACATGGATTCCACTCAGTATCAGCAGATTCTGGAGACCAATGTCCAGGAATCAGTGACAAAGCTGAAGCTGCGCTGGGGCTGGATCTTTCAACAAGACAACGACCCTAAACACTGCTCAAAATCCACTAAGGCATTTATGCAGAGGAACAAGTACAACGTTCTGGAATGGCCATCTCAGTCCCCAGACCTGAATATAATTGAAAATCTGTGGTGTGACTTAAAGAGAGCTGTCCATGCTCGGAAGCCATCAAACCTGAATGAACTAAAGATGTTTTGTAAAGAGGAATAGTCCAAAATACCTTCAACCAGAATCCAGACTCTCATTGGAACCTACAGGAAGCGTCTAGAGGCTGTAATTTCTGCAAAAGGAGGATCTACTAAATATTGATTTCATTTCTTTTTTATGGTGCCCAAATTTATGCACCTGCCTAATTTTGTTTAAACAATTATAGCACACTTTCTGTAAATCCAATAAACTTCATTTCACTTCTCAAATATCACTGTGTGTGTCTCCTATATGATATATTTAACTGACATTTTTTATCGTAACAACCAACGATTTATACAGGAAAATCATGACAATTAACAAGGTTGCCCAAACATTCGCATCCCACTGTAGCAGATTTGGCACACACATATACCCAGCAGGCTGTAGGAATAGCGATTTATCCCTAGTGAGACCTCTATGCCTGGCCTGTATGAGCAGATATAATCACTGCGGACAATCCTTATCAGATAGCTTGAACTCACCAACATCGAGTTTATCCGTGTAAGTTGCTTTATTCTGTAAGCCAGATAACAGAGTACAGCAGAACAGATGGATTCCAGTATTGTGCGGTCAAAAGATGATGCTTTTGTAAGCTTACATGAGAATACATGTGTACCTGTGCAAATCCCTGGAGCAGTATGAAGAAACAGGAAGGGAGGTACACAGAAGAAGGGGTGGAGCAATGAAATGACTGACATATATCACGAACAAAAAAACAAGTGCAATACCAAAAACGGCCACTAGATGGGAGCATATAAACAAATATAGAATATCTGAATGGTTCAATGAAATAAACTATATAGATTTTAACTGCATAGCAGTACACCTGGGTCCACTGTCTCTTCTTCCCCTGTGTTACGTACTGGCCAATCCCCTGTCCAAGACGCAGGCCCGGATGCCTCCCATCCTGCACAAGTACCATCGCAAGCACCATCAGCTAGCACATCGACTTCTGTGTCCCAGCGCAGCGTACAGATGTCCATACCCCAGGCCTTTAAACGAAAGCACAAATACCCAGCCACCCACCCACAAGCCATAGCACTAAATGCGCACCTTTCCAAATTGCTGTCCCTGGAAATGTTGCCATTTAGGCTTGTGTACACACGTCCTTCGTTACCCAGTCCCCAGCCACTATTTTTCCCGGTGTGCCGTACCCGCCCTACACCAGCATGTGTCCCGTAACATCACCCGTGTCCTGACCAACGCAGATATTGGGAAGGTCCACTTAACGACTGACATATGGACAAGTGCTTTTGGCCAGGGATGCCACATTTCCCTGACGGCACACTGGCCGAACATTGTGGAGCCCGGGAGCGAGTCGTACCCTGGGATGGCACAGGTGCTACCGACGCCAAGGATTGCGGCCCCTACTTCCATCAGGATTTCCGCCACCACCTACATTAGTGGCTTCAACCCCCCCCCCCCCCTTCTCCTCCTCCACTTCCACCTCTGAATTCTCATCTTGCAGCACCAGTCAGTAGCTGGAAGCAGAGTAGCACTGCAGTGGGGAAGCGGCAACAGGCCGTTCTGAAACTAATTTGCTTAGGTGACAAACAGCACACCGCCGCAGAGCTGTGGCAGGGCATAAGGGACCAGACTGAGCTGTGGCTCTCGCCACTCAACCTGCACCAGGCATGGTTGTGTCTGATAATGGACGTAACTTGGTGGCAGCTTTGGAGCTCGGAAAGCTCACACACATACCATGCCTAGCCCACGTGTTCAACTTAGTGGTTCAGCAGTTTCACAAAACCTACCCCAATTTGCCTGAGCTACTGGTGAAGGTGCGCCACATGTGTGCCCATTTCCAAATGTCATCTACCACTGCCGCCGGACTGTCAACGCTGCAGCAGCGCTTGCAATTTTCAGCTCACCGACTGTTGTGCGACGTGAGAACACGCTCGAACTCCACGTTCCACATGTTGGCCAGGCTATGTGAGCAGCAGAGACCAGAAGTGGAATACCAGCTGCAACATGGTCGTCGCCTTTCCAGTCAGCTTCCGCTATTCACAAGCGACAAGTGGGCATGTATGTCTGACCTCTGTGAGGTTTTACGCAACTTTGAGGAATCAACACAGATGGTGAGTGACGATGCCGCTATTATCAGCGTAACCATCCCACTTCTGTGTCTACTGTGTCGCTGCTCACAATGAAGGTGGACACTTTGCATGTGGAAGAGGTGGAAATGGGGGAAGACAGTACACAGGGTGATAGCCAGACCACCCTTAGTTCATCTTCCCAGAGCGAATTGGATGATGATGAGGAGGAGAAGCAGGAGACGGTTGCCTCCGCTATAGAGGGTAGTACCCACAGCAGTTTTATTCTATCTGTTCAGCGTGGATGGACCGAAGAGGAGGAAGAGGATGAGGAGATTAAGAGTCATCCTCCTGATGAGGACAGCGAAGTCTTGTCTGTTGGGACTCTGGCACACATGGCTGACTTAATGTTATGCTGCCTTTCCCATGACCCTCGCTTTATACGCATTTTGGCCAACACCAATTACTGGTTGTTCACCCTTCTCGATACCTGCTACAAAGAGAACTTCTTATCTCTCATTCCTGTGGTGGAGAGGACTAGCAAAATTGTGCAATACCAGAAGGTCCTTGTGGAAAAATTGCTCCAAAAATTTCCAGCTGACAACGCTGGCAGCAGAGTAGGTAGTTCCTTGGGAAACCGAGGAGGGGAGATGAGGGGAACACACAGCAGTTCCAACAGAGGCAAGGCAACACTCTCCAAGGCCTGGGACAGTTTCATCACACCCCGCCAGGAACCTCACCCTGATGCGCGGCCTAGTGTCGCAAGGAGAGAAAAGTTTTGGAAGATGGTGAAGGAGTACGTAGCAGACAGTGTCCTCAATGATCCCTCTGTGCCTTACAACTGTTGGGTGTCAAAGCTGGACACATGCACGGAATGGCGCTCTACGCCTTGGAGGTACTAGCCTGTCCTGCCGCCAGCATTTTGTCAGAGCGGGTATTTAGTGCTGCTGGGGTAATAAAAACTGATACGCGCATCCGCCTGTCAACTGAAAATGCTGACAGGTTGACTCTTATCAAAATGAACAAGGCCTGTGTGCTGCTACGCAGTTAAAATCTATATAGTTTAATTCATTGAACCATTCATATATTCTATATTTGGCCGTAACTTGGTAATGCTGTCACGAGGTAGAGTTGCGGGTATAAAGATAGAGCAAAGGTGCACCCCCTGAGCTGCCACCCGGTCACCTGTCCCTGCCTACTTGCACCACCCACCCTAGGTGACGGGGCGCAACTGGGCAACAGTCCCTGACCTGAGTAAGTGCAAGCAGAGAGATAGAGACAGCAGGGAAGCAGACAGCCAATGAGAGGTAGCACTAGAGCGGACAGAGAGGTGGAACAAGCAAGGTACCACCAAAAACGGAAGGGCGAGGCGGGTCAACTAGCCAGGGTCAGTCCAGGAGGTCACGTCAGTACAAGAGAAGAGGCAAAGACAAAATCCAAAAGCAAGCCGAGGTCAAAATCCGAGAGGTATCGTCAAGGTTCAGGGAGCAGGCAGAAGAGGTGTCAGGAAGCAAATCTAAAAGTAAGCTAAATAACAATAATAATACACAGCCTAAGGGACCAAAATCACAGGCAACCTGTAGCCAGCAGGTTGCCTGTAATTATAGTGGGGAGTGAGGGTCATGTGACGTGGCCAGCGTCACATGATCGACAGACAAACAAGCACCGAGTGATCAGCTAAGCGCTCAAGGCAGACCTAGGAGCAACGAGCCTCCCAGATAGCAAAAGCCTCCCTGGGAAGAGGCTGAACACAGATCCTCGCTCCCGAAGCTACGCAGCAGGTCTGCGGCTGATGGGAGACCAAGTGCGCCTTCGGTGCCCCGTTACAAATGCACTTGTTTTTCTTGTTCGTGATATCTGTGATTCATTTCCTTTCATTGCTCCACCCCTTCTTCTGTGTACTTCACTTTCTGTATCTTCACCATACAGGTACACATGTATTCTCATGTACGCTTATAAAAGCATCATCTTTTGACCGCATAATCCCGGAATCCATCTGTTCTGCTGTACTCTGTTATCTGGCTTACAGAATAAAACAACTTACATGGATAAGCTCGGTGTTGGTGAGTTCAAGCTATCTGATAAGGAATGTCCGCAGTGATTATATCTGCTATTACAACAATCGGAGTCAGAATAGTCAAAAGATGCATAGAATTCCTACAGCCTGCTGTGTATATGTGTGTGCCTAATCTGCAATCAAGCTCAGTGCCATCCGCCATCTTGTGAATGCACATGGTCGCACAAGCTTACTGCACTTCAAGTGAATGTTGAAAACAGTTTCTCTACATTGCACTGTGTTACCTCACCTGTCTAAGCTGCTGTTCGTCTTCTTAAAGAGACAGTACCATTTTTTCGCAAAACTATAAAAAATGTCTAGACAAGGCTCTGTACACTCTTTTATGGCTGAACCAACGCAGATACATTATGCCTCTGAACCGGCAGATGTACAGGGAGCAGATTCTGCAGATATTACCGAACAGAGTGTAAGACCCAAACGTACAATAAAACCAACACAGAAACTCAGAGAAAACTATCAAGCCATTAGAGATGAGTTGTCCAGTAATCTGTCAGACCTCTGGGACAGAACCTCACACCGCATGTCAGTGTTGTCACACTCTAATGATCAACCAGCTGAAATAAGAGACTCTATAAATCACCTACAGTACAGACCAAAAGTTTGGACACACCTTCTCATTTAAAGAGTTTTCTTTATTTTCATGACTATGAAAATTGTAGATTCACACTGAAGGCATCAAAACTATGAATTAACACATGTGGAATTATATACATAACAAACAAGTGTGAAACAACTGAAAATATGTCATATTCTAGGTTCTTCAAAGTAGCCACCTTTTGCTTTGATTACTGCTTTGCACACTCTTGGCATTCTCTTGATGAGCTTCAAGAGGTAGTCCCCTGAAATGGTTTTCACTTCATAGGTGTGCCATGTCAGGTTTAATAAGTGGGATTTCTTGCCTTATAAATGTGGTTGGGACCATCAGTGGCGTTGAGGAGAAGTCAGGTGGATACACAGCTGATAGTCCTACTGAATAGACTGTTAGAATTTGTATTATGGCAAGAAAAAAGTAAAGAAAAACGAGTGGCCATCATTACTTTAAGAAATGAAGGTCAGTCAGTCAGACGAAAAATTGGGAAAACTTTGAAAGTAAGGGCTATTTGATCATGAAGGAGAGTGATGGGGTGCTGCGCCAGATGACCTGGCCTCCACAGTCACTGGACCTGAACCCAATCAAGATGGTTTGGGGTGTGCTGGACTGCAGAGTGAAGGCAAAAGGGCCAACAAGTGCTAAGCATCTCTGGGAACTCCTTCAAGACTGTTGGAAGACCATTTCAGGGGACTACCTCTTGAAGCTCATCAAGAGAATGCCAAGAGTGTGCAAAGCAGTGATCAAAGCAAAAGGTGGCTGCTTTGAAGAACCTAGAATATGACATATTTTCAGTTGTTTCACACTTGTTTGTTATGTATATAATTCCACATGTGTTAATTCATAGTTTTGATGCCTCCATAGTCATGAAAATAAAGAAAACTCTTTGAATGAGAAGGTGTGTCCAAACTTTTGGTCTGTACTGTATTTGCTGTGTATGTACGCTACCAGCAGTTGTATGCAAAATACTCAGCCTTATTGCAGGACTCTAATATAGAGGATTCTTCAGCAGAATTGACCAGGACTGATACACTGAACCAACAAAGGGATCTCGCAGTGCAAAATGCTACGTTTAAGGCAGAACTCCGCATTACTGAACTGCAGAAGACCAGATCTCACAGATCCACCACAACCAAGCACACTGCACTTTCTTCCAGATCCTCTCGTTCCAGAAGATCAACATTAAGTGACAAGTTAATAGAGGCCCGCGCGGATGTCAAATCAAAAAAGGCGCAAAGCTCCTTTACCAGAAGGCAAGCAGAAATGGAAGCTCAAAGGGCAGAGGCAGATTCACAAATAAAGATTCTGCAAATGGAAGGGGAGGAAGCAGCTTCCCTAGCAAAGCTGAAAGTACTTGAACAAGCAATGGGACAAAAGTACTAATTCAGACTGCCTTATCCCAGCAGAACTGGAAGATCCAGCTGAACGCACCAGTGAATACGTTCTAAAGCATAACATCTGCAAAGATACAGAGTAATCTCCTGTACCTCCTACTAACAACACTGTTCTGACTCTCAACGCAGAGACCTCTCAGCTTTATATATATGAGCCTCTTGAAGTGTACAACGCAAGTACATCAATGCAGCAAACCGGATCAACTCATGTCAACAACAAGGTGACTTCCAGTGCTAAGCCGCAGCTCAAACCAAAACCAGCACAAGCATTAGAGACTATACCACAGTTGAATGCTCATGCAACATCATTTTACCCTGGTAAACCTCACCCTACATCACCAGAGAATTTTCACACCCAAGGGGTTCCACAAGTTACTTTGACGCCAAGGAGAGACAGACTAGACATGAATGACTTTGCCAGATACATGGTACGCCGTGAGCTCATTAACACCAGCCTCTCAAAGTTTGACGACTGTCCAGAGAGCTACAGGGCCTGGAGATCAACCTTCAAGGCTACTATTGCCGATCTCAACCTTACTGCTAAGAAGAACTTGATTTTCTCATAAAGCGGCTGGGACCAGAATCTGTAGGTCATGTTAAAGGACTCAGAACAGTACATGTTGACCACCCAGATGCAGGTCTTGTTGCTGCATGGGCAAGACTTGAGCAAGCCTATGGTAGCTATGAAGCCATAGAAAGCTCTCTATTCAAGAGACTGCAAAACTTCCCAAAAATAGGGAACAAAGACTATCGCAAGCTCCAAGATGTAAGTGACCTCCTCGTGAAGCTATAGTTGGCAAAGACTGACCCACGTCTACCTAGACTAAGCTTCTTGGACAACCCTCATGGTGTCAACCCAGTGGTGTCTAAACTGTCATACAGACTACAAGAGAAATGGGCACAACAGGGCTCAAGATACAAAATAGACTATAATGTATCCTTTCCTCCATTCTCATACTTCTGCAGGTTCATTAGTAATCAAACCTGGATGAGAAACGATCCCAGCTTCAGCTTCAGTGAACCCAACCTGCCTGCCTCATCCTCACCATCATCAAGGTATGATAATACAGCAGCTAAACGTAGAGACTTAAATAGAGCAATATCTGTTAAAAGGACATCTCACCCTTCGCAACCTCACCTATTGATCAGGGCGTTGTGGATGACAGAGATAAAGACCCTAATCGTCAGTGTCCTATTCACAAGAAGCCTCACCCTCTTAAGAAATGTCGTGGGCTTAGGGCAAAGACTTTACAAGAGCGCAGGTAGATTCTCCGGAAACTTGGCATATGATACAAGTGTTGTGCTTCTTATAGCCATTTTGTTAAAGACTGTAAATTTGTCATCAAGTGCACAGAATGCAGTAGCGACAGACATGTTACAGCCATGCATCCTACTCCACTTCCAGACAACCCACAGCAGCTTCCTACCTCCACTCGAGTCTCAAATCATGGCGGGGAGCAACAAGGTCATGCTCCAACCAAAGATAATGACTCTTCTCCATGTACAGAAGTCTGTGGAGAAGGCAAGGACCACAAATGCTGTGCCAAGATATGCCTAGTCAAGATATACCCAAAGAGTCATCCTGAGAAAGCTGCTAGGATGTATGCCATAATAGATGAACAGAGCAACAGATCCCTGGTTAAGCCTAAATTCTTTGAGATCTTTGGCATAGAGGGTCACGCAACACCATATACTCTCAGAACCTGTTCTGGTCGTGTAAAGACCTTCGGCAGAAGGGTTGATGGGTTCATGGTCTCTACTATTAACGAGGGAGAGGGCATAACCCTACCAACGTTAGTCGAGTGCGACCAGATACCAGACGAAAGGGAAGAGATTCCCACTCCAGAAGCTGCATATCAACATCCTCATTTAAGGCACCTTGTTGATGAGATTCCTGCAATGGACAAGAGTGCTGAAATCTGTTAGGAAGGGACATTCTCAGAGTACATAAAGTATGCGATCAGTGCGATGGGCCTGACAACGCTCCTTATGCACAAAGACTTGACCTAGGCTGGGAATAGTGGGGGATGTATGCTTGGACAGGATGTGTACGCCATCTGAGATCCACTCCTTCAAGACTTACGTGTTGGGAAACGGACGTGCATCCCACTTCAAACAGTGTCCTCACCATTATGAAGTAAAGGAGAAGCTTCTTGACATCATCCAAGTACCTGATGTTACTCCTGTCCGTTGCGATGACAACCTAGGTACCACAGTGTTTTGTACTACAAGTAAGGACAACAAAATAGCCTTGTCAGTTGAAGACGGAGAATTCATCAAAATAATGGATAAGGAATTCTTTCAAGATGAGTCTAACAGCTGGGTTGCACCATTACCTCTTCGTGCTACAAGGGCCAAACTCCCAATCAATCGTGAACAGGCTTTATACAGATTCAACACACTTCGACGAACACTAAGGAACAGGCCTGAAATGAAGGACCATTTCATCGCTTTTATGAAAAGGATCTTTGACAATGATCACAACGAACCAGCGCCACCACTTCAAAGACACGATGAGTGCTGGTATCTGCCTTTCTTCAGAGTGTATCCACGTAATCCAAAACAAATCAGGATAGTATTTGACTCCAGTGCCAAACATCAAGGTGTATCCCTAAACAATGTTCTTCTCACTGGCCCGAATCTAACCAACAACCTTGTAGGCGTACTTATGAGATTTAGAAGAGAACCAGTTGCCATAACTGCTGAACTATTGAACAGATGTTTCATTGTTTCATTTTACACGAAGACCATAAGAACTTCCTAAGGTTTCTGTGGCACTGTAACAACATGGACAATGAGATTATTGAATACCGCATGAAAGTACATGTTTACGGATGCTCGACACTTCGTTGAGAGAAACTTTTATATTGACGATGGACTCAAGTCTTTACCTACAGACAAAGAAGCCATAGACCTGCTCCAAAGGACACAAGGTATGTTTTCTGAGGCTAACCTTAGACTACACAAAATTGCCTCAAATAGTGTTGCTGTTATGAAAGCCTTTCAACCTGGCGATCATGCCACAGGGTTTAAGGACTTAAATTTGGGAATGGACATGCCACTTATACAGAGAAGTCTGGGCCTATGGTGGGACTTATTAAAGGACACTTTCAGCTTTCAAGTCAGCTCTACAGACAAGCCATTTACCAAGTGGGATGTTCTGTCAGTGGTAAACAGCCTATACGATCCAATGGGATTTGTGGCTCTCATCACCATACAAGGAGAAGTCTTGCTTAGACAGCTCTCAAAGTCTATTAAAGATTGGGATTCTCCACTGCCATCTGACAAGCTTTCAAAGTGGGAGTCCTGGAAGCAATCTCTACACGCCTTAGATGGAATCCATATACCACGCTGTTACACCTCAGCTTCCTTTGCTACGAGCCAGAGAAAAGAGCATCACATCTTCTCAGACACATCTACTGATGCCGTAGCGGCTGTTGCCTACCTCAAGATGAGAGACTCTTCTAATCAAACCCACATAGGGTTTCTGTTTGGGAAAGCTAAGTTAGCACCTAAGCCTGAGCACACAATTCCTAGGCTTGAACTGTGTGGGACTGTGCTAGCTGTAGAAATCGCAGATTTCATATTACTCGAGCTAGACATTCAGATAGATGACACCAAATTCTACACAGACAGTAAGGTTGTTCTGGACTCACTATATAACCAGTCTAAACATTTCTATGTCTACGTCAGCAACCGTGTACTGTAGAAAGAATCAGGAAATCATCTAAACCTGAATAATGGCATTATGTCCCATCTGAAATTAATCCTTCAAATCATGCTACTAGGCCAGTGTCTGCAAGTGTATTTGCAAATTCTTCCTGGTTAACAGGTCCTGAATTCCTGCTGAATCACACAGAAGAGACCACGGCTGACGTCTTCGGTCTTCTAGAACCTGACAAGGATTCGTCCTGAAGTTACAACCCTCGCCACCAGAACTGAACAAAGACTCGTCTTGGGCTGTCAATGCTTTGAACGTTTTTCCAAGTGGATAAGGCTTGTACGCACCATCGCAAGACAAGGGACTGTAAAGACTTTCATGAGGCCTATCACGGAACTTATTCTGCTCTTGCCCTTTGGGGAATGAACTTATTGCCTATGCTGCTGAATCCTGCCTGAAATTTCAAGCAAGAAGTGTTTGAACTTTAATTGAATCACTTGAAGCCTTACATTTTAGTTGTTGCATTATATGCCTTTTCTCTTTATGTTTTTCAGGTCCTCGGATATCAAGCAAATTGCACTGTTCTTTATTTGCAATTATATAACTACCGTTATGGTTTAAATAGTGACATTTTTAATGCCAGACGGGGAGTGTGCTGCTACGCAGTTAAAATCTATATAGTTTAATTCATTGAGCCATTTATATATTCTATATTTGGTTATATGCTCCCATCTAGTGGCTGTTTTGGGTAATTGTTTTGGCACTTGTTTTTCTTGTTCGTGATATCTGTGATTCATTTCCTTTCATTGCTCCACCCCTTCTTCTGTGTACTTCACCTCCTGCATCTTCATACTGCTCCAGCATATGTACAGATACACATGTATTCTCATGTACGCTTATGAAAGCATCATCTTTTGACCACACAATGCCGGAATCCATCTGTTCTTCTGTACTCTGTTATCTGGCTTACAGAATAAAGCAACTTACACGGATAAGCTCGGTGTTGGTGAGTTCAAGCTATCTGATAAGGATTGTCCGCAGTGATTATATCTGCTTATACAGGCCAGGCATAGAGGTCTCACTAGGGATAAATCTCTATTACAACAATCGGAGTCAGAATAGCCTGGATTGCCCCTGACTTCTCTACTCCACCATAGGAAAGCGGCTGAACATAAAGGCACTTTAAATGTGGCTTTTATGGTGTATTGAATACACTGTATTCCCATGCACCCCTTCCACCACAAAAAAGGGCAGCAGACCCTCGCCCATAATCTAGAATATTCGAAATTACGAATATATATCACTATATTCTAAATATTCTCGAAGTGCCAATAATCGCGATTAATATTTGCGATTCGAATATTTGCGCCCAACACTATAAATGACCACCTTTATGCTTTTGGAGCTCTTTCCTGTTATAGTTGCAGTTGAGATTTGTGGTCATTAGTTCTCTGGCAAGAAAGGTTGTTTGTGGATGGACAAACTAAGTGTGGTTCACTGCATTAATCACTTGTAGTGATGAGTGAGCACAAAAGTATTCGGGTGTTCGGCCCGAACACATCGCGATATTCGTGCGTTTAGCCGATCACTCGAGTATAATGGAAGTCAATGGGAAACAACCAGGCACCCCCTGCTCGGAAGAGAGGAGGGTGCCTGGTCCATTGGAAAAGGTCAGAAAGTGACAGAAACACCACCGAAATGGATCGGGAACAGCATGGGGACGATGTCTGGATGCATCTTGGTCTCCCAGGTCGCTGCTGGGAACCATTTTGTCCGCGTTTTACCCCACTTTTACAGAATGACCAAAATACGCACAAAACCGCCTAAAAAAATCTATGTTACAGTAAAAAATGTTAGGAAACATTCTTTCCTGTATATTAAATTGTATATAAAGTGCAAGTGCTGCAAGTTAACCTGGAGTCAATGGCACATCCCCGTGACGGCGACGATCCATTCGGATGTCTGGCCTATCAACTGTCCATGTAATAGTCAGCTCAAAACAATTGTAAACTACGGGTAACGGGGAATCAGTGTTTGATTCCGGAGAGGTAGCCTGATAAACGGCTACCACATCCAAGGAAGGCAAGCGAGGGGCGCGCAAATTTCTCCTGACTCTGGGAGGTATTGACGATAAATAACAATACAGGACTCTTAAAGGGAACCTGTCACCAGGATTTTGTGTATAGAGCTGAGGACATGGGTTGCTAGATGGCCGCTAGCACATCTGCAATACCCAGTCCCCATAGCTCTGTGTGCTTTTATTGTGTAAAAAAAAAACGATTTGATACATATCCAAATTAACCTGAGATGAGCCAGAGCTTGAAAATATGACTCTTCTCTGGTCACACAAGTAAGATATGACTCTTTTATGTTAATTTGCATATGTATCAAATCGCTTTTTTTACACAATAAAAGCACAGCGAGCTATGGGGACTGGGTATTGAGGATGTGCTAGCGGCCATCTAGCAACCCATGTCCTCAGCTCTATACCCAAAATCCTGGTGACAGGTTTCCTTTAAGATGCCCTGTTATTGAAATTAGCAATAAAAAATTACAGGGAATGTCACTGCGGTATTTTGGATAAGGAAACGTTATACAGGAAGGCACTGCTGCCGCTTTGTTGACTCTAGATAACTTCTGCCTGATCGCACGTCCACGATCCATTTTGATATCTTCCCTATTAACTTTCAATGTTCTTTTATGCGCCTAACATGGTGACCACGGGTGAAGGTGAATCATTGTTCGATTTCGGAGAGGGCGCCTGAGAAACGAATACGGCTACCATTTCAAAGCAAGGCAGCATGATTTGCGGGCCTGCTGTTGAGCTGACCCTGTAAAAGATTTTAGGTTTGGGCCTGCACGTAAGGTGACCCTGTAAAAGATTTTAGGTTTGGGCCTGCACGTGAGGTGACCCTATAAAAGATTTTGGGTTTGGGCCTGCAGGTGAGCTGACCCTGTAAAAGATTTTAGATTTTGCCCTGCAGGTGATCTGACCCTTTTTAAGATTAGATTTTTGGTCCTGCTGGTGAGCTGCCGTGGAACCGACAAACCCAACTTCATTTTGATGGCTGCATTATTCTGCAGGTGCCCATCATACAGCTCTAAAGATGCCTTTGCCATCTGCATCTTTATAATGAATCTGTGGCCTTAGTCTTGTAAAAGATTTTGGGTTTGGGCCTGCAGGTGAGCTGACCCTGAGAAAGATTTTCGGTTTGGGCCTGCAGGTGAGCTGACCCTTTTAAAGATTACATTTGCGGTCCTCCTGGTGAGCTGCGGGGGAACCGACAAACTCAACTTAATTTTGATGGCTGCATTATTCTGCAGGTGCTTGTTATACAGCTCTAAAGATGCCTTTGCTATCTGCATCTTTATAATCAATCTGTGGCCTTAGTATTTCATCCAGTCATTGTGCCACTATGTGTCCTCCTCATCCTACCATCTCCACAGTATGTCACCTTGCCACTCATTTTCATCACCATGCTGATGCTGCCTAAAAGGCCTTAGACTGATCACCAGGCCCACATTGTAAGTAATTTTTTACACCCACATTTGAAATCAAAAATACATTTTAGATGAAAAATTGAAAAATAAACATTATTTCCTGTAGATTTACTTGCATCATTCACATTGGGTTGCGGGCCTGCAGGTGAGCTGACCCAGTGAAAGATTTTAGGTTTGGGCCTGCAGGTGAGCTGACCCTCCCTTAAGAAGGACATGAGGAGATCTTGTGCACTGATTCCCAAACTCCTCAGCATCCACAGTCAGAAGAAGATGAGGGTGGGGAATGGCAATTAGTGTTTAATGAGGTGGATGATGCGGGTGAGACACAGTTGTCAATAAGTGATGGTCTTGTTTGGTCAACCACACAAGTCAGGAGGATCACCCGAGTGAGAAAGTGGAAGAGGGGTTCCTGGACGATGACATCCCTGACCCAACCTGGGTAGGTGGCAAGCCTAGCTAGGACAGCAGTACAGAGGGGGAGGGATCCACAGCACCGCAACAGGTTGGAAGAGGCTGTGGGATGGCAAGACGGAGAAGTCGGGCCACACCAAATAGGCCAGCGTAAAGTTGTCCTTAACCCAGGCCTTTGAACCAAAGCTCAAATACCCAGCTACCCACCCACAGGCCATAGCACTTAATGCACACCTTTAAAAATAGGTGGCCCAGGAAATGTTGCCATTTAGGCCTGTGGACACTTAGGCTTTCCTCAGCATCATGGCGGCGGCCTCCCATCGTTACTCAGTCCCCAGCCGCCACTTTTTATCTTGGTGTTCCAGCCCCGTATTACACCATCAATTGTCTCAAGTAACTTCACCCGTGCCCTGACCAACGCAGTTATTATGAAGGTTCACTTAACAACTGACACATGGACAAGTGCTTTTGGCCAGGGATGGTACAGGTCCGTGAACCTTGTGGAGGCCGGGAGCAAATCGTACCCTGGGATGGCACAGGTGCTACCAACGCCAAGGATTGCGAGCCCACTTCCCATCAGGATTTTCACCACCACCACCACCTACATTAGTTTAAGCAAACTCCCCTTCTCCTACTCCTACTCCATTTCCACCTCAGAATTATCATCTTTCAGCCATTAGTCAATAGCTGTAAGCAGTGTAGCACGGCAGCGGGGAGGCGGCAACAGGCCGTGCTGAAATTATTTTGCTTAGGTGAAAAACAGCACACCTCCGCAGAGCTGTGACAGGGTATAAGGGACTAGACTGAGCTGTAGCTCTCGCCACTCAACCTACAACCAGGCATGGTTGTTTGTTGTGTCTGATAATGGCCGTAACTTGTTGGCAGCTTTTCAGCTCGGCAAGCTCACACACATGGCAATCATACAGCTTATATGTCCCACGCACAACAAACATTCCAAACTTATACATTAATATAAATAAAAACATAACACACGAGAGTGGAGGTAAACCAATGGGATGGCCTGTTAATTAACTTCAAAATAACCATAACATATTTTTAAACCATAAAAACAAAAACAAAATTAACCATAAAAACAATACAATAAATAACAACAATAATACAAACAAAAACAATAATAATAATAGAACCGAAATGTAATTGTGCAAAAATTTTAACCTGACAACGCTGGCAGGAGAGTATGTAGTTCCTTGGCCAACCAAGCGGAGTAGATTATGGGACAAACACAGCAGTTCCAACAGAGGCAGGACAACACTCTCCAAGGCCTTGGACAGTTTTATGACACCCCGCCAGCACCCTCAACCTGATGCACGGTCTAGTGTCACAAGTGTGGAAATTTTTTTGAAGATGGTGAAGGAGTTCATAGCAGACCGTTCCAGCATCCTCAGTGATCCCTCTGTGCCTTACAACTATTGGGTGTCCAAGCTGGATACGTGACACAAACTGGCACTCTACGCCTCAGAGGTGCTGGTCTGCCCTGCCGCCAGCGTTTTGTCAGAGTGGGTATTTGTTGCTGCTGGGGGCATAATAACTGATAATCGCATCCGTCTGTCAACTTAAAATGCTGACAGGTCGACTCTTATAAAAATGAACAAGGCCTGGATTTCCCCTGACTTCTCTACTCCACCAGATGAAAGTGGCTGAACATAAAGGCAATTTAAATGTGGTGTTTTTAATGTACTGAATACACTGTATTCACATGCACCTCTGCCACCACAAAAAAGGTTATATGGTTCAATCTTCCTTCTCTCGTCCTTCTTCTAATCATCCATCATATCAACATGCGTTTTAGGCAGCCCTCGCTCATAATGATTTGTAGGGTCAGCTCACCTGCAGGCCCTCAACATATGATTGGTAGGGTCATCTCACCTGCAGGCCCTCACATATGATTGGTAGGGTCAGCTCACCTGTAGGCCCTCACATATGATTGGTAGGGTCAGCTCACCTGCAGGCCCTCACATATGATTGGTAGGGTCAGCTCACCTGCAGGCCCTCACATATGATTGGTAGGGTCAGCTCACCTGCAGGCCCTCACAGATAATGTTTTAGAAGGTCAGCTCACCTGCAGGCCCTCACATATAATTTTTTAGAAGGTCAGCTCACCTGCAGGCCCTCACATATAATGTTTTAGAAGGTCAGCTCACCTGCAGGCCCACACATATAATGATTTGTAGGGTCAGCTCACCTGCAGGCCCTCACATCTAATGTTTTAGAGGATGAGCTTAACCGTAAGGCCCTCACATATAATGTTTTAGAGGGTCAGCTGACCGGAAGGAACTAGAAAAGAATATTTTTTAAGGTTAGCTTATCGGAAGGCCATTTCAAATAATATTTTTGAGTGTTAGAGCACCTGTAGGCCCTCTGCTACATTATTTTACTCAGTTTCATTGCGCACAGGACCTGGGCCTCTGCGTGCACCATCACTAACATGGCCACTTACACGGCCCGTACATGCCGCCTTCATAATATCAAATGTTATATAAGCTTCAAAGTATTTCACACGTACAGTAGCGTAGGATTTGTAAGTGTATGTGCAAATAAAGAAAAATAGCTATTTGGGATGTGCACACATTACACTGGAGATGTAGCCCTGATAATGTCACAGACTAACATACACCGTGTATGGATAAAGTATAGTATATGTCATTGATATGGATCAAACGCACACACAGTAGATGTGGCACAAATTAATTAAATTCGCGCTGCAGACACTGTTTTCTGATGTAGTACAGTATTGGTCACAGAAAGACAAACACTATGAACTATAACATTAAGCCCAGATTTGTAAAAATGTGACCTAAAGAAACCCATTTCAGATGGCGTACTGTACATGTCACAGAAAACAACACACTATGGACACTAGATTAGGCCCATATTTGTTAAATTATACCTAAAGAAACCCTTTTTCGGATGGAGTACTGTATACGTCACGGATGTGTATTAAACGCACACAATATAGACAATAAATGTGGAGCTGATTATTTGAATTTACGCCAAAAAATACAGTCTGCGGATGATGTACAGTATATGTCAGTAATAGGTATTAAATAAAAAATATCTTGCTGCTGTCACACACACAGTAGTCCTTAAAAGGACTTTGGGGGTCTTTGAAAAGCTTTTGATAGCTTTTTTGAATTTTTCCAAATATTTGCACCATACAAACACAAAAGTTATTGCAGTGCAGATGTGACAATTAACGGCAGATAACGTTGACATAAAAATTGTGGATATATTATGGGAAAAAACATGTTTTCTGTATTTTAGATTTTTTGTCAATCTGGACCTGACAACCACAAAAGGTATTGAATTGCAGATAACTCAATTCAGGGTTTACACCATAGACAGCAAAAATGTGTTAAGATTATGGAAAAATAATATTTTCTGTATTTTATTTTTTGGCCTATATAAGGCCCTGACAACCTGCAAATGCTTTGAAATGCAGATCACACAATTAATGCATTACACCATAGACAGCAAAAATGTGTTCAGATTCTAGGGAAACAATTTTTTTTTCAGTATTTACATTTTTGGCCTGGATATGGCCCTGACAACCTTTATTTTTGCCCTGGATAAGGCCCTGACAACCAGCAAATGCTTTGAAATGCAGAGCACACAATTAACGCATTACACCGTAGACAGCAAAAATGTGGTCAGATTCTGGGAAAATAGTATTTTTTTTTTTTTCACTTTTTCCTAATATATTGCCCTGAAAACCACAGAGCACTGAGATTAACGGATTAAACCGCAGACAGCAAAAATGTGTTCAGATTCTGTGAAATATGTATATTTTATTTTTTTTCACTTTTTCCCAATATATGGCACTGCAAACCACAGAGGGTGTTCAAATGCAGAGCACTGAGATTAACGGATTAAACCGCAGACAGCAAAAAATGTGGTCAGATTCTGGGAAATATAAGTAAATTATAAATTAAAAAAAGTGCAACTTTGCACTTTCAAATTGCTGCCAACACACACAATAGTCCTTAAAAGGACTTTTGGGTCTTTGAAACGTCTTTAAAATTAGTAATTTGCGATCATATTCTCCCTACACTCTGTCCCTTCCTAACAGCAGCTCTCCCTGACTCGCAATGAGCCAAACCCGCGTGACCGGTTGCTATATAGCACCCGATGACGCGTTCCGGCCAGCCAATCACTGTAATGCCAGTAGAAAACATGGCTACTGGCACTACAGTGATGGCAATACTTACCTGCACGTTTATTGGCTGCTTAGTAGGCACCAAACGTGCGGGGAGGAGACTCGAGCATGGCGCTCGAGCACATGTGGTACTCGGCCGAGTACCGCCATGTGCCGAGCATAGCGATCACTAATCACTTGTCCTCTTTCTCTCTTCCAGTTTTGAACTTGCTCCGGCACTTGGCCCTATGCTACCTGGAACATTATATATGTTTTAGGGGTTAACATGTCCCTGGTTTACACAATAGGACTGCTGAAGCTCTGTCCCATGTTCATTTTCAATTATTCCAGAATTTGTGGCTGAGTAAAGAGTTTGAGGACACTTCCTGTCCATAACATTTTTGGGAGCTGGTAACAAGTAAATTATTCCATTAGTGCAAAATTAGTTTTTTCCTTCAACGTGGTAATGGCACAGTATGGAGTGTATCGGTCCCAGAAACGTCTGACAGTTCAGAGGAACGTCTTTGAGTTGCCATTGACTATTTGTCCCACCTACGATGAGTAGATTGTGTCCAGAGTTGTCACTCAGAGGCAAGAACAGGATTTAGATAAATAATTTCTGGTGTGCCAAAAAGCTGGTGAGTATGGATCAGCAGCCTATTTAAATTGATTTCCTTTCTCTCTTAGTTTCAGGTTTGTCCTCAACCTGTTCATCACCTTTCAAGGTGTCATTGTTTCATGGGGCTTTTAGCTTGGGCTTTTTGTGGGCACTAAGGATGGGTGATCTATTTTTCCCATCTGGGTTTCACCCCAGGGTCTTGTAGGTGAAAATGTTCACTGGGGGATGGTTTTGTGAGACTATCATTATCAATCATTTTGGTCAGGGTACTTGGATGTTATATTACATGGTTCCAGGTTTACCATACCCAATTAAGCATTGGTTCACACTTGTGTTAAATGGATCTGGCAGGCTTTTTAGTCAGAGGACAGCCTGCTGGAGCTCACCAGATCTGGCAGTTCACTGACAGACCCCATCCACCGGGGATCCAGCCTCTGTCTGGCATAAGTGACGGTTTTCAGCCGGACAAAAACTGATGAGGAAGATGGGTTACCAGTTCTCCCTTACTAGATACTAATTTACAGCTATGGACAGTGTATTGCCTTCCGATTTCAAAACTCATTTGTATTGTAATGGTCCCACAGTAGAGGCTGCCATGACTGTTTCTTTTCCAAGAAAGGCCAGCGGTTTGGGTAGTGGGGTACTCTTACATCTTTTGAGCTGCAGAGTGGGCAGAGTGCTGACTTGGTGTCAGAAGTCCTGGTTTCCAGGATGTAGAGGTCAATTGAAGAGAAAATAGAGGACTGCATTGAGGCATAAAGTGTTGCCTAAAGTGCTTTCTAGTAGTAGAGGAATCCAAGTTTAGTGGTGCACGTTGGTGGAATGATTTATGCCTTGTTCATATGGCCAAACTCCTGTACCTCATGCAGCTAGAAAAGCTTGTCAGTTTTTTTCCATGAATAGATCCTCATATGATCTGAGACTGTCCCAAGGGTCATTTGGCAGTGGGCACAAGATTCCGAGGGTGCTGAACGGACATGGATACTGGTCAATACTAGGATGGCCCATTTTATAAGGAGTCATGGGGGGGTAGTTTGGCACCACCAGCTAAAAGGCAGACAAAAGCATCTGATGTGCACAAATGGAGTGCAACTCAATAAAATTGGTTTCGATAGGCATACATGTTCTCCTGTGGGCAGTTCAGTAAGTTGCAGTGGCCACTGTACATGCCGCCTTTTTTTGGCTGTAGGAATTAAATGAAGGTTGGGGGGAAATTTGTGGAAGGTTTATGGTTTTGCCGTCAAAGGAAGCTGTAGCAAAATCCCAGCGAATAAAGTAATAATGGTAGACCGATAGATAGACACTTGATAGATAGCTATAGGCAAGTACATGCCCCCAGTTTTTCTGGCTAAAGGCACTAAACACTGGTGTTAAAAAAAAAGTCTATAGACTTTTATGGTTTTGTGTTTTAAATTAATATAGACTTTTATGGTTTTGTGTTTTAAATAACCTGTTATGGACTGCCTACAGACTTTATATGTCCCAGCGGTCCGCATTTATCTCTGTAGGCACATATCTGAACACCCTTGCAAAGCTGGCAGCTGCACGACTGCCCAAACAGAAGGTAGAAACAGTTTAGCATCCTTATCTTCTCCACTGCTGTATACACAGCACTGAATGAGTGCTGCGCATACAGATCAGATATCAGCAATGCCACTTCCTGATTTGGTCCAGACTTGGACTGGCCCACAGGGGTACAGGTGAATCCCCCGGTGGACCCCTGAGCAAGGTGGGCCCCTAGTCTCCCACCCCCTGCACAAGTGGCACATAACACCCCTTGGTACAACCTAAGTGTTGATTCGGGTGCAAAGCAAGAGGAGTGTCTGGCATATGGAGGAGTCAGTAACCAGGCCAGTTGAAATAAATAAGTCTCTCTTTACTAAAGTGCAGAATAGGAGGCGTAGTACATCCAACATTAAAAAGGCTCCGTTCCAAAAGTAGTTCACAGTACAATTCATCCCAAAAGCAATGTGTGGACAGCAGCAATGACAGAGGTTGTAGCACTCCTCTCTCTCCAGAGTCTCTCTGCAGAACCTTGGGCATGCATCTAAGTTTCTGGGTATGTGTTCTATAATTCCTGGGCTGAGAGGTACAGAATTAAGGCACAGCTGGCTAAACCATCTCAAAGTGTGGAAGAGTGTGTTAGCAATGTTCCTTCTCACAGCAGCAGTCTCTCTCTCTCTCTCT
The DNA here is from genome assembly GCF_905171765.1 of Bufo bufo. Taxonomy (NCBI): domain Eukaryota; kingdom Metazoa; phylum Chordata; class Amphibia; order Anura; family Bufonidae; genus Bufo; species Bufo bufo. Next base: position 149,605,397 of record NC_053394.1, read on the forward strand.
ACCATAAAAGAGGACATTACCTTGCAAACTCCAATGCATGTTCTTGTACATTCTGGACCTTCTAGTTTCCTTTTTTTTTTGGAGCACCTTTGTATTAGGATAGGTTTCTTGGGTAGCTATAATCTCAGAGATGATAGTTCTCTAAAACTGGGCCCTAGCTCAGAGGAGCTCATACAACATAGGTCCTCTCTCTTCCTCAACTAAGCACAAGACTCTCCACTGACTAACTGACCAGGGGGTGGACTCAAGTCCATCTCTTAGCAACCTAAATGGGTATTAACCCTGGCATCCATACAATGCTATTAGGTATACAATTACAGTAAATTAGAACATTTCACTTAGCAATACAACATTACAACAATTACTCTTTTGCAGTAGCCCAATTCTGGGGTGCTGTATCTAAATAAACAGTATATATCCATTTTCTTAAATAACGGATATGTTAGGTAAAGTGCTTTCCCTGCAGCCCCATAATTTTTCCCCTTCATCAACATCCTCTCCCATCCCTTGGTTGAACTCAAGGTACATGTGTCTTTTTCTCAACTGTACTAACTATGACATTAACCCTCCTAAGGCTACTTTCACACTAGCGTTAATATTTTCCGGTTTTAAAATCATAGGGTCTAAATACCGGAAAAAAACGCTTCCATTTTGTCCCCATTCATTGTCAATAGGGACAAAACTAACTGAACAGAACGGAGTGCTCCAAAATGCATTCCGTTTCGTTCTCATACCGGAGAGAAAACCGCAGCATGCTGCAGTTTGCTTTCGTTCCTGGGATGCGGAGCAAGACGGATCTGTCATGACCCACAATGTAAGTCAATGGGGACGGATCCATTTTCTCTGACACAATAGAAAACGTATCCGTCCCCCATTGACTTTCAATGGAGTTCATGACGGATCCGTCTTGGCTATGTTAAAGATAATACAACCGGATCAGTTCATAATGGATGCAGATGGTTGTATTATCAGTAACGGAAGCGTTTTTGCTGAAACCTGCTGGATCCCTCAAAAACTCTAAAATTGGAATACCCTCCCAAAAAAGTCACTTTTTTATTGTAGATTTTTACTGTCTGAGGTCAACTTTGTTGACGCACAACTCAACTTACTGACATAATGAATTCTAACCTTAAGGACCAGTAACATCTTCCCCCTTCGTGTTCCATTAGAATTTTTTCTTCTACATTTTTTTTTTGTTTTGAGTTTGCAGTATTAGGGCTCGCACACGAACGTATTTTCTTTCCGTGTCCATTCCGTTTTTTTTTGCAGACCGTATGCGGAACCATTCATTTTAATGGGTCCGCAAAGAAAAACTGAAGTTGCTCCATGTGCATTCCGTTTCCGTATGCCAGTTCCGCAAAAATATAGAACTGTTCTATTAGGGCCAGCTGTTCCGTTCCACAAAATACAAAATGCACACGGGCGCCATATGTATTTTTTGCGGATACGGGTTTTACGAACTGCAAAATACATACGGTTGTGTGCATGAGTAAGGATCAGTACTAGGGGATCCGAAACGCGTAGACATGGACTGTCTGTATGGTTTTTAATGCACTATTTTAAATAAAAACTGCCACGTTTGATAAAGAAGCTTTTTTTTCTTCTCTATGTGCATGAGCCCTTAGTTGTAGGGTTTTTAGGAACCATTTTGGGGTATATATAGTGTATTAAATAACTTTTATTATTTAATTTTTATGGGGAAATTAGGAATTTATAGACCCATTCTGTACTTGCATTAACACATTTCCCAGTGCATACATCAAATATACATATAAACATATAATATACCGTACATATAAATTGTAAAATCAACCACATTTTTTTTACATTCAGTGTTCTGGACACATTTTTCAAAAAACAAACAAACAAACAATAGAGCTAGGGCACGTCCTACCATTCGACAGTCCATATAATGTGCCATTTCTAGTGTTACAAGTTTTAAGTCCAACAATATTACCTTGTTCCCCCTGACGTACGATTCTTTTCCACTAATACAGTACTGTAATATCCCAGTTCTACCATTATTCCATCCTGTGCTGCCACCCAGTGTTCGTTTACAGTATTTAGTACTGTAATAATCCTTGTTCTGTGAATATTCTATCCTGTGCTCCCACCCAGTGTTCATTTATAGTATTTAGTCCTGTAATAATCCCAGTTCTGTACATATTCTATCCTGTGCTCCCACCCAGTGTTCATTATTAGTATTTAGTACCGTAATAATCCTAGTTATGTGAATCTTCTATCCTGTTCTGCCATCCAGCGTTCATTTATAATATTTAGTATTGTAATAATCGCAGTTCGGTACATATTCCATCCTGTGCTGCCACCCACTGTTCACTTTCAATATTACAGTAGAGTTATAGTCCCAGTTCCATAAATATTCTAACCAGTACTGCCATCCAGTGTTCATTTATAGTATTCAGTACAGTAACCCAGTAGTGTAAATATTCTATCCTGTGCTGCCACCCTGTCTTTACTTTCAATATTACAGTATAGTAATACTTCCAGTCCCAAAAACATTTTAACCAGTGCTGCTATCCATTGTTCAGTTATAATATTTATTACAGTAATAAACCTAGTTCTGTGAATATTCTACCCTGTGCTGCCACCCAGTGATCATTTTCAATATTACAGTGGAGTAATTATTCCAGTTCCATAAATAGTCTAACCTATGCTTCCATCCAGTGTTCATTTATAACAGTGGTGCCCAACCATTTTTCGTCTGAGGGCCGGCACTAGACTTGGTATAAATTTCGCGTGCCAGAAAGAAATGCAAACGCTGTGAGGGGGCACATGTGAGCATTACTACTGTGAAGAGGGCACATATCTGGCATAACTACTGTGAGGGGGCACATATCTGGGCATAACTACTGTGAGGAGGCCACATATCAGGGTATAACTACTGTGAGGAGGGCACATATCAGGGCATAACTACTGTGAGGGGGCACGAGTGAGCATTACTACTGTGAAGAGGGCACATATCTGGGCACAACTACTGTGAGGGGGCACATATCTGGGCATAACTACTGTGAGGGGGCACATATCTGGGCATAACTACTGTGAGGGGGCACATATCTGGGCATAACTACTATGAGGGGGCATGTGTGAGCATTACGTCTGTAATGAGGGCACATATCTTGGCATTATTACTGTGAGAGGGCATGTGATGTATACATGTGTGTAATGTATGTAGTGCAGTATGTGATGATCACATACTGCACTACATACATTACACACATGTATACATCACATACTGCGCTGTCACCTTCTTCTGCAGGTCTAACTTGAGTGTCTGGTCTTTAGCTTCAGTCAGATCCTCCACCGCCATGCTTGCGCCATGTGCCCGACACCACCAGGAGCTGGCCCCTCCTCCTTCATCTCCCGCCAGCATCTCCTACAGCAGGGCGCTCTATCGCTCCAGTGCCCGCCCAATCTTACCAATCACAGAGGCAAGTGCAGTGAATAAATTAGCTAGGAGGCGGCGCTGGGTGGGGAGATTGCAGGCACAGGCAGCATCGTTTGCTGCCTGTGCCGTTCGCAGCGCTCCCTGCGCTGATAAAGTCCTGTCACTGCGCGGGCCGCATGACACGGGCCCGTGGCCGTAGGTTGGGCATCACTAATTTATAGTATTCAGTACAGTTATAAACCCAGTTATGTAAATATTCTATCCTGTGCTGCCATCCAGTGTGCACTGTCAGTAAAGTAATAATCCCAATTCCATAAATAATCTACCTGTTCCGCCAATCACAGTTCATTGACAGTATTCAGTACAGTTCTGTCAATTATGCATCCTATGTGGCCACCCAGTGTTCATTTTAGTATTATAAAACAGTAATAATCACTATTTCAGCCAGTGTTTGATACCAGTGTTATAGCACATTTATATAGCTCACCCAGTTTTGTGCCATGCTGTGGTCTGGTGTTCATTTTTAGTATTACAGTACAATTCCTTCAATATTCCGTCCTGTGCTGCATGATGTAATATTCATCCATTTACAGCAACCCGAAAGTGTGTCTGACCATGAAAGGGGCTATTTTCTGAACCATTTCCAGGTCTTCCACAGTGGTCTGGGTGCTAAAATGAGGAGAGATGGGTGAGCCCCAATCCATCAGTACAAGCTAGGACATTTACTGTCAGCGTGCCTGTACACATTTAAAGGGTTTCTCCGGGAATTAAGAAAATTTAAATACTTCAATATTACTTTAGTATAAATATATTCCCAAATACATTTCATTAGCTATAATGGTTCATTTTGTCTAGGGAGCGATCATTAGGAGAAATAAAATGGCCACCGTCCTATTAGTGCACACAAAACCTGTCCTAATCACACAGGAGGACAAGTTACTTCACTACACTGAGCTAAAGAGATGCCTCATCCCCCTCTCTGCTCTGCTTGTCAGGAATTATGATCCTGAATACAGTTTATAAGATCTTTAGCTGAATTTCTGTAGGGATGGAGTTCATAAGAAGACATGAAGTACAGAGAGGAGGTGGGGTTAATGGCAGCAGTTCTTGTATGCGGTCTCCATTACCACAGACTGTCCTGTCCATCCTCTCTGTAGTTTACGTGTCCTCATAGACTTCATTCCTACAGAGATTCATCTGAAGATCTTCTCATCTGTATTCAGGATCATAATCCCTGACAAGCAGAGCAGAGAGGATGAGGCAGCTCTTCAGTGCTGTGAAGTGACTTGTCCTTCTGTGTGATTAGGACAGGTTTTGTGTGCACTAATATGAGGGCGGCTATTTTATTTATAACGTGTCGGCGATCGCCGCAAACCGCAGGTAAATTCAGACCTGCGGTTTGCGGCTTTTACCGGCGGCTGGCAGCGGTGCCATCGGGTCCCCATGGGGCTGTAGGGGGGACCCAATGGCATGGAAGGCAGTGCGATGGATCTCACAAGCCGGAAGCTGTATGAGAAAAAGTGGGGCAAAAAATAAAGTGAAACAAAAAGTTAAAAAAAAATAAAGTTTTCCCCCCCAAAAATTAAAAGTTTCAAGTAAAAATAAACAAAAACGTCATTTTCCCCAAACAAAGTTAAAAAAAATTGGTAAAAAATAGGGGGGGAAAAAAAGAATACATATTAGGTATCGCCGCGTCCGTATCGACCGGCTCTATAAACATATCACATGACCTAACTCCTCAGATGAACACCGTAAAAAAGAAAAAAGAAAAACTGTGCTAAATAAACAATTTTTTTGTCACTTTACATCACAAAAAGTACAACAGCAAGCGATCAAAAAGGCGTTTGCCCACCAAAATAGTACCAATCTAACCGTCGCCTCATCCCGCAAAAAATAATCCTGTACCTGAGACAATCGCCCAAAAAATTTAAAAAATATGGCTCAGAATATGGAGACACTAAAACATCTTTTTTTAAAAAAAAAAAAGCTGTTATTGTGTAAAACTTACATAAATAAAAAAAAAGTATACATATTAGGTATTGCAGCGTCCGTATAGACCGGCTCTATGAAAATATCACATGACCTAACCCCTCAGATGAACACCGTAAAAAATAAAAACTGTGCTAAATAAACAATTTTTTGTCACCTTACATCACAAAAAGTGTAATAGAAAGCGATCAAAAAGTCACATGCACCCCAAAATAGTGCCAATAAAACTGTCATCTCATCCCACAAAAATCATACCCTACCTAAGGTAATCGCCCAAAAACTGAAAAAATTATGTCTCTCAGACTATGGAAACACTAAAACATGATTTTTTTGCTTCAAAAATGAAATCATTGTGTAAAACTTACATAAATTTAAAAAAATAGACATATTAGGTATCGCAGCATCCGTGATAACTTGCTCTATAAAAATATCACAAAAAATAAAAACTGTGCCAAAACAGCTATTTCTTGTTATCTTGCCTCACAAAAAGTGTAATATAGTGCAACCAAAAATCATATGTACCCTAAACTAGTACCAACAAAACTTCCACCCTATCCCGTAGTTTCTAAAATGGGGTCACTTTTTTGGAGTTTCTACTCTAGGGGTTTCATCTCCATTTGCCAATAACTCTTGTGGAACACCTAAAGGGTTAACAAAGTTAGTAAAATCAGTTTTGAATACCTTGAGGGGTGTAGTTTCTTAGATTGGGTCACTTTTATGGAGTTTCTACTCTAGGGGTGCATCAGGGGGGCTTCAAATGGGACATGGTGTCAAAAAAAACTGTCCAGCAAAATCTGCCTTCCAAAAACCGTATGGCATTCCTTTCCTTCTGCGCTCTGCCGTGTGCCCATACAGCGGTTTACGACCACATATGGGGTGTTTATGTAAACTACTGAATCAGAGCCATAAATATTGAATTTGGTTTGGCTGTTAACCCTTGCTTTGTAACTGGAAAAAAATTATTAAAATGGAAAATCTGCCATAAAGTGAAGTTTTGAAATTGTATCTCTCTTTTCCATTAATTCTTGTGGAAAACCTAAAGGGTTAACGACGTTTGTAAAATCAGTTTTAAATACCTTGCGGGGTGTAGTTTCTAGAATGGGGTCATTTTTGGTAAATTTGGTATTTTTTTTATAAATAAAAATAAATTTTTTGGACTTCATTTTACCAGTGTCATGAAGTACAATATGTGACGAATAAACAGTCTCAGAATGGCCTGGATAAGTCAAACTGTTTTAAAGTTATCACCACTTAAAGTGACATTGGTCAGATTTGCAAAAAATGGCCTGGTCCTTAAGGTGAAATAAGGCTGTGTCGTAAAGGGGTTAAGTCCTCCTTCTGTTTCTGATGAAAAAACTGCATTTTTATGCAGCTTTCTTTGGTAATTGCATTCATTCCTATGAACTGACTTCCCCCTAATGGTGGCTGCGGGCAGACAGTTTTATAATATACCATGTGAAGTAAAGCAAGTATTTAGAGCTGCATTTATCCATGTATCATGTAAATGCATTGAGAAATATGGTGTTCAAAATGACTACCATATTTTTGAAGCACCTGTTTTTCCGACATAGAAGTTGGATAAGGCTGAATAAAGTTTTTTGAGTCTCAAACCTAAAAAAAAAAAAAACTCTGCTTGTGCACAGATGACTCCAGCCAATTCATTTGCCTAATATATGCAGAAAAACCTCTACAGAAAAAGTTTGAGCAGTTGTCCCAGATAATTAAAAAATCTCGGACAAGCCCCAAAATGGCTTAAGGGGTTATCCAAGAGTAAGATAGACCTCCTGAAGTGGCCAACTAGCAGTGGAGATCATACTTACCTGGTCCCCGCTGCTGAGTTCAGTCTCTGGTGCTCCTGGGCTGGCTCTTCCTCTCCCTGCTGTACTGAGATCAATATCCATTTACTGGGGGACATTTGAGTGCTGCAGTCAATCACAGGCCGCAACGGTGACCAGTTGTTGTTACGCAAGGGGAGCAGGTCAACACAGGGGCCTGTTATTGGCTGCAACGGTCACATGTCCCGTCACCCCAACTCCCGTATGCCCCCCTCCTCGACTGTTGATTTCAGTGCTGTAGGGAGAGGAATAGCCAGCCTGGGAGTGACAGAGATTGAACCCAGTAGCGAGGACCAGATAAGGATGATCTCCACCGTGAGTCGGCCACTCTGGGACATCTGTTTTACTCTTCGATAACCCCTTTAAAAGGAATGTCTGGATTTTTTTTTATTTTATTAAATCCACTACCACCAGCAGTGGACTTTGAAAAAAAACATACTGTTGCATACATCCAGGAGAGGACTGTGAGAATCCTAACGACATCAACTCAAAATTTATCCCAACAGGTGCACGGCAGCAGAATGTGTTGACGTGTTCTGAAATCACATTCTTCTAAAGCCATACTGTCAGTTATGCAAGAGTTAAATCATAGGGATAAACAGAATCGTGGGGCGTATTACAACTGGCTACTGGAAATGATCGTAGATGGACATTTGGATTAATTGCATGTTACGGACAATGGTTGTGGAACCACTGTGCCAAACAACTTGTTTGACTTTGGACTAGACCTAAAGGCGCTATCCTCGCATTCCCCTGGTGTTCACCCTTTAACCCATATACACCCATCCAGACTGCTGCAGGGGAGCCACCAGACTGCTACCTCTTATAATAAACACCGTGCAGCACCAAGGGAAAAGGCAATACACATAATCAGGAAACAGGCAGTGGTCTGGGCTGGCAGTGTTCATGCGAATTCGTAAAACAATCCAAAGGTCAAGACAGATAGCACAGGATCAGAATCCGCAAATCAGGCAAGGTCAGTACACAGGCAGACAAATGGATTATAGCTCTTTACAAGATCCAGCAAGCCAGAGAGACCTAGAAGGATCACTAGAGACCAAATACTGAAGGAAACAGCCAGGTATATACACTGCGTGCAGAATTATTAGGCAAATGAGTATTTTGACCACATCATCCTCTCTATGCATGTTGTCTTACTCCAAGCTGTATAGGCTCGAAAGCCTACTACCAATTAAGCATATTAGGTGATGTGCATCTCTGTAATGAGAAGGGGTGTGGTCTAATGACATCAACACCCTATATTAGGTGTGCATAATTATTAGGCAACTTCCTTTCCTTTGGCAAAATGGGTCAAAAGAAGGACTTGACAGGCTCAGAAAAGTCAAAAATAGTGAGATATCTTGCAGAGGGATGCAGCACTCTTAAAATTGCAAAGCTTCTGAAGCGTGATCATCGAACAATCAAGCGTTTCATTCAAAATAGTCAACAGGGTCGCAAGAAGCGTGTGGAAAAACCAAGGCGCAAAATAACTGCCCATGAACTGAGAAAAGTCAAGCGTGCAGCTGCCAAGATGCCACTTGCCACCATTTTGGCCATATTTCAGAGCTGCAACATCACTGGAGTGCCCAAAATCACAAGGTGTGCAATACTCAGAGACATGGCCAAGGTAAGAAAGGCTGAAAGACGACCACCACTGAACAAGACACACAAGCTGAAACGTCAAGACTGGGCCAAGAAATATCTCAAGACTGATTTTTCTAAGGTTTTATGGACTGATGAAATAAGAGTGAGTCTTGATGGGCCAGATGGATGGGCCCGTGGCTGGATTGGTAAAGGGCAGAGAGCTCCAGTCCGACTCAGACGCCAGCAAGGTGGAGGTGGAGTACTGGTTTGGGCTGGTATCATCAAAGATGAGCTTGTGGGGCCTTTTCGGGTTGAGGATGGAGTCAAGCTCAACTCCCAGTCCTACTGCCAGTTTCTGGAAGACACCTTCTTCAAGCAGTGGTACAGGAAGAAGTCTGCATCCTTCAAGAAAAACATGATTTTCATGCAGGACAATGCTCCATCACACGCGTCCAAGTACTCCACAGCGTGGCTGGCAAGAAAGGGTATAAAAGAAGAAAATCGAATGACATGGCCGTCCTTGTTCACTCTGATCTGAACCCCATTGAGAACCTGTGGTCCATCATCAAATGTGAGATTTACAAGGAGGGAAAACAGTACACCTCTCTGAACAGTGTCTGAGAACATCACACTGTGTGTGGGACACTTGTGGGCCGTTTTTTTTGTAAAGTTGGGGAAGTGTGAAAACTAAACAGATAATACTATTATCACCTGATGTGAAGCAATGGACAGGACACAGGATGTGTTATCCCGGCAACCACAGAGGACAGGGACTGCCATGAAGCAAGTCTCATACATGGGAGGAGGCTATACTCTTCTGGTAACGTTCAGTACCAGAAGTGTAAAAAGAAAAGTGCTTCTCCTGCTAATGTAATAAAAAAAATTGTGCCAGTCTGTAATATTCCTGTAAATGTTCAGTTAAACTGTGAGACAATCTCATTACTTGCTTAATAAGTGAGAACTTTCATCAATATTCAGATCATTTACTTACCAGTTTTCCCATAACTAAGAGCTCCATAAAGGATCATTCCCCAGTGCCGGTCTGTCCTCCTCGTCTGGATGGTGAGCACACATTGTCTGTCTGCCGTCACTAGGAACATTTCCCTCTGTTCAATAAGGAGGACATCTGTACTTAGCCCTGACCTGAAGTTGTGTGCTACTTACCTATAATTTCTGCAAGCCCTGCAAGAAAACTAAGGGTGGATTCACAGCAGAGTTTTTTTGTGTGCCACTTTTTTTTATTTTGGCATTTTTACGATTTTTTCTGGTGCATTTTTTGTTAGCCAGTTCTAGCTTTTATTAGTATTATTATTTTAATTTTGTGTTTTTGTGTCTTTGCCCTATTTTAAAAAATGCAGCATGTTGAAGCAATTGGGGGGGGGGGGGGGGGTTTCAACCATTTTTAATCTTTTCCTCTCTAAGGAAAAAGCCTAGATAAAGACACCGTCCATACATTTGTTTTGGAGAAAAAACAAAACTAAAAATGAGAGCGTTTTTCAGTGGCAAAAATAATGGCACCGCAAATTTGTATGTGAAGGGCTACAGTTGTCATTCTGATTATTTAATTAATTAAAGGGGTTGTCCTAGCTCTATTATATTGATGACCTATCCTGAGGATAGGTAATCAATATCAGATCGGAAGGGTGTCTGACACCCGACACCCCACCGATCAGCTGTATGAGGAGACGGTGTGCAAAGTGAGCACATGTCGTCTTCTGTCTCTCTTCCTGTTCATGGCTGCTTTGCCATAGACAGAAGCGGTGAACAGGAAGAGAGACAGCACATGCACACAGCATGAGCCGTCTCCTCATACAGCTGATCGGCAGGGGTGCCGGGGGTGTCGGACTCCCTGCAGATCTGATATTGAGACCTATCCTGAGGATAGGTTATCAATATTAAAAGCCTGGAAAACCCCTTTAATTATATATGTAATGTTATGATTATTTGAGGTTTGTAATCAGGGCCTGAATGGAATTACAAAGCAGGCACACAAACACCACACCAGCCCACATGATATTGTGTAAAAATAGTGGTGTGCAATGAATGCTGCTCCAAAATTTGTCATACTTGATCATGCCTCTATGTACAACGATCAATGCAGAAAAGAAAATCAAAATGCAAGATAGAAATGCCTAATCACATGGTCAGGGACATACCTATCCTCACCCAACAGCAAAACATACCATGACAAAGCTCCAAATACCTCCTCAGCAGCATCCAATACCACTGTACAGCAAAAAATATCTCCCCAACAGCGCCAAACAAATGCCACCATGCAGCACAAAATACCTCCCAGCACTATTGCCCCTTGACCACTCCTCCCACACTGACAGCAGTATTTTTCCCAGATAACCCCTTCCTGATGCAGCGATTTTCCAATTTTTTATTTTATTTTATTTTTTACTTTCTGCCTTTCTGAAACATAACTTTTTTACTTTTCAATTCACATAGCCATATAATGGCTTGGTATTTGTAGGAAGTTGAAGTTGAAATTTCTGATGGCACAATTACTATTGCATACAATGTACTGTAGTAGAAAGCTGGGGAAAAAATTATCACATAAACTTGATTCTGCGGGTTAGTACAAATGAAAAATTATCAAATTATAGTTTTTTTTTTCCTGTGTTTTAATACTTAAAAAAAAAAAAAACATTGAAAAAAAATAAAATCGCCATATTCTGACCCCCATAACTTTTTATATGTACATCTACGGAGCTGTGCGAGTCTGGATTTTTTTGCAGTACGTTCTATGAAGTATATATGTAAAATAAAATATGCACAATGGAGGCTCACCTTTTGGGGTTGTGCTAATATAGGCACAACCCTGTTGTAGACTTATTAAACAAAGAAATGTCTTCGGCAGGTTGGGGTTCCTTTGCAGAGGGATGTCCAGTCTTTCCAGAAAGGGTGCTTTAACGAAAGATTCAAAATCCTGCTTCGGCGCTTCCAAACCCGGTCAAGACAATCTTGTGTTGTATAAAATCTTCTTTATTTAATAAAAAAATCATGCAAGGTAAAAACAACGCGTTTCAGGAAATTGTGATCCCCTTCATCAGGTTAGCATGTATAAATAATCATATGGTGCAGGTTCAGGTATATAAACAGTAAAAAAAAAAACGCCAAAAAACACATCTGTGGGTGGTTTCTGTCTTGTGGGACCACCTACAGGTGTTGTCACATGAGCATAAACATCTGCTGCAAAGTGTATACAAACATCACAGTGTTCTCATTTGCATATGTGTAGACAATAAACCATTTATCAAAGTTCCTGGTGTGGACCTTTTTGTGTTATTCAAATCATTATTGTTTATTGGATACACTCCTGATAAATATTCTATTAGATATTTTGATAAGGGGCGGTTGGGAACGGACCTGGGTCATGTGATTGTGGAGTTCCCGACCACATGATCATTTCCGTGGAGTGGTGTGGTGCGGCCAATATGTGTCACAGTGCTCCTACCTGGATACAGCGGGACCCCAGGCTTAGGCTCTGAAGCAAATAAAGGGGAATAGTGGAGTTAGGGGATAAAGAATAACTTGAGTCCGAGTTCGGTAAAAGGTTCTTTACAGTAGAAATTAATTTTTGAAGTTATTAACCGAAGTCTTGCGAGAAGTAATAACTTCGACTCATCGGAGCCAATACATTCTACAGTATTCTAACAAAGTTTTATGCAAATCGACTTTGGATGTTTCAGCCGAAGTCGATTCGCTCATCCCTAATTATAATGATTTATATTGCTGTGCGTCTCTGCCTGACCTTTCATCTACTGAATTGTACTGACATAATGCTGTCAGTATAATTCAGTAGATACAAGGTTGGCCAGAGACACACTGCATTATAAATCATTTTAATGCCATGCGGTGTCCGTAGCAGGAAATCACGTTCCCACACTGAGCATGTTTTCCGCAGTGGACACGCTTGTCTGAAATTAGCCTAAATTGTTATTTTTTTAGCAAGGTAAGCCAAATTTTGGGCACATTTGGCTTAATAAATCTCCACCATTTTTTATTTGTACATTTTCCCTTTGCCAGTATGTGTCTTATGTCCAGTATGTTTCTTACGTTCATCCAATAATGGACTGAACAGCAAGTAAAGCAGTAAGCACGTATTAAAGTTGGTGTAGTAAGCATACTACAGCATACAAAAATGTCGGCATAGCAAAATATCTTGAATGTGGAGCATCTATAGAAAACCCTGGTCATAACTCCATATAGTCATGTCATTTAGAGAAGAGTGAAAAGGGGGATTGTCGAAAGTAGTTGTCCCATCTGTACATTTGACACATCAAAAGGATATGCCATAGATGTCCAATAGGTGCGGGTCCTCTATGACTTGCTCCTGTCTCAAGAACGGAGCAACAGCTATTTTTGGAAATCCCATAGTGGTAAATGAAGAGAGAGTCTGGATTTGAAGCCCACGCTTATTGGACATCTATGGCATATCCTATTGATAGACTTTTTTTTTTAAGCTTCTCTGCCACAAAAATGTGCGAGCTGAGGCGTGTGCGTTTAGTGCTCACTGCAAGTCAAGGGTAACAGAATCCAACAGGCACCTTGCTTAATCTCGTTCTAGCAGTATACTTTTTTTATGTCACAGCCCCATCCCACTTCGACATTTTGCAAAAGTGTGGCTGAATACCCCAAAAAGTTGCAAAATTGTGCACTAGCAGGGCATATACTAAACTTAGTGACTTTTTAACACCAGTTCTCAGGCGTACATGGGTCTCACGTGTTGGTTTTAATGTTAATTAAATTTATTAAGAGATGCACATTTCTTAAAGGGACTCTCTGGAACCTTTATATATCGTTAGGATAGGTTATGAATATCAGATTGACGCCTACACCGATCAGCTGTTCTGCAATAGCTCCAGCTCTGACTATTGTCACTTGAATGGGAGCAGCTCTGCAGTAACCAGCTTGGTCCACTACACTGTGGATGTAGCTGTGTAGTTCCGGTACCTGAGTTACTAAAGAACAATTGATCGGTGCAGTTGCTGGGAGTTGGACCCTCACCGATATGATATTGATGACCTATCCTAAAGACAGGCTATTAATATAAAAGTCCCGATGGCACAAAAATCAGCTACCAGCTTGTGCACATTTCCACAGCAATTTACTCTAATTTACCTCCAGCTAATCCCCGCCTACTTTTTAGAAAAGTGGTGACAGTGGCAGAAAAAGGGCAAAAACAAAATTTTAAGGTCGTTTTTTTTTTTTTCTGCAAGATGATCTTGTGCAAGAGATTGCGACTATTTTACACCAAGAATATAGCACAAGCTGCAAAAAGACTTTTGATGACGCAATCGCGCTCAACACCTGGTGAGTGCGATTACATCCTCAAAGGTCCTTTTGCAGGTCCTGAAAGAAGAAGAAAGAAGACGATGCCGGCTGCGCGAACAAGTGGATGAGGTGAGTTAATTATAAAAAATTTTAACTCCTCAATCGAAAATCTACATTTTAGTAAGCATTCTATATTAAGAATGATATTATTTTCCCTTATAACCATGTTATAAAGGAAAATAATACAGTGAATTTACTTTAATGGGGTCCGGGGTTGCACATCCCTATCATCTCCTAGCAATCATGCGTTAAAATCTCACCGCATCCGCACTTGCTTGCGATTTTCACGCAGCCACATTCATTTTTATGGGGCCTGCGTTGCGTGAAAATTGCAGAATATAAAACATGCTGCGATTTTCACGCAACGCACAAGTGATGCATGAAAATCACCGCTCATCTGCAGAGCCCCATTGAAGTGAATAGGTCCGGATTCAGTGCGGGTGCAATGCGTTCACCTCGCACATTGCACCCACGTGGAAAACTCGCCTGTGTGAAACGGGCCTTAAAGAAAAATAAGGGTGGAGTAGAAATTAGATTGTTTTTGTGACAAATTCAGGTCCAAAAAAAGGTGCACCTACATAGGTAGGTCAGAAAAAATCTGCAAAAGTTAGAAAACTTCTGAATTAGTCTAAAACACAACGCACAAAGGCCTCCAAAACAGGCGCAATTTCAGCAGTAAATGCGACAAAAAAATAAGACTGTCTAAAACAGCATTTTTTGGACTAAAAACAGGCGCAAACACTTTAGTAAATGTGCTCAACTGACTCTGAACTAAGTCTAAACCAGGTGCGGCTCCAAACACAGAAGCGGTGCAGATCTTTCCCTTATACCTTATGTCTGTGGAGGCTCCAATCCTGGTTTTGGCTCACAATCACTGATGGAAATCACTGACCAAAACACTAACGTGTGAATAAGGCTTTAGGTTGGGTTGATGATGCATGACAGACACAGTGGGGCACATTTATCAAGCTTGCAAAAATTACACACACAGGCGTAAAATTAGACTGGTGTGTTTGATTCGGCTGTCAGTCTTTTGCTGTCACGGTTTCCCCAGCCGTGGCTGCCTGTGTGGCAGCAGTGTCTGGCTGCCGGGAGAAACAGGACTACTGGGCAGACTGTTCTGAAGTTGGAGCCCTGGGCCAATGAGGGGGTACCGATGTGAGCCGCTCTTTCTTCAGAATGAATTTCTTGTCCTGCTGTACTCTTGTGGTATTGCATCCCTTTTATGAAGAAGAAGAAGAAGAAAAAACGGATCAACTGACCTGTGATTGGTTAAATATTTAGAAGAGGGCTGTGTTAGTGGGAGGACAGTAACGGTTCTTAATTAATTTATTTTTTACCGATTAAAAAAAATAACAGATGCTACTATATGCAATGAGTTTAACTCATCCTCCTATCACAGTGATGGCGAACCTATGGCACGGGTGCAAGAGGCGGCACTCAGAGCCCTCTCTGTGGGCACCCACACCCTGGAAAAAGTCTATGGTGTACCAATATGCCTTAGACTTTTCCTGCCATTCAGCAGCGCAGGGCGCACTATGAACAGCACAGGCAGCGCACTGAATGTAGGCAGGATATTGTAAATAACTGATAAAGTACATGGAAGATATTCTATATTGGCCTGTAGTATTCAAGGTAAATTGCTGTGTTGGCACTTTGCGATAAATAAGTGTAAACCCACTTATTTATCATGTTGCAGTTTGGGCACTCAGTCTGTAAAAGGTTCGCCATCACTGTCCTATCACCTTCAATAGATTTTTTTTTCTGCCTGTTTGCACTGAAAGCATCACATCAGTTTTTTGATGGATGGAAAAGTGAAGACATCTGTGCTTTCCATCCAGTAAAAATAGTGAAGCCTAAGGCTCCATTCACACATCCATAATAATGGCAATTTGCAGAATGCGGACACATTCATTCTCTATGGGGACGGAAAGGATGCGGAGAGCACACTATGTGCTCTCCGCATCCGCATTTTCGGAGCACGCAGCCGATCTTCCGGTCCGCGGCTCCGGAAAAAAATAGAACATGTCCTATTCTTGTCCGCAATTGCGGACAAGAATAGGCATTTCTATGGGGGTGCCGGCCGGGTGTATTGCGGATCTGCAATGCACTACGGACGTATGAGTGGACCCTAAGTATGAGGCCTCTTTCACATCAGTATTTGCTATTTCCGTTATTCTGTTCCGTTATAAGAGCAGAACAATGAAAATAATTGTAGTGCCGGCTTTGGCACATAACTGAAGCAAATTAAGCCGAATAGACCTCATTGACTATAATGAAATCAGTTCAGTTTCTATTCGGGAGGATGTTTTTTTCATGGAGAAAAGTTGCTCTGCCCAGCAGAGTTGAGAATCATTACAGATCACGTCTGCATCAGTTTTGGTATTTCTGTAGTGATTAGTGTGGTTATAGCACCATCTAGCGGTGTTAAGTTGTATTACAATCTGTTTTTCATGTTACAAAGACTACTGCATTGTGAGTGGTGCACTGCATTGGGGGAGTACAAAGCATCCTGGGAAAGAGAAGTCTCCAGTCACCAGGGCACATCAGCAGAGCTGTCCTTCTGCATATTTCCTTCTCAAACTTCACCATCCTTGTGAAAGCATATCTCGTGAGAGATCTACCTTTGTTTCAGGGATATTATGTTATGCAAAGCTGTTCAGCTAATTGTAATTGTTACTCAGGGAAGTTGTTACTACTGTTAGCTAGACATGTAATCCTATGTATAGGCAGCCATTTTACCACGTGCTTTCAGTGTTGATGCAAATGTTACATGCTACATGCTATCTATACATTATACTTATACATGTTATTTGTATTCTTGTAGTTTTACTGCACACTTGTACAATCTCTCACTCACGCGCATTGCGCAGAGAGTACAACCTGTTGACCAATAAACAACTTAGACTACAAAGAACAGTCCTCTTATTTGGAAGAAAGGAATGGTTTATGCTGAATGCCAGACTGCACAATGTGTGAACTTGTATGAAGACAGAACAGTAAAACAGATGCTAGTCACCAGCGATAGTGGATCTTATTATATGGAGCTGCCATCACCCACGCGGTCCTGCGTACAAGATTGCAGCGGTTGCCATACAGTCACAATAAGGAAGAGTGCAGCACGATCCAGACCATGCTGAAGTCCGTCTCTACATAGACTGAATCCGCACAGAGACATTAAGCAGCCAGAAAAGGTACACAATGTCCGCTAGCCAGGCATCATCATACAGGACCAGCTCACGAGCAAGCTGCTCTAGCAAGTCCTTAATAAAAGAAATGGCTGCTCTCACCCATGCAGAAGCAGAGGCTGCAAAAGTAAGGTCTTCCTTTGCTGCACAAGAGATGCAACTAAAGAAAGAGACAGCATGCCTGCAAGAGTCACTGGAAAAAGAGCGACACTGCAAGCGTCACTGGAAAATGAGAGAGCATGCCTGCAAGCGTCATTGGAAAAACTTGCAGCAGAGAAAGAAGCGCCAGCCGCAATAGCCGAAGCAGAGTTCCTAGAAGCCTTGAAGTTTCCCGAATCTGAAAAACACAGCCAAGTACTTGGGCCAGACCTAGATGAACAAGATCCAGGACAGCGCGTCTCAGAATACGTCCATCAGCATCCCAAGACAGATGACAGCTTATACAGAGTGTCAAAGATCCTACTTTGAAACACAGTACCTCCAGGACGGTATGCAATAATACGATGCTGACCACAACTACCGCCCTGCAGAACGAAAGCTACAATCTTTGCTTCGACTTAAAGGGACAACCTTCGCATCAGGACGGTATCATACAGACTTCCCTAAGCCAGAAACACCTAAAAGATATAGTGATACACCACACATGCAGCATAACAACAACACACCGGGTAGTATTGGCGCTAACCAGGCCGCCATGCAGGGGCGTTGCTAGGGTCTCAAAACATATGGGGCCCAAGCCCCAAAGAATATGGCCCAGTTCTCTAAGTCGTCCCCACTCCCCCCACACACCGCATTTTGCTGTACTTGCTATACAGCAGCACATACCTCTAACATACAGGGCCTCCCAGGTGACGTCTCCTCGGATGTAGATCTTCTCTGTCATCATCTTCTCCATTCGGTCCATACAACTTCTCTCAGCCACCTCATCTTTGCAGAGTGTGACACACAGACATCTTAGCTTCCTCACATTTCTATCATCATCCCCCAACCTGAAGTCCCAACAGTGTTATCCTGCTGCTCGCTGTGCCCCCTAATACCCCCAGATACTATCCTGAAGAAAAATTAGTGTCCCCATAGTAATACTGCCCTGTATAGTGCCCCCAACCATGATAATGCTCCACAAGAGTGCCCCCATTAGTAGAAGAGCCCTTCAGTATTAATAATACCCTCACAGAGCCCCCAGTACAAATAAGGCCCCCTATTGTTCCCCCAGTGGTAATAAAGCTCTCTACAGACCCCTCAGTAGTAATAAGGCCCCCCATAGTCCTCTTAGTAGAAATAAGGCAGATCTATAAGTCCCTCCTATAGAGCCCTCAGTAGTAATAAGAACGCCTATAATGTCCCCTGGATTTGCAGTGCCCCCTGTTGTTATATTCCCGCCTCCACCATACAGTCCCATGTAAATAACATCACACCATTTCTCCTGCCCCCTCCAAAATACAGTCCTATGTAAATAACCACTCCCCTCCCTTCACCCCCTCCAACATACAGTCCCGTGTAAATAACATCACACCATCTCTCCAGCCCCCTCCAAAATACAGTCCCATGTAAATAACATCACCTCCTTCCCAGCCGCCTTCAACATACAGTCTCAAGTAAATAATATCACCCCCTCCCCAGACACCTCCAACATGCATTCTATGTAAACATCACCCCCTCAACATTCAGTCCCATGTAAATAACATCATTCCCCCCACCAGCCACCTTCAACATACAGTTCCACGTAAATAACATTGCCCCCTGAACATTCAGTCCCATGTAAATAACATCACTCCCTCCCACAGCCACCATCAACACACAGTCCCAGGTAAATAACATCACTGCCTCCCCCAGCCCCCTCCGACATACAGTCCCATGTAAATAACATCACTCCCTCTCACAGCCACCTCCAACATACAGTCCCATGTAAATAACATCCCCCTGCCCCAGCCCCCTCCAACATACAGTCCCATGTAAATAACATAATCCCCTACCACAGACACCTTCAACATACAAACCCATGTAAATAACATCATCCTGCCCCAGCCCCCTCTGCAGTGACCAGGAACGGGTTTACTGACGCCACTTTTAATGCAGTGGCCGGGTCAGGTGGATAATATATCCTGTATTTGTCGTGACGCCAATTGCAGTGTGTGCAGGGTACCATCCCATGGCCCTTCCAAGGTGTTATAACGCTTGTCCCAGATTAGGAATGCCAGAGTGGTGTAATGGCCTATAATGTCTCTGTAGTTTGGTGGTAGTTGTGTCAAGGTGTCTCCTACCTGGGTACGGCCGGACTCCTGGCTCACTTGCAATAAATTTGAGTGTAGTGATAGTAGGAGTAATAGAAGAACTTTGCAGATTAATTGATGTCCAGACCTTTAGATGAAGTTCAAACGTTTCTTTACTTGAAATAACTTGCATCCAAACGGTATACAGCTTTGGTCTCTTGGTCCCAACAGGTTTTGGCAATCATTGGCAGGAATGAGTACTTCTGATTTAAATGTGGAGCTTGCAGGGTAAAACGTCTGCTTGGTAGCTCTGTAACTGTGGCAGGATTAGCTTCTGCACTTATCTGGTACCTTCTGCTGTATGGGGACAGACTAGCTGAGGAGGAATTGGCTTCTCCTAGGCACTGGACTTATCTCACAGATGGATTCTCAGGGGGTGCTTTCTTCCTGGAACTCCGGAGGTTGTCTGTAGTTTCTGCTTTTCTCATCCAGCTGAGCTGAAGGTGCTCAAGCTGGGTATATGCCAAGTCTCAGCCGAGACTAGGTCCTTGCTGTCTTCCCTATGCATTGGGTCTCCTGGACACTATCACACAGCCTTCCCCAACAGGGGTGGCTGGTACATTGACTCTAATGTCCTTCTCCACCCATGCTGCAGCATGTGGGACCAGCCCACTTCTCCACACAGGGGGATGGAATAATCAATTTTTCTTTTCCGGCATAGAGTTCCGTCCTAGGGACTCTATACCGGAAAAGAACTGATCAGTTTTATCCCCATGCATTCTGAATGGAGAGCAATCCATTCAGGATGCATCAGGATGTCTTCAGTTCAGTCGCTTTGACTGATCAGGCAAAAGATAAAACCGCAGCATGCTATGGTTTTATCTCCGGCCAAAAAAACGGAAGACTTGCCGGAATGCCGGATCCGTCATTTTTTTCCATAGGAATGTATTAGTGCCAGATCCAGCATTCAAAATGCCGGATCCGTCCTTCCGCTCTGCGCATGCGCAGACCGGTAAAAAATGTGAAAAACAATCGAAACAGATCAGTTTGTCCGTATGACAAACGGACAGACTGATCCGTTCTTGCAACGCATTTTTAAGACGGATCAGGTCTTAAAATGCAATTAGTTTGCATGCGTTTTGACAGATCCGGCAGGCAGTTCCGGCGACGGAACTGCTTGCCAGATCACTCTGCCGCAAGTGTGAAAGTATCCTAAGATTCACAAAACACTAAACCATACTTGCCAATGGGTTGCTGCCATCTACTGGTAACCAGGCTAATTACATGAACAATTGCATTTAACATGGTTTTGTATGCACATTTGTGGAGGACATAATGTAAATTATATCTGATGACAGTATAAAGGCTCTTAGGAGATAGTAGCGGGGTAGAGGTGTGTAGTAACACAACTCTAGGGTGTTACACCTCCAACATACAGTCCTATGTAAATAACACAAATCCCTCCTACAGCCACTATCAACATACATTCCCATGTAAATAACATAACCCCCTCCCCAGTCACCTCCAACACACAGTTCCATGTAAATAACATCTCTCCCTTCAGCCCTAACATACAGTCCCAGTTAAATAACCACCACTCTCAGCATTGCTCTGCCTCTCCCTTCACTTAACTCTCCTGATGTAGCAGACATCACCTCAGCTTCTTCCCATCTTCACTGCCGTCCTCTCCTGCACTGGTCACACGATGGTGACATCATCGCAGGTCCTTCTCCACCACTGAATGTTTTACTGGTCACATGACCTGTGATGTCACCACAGGTCCTACAGCTCTTCCACCGCATTAGATTCAATTGTATTGTCGTCCTGTGGATGGCAATACAGTTGTATCTAGCAGGCAGGTCGGACATTTGAGGCCTTGGACAAAACATCAGGGGCCCAGGCCCCGAATGTTTTAACCTAGCAACGCTCTTGCCACCATGGACTTCGCTAAGTTCTTTGCTAAACGGGAGCTGGTTACCAAATGACTTATAAATTTCACTGATCGCCCTGAGAACTACAGGGCATGGCGAACCTCCTTCCAGAACGCCATAAGGGACTTAGATCTTTCCTGTAGTGAGGAGTTAGATCTCTTGGTAAAGTGGCTTGGAAGCGAGTCTGCTGAACACACCAAAAGGATCAGAGACATTAACATAAATCTGGGCAAAGGCCTAAAAATGGTGTGGGAAAGACTTGATGAGTGTTATGGGTCAATAGAAGCTATAGAAAATGCTTTATATAAGAGAATTGATAATTTTCCCAGAATAGTGGGTAGGGGTTACCAAAAGCTAAGGGAACTCAGTGACTTGTTGATAAAGGTACAGGTTGCTCAGACAGAAGGAGATATGCTGGGGATAGCATTCCTGGACACCGCCAGAGGTGTCAATACGATTGTCCAAAAACTCCCTTATAATCTACAGGAGAAGTGGATCATGCATGGTTCCCATTATAAACAGTTTCATAATGTACCTTCGTGGTGTTTGTAGACTTTGTTGCTTAACAGGCAAGGATCAGAAACTATCCCAGTTTTGACTTTACATTGTCATGTTCCACTACCCCTGGTGTCAAACCTCATAAAACACCAGTGGCAGTCCACAAAACTAACGTTGCCTCCACAGTTTCTCCTTACAGGCAGTTTTAGTCTTCTCAAGAAGAAAACATACCCAAAGATCTTACCAAACAATGCCCCCTGCACAAGAAACCACATTCTCTACTAAAATGCAGAGCCTTCAGGGAGAAGTCTTTAGAGGACCGCAAAGAATTCCTCAAAGAAAACATCTGCTTCAGGTGCTGCACTACAACATCGCACTTCGCCAGGAACTGTAAGGTCAGTGTGACATGCACAGAATGTGGTAGCACAGAACACAACACGGCTTTACTTCCTGGACCACCCTCTCAGGTATCACCCCCATGCAGAGGAGCATGACGGGAAGCAGATAGACACTGACATAGATACCGCAGTAGTCACTTCTCACTGTACAGAGATCTGCAAAGGACTTGCAGGAAGGAAGTCCTGCTCAAAAATCTGCCCTGTCAGAGTTTATCCGGTCGGCCACCGAGATAAGGCGATCAAGGTATATGCAATCTTAGATGATCAAAGCAACAGCTCTTTAGCTAAATCCACCTTCTTTGACACCTTCAACATCGTAGGGCCCA
Source organism: Bufo bufo (assembly GCF_905171765.1). Classification (NCBI taxonomy): domain Eukaryota; kingdom Metazoa; phylum Chordata; class Amphibia; order Anura; family Bufonidae; genus Bufo; species Bufo bufo. Next base: position 149,628,102 of record NC_053394.1, read on the forward strand.
GTTCTGCCTACTTCTTAAGGACATGTGCAGGTACCGTTGAGACGGCGGGGAGGAAAGCAACTGGGTACAAAGTGGAGTCCATAGATGGTCAGACCTGCTTGTCCCTGCCAACCATCCTGGAGTGCAATCACATTCCTGATAACCGGTCTGAGATACCTACACCAGAGGTGGCGGCATTCCACCCCACCTGAGGAGTATAGCTCACCTGATACCAGAACTGGACCCAGAAGCCCCGATAGTCTTAATCCTTGGAAGAGATATACTACGAGTTCACAAGGCTAGAGGACAGATTACCGGTCCCCAGAATGCTCCATACACCGAGAGACTTGACTTAGGATGGGTCATCATAGGAGATGTCTGTCTATGAGGAGCACATAAGCCGACCTCAGTCAACAGTATGCTTACCAACACACTGGAAAACAGACGTCCTTCCCTATTCCAGCCATGTCACAGTAGTTTCCTGATAAAAGAACTGCCACACAGTGCTCCTGTGCCTTGTCCTTTCGCAGATACCTCCTGTGAAAACCACGCCTGCGATGGTGAGCAAGATCACTTAGGGTGTACAGTCTTCTACAGAACAAGAGAAGATAACAGGGTCGCAATGTCCATAGAAGACAGGCTGTCCTTGTATATCATGGATCAAGGAATAGTAAAAGACAAGTCAAAAAGATGGGTCGCACCTTTACCGTTTAAACCCCAGAGAAGACGCTTACCTAACAACAAAGAACTTGTCTACAGTCCATTTATCTCCCTGAAACACAAACTTCAGAGGACACCAGGGACGAGAGAACATTTCTTTACCTTCATGGAAAGAATATTCCAGAACAACCATGCAGAAATGGCACAGAGGAGTGTTGGTACTTACCCATATTCGGCATATATCGTCCTAAAAAACCAAGACAGATACGAGTAGCATTCGACTCAAGCGCCAGGTGCGAAGGCGTCTCGCTAAACTATGTTTTACTGTCTGGTCCAGACCTCAACAACAGACTTCTGGAGGTACTTCTACACTTCAGCAGAGATTCTGTAGCCTTTATGGCCGACATACAACAGATGTTCCACTGCTTTCTCGTCAAGGAAGAACATAGAAACTATTTGAGGTTCTTCTGGTACCACAACAACGACCCCAAAGAAGACATTATAGAGTACCGAATAAGAGTGCACATCTTCGGAAACAGTCCTTTCCCTGCAGTCGCTATCTACGGTCTCAGACATTCAGCCCGAGAGGGTGAAGCAAAGTATGGGTCAGATGTCAGATCCTTTGTGGAAAAAGATTTGTACGTGGACGACTGCTTGAAATCCACACCCACAAACTAAACCACAATCAGTCTCTTAAATAGGGCTCGAGAAATGCTCGCGCTATCTAATCTGAGGTTGCACAAAATCACCTCCAACAGCCGTCAGTTAATGGAGGCCTTCTCACTCCGAGACCATTCAAGTGATCTAAAGAACTTGGATCTTAGCACCGACTCCCTTCCCATGCAGCAGAAACTCGGTTTGCTCTGGGATTTAAAGGCAGACACATTCACCTTACAAATCAGCAAGGAAGAAAAGCCCTTCACACGCAGAGGAGCCCTATTCACCATAAACAGCTTATATGATCCTCTGGGATTCGTAGCGCCTGTTACCATCCCAGGTAAAATGATGTTAAGAGACTTCAGTACAGAGACGTCTGATTGGGATGATCCGCTTCCCACGGAGAAAAAGGACCTGTGGACAAGTTGGAAGAGGTCTCTCGAAGCTTTGTCCAGCCTTCATGTGGCACGACCATATGCTTCCATGCCATCTACTGAAGTCAAGATGCAAAGACTATATATCTTCTGCGATGCTTCAGTCAAGGTAATTGCAGCCGTAGCATACCTAAAATCCATTGATGTCAAAGAACATCCGCAAACACACGATTCCCAGACTGGAGCTCTGCGCTGCTGTGCTTGCAGTGGAGTTGGCTGAACTTATAACATCAGGAATGAACCTGGAAATCGAAGAAGTCAAATTTTATACGGATAGCAAGGTAGTCCTAGGATATATTTGTAATGAAACTAGACGCTTTTACGTCTGTCAGCAATCGGGTGCTAAGTATCAGGAGATCCACTTGTTCTAAACAGTGGCACTACGTGCCAACACAGCATAATCCTGTGGACCACGCGACTAGATCCGTCTTATCAAGCCACCTTAACCCCTTAAGGACACAGCCTTTTTTCACCTTAGGACCAGGCCATTTTTTGCAAATCTGACCAGTGTCACTTTAAGTGCTAATAACTTTAAAATGCTTTGACTTATCCAGGCCATTCTGAGATACTTTTTTCGTCACATATTGTACTTCATGACACTGGTATAATGAAGTTTAAAAAATAATTTTTTTTGCACAAAAAATACCTAATTTACCAAAAATTTGGAAAAATTTGCAAATTTCAAAGTTTCAGTTTCTCTACTTCTGTAATACATAGTAATACCCCCAAAAATTGTGATGACTTTACATTCCCCATATGTCTACTTCATGTTTGAATTATTTTGGGAATGATATTTTATTTTTTGGGGATGTTATAAGGCTTAGAAGTTTAGAAGCAAATCAAAAAACTCAATTTTTAGGGACCAGTTCAGGTCTGAAGTCCCTTTGCGAGGCTTACATAATAGGAACCACCCAAAAATGACCCCATCTAAGAAACTACACCCCTCAAGGTATTCAAAACTGATTTTGCATACATTGTTAACCCTTTAGGTGTTGCACAAGAGTTATTGGCAAATGGGGATGAAATTTGAGAATTTCATTTTGTTGTCTAATTTTTCATTTTAACACATTTTTTCCACTAACAAAGCAAGGGTTAACAGCCAAACAAGACTGTATATTTATTGCCCTGCCTCTGCTGTTTACAGAAACACCCCATATGTGGCCGTAAACTACTGTACGGCCACACAGCGGGGCGTAGAGTGAAAGGTGTGCCGTTTGGTTTTTGGAGGGCTGATTTTGCTGGACTGTTTTTTTGACACCATGTCCCATTTGAAGCCCCCCTGATGCACCCCTAGAGTAGAAACTCCATAAAAGTGACCCTATTTAAGAAACTACACCCCTCAAGGTATTCAAAACTGATTTTACAAACTTTGTTAACCCTTTAGGTGTTGCACAAGATTTAATGGAAAATAGAGATACAATTTCAAAATTTCACTTTTTTGGCAGATTTTCCATTTTAATATTTTTTTTCCAGTTACAAAGCAAGGGTTAACAGCCAAACAAAACTCATTATTTATGGCCCTGATTCTGTAGTTTACAGAAACACCCCATATGTGGCCGTAAACTACTGTACGGCCACACAGCGGGGCGTAGAGTGAAAGGTGCGCCGTTTGGTTTTTGGAGGGTTGATTTTGCTGGACTGTTTTTTTGACACCATGTCCCATTTGAAGCCCCCCTGATGCACCCCTAGAGTAGAAACTCCATAAAAGTGACCCTATTTAAGAAACTACACCCCTCAAGGTATTCAAAACTGATTTTACATACGTCGTTAACCCTTTAGGTGTTGCACAAGATTTAATGGAAAATAGAGATACAATTTCAAAATTTCACTTTTTTGGCAGATTTTCCATTTTAATATTTTTTTTCCAGTTACAAAGCAAGGGTTAACAGCCAAACAAAACTCATTATTTATGGCTCTGATTCTGTAGTTTACAGAAACACCCCATATGTGGTCGTAAACCGCTGTACGGGCACACGGCAGGGCGCAGAAGGAAAGGAATGCCATACGGTTTTTGGAAGGCAGGTTTTGCTGGACTGTTTTTTTTTACACCATGTCCCATTTGAAGCCCCCCTGATGCACCCCTAGAGTAGAAACTCCAAAAAGTGACCCCATTTTAGAAACAACGGGATAGGGTGGCAGTTTTGCTGGTACTAGTTTAGGGTACATATGATTTTTGGTTGCTCTATATTACACTTTTTGTGCGGCAAGGTAACAAGAAATAGCTTTTTTGGCACCGTTTTTTTTTTGTTATTTACAACATTCATCTGACAGGTTAGATCATGTGGTAATTTTATAGAGCAGGTTGTCACGGACGCGGTGATACCTAATATGTATATAATTTTTTTTATTTATGTAAGTTTTACACAATGATTTCATTTTTAAAACAAAAAAAGGTTTTAGTGTCTCCATAGTCTAAGAGCCATAGTTTTTTCAGTTTTTGGGCGATTATCTTAAGTAGGGTCTAATTTTTTGCGGGATGAGATGACGGTTTGATTGGCACTATTTTGGAGTGCATATGACTCTTTGATTGCTTGCTATTACACTTTTTGTGACGCAAGATGACAAAAAATGGCTTTTTTTACACCGTTTTTATTTTTATTTTTTTACGGTGGTCACCTGAGGGGTTAGGTCATGTGATATTTTTATAGAGCCGGTCGATATGGACGCGGCGATACCTAATATGTATACTTTTTTTTAATGTAAGTTTTACACAATGATTTCATTTTTGAAACAAAAAAAAATCATGTTTTAGTGTTTCCATAGTCTAAGAGCCATAGTTTTTTCAGTTTTTGGGCGATTATCTTGGGTAGGGTATGATTTTTGCGGGATAAGATGACGGTTTGATTGTTACAATTTTGGCGTACATGCGACTTTTTTGATCACTTTTATAAATTTTTTTGGGAAGTAAGATGGGCAAAATTTCAATTTCATCATAGTTTTTTATTTTTTTGGCGTTCACCGTTCGGGTAAAGTAACATGACCGTTTTATAGATCAGGTCGTTACGGACGTGACGATACCTAATATGTGTAGTGTATTTTTTTTATTTATTTTTTATTCAGTGATAAATGTGTTTTTTTATTATGTTAACTTTTTTCACTTTTTTTTTCATTTTTTTGACCCAGACCCACTTGGTTCTTGAAGATCCAGTGGGTCTGATGTCTGTATAATACAGTACAGTACACTACATAGTGTTTTGTACTGTGTTTTACACTTTGTCTGAACAGATCTATGCCTTTAGCACAGATCTGTTCAGCACCATGGACAGCAGGACGCAGGACGCCTGCAAAGGCACAGTAGCCCCCCGATGGGAGAGGGAGGGAGCTCCCTGAGCTGTTAACCTTTTCCATACAGCGGTCCGTACGGCTGTATTGCATCGCAGATGTCAGCCGTTTATACCAGGGTGTCAGCAATGTGCTGGCACCCTGGTATACCCACTAGACGCCAACGATTATTCAAGGGGAAGCGGGCGGGGGATCGCGATCCCACCTGCCGCACCGCCCACCTCCCGCAAACCCTTCCCCTGCACCTCCCACCGGGCTAAAATCACTCAGGGGTGCAGGGGGGGGAGATACAGACATATTTTAGGAATGCTAAAGTTTCTGATCTGACCGCGGGGATCAGAAACGGCAGAAATCGCAGCAAACCGCAGGTCTGAATTGACCTGCGGTTTGCCGCGATCGCCGACATAGGGGGGGGTCACGGGATCCCCCCGCGCATTTAGCCTAGGTGCCTGCTCAATTATTTGAGCAGGCACCGGGTTCCGATCACTGTCAGCCGCACGGCAGTGATCGAAAATACACAGGGTGTACATGTACGCCCTGTGTCCTTAAGTACCAGGGCACAAGGGCGTACCTGTACGCCCTATGTCCTTAAGGGGTTAAGGACACAACATGGTTTTACGGGTCCTGCATTCCTGTACCGGTCAACGTCTTGCAGCATCGGATCCGACACATTCGAATTGTTAGACACAGATGCCGATGAAGACATCTGACCTGAAGTATCTGTTCTACGTACGGTGACTTCGGTCCACCAACTCAAATCCCAACGTTTCAACAGGTTCTCCACCTGGATGTCGCTCGTTCGTGCTATAGCCTGTCTAGTTCATATAGCTCAGTCTTACAAATCCACATTACCTGTGAGCCAGAAGCCCTGCAAAGGTTGGCATCACTGCAAGCACGCCTTTATCACTGCCAATATGGAAAGGTCTAAGAGTATAATAATTCGCACTATACAACACGAATGCTATGCTAAAGAAATAGACTACCTCAGCAAAGGCCAAACAGTTTAAAAGAATAGTGCTTTGAAAAAGCTTGATCCCACCATTGACCAAAATGGGTTGCTAAGAAAGAAGAATTCAGTAGTGGCGTCTGTTGACTCCAGACGGGGAGTGTTCTGCCCAGCAGAGTTGAGAATCAATACAGATCACGTCTGCATCAGTTTTGGTATTTCTGTAGTGATTAGTGTGGTTATAGCACCATCTAGCGGTGTTAAGTTGTATTACACTGTTTTTCCTGTTACAAAGACCACTGCATTGGGGGAGTGCAAAGCATCCTAGGAAAGAAAAGTCTCCAGTAACCAGGGCACATAAGCAGAGCTGTACTTCTGCATATCTCCTTCTCAAACTTCACCATCCTTGTAAAAGCATATCTGGTGAGAGATCTACCTTTGTTTCAGGGATATTATGTTATGCAGAGCTGTTCAGCTAGTTGTAATTGTTACTCAGGGAAGTTGTTACTATTGTTAGCTAGATATGTAATCCAATGTGTAGGCAGCCATTTTGCCATGTGCTTTCAGTGTTAATGCAAATGTTACAGTACATGCTATCTATACATTATACTATACATTATACTTATACATGTTATTTGTATTCTTTAGTTTTACCGCATATTTGTACAATCTCTCACTCACACGCATTGCGCAGAGAGTACAACCTGTTGACCAATAAACAAGTTAGACTACAAAGAACAGTCCTCTTATTTGGAAGACAGGAATGGTTTATGCTGAATGTCAGACTGCACACTGTGTGTATAAAGACAGAACAAAAGTCCTGCATGCATTTTAGTCACTCTCCTTTGTACTTTTTCCAGCTGCAGAGAGTCCTTTCTATGAACTGGTGCCCAGAACTGAACTGCATATTCCAGATGAGGCCGCACCAACGCTTTCTAAAGTAGTAATATTACATCCCTGCAAGTGACTCCCCCAGTGTTACATCCCCTAGGATATATGATGCACGGAGATTATTACTACCAAGATGCATAACTTTATATTTATCCACATTAAACCTCATTTGCCAAGTTGATGCCCAATAACTCAGTGTTCAAGTCAGCTTGTAGTTTATGGACATCTTCCATAGACTGCACAGTACTACATAGTTTAGTGTCATCTGCAAAAAAATAAATGTTGCTATTAATCCTGTCCTTAATATCATTAATAAATAAATTAAATAATAGAGGACCCAGCACTGAACCTTGGGGTACACCAGTTATAACCCCGGACCATTCTGAATAGGAATCATTGACCACAACTCTCTAGACAATGTCCTTCAGCCAGTTTTCAATCCAATTACAAACTATACTTTCCAAGTCTATAGACCAGGGGTACTCAACTAGTTTTATTAAAGGTCCACATACCTGGGTCTGCAGTCAGGTGAAGGTCCGAGCTGAACGCCAACAGTAAAGATGCCATGCGATCATGTGATACATGCGCGTGGGGCGCTCTGATGTTATAGTGGAGCGCCCCGGGTAAGTCCCAGAATTAGTAATGGCCACATTAGTGCCCCAGTAAGAATAATGTCCCCAGTAAGAATAATGTCCCCATTAGTGCCCCCAGTAAGAGTATTGCCCCCATTAGTGCCCCCCTTCTCTGCTTTTGCAAAAAAAAATAAAAAATTTGCATTCACCTGGCTGCGGTGAACATTCGCTGCTGACTGCAAGCTCGGGACCGGTGCTCTAACGTGATGGCGTCTTGTAGGTCCTCTCCTGAGCTTCTAGTCAGCAGGGAGTGTTCTCCACAGCGTGAGCAAATGGAGGTGGAGGTACCGTAATATATATATTTTTTTACTAGCACAAGTAGAGGTGGAGGTAAAGGCTGTACTAATGGGCGTTCCATGATGGAAGCGCTCATTAGTAAGGGTACTTTCACACTTGCAACAGGACGGATCCGACAGGCTGCTCACCCTGTCAGATCCATCTTGCCACTACTTCGCCGTGCCGCTGCTCTGTGCCCATCGACTATAATGGGGATGGGGGCAGAGTTACGGCGCAGCACGGTGAGATGCCGCCAGACTAAAAGTACTACATGTCCGACTTTTTCGTCTGGCGGCCTCACGCCGTGCACTGCCATGCTGCACCGTAGCTCCACTCCCGCTATAGTCAATGGGGAGTGGCAGTCCGGCAAAATAGCGGCAGGACGGATCTGACAGGGTGAACAGCCTGTCGGATCCGTCCTGCTGCAAGTGTGAAAGGAGCCTAACAGTCCTTACAGGAAAATTCTGGCACCGGCAAGGGAACTAAAGTACCAGCCTTGCTGGTGAACTACTGGCCGGCTGGCAACCCAAGCCACAGAACAGACATATGATAGTTTTGTTCCGCATCCAATTCCCATTATTGAGGGATTGGATGCGGCCCCTTAATTACAATGGGGCCACAAGAGATGCAGACAGCACACTGTGTGCTGTCTGCATCTTTTTCCGCTCCATTGAAACTAAGGGGTCCGCATCCAATGCCCCAATAATGGGAATTGGATGTGGAACAAAACTATCATGGTTTGATGGGGCTTAATTACTTTATTTAATCAGGTTACCGAAAGAAGATGGCCCAGGAGAGATGGGAACACGACACTGACTGGAGTCCTTTCCTGCAGTCAGTGACGTGTTCCCGCCTCTCTGTAGCCCTGTCCACGCCCCCCTTCCTCCCCAAATGTGACATTTATTTCATTGGTGGCAGCGGTGATGTCCCTCCCCTCTCCAGCAGCTTGAAGCTCCCTTACGTACGTGCTGCCGCTGCTGCAGGGGAGGAGGGACCTGCAGTGCTCCAGCCTAAAAAAAATACCTAGTAGCCATTGGCTCCTGAACTGAAAAATTTAGGAGCCAAATCAAATTTTTAGTCGCCAAATCGAAACTGAATCAAAATTTTGGTATCGTGACAACGCTACGCCGATCAGATCGGCGTAGGGTTGTTTTGAAACAAAAATTTTGATTCGCTTTCGTCACCATAAAAAAGTATTACGATACTCAATACCGCGCAAAAAAAAAACAAAAAAAAAAAAACACCAAAAAAAGCTGCGTGCATTTCGCATTTTATGAAACATTCGGCCCATAATAGAACAGTCCTATGCTATTTTTTGGGGTGACAAGGTGACTAAAAAATGGCGAATGCTCACCGCATAGGAGATATTTTTGAATAATTTAATAGTTTGGACAGCGCTATGTAATATGTTTATTTTTTTATTGTTTATATATTTTATATGTAAAATTGGGAAAGGGGGGATTTAAACTTAATATTTTAGGGTACTTTCACACTTGCGTTTTTCTTTTCCGGCACTGAGTTCCGTCACAGGGGCTCTATACCAGAAAAGAACTGATCAGGCATATCCCCCTGCATTCTGAATGGAGAGTAATCCGTTCAGGATGCATCAGGACGTCTTCAGTTCAGTCATTTTGACTGATCAGGCAAAAGATAAAACCGCAGCATGCTACGGTTTTATCTCCGGCGAAAAAAAAATGAAGATTTGCCTGAATGCCGGATCCAGCATTTTTCCCCATAGGAATGTATTAGTGCCAGATCCGGCATTCAAAATACCGGAATGCACCCGCACTAAATCCGGACCCATTCACTTCTATGGGGCTGTGCACATGAGCGGTGATTTTCACACATCACTTGTGCGTTGCGTGAAAATCGCAGCATGCTCTGTTGTGCGTTTTTCACGCAACGCAGGCCCCATAGAAGTTAATAGGGCTGTGTGAAAATCGCAAGCAAGTGCGGATGCGGTGCGATTTTCACGCATGGTTCCTAGGATGAAAGTCTATTTACTGTATTATTTTCCCTTATAACAGCATGGTTATAAGGGAAAATAATAGCATTCTGAATACAGAATGCATAGTAGAAGGTCAATATAATAAACATTGGTGGCGCAGTGCGCCCCCCCATCACCCCAATATAATAAACATTGGTGGCGCAGTGCGCCCCCCTCAATATAATAAACATTGGTGGCGCAGTGCGCCCCCCCCCATCGCCCCAGTATAATAAACATTGGTGGCGCAGTGCGCCCCCCTCAATATAATAAACATTGGTGGCGCAGTGCGCCCCCCCCATCACCCCAGTATAATAAACATTGGTGGCGCAGTGCACCCCCCCTCAATATAATAAACATTGGTGGCGCAGTGCGCCCCCCCCATCACCCCAATATAATAAACATTGGTGGCGCAGTGCGCCCCCCTCAATATAATAAACATTGGTGGCGCAGTGCGCCCCCCCCATCACCCCAGTATAATAAACATTGGTGGCGCAGTGTGCCCCCCCTCAATATAATAAACATTGGTGGCGCAGTGTGCCCCCCAATATAATAAACATTGGTGGCGCAGTGCGCCCCCCCTCTAAATAATAAACATTGGTGGCGCAGTGCGCCGCCCCATCACCCCAGTATAATAAACATTGGTGGCGCAGTGCGCCCCCCCTCAATATAATAAACATTGGTGGCGCAGTGTGCCCCCCCCAATATAATAAACATTGGTGGCGCAGTGGGCAGTACCAATGAGGGTTAAAAAATAAAAAAATAATTTACTCACCTCCTCCAGTTGATCGCGTAGCTGCCGGTCTCCTGTTCTTACTTCTTTCTTCAGGACCTGTGGTGACATCACTGTGCTCATCACATGATCCATCACCATGGTAATGGGCCATGTGATGAGCTCAGTGACGTCACCACAGGTCCTGAAGAAAGAAGTAAGAACAGGAGACCGGCAGCTACGCGATCAACGGAGGAGGTGAGTAAATTTTCTTTTATTATTTTTAACCCTCATTGGCACTTCCCACTGAGCCACCAATGTTTATTATACTGGGGGGGGGGGGCGCACTGTGCCACCAACGTTTTTTATACAAATACAGGAGGCGGGTGCCGGAATCAAATAGCCGGCACCCGACCTTTGTGACAGGGGGCTGCGATCAGCTACAATTAACCCCTCAGGTACCGCACCTGAAGGGTTAACTGCGGCTGATCGCAGCTCCCTGTCACAGAGGTCGGGTGCCGGCTATTTGATTCCGGCACCCGCCTCCTGTATTTGTATTACAGGTCAGTTTTCTTCGTTGGTGGCGAAGTGGCCACAGCCCCTCCCCTCCTCCTCCTGCCTCTTCTTATTGGCAGCGGCGGGGGCAGCAGCACAGGGGGGAGGGAGAGACTCCTCCTGCGCTGCTGAGAACTATCATCAGCTCTTGTGTCCCGCCGCTGTATTGAGCAGAGCTGCCAGAGTGTGCAGGAGGAGGAGCGCTACATGTGGAGGAAGCCCTGCCTCACTGCGCTGTGGGACAGGCGGAAGTGCGCCGGTAAGCTACTCCTCCTGCACGGTACAGTGCTCTGAAGGATGGCCGGGGTCCGGACAACTGGCGGCCGCGGTCCGTATTTGGACCGCGGTCCGCCAGTTGAGTACCCCTGCTATAGACCTTATTTTACCTATTAAACGTCTATGAGGGACAGTATCAAAAGCCTTTGCAAAATCCAGAAACACTACATCCACAGCCGCCCTCTGACAGGCTTTTACTCATCTCCTCATAAAAACAAATCAGGTTAGCCTGACAACTTCTGTCCTTGGTAAACCCGTTGGTTATCACTTATGATATTATTTACAGTCACATACTCCTGTATATAGTCCCTTAAGAGTCCTTCAAACATTTTTCCCACAACAGAAGTTAAACTAACTGGTCTATAATTACCTATGGAGGACCTAGATCCTTTTTTGGATATGGGTACCACATTTGCCTTGCGCCAATCACATGGCACTGTACCAGTACCTAGAGAATCTTAAAAAATTATAAACAGGGGCACAGCAATGATTGAACTGAGCTCTTTAAAAACTCTTGGGTGTAATCTATCTGGTCTTGTTCACATTTACCTTATTTAACTTATCTTGGACCATATCTACAGTTAGCCAATTGAGTATATTACTGGATGTACTAACAGCCCCAGCACCACAGATAATAGCTCCTTTCTTCCTTTCTTTTGTATATACAGAGCTAAAAAATACATTTACTAACTCTGCCTTTTCCTTATCTTCAGTGACTAAGCCCCTTTATCGTTATTTGGGGGACCTACCTGCTCAGACCTTGGTTTTTTAGCATTTATCTATTTAAAGATTATTTTTTTCTGGGGGGGGGGGGGGTTGTTTTGCTCCCTTTTGCCACCTGCTGTTCGTTTTGTATTTTTGCTGATTTTATCTCCTTTTACAGATTTTATTAAGCCCTTTGTAAACTTTAAAGGCTACAGCTGACCCCTCAGATTTGTATTTTTTAAATGCCCTTTTTTGTCATTTATTGCTTTTTTTACAGTAGCTGTAAGCCATGGGGGGTTTAATTTTAGCCTTTTATACTTGTTACCTAAAGGGATACATTTTTTAGTGTAATTACTCAATGTGGATTTGAAGCTCTCCCATATATCCTCAGTATTATTATGTGACAGTAGCTGCTCCCAGTCTATGCCCTGAAATGCTGCCCTCAACCCAGGGAAATTGGCCTTTTTAAAATTCAGTGTTTTTGCTCTACCAGCCAGATTTTGCTTCTTATAGTTCAAGGGGAATATGTTGTATGTAGCGATCTGCCTCCGGCTCCGTATACTTTATAGTCTCTGTTGCCACAATAGCCAATAAACAACTGATCAGTGGGGGTGCTGGACATTGATGAGAACCCCTTTAATTATAACTTCCATGTCTCTCTAGGATACTGTACCTCCCCTTCCTCCCTCTCCACAGGCCTCACCTTCTTTACTACTTACCGCCATTAACTGCTCACATAAACCTCTACCTTCTGCCCAGTACATGGAAATGAATCTGCATGTGTTCCATCACTCTTATCTCACTCCATGGAGAACATACAGTATAAGATTCCCATACAACAGACTACAAATTGTTTTAAATGTAGGGACCCGGAGGAGGATTTGTGTCATTGCTTATGGTATTGCCCTGGTATGCAATATTTTTGGTTTTTCCTTTAGCTAGCAGCCATTTAACTACACTGACCCGCTTTGGGCTACATTTGGTTATACTGACCCAGGATAATTCAGCTCTAGCCCAGGCTGTGGTAGACTTCTGCACCACATACTGTAGCTGCTGCCAGGAACCCGGTTATTCTGCAGACATGTTCACATAACCCCCTCTATTTAAAGGGGTTATCCAACATAATTATAAATATTATAACATAAATGAAAATCTTAGCCCTTTCTCCAGCTGCTGCTTTTTTTTTTTACATACACATAACTGGCAACTATTCCGCCAGCAATGCGGCAAATTTGTGCTACACCGGCCTAAAATCGTGCGGGGTTAACACAAACCTCGCCCTCAAATAGGTGTTTCTGGTGGGTCCAGGGCGTTCGAAGCAAAACGGGGCTTATATGCCCCGATTTTGCCAATTCAAATGTTGATAGGTATGCATACTGCAGCAAGGAACGTGCCGGTATATGGCATGTGACCACTGCAGCCAATCATTGACCTCAGCGGTCCCAAAATGAGGCCCGTCATTGGCTGCAGTGGTCCATATTTCTGCACTGACACTGTGCCCTGCTGGTATACAGAACGTCACCGCAGCAGCCATTCACTGGGCCTCATTTATCAAAACTAACAGGAAAACTGTCTTAGTTGCCCATAGCAACCAATCACAGCTCACCTTTCATTTCTCAAAGTGTGTACGGCAATGATGGAAAAAACGAATTGCTTGGTCAGTAAGGCCCAAAACAGGCTGGTCTCTATGGGGTTAAAGGGGTTGTCCCATCTCTCAGTTGCCAGGCTTTTTAGGTAAACAGCAGGGGCTGGCAGCGCTCTATGTAACTGTCACTGTGGTGACTGGGAAATGCACGCTCCACTGCTTCTATAACTTCAGGACCCCTTTAAGCTATTGCACGGTTTGTGTGGGATTTTTTTTATCACGGACCACCCCTCTAATAATACGTCCTGCCCCGACAGGGAACGTGAGAATACTGCACAGAGGCAGCGCTAATACGCCCGCCCTCTCATCTTCTCTCCTCACAGTCTGAGGAGAGCTCTGACCCTGCACCGGGCTAAACCCCGCTGGCCACGCCCACCGTGACCTGAATACCTCACGAGCCTTTCATTTCTACTCTGATTGGCTACTGTACCACCTGGGTGTGCGAGCTGATTGGTTGCGCGGTTTGCTAGGCATTCTGGTGCCCTGTCACATCCTGGCTGCAGGCCGCCATGTCTGTTGTCAGTCGACGTGATAAAATCCGGAAAGATGAGGGAAGACGGGACAAGTACTCGGTGCTGCTGCCCACCTATAACGAGAGGGAGAATCTGCCGCTGATCGTGTGGCTGCTGGTGAAATACTTTGGAGAGAGGTACCGTCCAGCCTGCAGTGTGCCCCCTTGTCTGTCATCTATCGGCTCTCATAGGAGGAGAGCGATCACAGCTTCTTATATAGATTTCCGGAAGGCTATTATTTTTAACATTTTGCATGTAGAAGTGTTTTGTCCCTTATGAGCGTCCGTACAGTTGTCCATTAGGGCAGCTAAGCATGCTGGGAGTTGTAGTCATAGGTTGTGATTTCTGAAAAGTTGGGTTTTACATGGTTTCTGAAGACATGGCAGATACTGTGAAGCGTCTCAGACAGCAGAGTGGCCAAAGTGGCAAGAGGGTGTCTAAAACTCTAGTGGGGAAAACCGATGGCATGAACACATGGCTCACCGTGCCAGGGACCACAGCGATTGTGGCATCCTCAGCGGTTATGCTTTATAGGAAGCCACGCTTGCCTTGCTGCCCTGTGTGAATCACCCGTATTTTGTGATTGCAGCCAACCAGAAGTGCCCTACTGTATGAAGGTTCTGTAGATTCACTTTGTGCAGGTTTATTGTTTCAATGAAGTCACCGGTAACGTCTTCCTTCTCTTCAGTGGGTATAATTATGAGATCATCATAATCGATGACGGAAGCCCAGATGGGACATTGGAAGTGGCAAAGCAACTGAGGAAAATCTATGGCTCGGATAAGATTGTAAGTATATTCAGTGGTAGGGGAGAGAGGCGCAAGCATCACTGATAAAGACACCCATAGAAAATCCACTTTTAAAGCATCTCTGTCACCAGATCACCCTATTAAGGGGGTTCTCCAGGCTTTTAATATTGATGACCTATCCTCAGGTTAGATCGGCGCTCCTGCTGATCAGCTATATGAGGAGATGGTGTGCGCAGTGTGCACGTGTCGTCTCTCTTCCTGCTTGCTATAGACATAACATTAGCAGGGAGAGAGACGGGAGATGGCACGTGCACACTGCGCGTGCCATCTCCTCATACAGCTGATCGACGGGGTTGCCGGGTGTCAGACCCCTGCCAAAATGATATTGATGACCTATCCTGAGAATAGGTCATCAATAATAAAAGCCCGGAGAACCCCTTTAAATCAAGCTCATCGCCTGGTATGAGTTATCCTGCAGTTTAAAATAATACCCTTCTCCTCACTGTCGGCGCCACGGTTGTTGATAAAATCGTACTTTTATTCCTTTGCTGGCAGGCTTTTTCAGTACGATCACTGCTATGCTACAGGCATCTAAACACCCCCCTCCCCTCGATTGACAGCGCAAGAGTATGACTTCGACTTGGGCTAGCCCTGTCAATCAAGGGGAAGGGGGCGTGTTTAGATGTCGGTAGGGGCCGCATAGCGGTGATGGTACTGAAAATCCCGCCTCTTGGTGCTCAAAATTGCCTGCCAGCAAAGGAATAAAAGTGTCGCTCCGACAGTGAGGAGAAAGGTATTATCTTAAACTGCAGGATCACCCCTACCAGGCTATGTGCCTGGTTTAATAGGGTAATCTGGATGACAGCCGCTTTAATCACTTCAGCGCCGTATGAAAATGACTCCCGAGGTGTCCACTGGGTGATCCTTTCTCCCTGCCGATCCTCTGTAATAGGTTGTCCCAAATTGTGGTATTGATGACCTATCCTCAGGATAGGTCACCGATATGAGATCATCAGGGGTGCGACTCCTGATCAGCTGTATAAAGGAGCCTCTTCAGTGTTTCCCTGCTCACAGTCTATATCCTCTTTCCTCATTCTAGTGAATGCGCTGGAAACTACACAGTGGACAGAGCCTTCCATCCTCTGTATAGTTTCCAGTTCTAATGGCTGCGCAAAACAGTTGATCATTAGGGGTGCCGGGTGTCAGACCCCCCACCGATCTAATATCGACGACTACAGATTAGCGAAGTGAGCTTCGGATCCAAGATCCGAAGTCGCTTCGCTCCAAACTTCGTTTTAATGCTGTACGGATATCTGTCTCCGTACAGCAATAAAATGTATGGGCTCCGGCGAGGCGAAATGAGTTATGAGTCCCGCGAGACTTCAGTGAATAACTTCGGCCTTTGATTTTTAAAATGGTTTTCAAGTTTAATACTTGGTTCCGAAGCCGGCTTCAGTACCGAGGTACCAATCCGTAACTAAGCTGACTTCAGATACCTTTTTTTTAAATGGTTTTCAGGTTTAATAATCAAATGCTGAAGTTATTCAGCGAGACTTCGGAGATAACTCGTTTCGCCTTTCCGGAGTGCATACATTTTAATGCTGCGTGGAGACAGAGAAGTTTGGAGCGAAGCGACTTCGGATCTTGGATCCGAAGCTTGCTTCGCTCATCCTTATTGAGGACCTATCCTGAGAATAGGCCATCAAAATCAAAGTCACAGAAAACCCCTTGAAGGCAAAGTGGCCTTTGAGACAATAGTTGCTTGTGTCCTTTTAGGGGTTCTCCGACACTCTTACGTTGATGACCCATTCATGCGATCGGTGGGTTCTGCCTTCCAGGACCCCCAATGATCAGTGTGAAGGGATCCAGAAACTCCTGCTTGGGCCTTGTCCATTTTATTTTGTACACAGGCAAAGTGGCTGAATGAGACGAGATGCAGTTCCAGGCAGAGCTGCTATTGGTGTTTTAAAGGGGGTGTTCCAGGAACAAAACGTTATCCCCTACTCTGACCACCAGGTCCCCCACGATCATGATCCCTCTCTGCCTTTTGAATGGAGCAAACTGCCATTAAACTCTATGGGACTATCAAAGATAGCGGAGTTCTGTACTTGGCTACCTTCATCAGTCCCATAGACTTTAAACCGAGCCATGATGCATCTGCTGCTGCATTCAAACGGAGGAAAGAATTTCCACTGCAGATTGAAGGGTGAAATCCATGATGGTGGATAAATGAAACGGCTGTGGATTTGAATTCCACCGTGCAGGTCAATTTACACTGTGTTTTTTGTTTTTGTTTTTTCTCTGCATATCTGAGGTTTCTTAAAATCTCATCCACTTGGATTTTGGAAACCCTGTGGATTTGGCGCATACAAATCCGCAGCATTTATGCCACATGTGAACGTCTCATGGGTGGGCCTCTCAGACATCGCAAGTGTGCATAGTATATAGTAGGACCAAAATCTAGTCTTGATACAGGGGTGATCTTCTTAAAAAGGTGGTCTTTTGGAGAGTTTGCGCTGTATATATAATTTTTAGATTGTGGCTATTTATGGAGTTAATGATAATTATATGTATTTTTTTTTCTTATTTCAGCTGCTCAGGCCACGAGAAAAGAAGCTGGGGTTAGGTAATTATATTATGATGGAATTGTGACCTGTTCGTTGATGTGTCCAAAGTATAAAATAATTATGTACTTTTTACAAAAACATAGCAGGTACACCGTAATTGCAAAAATCACTAGCTAATGCAGTATTGACCTTTATATATAACCAGCACAATGCAATTAATACCTTTTGATCCCTTTTCTCAGATTAGTTGCATGAAGACTTTTTTTCTCCAATACTTTAAAGGGGTTATCTCGTGGTTAACACAAAAAAAATGAAAATCAGACATCATAAAGCTGCCCTGTACCTCACATGGATCCAGAGATATCCCCATTGATTGCTATGCTAGATTTATATCAAGCTGACAGCTCAGGGGGGGCATGTCTTTTCTGCTGCCGTTCGGGGGGGGGGGCGTGTCTTTTCTGCTGCCGCTCAGGGGGGGCGTGTCTTTTCTGCTGGCGCTCAGGGGGGGGGCGTGTCTTTTCTGCTGCCGCTCGGGGGGGCGTGTCTTTTCTGCTGCCGCTCGGGGGGCGTGTCTTTTCTGCTGCCGCTCGAGGGGCGTGTCTTTTCTGCTGCCGCTCGAGGGGCGTGTCTTTTCTGCTGCCGCTCGGGGGGGGGCGTGTCTTTTCTGCTGCCGCTCGGGGGGGGGCGTGTCTTTTCTGCTGCCGCTCGGGGGGGCGTGTCTTTTCTGCTGCCGCTCGGGGGGGCGTGTCTTTTCTGCTGCCGCTCGGGGGGCGTGTCTTTTCTGCTGCCACTCAGGGGGGGGCGTGTCTTTTCTGCCGCCACTCAGAGGGGGGCGTGTCCTTTCTGCTGCCGCTCAGGGGGCATGTCCTTTCTGCTGCCGCTCAGGGGGCGTGTCAGCTCTCTCTATCACAGCTCAGGAGGCATTTGAAGGATGAAACTGGGCATATGCGGCCATCTCAGTGAGCCGGACAAAGAAATGAGAAAAAACAAACAGCAGGTGGCGCTATACAGACACATATTATTCAATAACTCTGTGGATATACATGCAATTACAAAAGTATTCAGATCCAGGGTCTGGTTTAAAAACTGTTGAATATTTTTCCTGGGACAACCCCTTAAGGGTACACAGAGTTTTTCTTTTTGGACAAGGTTTTGAGGCTAATCTGCCTGCAGGATTTGCAGCCAAAGCCAGAAGTGGATCAACCAGGAAGGATCCCTTTTGAATCCACTTCAGGCTGTGGCAAAAAAAATCCTGCAGGCGGATTAGCATCAAAACCTAGATCAAAAAACATTGTGTGGTCGTACCCTTAAAGGGGTTGTCCCAGAAAAAATATTCTACAGTTTTTTAACCAGCACCTGGATCTGAATTCTTTTGTAATTGCATGTAGTTAAAAATGTAGTATAGCCATTGAGGCATTCAATAAAATGTATCTGTATAGCGCCTCCTGCTGTTTTTTTTTTTTTTTTTCTTATTTCTTTGTCTGGCTCACTGAGATGGCCGCACGTGCTCAGTTTCATCCATCATTTGCCTCCTGAACTGGGATAGGGAGAGAGCTGCAGCAGAAAAGACACCCCCCTGAGCTGCAGCAGAAAGGATATTCCCCTTGAGCTGCCAGCTTGATACAAATCTACATTCACACGACAGTGGGAAAAAAACTGCCATTAAAAATGGATGAATTTCATTAGCTTTTTCTTTTCCAACCCCTGCAGTGCCCTCACGGTATACAGTGCCCCCTGAATCTCATATGGCCCCCACAGAGTCCCCAGTATAAATAATGGCTCCCATAGTGCCCCCCAGTATAATGAATGCCCCCATTAGTGCAGCCTAGATCTGCTTATGTTTAATATAAAAAAATATATATCTTCTTGCACACGCAGAGGCAGTGGTTCTTCACTTGATGCTAAAAACCCTTCCAGCATAATGACATCACCATGTACTCCTAGTGAGATATATATATATCGCAGCAGCACAGTCAGACGTGATGAACTGGGTGCAAATCCCCACAGAGGCCGGCCCCTCCTCCACAATATATACTTCACAAATAACGAGGCAGCACTTCCAGCTTAGGTGGTAGGGTGAAGACCCCAAAACTTTAATCCCAGCAACGTTTCGGCCTGCTCAATGAGGCCTTTATCAAGCTTGATGAAGGCCTCATTGAGCAGGCCGAAACGTTGCTGGGATTAAAGTTTTGGGGTCTTCACCCTACCACCTAAAGCTGGAAGTGCTGCCTCGTTATTTGGAAAGTGTGTGTGTGTGTGTGTGTGTGTGTATATATATATATATATATATATATATATATATATATATATATATATATCTCTCTATTATTATTTTATTTTATTTTTTATTTATTAGTGGTCCCTCAAGTTACATTATTAATTGGTTCCAGGACGACCATTGTATGTTGAAACCATTGTAAGTTGAGTAACCGGTTCCAAAGCCCCAAAATAAGAGAAAATGAAGATTTATCGGTAAGACAAATAAGCAGATAACTAAGACAGATAAGACAAGTCCTTACATATAACAGTCAGGAATAGCTGCTAACTAGTAACTAATCCAGCTATTGTACCAGAGAGGTCGACTTGATTGGTTGGATCTGAGTCTAAGACATTGTATGTTGAGTCTGGTTTCAACTTACAATGGGTCAGAAAAGACCATTGTATGTTGAAAATACTGTATCCTGAGGCCATCACTTGAGGGATCACTGTGTGTGTGTGTGTGTGTGTGTGTGATATATATAAGTCTACACACCCCTGTTAAAATGTCAGGTTTCTGTGATGTAAAAAAATGAGACAAAGATAAATCATTTCAGAACTTTTTTCACCTTTTAAAGGGAACCTGTCACCGGGATTTTGTGTATAGAGCTGAGGACATGGGTTGCTAGATGGCCGCTAGCACATCTGCAATACCCAGTCCCCATAGCTCTGTGTGCTTTTATTTTGTAAAAACCCGATTTGATACATATGCAAATTAACCTGAGATGAGTCCTGTCCTTGACTCATCTCACATACAGGACTCATCTCAGGTTAATTTGCATGTGTATCAAATAGTTTTTTTTACACAATAAAAGCACACAGAGCTATGGGGACTGGGTATTGCGGATGTGCTAGCGGCCATCTAGCAACCCATGTTCTCAGCTCTATACACAAAATCCCGGTGACAGGTTCACTTTAATGTGACCTATAAACTGTACAATTCAATTGAAAAGAAAACTGAAATCTTTTAAGTAGAGGGAAGAAAAAATAATATGGTTGCATAAGTGTGCACACCCTTAAATTAATACTGTGTTGAAGCACCTTTTGATTTTATTACAGCACTCAGTCTTTTTGGGTATGAGTCTATCAGCATGGCACATTTTGACTTGGCAAGATTTTCCCACTCTTCTTTGCAAAAACACTCTAAGGGTGGGTTCACACTAGCGTTAAGGAGTCCGTTATGGCTTTCCGTTATAACAGGGCTATAACGGAACATAACGGAATCGATAGGATGGAATGCAAAACGGAAGCCTTTAAAAGGCATTCCGTTTTGCTCCGTCTTAATAGAAGTCTATGGGAAAACATAACTGATCTGTCTGGGTCCCGTTATGCAAGACTGAAAACAAAGTTCTGTTGACAGGACTTTGTTTTCCGTCTTGCATAACGGGAACCAGACAGACCCGTTTTGATTCCCATAGACTTCTATTAGGACGGAGCAAAACGGAATGCCTTTTAAAGGCTTCCGTTTTGCATTCCATCCTATCTATTCCGTTATGTTCCGTTATAACCCTGTTATAACGGAAAGCCATAACGGACTCCTTAACGCTAGTGTGAACCCACCCTTAGAGTGTTTTTGCAAAGAAGAGTGGGAAAATCTTGCCAAGTCAAAATGTGCCATGCTGATATAGACTCATACCCAAAAAGACTGAGTGCTGTAATAAAATCAAAAGGTGCTTCAACACAGTATTAGTTTAAGGGTGTGCACACTTATGCAACCACATTATTAAATTTTTTCTTCCCTCTACTTAAAATATTTTTTTTCTTTTCAATTGAAAATTTTTTAAGTTTCAAGTTAAAAAAAAAAAAAAAAAAAAGCGTCCTTTTTCCAAAAATAAAGTAAAACAAGATTGTAAAAAATAGGGGAAATAAGAAAAGTAGACCTATTAGGTATCGCCACGTCCGTATCGACCGGCTCTATAAAAATATCACATCACCTAACCCCTCAGGTGAACACCGTCAAAAAAAAAATTTAAAAAACATTTTTGGTCACCTTACATCACTAAAAGGGCAACACCAAGCGATCAAAAAGGCGCATACCCCTCAGAATAGTACCAATCTAACCGTCACCTCATCCCGCAAAAAATGAGTCCCTATCTAGGACAATCGCCCAAAAAAATTAAAAAAACTATGGCTCTCAGACTATGGTGACACTAAAACAGGATTATTATTATTTTTTTTGTTTCAAAAATTATATTATTGTGTAAAACTTAAATAAATAAAAAAGTATACATATTAGATATTACCACGTCCGTAACGACCTGCTCTATAAAAATATCACATGACCCAACCCCTCAGATGAACACCGTAAAAAAAAAAAAAAAAACTATGTAAAAAAAGCCATTGTTTGTCACCTTACATCACAAAAAGTGTCATACCAAGCAATCAATAATTAATAATTATATTTTTTTAAATTTTTTTTTTTAATGTAAAACTGAAGCAAACCACAACAAAAAAAAAGTATTGGTATTGTCTCGTCCGTAACAACCAGCTCTATAAAATACCACATAATCTAACCTGTCAGATAAACATTGTAAATGACAAAACATAAAAACGGTGCCAAAACAGCTATTTTTTTGTTACCTTGCCTCACAAAAAGTGTAATATAGAGCAACAGAAAATCATATGTACCCTAAAATAGTACCAACAAAACTGCCACCTTATCCCGTAATTTCCAAAATGGGGTCACTTTTTTGGAGTTTCTACTCTAGGGGTGCATCAGGGGGTCTTCAAAGGTGACATGGCAACTTAAAATTATCCCAGTGAAATCTGTTTCCAAAAACCATATGGTGCTCCTTTCCTTCTGCCATGTGCACATACAGCAATTTACGACCACATTTGGGGTGTTTCTGTAAACTACAGAATCGGGGTAATAAATATTGAGTTTTGTTTGGTTGTTAACCCTTGCTTTGTTAGCGGAAAAAAATTGATTAAAATCTGCCAAAAAAGTGAAATTCTAAAATTTCATCTACATTTTCCTTTAATTCTTGTGGAACACCTAAACGGTTAACAAAGTTTGTAAAATCAGTTTTGAATACCTTGAGGGGTGTGGTTTATAAAATGGGGTGATTTATGGGTGGCTTCTAATATGTAAGCCCCAGAAAGTGACTTCATAACTGAACTAGTCCTGAAAAAATTGGGTTTTGGAAATTTTCTTAAAATTTTTAAGATTTGCTTCTAACTTCTAAGCCTTCTAACGTCCCAAAAAAATTAAATGTAATTTTCAAATTGATCCAAACATGAAGTAGGCATATGGGGAATGTAAAGTAATAACTATTTTTGGAGGTATTACTATCTATTATAAAAATAGAGAAATTTTAATTTGGAAATTCGTAAATTTTGTATTTTTTTTTTTTTTTATAAAAATGAAATATTTTGACTCAATTTTGCATCTGTCATGAAATACAATATGTGACAAAAAAAACAGTCTCTGAATGGCCTGGATAAGTAAAAGCTTATTAAAGTTATTACCACATAAAGTGACACTGGTCAGATTTGCTAAATTAGACTGTGTCCTGAAGGTAAAAAATGGCTGTGTCCTGAAGGGGTTAACAGCTGTTAGACAGGTGCACTCCTGTATAATTGGCCGTTAATAAAATAAAAATGACCATGTGAATAGCCCCATTGACTTTAATTGGTTCTGAAAATGGCCGTCACATGGCCATTCTTCACTATTGTGTGAATGTAGCCTAAGGAGGACCCAGGACATAAAGTGCAGCAGATCCATGGCAAAATCCGCATGAGTTACATGTAGATTTGTCACACGTTTGCTGTGGATTTCACCCAATGAATTACAAAGGGTGAAATCCGCATCATATATTTTAAAGGCTATGTACACCTTAGGAGGCAATTTCTGTGTGATTGCATTTTACTCATCTTTGGCTAAAAATATTGAGCCATTCTGTCACAATGGGTTAACTGTGTGACTAGTACTTCCACTTTTTGCTAGTCATCTAATAAGCCTTATCTCTAAACTACTAAGAGGTCATTTTTTAAGCCACATTCTTATCAGTAAGATGGGAGTCACTCCCCAGATGACGGAAAAGACAGAAAATCCACAGGCAGCTACTACAGCATCTTGGCTATGTACACAAGAAGGATTCCATATTTATAATAAAGACCAATTGAAAAAAATGATTTTAGCTCAGAAAAAGTAAAATGCAATAATAAACAAAAAATGTGTACACCATAGGTGTACATAGCCTTTAAAATCTGCACCATATGTCCATTTCTGCTCAGTTTTCAGCAGGGATTTTTTATGCGATGTGTGGATGCACCGTAAAGGGTCTTTCCAGATTAATGTAAAGATTAATCATTATGTAATCAAAATGCAACATCTTCCCATCTATATAAGTATTATCTAGCAACCAGACTATCACAATTAGGACTCATGCACACGACCGTATGTATTTTGCGGTCCGCAACAAATACGGATGACATCCGTGTGCATTCCGCATTTTGCAGTACCGAACAGCTGGCCCCTAATAGAACAGTACGATCCTTGTCCATAATGCTGACAATAATAGGACATGTTCTATTTTTTTGCGGAACGGAAATGCGGACATACGGAAACGGAATGCACACGGAGTAACTTCCGTTTTTTTTTTTTTTTGCGGACCCATTGAAGTGAATGGTTACGCATACGGTCCACACAAAAAAAACTGAACGGACACGGAAAGAAAATACGTTTGTGTGCATGAGCCCTTAGTATGATTCCATACACTCCCTAATCCTCCACAGTGGGTTCTACTTTTTAATTTGGTTGCCTGATATCTCCTTAGGGGTATGTTACAGCACCCCGAGTAGGTAAAGGGGGTTAACATCACCAAAGCTGTTCTTATTCCCGAATATGAAGTCAGCTACCGAACACTCCTAGGCGAGACGATGCTCTGTATTGAGGGTCAAGCAGGAACTGTTTAATGGGTTACATGTCAGCCTTTTATGTAGGTCTTCCAACAAATGTACACAAACCCCCCTCTGCCTGTGACATAATTAGCAAACACAGTGGGCTCTGCCAGTGACACAATTAGCAAACACAATGGGCTCTGCCTGTGATATAATTAACAAACACAATGAGCTAACTTAATCCCTCACAGGCAGAAAACACACACCTTTCCCAAAACACAGAAAACCCCCAAAACCCCACATATCCCCATAAACTACACATCCCTGAATAGCTCTGATCTGGGCGAACAACCAGAAACTGCTGAACAAATAGACAAATCCAGTTTTATCTAGTAATCCAAAGGCAGAGAGGTCTGCCACAGGGTAGTTGACCCCTCAGCGAAAATCCCCTATCTTATGTTTACAAAGTTCGATTTAAATATAAATTACAAAGCCCAATCTTGCCAATGCTCCTTATATTTAGAAACCCCCTATTTCCACCTGGGTTGTCACCAGCATCATTTGTTTGGTGGAAACATGCCAGGTTACGCTTCCTTTCCACTTTCTCACCTCCAACTTCTGAACTCTTTAGAGTTACTCAAGTCTTTCTTTCATTTTTTATCTTCCCTGGTCTCAACAAACTACACAATAGACTTCACAATGTCTGAATGGCCCTGCAAATATAGAGCTTTAGAGAGGGGTATTCTCTCCCTTCTTTACTCTATTTTGGATTCACCACTTTTTTTCTGATACCACGGCTGTGCAGCAGTGGCATGAATGCTGTACGACGATCAGTAAGGGAAGCTGGCGGGTTATCTTAATGGAGACCTCTTTAAAGATATTTCACAGAGTTTATATGTCGCCTTCTAGATCACACCTCATTTATCCAATGGTTTCTCCATTAGGTTTTAGAGGTTGCCAGGAGACCAATAACACCCTTCATATTTGGTGGACTTGTCCCATAATGAGACTGTTCTGGACCGAGGACTATTTAAAAGTGTTTAGGAAGGATCTCCCCTTGTCAGCACCTGTATATCTACTAGGCCTTCCCTTTCGGTACCACTTTGCATTATATGAAAACGTAAATGCCACTTTGAATGATACCAGTAAACGATGCTCGCGAATATGGAATCCCTGGTTAAACTGTGCCAACTCTCCTAATTTACAGTATTTCCTATCTCTAAATATTTGCTTTAGTACATGGAAGACTTGACTGCTTGTCCCCCCCCCCCCCCCCCCCCCATATTCATATTTTTTTTTTTCATATTCTCTGGGAGAGTCGCGAGAGCTGAACCCGTTTTACTTTATTGATGTAACTCATGACATATGTTATGTTCTGTTACTTCATACTTATTCAAACTATCTCATCTATAAAGCTAAGTGTGTGTGTGTGTGTGCATGTATGTATGTCCGCTAAAGGAATCCGCACCGTCGCATTTACAATCACGAAATTTGGCACACAGGTACATCAGGTGTCTGGGAAGGTTTTAGACTTGGTCTCGGCTCTCTAGCACGTACTGTTCCTGAGATATTCCCAAAAAATGCATTAGCCAATAGAAGCCTAGTCACATGACCCTTATCAGCTAATAGAAGCTCGCAGGCCCTTAGTCTCCACATACACACAGTTTTAAACCAGGTTTCCATAACAACCGAGCCATATTTCTCCACTGCTGTTGGTCAGCTTTAAAGGGGCAGGACGCTGTGGAGGTCACAGTTCAGGGGCAGGTAGGATGGCCATTCAGGCCACCCTCAAAAGATGTACTTAAAAACCCTGCCCACGGTCCCGCTAAGTCACTCCCCCGACCCGCTTAGGTCATGCCCCCTCCCACTCCCGACGGGGATTGAAAAAATGAAGGAAAAAATGTACTTTCAGCTGCAGGGGTGGGAGGGACAGTGCTGCTGTTTGAGAGTGAGCTGTTCAAAAGGACATCCCTGTGTCCGTCCAGGCCCTGCGCTGGACGGAGGACAGGGAGTCTGAAAGCCGGACTGTCCGCCCTAAAACCGGACCTCTGGCCACCCTACTGGCCAGGGGCGTAGCTTGAAATGACTGTGCCCCATAGCAAATTTTTCTTATGCCCCCCCCCCCCCTCCCATTCCCGGATCTCCCACCCCAACATACCTCACGGACCTTGCTGCCACATCCGCAGCTCCTCATGCACTTGCGACGGTTGCGCATAGGATTGAGCACCGACAGTTGGTCACTGGCAACGCATTTGTGCCAGTGTAGGAAATGTATGAATCTAAATGTCTGTGTATAAGGGTCCATTCACACGTCCGCAATTTCGTTCCGCATTTTGCGGAACGGAATTGCGGACCCATTCATTTCTATCGGGCAGCACGATGTGCTTCCCGGACGTGGAATTGCGGACCCGCACTTCCGGCTCTGCAATTCCGTTCCCGAAAAAAATAGAACATGTCAATTGTGGATAAGTATAGGCATATTCTATAAGTGCTGCAATGTGCGGTCCGCAAAATGCCGAACACACATTGCCGCTGTCCGTGTTTTGCGACCGTGTGAATGGACCCTTTAAAGAAGATTGTTAAATTGTACAGGGGTCTGTAACACAAGAAGGTGAAAGAACATATCGTGGGGTGTGTATGTGTATTAGAAGGTAGGGATATGTATCTTGTGTAATTCGGATATTAGGGAGAGTAAGGGGTATATATCTAGTGCTGATACACGTGTAGGTGAAGAGCCGCTCTGACATAATTCGTCTCTTTCATAATTTAAGCTCCCCTTTATGTATAATTTACTTACAGTTCTGAAGCCTCAGGGGTGCTGGCTGGCTTGGCCTCAGGGGTGCTGGCTGGCTTGGCCCAGCAGACTGAGTGTGGGAGAATGTGAGGCCTTTTTTCTCCAAGCTGCTCCGGAAAAAAAATATTTTTCATTACACCTGAGGTCAGACCACCAATCAGACCCCCAATGTTAATCAGACCTCAGCTAACAGCCCCAATAAGATCCCCAATGTTAATAAGACCTCAGATCACACCTCAGCTCAGACCCCAATATGAATGACCCCCCCCCCCCCCAATCAGACCTCAGATAAGAGCCCCATGCCTCATAGCAGCCCCCAGTGCCTCTCACCACCGGCCCCCAGTGCCTCTCACCACCGGCCCCCAGTGCCTCTCACCACCGGCCCCCAGTGCCTCTCACCACCGGCCCCCAGTGCCTCTCACCACCGGCCCCCAGTGCCTCTCACCACCGGCCCCCAGTGCCTCTCACCACCGGCCCCCAGTGCCTCTCACCACCGGCCCCCAGTGCCTCTCACCACCGGCCCCCAGTGCCTCTCACCACCGGCCCCCAGTGCCTCTCACCACCGGCCCCCAGTGCCTCTCACCACCGGCCCCCAGTGCCTCTCACCACCGGCCCCCAGTGCGCCCTCCCCGGTATTAAAATCATTGGTGGGCAGTGCACCCCCCCCCCCCCAGTATTTAAATCATTGCTGGGCAGTGTGCCCCCAGTTTATTAAAATCATCATTGGTGGGCAGTGTGCCCCCAGTGTATTAAAATCCCCCCCCCCCCCCCTCTCCACCGCCCCCCAGTGCCTCTCACCACCAGCCCCCCAGTGCATCTCCATCAGCCCCCAGTGCGCCCTCGCCGGTATTAAAATCATTGGTGGCCAGTGCGCCTCCCCCCCACCCCCATCATTGGTGGCAGCAGCAGTTCCGATCGGAGTCCCAGCAGTGTAATGCTCCGATCGGTTACCATGGCAGCCAGGACGCTACTGAAGTCCATGGCCAGTTACTCTGCAGCATACTTACATGCGCTGTGGCCGCCTGGCGCTCCTTCTTGTAACTCACAGGTCTGTGCGGTGCATTGCTTATGCTTATAGCAATGCGCCGCACAGACCTGTGATGAGTTACAAGAAGGAGGAGCGGCCACAGCGCATGTAAGTATGCTGCAGAGTAACTGACCAAGGCAGCCAGGACTTCAGTAGCATCCTGGCTGCCATGGTAACCGATCAGAGCCCCAGCATTACACTGCTGGGACTCCAATGAAGGGGGGAGGGATCCTATCGCACTGCCACTCGGCTTTACTGTGGCTGCTCTCCTGGCTTGAGGGGGCCCTGTGGGCCCCCCTGAATTAGGGGCCCGGTCGCAATTGCGACCGCTGCGACCCCTATAGCTACGCCAGTGCTACTGGCATTCTGCTGTGGAGGTCACAATTAAGGGGACAGTCCTCTATGGAGGTCAGTGTTAAGGGGAAGATTGCTGTAGAGGCCACTGTTAAGGGGACGGGCCATTGTGGAGGTCACTGTTAAGGGTGCAGGATACTGTGAAGGTCACTGTTAAAGGGGCAGGTGCTGTGGAGGTCTCTGTTAAGGGGGCAGGGAATGGTGGAGGTCACAGTTAATGGGACGGTCTGCTTTGGAGGTCAGTGTTAAGGGGTGGGGTGCGGTAGAGGTCACTGTCAAAGGGGCAGGATATTTTGGCAATCACTGTTAAGGAGACTGTGGCGGTCACTAATAAAGGGCGGCTGCTGTAGAGGTCACTGTTAAGGAAGGAGGGCACTGTGGAGGCCACTATTAAAGGGGCAACAGAGTACTGCCAGGTCACTGTTAAGGCTCCATTCACACGTCCGTATAATGGGTCTGCATCCGTTCCGCAAATTGCAGAACGGGTGCGGACCCATTCATTCTCTATGGAGACTATGTGCTCTCCACATCCGCATTTCCGGAGCGCGCCCCCGATCTTCTGATCCGCGGCTCCGGAAAAAAATAGAACATGTCCTATTCTTGTCTGCAATTACTGACAAGAATAGGCAGTTCTATGGGGGTGCCGGCCGGGTGTATTGCGGATCCGCAATGCACTACGGACGTCTGAATGGACCCTAAGGCAGTGGGGTACTGTGAGGTCACTGTTAAGGGAGCGGGGTACTGTGGCAGTCACTGTTAAAGATGACCTTTTTCTGCTCCGTATATGTCTGTTTTAATAGCTACATGCATTTCCCATGTAATAACAATCCTGGAGCATCTATTCTTATGGCTGTATGTTGTGCCAATCCTATGTTATTTCTACTATAGGTTAGGAATGAATTGCTATTAGCTTTAAGTAAGGGTACAGAGGGGAGGTAACCAGTTGGGGGTGTGTACCTGCACAGACTCACTCTATCCAATCAGTGCTGCCATTTTCAGACTGTGCAGGTACACCCCCCCCAACTGGTTACCTCCCCTCTGTACCCTTACTGCAGACTGCTAGCAATTAAGTAGAAATAATAAAGGAATGGCACAACATACAGACATAAGAATAGATGCTCCAGAATTGTTAGTACGTGGGAAATGCATGAAGATATTAAAACAGACAGGTCAGGAGAGGTGAAAGGTTCTCTTTAAAGGGGCAGTCGCTGTGGAGGTCTCTGTTAAGGGGGCCGGGAATGGTGGAGGTCACAGTTAACGGGACTATAACCTATGGGATACTGTCGATATCTTTTAACGACACACACAAACATTATATGAAATAGATGAAATATACCCGTGCAAAGCCGGGTCCTTCAGCTAGTATTTGATATTATTCAATAACACTGGAGATCTATGTTCATTTTTTCCTTCATCATTTATATCCAATGTACATTTTCTCCATCTTTGCTATTATAGCAATAAATATGTTTGAAACATAAAAATGCAACATCTTCGTTTCCCCAGATCTCTGCTTAGTGTCACTGAATAAAAAAATTCTTGATTACACTGAGAGATTGACTATTGTGTCACCAGAGGCACCAAAGGAGATAAAAACGGCATAGACAACCGACCATAACAGCACAATCCTTATTTATAACAGATGATATTTGGCTGGAGTTTCCCTTAAAGGGTTTCTATCACTTCGTTTCACCTATTTAGCTTTCAGACACTAGCGATCCGCTAGTGTCTGCTTTATCTAACCATCCTAATATAAGAGCTTATTGTCCTGCCGTTTAGCTAAAAAAAGAACTTATATAGATATGCAAATGAGCCTCTAGGTGCTATGGGGGCGTGATTAGCACCTAGAGGCTCCGTCTGGAGGGACGCGCTGGGCGGCGGCAGTTTGTTAAGGTAGACGGAGCCTCTAGGTGCTAATCACGCCCCCATAGCACCTAGAGGCTCATTTGCATATCTATATAAGTTCTTTTTTTAGCTAAACGGCAGGACAATAAGCTCTTATATTAGGATGGTTAGATAAAGCAGACACTAGCGGATCGCTAGTGTCTGAAAGCTAAATAGGTGAAACGAAGTGATAGAAACCCTTTAATATTTTATTGCAACCCCTTTACCGTAATTGTCAGACCATGTGACTCAAAAAAAACAGTTTCTGCCCTCTATTATACATTGATCCCTTGTTTTCTTTGTCTAGGAACGGCGTACATTCATGGCATGCAGCACGCCTCAGGAAACTTCATCATCATCATGGATGCTGACCTCTCACATCATGTACGTATTATTCGTAGAGTGCCAGTCAGTGGCCAGGGTTTACCCACCATGTACAGTCGTGGCATATTGCTGGGAAGTTTAATCAGTCAGTATCCAACTGTGGGAACCCAATCGCTTGCCCCTTTTTGGGTATGACTGGCGTTTCTTGAGAGACACAAAGTTGGCCATTGTACTTTATAAATTTAGTATACTGTGTATATAATGTTTATTTTTTCTACCCGTATAACCTGCATGCACTGAATCCCATTTGGTTCTGTTCGCATCGCGTGGTCTGAACTCATTCGGCATATGATACAGATACAAACGCAGATCATAGCCGTTGAATGGGGGCTGAGCCGCAGTAACCCGGGACGGCCGCTACAGCGCTGTTAGTTCTGGAAGCTGCAGCTCCTACCAGCAGCTTATTGGTGGGGTTGAGGATGTTAGAAGTCCTGGAAAAAAAACTCTTTAATTGTTTTTTTGAATCTGTGTAGCTCAATATCCACCTTTTTAGCAAAACTAAATAAAATATTTTAATGGTTTTCTCCCTGTTTCTCTTGGTATGAATAATTCACCAGTCAGATATCTGTTTCTAAGCATGCCCTGAGCATACCGTATATCATTTTCCAAGATCTTTTCTATTTGCATGCAATTAATTTAACTTTAAACATTTTAATCATTTTGTCCTTTTTTTTATTTTTTTCAGCCTAAATTCATTACAGAGTTCATCAAGTGAGTACAACATTAAGTTTTAGCTGTTGCAGCACAGAGTATTTCAGGAGATGAGTAAACTGATCTGGTGGGATGTCGCAGACTTAGTTACCA
Source organism: Bufo bufo (assembly GCF_905171765.1). Classification (NCBI taxonomy): domain Eukaryota; kingdom Metazoa; phylum Chordata; class Amphibia; order Anura; family Bufonidae; genus Bufo; species Bufo bufo. Next base: position 149,659,909 of record NC_053394.1, read on the forward strand.
TATTTTTTGCGTTACAAGATGCACCTTTTAGAGGAGGAATATCAGAAAAATATATTTTTCATCAGACCCTCACATTTTTAGACCTCAGATCAGACCCCCAAATTTTCAAACCTCAGATTAAACCACCTCCTCCCCCCAGTCAAACCCCCAATCCTCATCAGACCTCAGATCAGACATAAAATAAATAAATGATCTTACCACTTCTGCTCTGTACTCTTCCTGTACTCACCTCTCCCTGGTCTTCTTCCGGGCCCATTGTTGCACTGTCCAGACTGCGTACATCGCCAGGACCGACCAGGGAGAGGTGAGTACAGCTGGCGCTACACTCACTGCTCTCTGTTTCCATCTGCATAGTAATGAACACTTCCATAATGGAAGCGCTCATTAGTATTCGCTTTATCAGACGCACTGACATTTTCCCCCACTTTTTTTTTCTGGGGGAAGGGGGAGTGCATCTTAGGTAGAGTTCACATAACTGATATTTTTCTATTCTGATCTGTCAGAAGAACAGAAAAATAAAGACAAAAAAAGGATCCTGTAGAGAAAAAAAAAAAAACTGATCCTGTGCATCAGTTATGCACATTTGGCATTGGTTTGAGCCATTTCCGTCAGAGATACAGGTTTGTTTGTTTTTGTTTTTTTTTAGACAGAATGCAGTACTTTTTTCAGTTTTTATACAGGATCCTGGTTTTATGGGTTATTTCTGTTCTTCTGACAGATCGGAGGAATGGAAAAATAACGGTGATGTGAACTCTCCCTTACAAGTATATAGCAAAAAATATGGTAATTAGTGAAAGGGACCAGTTTCCAGCAGCACAGAGTGTTTTTAAAGCCTGCTGATCCTGTAAGTCCAGTGACTTTTCCATTATCCAGCACAATAAAATACACATGAATATTACTCACAGACTGTTAATGTCACTGTTTTTTGCAGTAAACAGAAAGAAGGCAACTTTGACATCGTGTCTGGGACTCGATACATTGGAAATGGAGGAGTTTATGGCTGGGACTTGAAGAGGAAGCTCATCAGGTCAGCAGATTATACTGTGTGTGCTTTTATTGATAGACGTCAATTCATTTGATTAATGATCTTACGGGATTGTCTTCCTTTGACAGCCGTGGGGCAAATTTCCTAACTCAGGTCTTGTTGCGCCCAGGAGCCTCTGATTTGACTGGAAGTTTTAGGTAAGTGAAATGTGTCTTCTGTGATCATTAAGAGTTTCCTTATCTCCCTTGTTCATCATCTTTTTAGCACAGTTTCTCCCTACTTCTTCTGTGGGCAGGAACCTGCATTGTGATTGACATTACAGGCAAGAAGCACTATGATGACGTCATCATGCCGCTTGGTTGCACGAACGCACTCCCCCATCTAAGGCTACTTTCAGACTAGCGTTAATGTTTTCCGGTATTGAGATCCGTCATAGGAAAAAATGCTCCAAAATGCATTCTGTTCCGTTCTCATACTGGAGAGCAAACCGCAGCATGCTGCGGTTTGCTTTCCGTCCTGAGATGCGGAGCAAGTTTGTCATGACCCACAATGCAAGTCAATGGGGACGGATCTGTTTTCTCTGACACAATAGAAAACTGATCCGTCCTCCATTGACTTTCAATGGAGTTCATGACGGATCCGTCTTGGCAATGTTAAAGATAATACAACCGGAACCATTCATAACGGATGCAGACGGTTGTATTATCAGTAGCAGAAGCGTTTTTGCTGAACCCTGCCGGAGCCAGCAAAAACGCTAGTGTGAAAGTAGCCTAATAGAAGTTACACTGGATAGCTCTGTTGGGAAGCTGCAGGGCTACTGCCCATGCCCTGTTACTGTAGATTGGTGGCTGGGAGATGCCAGACGTGCGTGAGTATGCGCTCTCCCACGATCCCAGCCACCAGAGACAGAAGATGAAGAGAGCACAATGTGCAAGTGTGGCCACCGGCCAGATCACAGGATCGGCCATAGTCCCCAATGAACATTAGACATTAAGCAAGGAGATAAAAAGAAAAGGTGGCGCTTCTGAAAAGGCACTTAATGGGTAAGTGCCTTATTTAAAGGGGTTTTGCAAGTGTTTTTTACTGATGACCTGTCCTCTGGATAGGTCACTTGTTTGAGAAGACACTGGCGCTCGTAGTAGCACCACAGCCTTCCCCATCCTTTCCTAGGCCGCGTGACTTTACGTTCATCGGTCACATGGCCTACGTGCAGCTCATCCCCATTAAAGTGAGTGGAGCTGAGCTGCGATACCAAGCACAGCCGCTATACAATGTACGACGCTTTGCTTGGTAAGCAGAAAGTAGGCCAAAGCACTACTGAAAGCGCCGGTGCCTTCTCAAACAGCTGATCATTGGGTTCCAAGTGTCGGACATCCACCAATCAGATACTGATGACCTATATAGAGGATTGATCATCAGTAAAATAAAATAAAACACTTGGAAAACCGCCTTAAACATGACTAACAATATAAAGTGAATTGCAGAGATGGGAATAACTCTTTAATAAATGATCCTCCTTCATATTGATCACAATGGCGTCGGCTCCGGAATGACTTCCTTACATAGGCTGTTCTCACAAGATTAGGTAAATCTCTCGAGAACATAATTTCTTCTTTCTGGCTGTGAAGCTGTCTACATCAATGTGACAGCGAGGGAGAAGTCAACGTCAAAGTCAATGAGTGGATCCCGTGCGTGGAATCTACTGCGTGAAAGAGAGCCAAGCCCCGCTCCGGACAGCAGAGACACGGGGCATTAACATGATTGATAATGCTCCATGCCTCTCTGTGTGACCTTTTTACTACAAAATCACAGTGAGATAAACTTGTCACCGTGATTTTGTAGTAATAAGGTCACAGAGAGGCACGGAGCATTATCAGTCATGTTAATGCCCTGTGTCTCTGCTGTCCGGAGCACGGCTTGGCTCTCTTTCGCGCAGTGGATTACCCGCACGGCATCCGCTCGTGTGAAAGAGCCCTTAGATTTCAGATTTTAAAAGATTATGAGCGGTTGTCTTTGAGAACGTATTTTGTGACACCCCCCCCCCCCCTTCCTCCACAAAATGTGCAGTGTATGTAAATGACCACGCTCTTGGCTGAAGGGGGCCGTATGGTTGTAGCATAGACATAGTGATCAACCACAATCAAGTAATTGTGCAGATTCATGACTTTGTACTTCAGATCTTTACAATTCTTAAAGGGTTTCTATAACTTCGTATCACATATTTAGGTGTCAGACACTAGCGATCCGCTAGTGTCTGCTCTAACAAACCATCCTAATATAATAGGTTTTGGGGCAGCCGTTTTGCTAAAATAACAACTTATATCTATATGCTAATGAGCCTCTAGGTGCTATGGGGGCGTCATTAGCACCTAGAGGCTCCGTCTACCTCCCTAAACTGCCGCCGCCCAGCGCGTCCCTCCAGCCCGCCCATCTCCTGCTGAATGCGATCCTCTCCGTGCGCGTCTCTGTTCTGCGCATGCGCAGTGAATGTCTGACCGCTTCCCTGCTCAGACATCTCCACTGCGCCTGCGCCGATGACATCATAGTGCTCCGAGGAACAGGCGCAGTGGAGATGTCTGAGCAGGGAAGCGGTCAGACATTCACTGCGCATGCGCACGGAGAGGATCGCATTCAGCAGGAGATGGGCGGGCTGGAGGGACGCGCTGGGCGGCGACAGTTTAGGAAGGTAGACGGAGCCTCTAGGTGCTAATGACGCCCCCATAGCACCTAGAGGCTCATTAGCATATAGATATAAGTTGTTATTTTAGCAAAACGGCTGCCCCAAAACCTATCATATTAGGATGGTTTGTTAGAGCAGACACTAGCGGATCGCTAGTGTCTGACACCTAAATATGTGATATGAAGTGATAGAAACCCTTTAAGATATTTTCTGGCTATCAGTGAATGGTAACATTTTCATTTACACCCAGAGGAAAACCTGTACAGACCGAATACTTCATACACAGCTGTTGTTTTGTCACAGTGTATCAAGTGTAGTCAATTCTAGCTTTAGCAGCACACTTCTCTCTCTTGTTCTGATTTAGTTCAATACAGGTATAATGTAGTCTAGGCTGTTCACAGGGAATTATCTAAACTGGATCCAATTGTAGCAAACCCTCAGCTGGGTGTGGATGGGATTTTTAGCCTTTCTAGTCACTGACGTTAAACAGAGATCAATAAGTTGCGACAGGATGGTAATTCCCATGAGCCACCATACTATTACCACACAGTAATGGCATAGGCCCAGGAGTTGTACATACGGCATCAGTTGCAAGTGCTGGCTGTGTTATACCGACATCGCAGTCATTTAATCCCATAGATGCTGCGGTCAGTGCTGAACACAACATCAGAGTCTCTCACCCTATTGCCATCCCCCAAAATGGTTACATTTAAGAAAAAAAAGCAAGCCTGTGCAAATAAAGTTATGGTTTTTGCATTTCGGAGATAAAAAAAACAAAAAAAAAATAATAACAAAAATCGCTCTGTCTTGAAGTCCAAAAGAGGCCACGTCCTTAAAGGGTTTACGCCAGATGAAAATCAGACTTCTAGTACATGACAATCTCCTTCTAACAAAACTAGAACCAGCCCTGTACCTCACATGCAGAGATCTCACCATTCATTACTGCAAATGTTCTGACAGATATATTTCAGGCTGGCAGCTCTGGGGACGTGTCCTTTTCGCTGCAGCCCTCTTCCTATTACATGCCCTTTCTGCTGTAGCTATTTCCCTGTAATGCCACAACTTCTAACCGAAGACATAGGTGACAGTAGAAGATTTAAACTGCTCTCATGCAACCACCTCAGTGAGGTGGATAGAGAAATAAGCAAAAGAACTAACAGCAGGTGGCGCTATACAGATACATTTTATTGAATAACTCAGTGGCTATGCTACATTTTTAATTACATGCAATTACAAAAGAATTAAGGCTCAAGTGCTAGTTTTAAAAATGAAGAATGTTTTCCGTGGCACAACCCCCTTTAAGGGGTTAAAGTGCTGAGGATTTGATTACACTGTATGTATATTCTTACTCGTCTGTATTGTATATATTGGTTCCTCAGATTATATTGAGACTAGTATTATGATTTTTCTGTGCGGGGTTTCATCTCCATGTTGTAAATGCTCAGCCTACTCTTGGTTCTATAGGCTTTATAAGAAAGAAGTTCTGCAGAAGCTGGTGGACCACTGTGTCTCTAAAGGTTACGTATTCCAGATGGAAATGATCGTTCGAGCTCGGCAGTTTAAGTACACGATCGGAGAGGTACAGTCACACTGTTAAATATCATAATAGTAAAATATCATGTGGATTTCTCGCGATTTAGTAGGATGGGAGATGGAAGTGACATCTGCTTCAAGCTGGATATATATTGTCCTCTAGGGGCAGGGCAGCCATCTATACAGTACATGGGAAAAGGTGGCGCAGGAAAGGTCCTAGTGGCGAACCTATGGCACGGGTGCCAGAGGCGGCAGTCAGAGCCCTCTCTGTGGGCACCCGCACCCTGGAAAAAGTCTATGATGTACCAAGACTTTTCCTGCCATTCATCAGGGCGCAGCACAGGCAGAGTATTGTGAGTAGGCATGCTATTATAGCTAAATGATAAAGTACATGGAGGATATACTATATTGGACTGCAGTATTCAGGGTAAATTGCCGTTTTGGCACGTTGCGATAAATAAGTGGGTTTTGGGTTGCAGTGTGGGCACTCTGTCTCTAAAAGGTTCACCATCACTGTCCTAGGGGAAGCTTTGCTTTATTGTATTCTGAAGCAAGCTATGTGAATAATTCCAAATTATCAGTTAATTATATGTACTGCAGCTCTCCTATAGCCCTATAGCTTTTGTTCAATAGAATGTCGGAACTGCAGTGAAGACTGACACTTAGGCATATCTATTAGTATATGTTCACATGGGAAAGATATGCTGCAGATAAGTCTGTTGCAGAAATTGACATGTGGTGCACGTTTTAGGGTACTTTCACACTAGCGTTATTCTTTTCCGGCATTGAGTTCCGTCCTAGGGGCTCTATACCGGAAAAGAACTGATCAGGTATATCCCCATGCATTCTGAATAGAGAGCAATCCGTTCAGGATGTCTTCAGTTCAGTCTTTTTGCTATTTCAGGACTGAGATAATACCGCAGCATGCTGCGGTTTTATCTACGTCCAAAAAGACTGAACACTTGCCTAAATCCGGCATTAATTTGCATTGAAATGTATTAGCATTAAAAATACCGGAATGCCGGATCCGTCCTCCCAGTCTACGCGTGCGCAGACCGGTAGAAATGAGAAAAAAAAATAGAAACTGATCCCTTTTTCCGTATGACAAACGGACAGACAGATCCGTTCTTGCAATGCATTTGTGAGACGGATCCGTCTAGAAATGCTGTTTGTTTGCATGCAGATTGCCTGATCCGGCACGCTGTTCCGGCGACGGAACTTCTTGCCGGATCACTCTGCCGCAAGTGTGAAAGTAGCCCTAAGTCTGCATATCAATTTATGCTGCACTTTTCCACTGCGGATTTCATCCTTTGCAATGCATAGGGACAAGCTTGCATGTAACTCGTGTGGATTCTGTTGCTGATTTGTTTTCCACTTCATTTATGTCCCAGGTGGTAAGAACCTAAGGATGAGGGTTAGCATACATGGGAGGTTTTTTGGAAAAAGACTTTAGCCGTTTTTAATACAGTTTTTTGAGCCAAAGCCAGAAGTGAAGTATAATAGAATGGCAGATATAAAGAAAAGACTTAAAGGGCATCTGTCAGCAGATTTGTGCCTATGACACTGGCTGACCTGTTACATGTGCGCTTGGCAGCTGAAGACATCTGTGTTGGTCCCATGTTCATATGTGCCCGCATTGCTGAGAAAAATGAGGTTTTAATTTATGCAAATGAGCCTCTAGGAGCAGCAGAGGCTCCGCTGTCTCTGCAATTGCCACGGCCTCTCCACTATGACAGGGCCTGGCAGTGAAAACCTCATAATGCCCGACACTGTGAATCAAAGTGTAGAGGGCGCAGCAATGCGGGCACATATGAACGTGGGACCAACACAGATGTGCACTTGGCAGCTGAAGACATGTAACAGGTCAGCCAGTGTCATAGGTACAAATCTGCTGACAGATGCCCTTTGGACTTCTGGATCCACTTTTGGCTCAGAAAACTGCATTAAAAACTGTAGTAGCATTTCTCCAAAAAAAACTGTGTGTGAAACTACACTAAGGGTACCTGCACATGTTGTGTATTTGTATGCAGAAAATCCAAACGTGTGCACCGCGTGCTGCAGTCCGCAATGCACGGGCGCCGGCCGAGTGCTCGCCGTCTGCGGATGTGGATCCATTCACTTGAATGGGTTCGCGATCCTCAAGATTCAGTCCACACTGCAAAAAATAGAACATGTTCTCCTTTTTGTGGTGCTGAAGCACGGAAGGAAATCCCACAGTAGCGCTCCGTAGTACTTTCATTTTACAAAGGAGCTGTCCAAAGTGAAAGGTGGAATCTGATTGGTTGCTATGGGCTATTACACCAGTTTGATAAATGACCCCCAAAGTGTACACGAGACTTGTCAGGTCTCAAATGTAAAAAAGATGGTGGCTCACTCACTGTTCCACTTTTGGAAAGGTGCACTTGCCCTACAGCACTCCCTAATGCTGATAGAGTGAAAAAAGGAGGAAAGAATTGGATTGGGCGTCACTCAAATATCAGGCAACCATATAGCCAAGTTGGGTTATATTAGAGTGAATTTTATAATATACATCACACACATTTTATATACAACATGTTGCATAAAAACAACAATAGATAAAAAACAACAATATATAAAAATTGATGGATAGCACTGAGTCAATTGTACCAAAAAGGAGGCTGTATCACCGTGACCTTTATAAATTCCAAAGTCTGTGGCCCAGAGAAATAGAGTCTCCTACAGATATATGTCACTATGGGGCTGTATCACCGTAGTTTTTGTAACCGTGATTTTTATAATTCATCCCAGAGTCTGTGGCCCAGAATCTCATACAAGTGTATGTCACAATAGGCTAAACGTAAGAGTCATATATTTGTAATATTCGTGATGGTATTCATATAACAGTACTCAAGCGATACTCATATAATAGGGTACTTTACCGCTCCTGCGTCTTATATTGTCGTAGGTTCGCTTATGCACCTGGAGCTTTTAATACAGTGCACAACAGAGCCCCATAGTGACATATATCTGTATGAGACTCTATTTCTCTGGGCCACAGACTTTGGAATTTATAAAGGTCACGGTGATACAGCCTCCTTTTTGGTACAATTGACTTGTCAGGTCTCATTCACTTAGCTGGCACTGTATTACGCTGCATTTTTTCCACATGTAATCCCCATCTCGTGCAGGTACCCTTAGGATACATCCACATGGGACACGTGTTGCAGATTTCTGTGTGCCATATCCCAAGCATTTTTACAGTACCAGCAAAATGGATGATATTGACAGAAATCCCATCCACACGCAGTGCAGATTTTGAATCCACAGTATGTTAATTTATGCTGCGGCTTTCACCCTTTTCAATGCACAGGGTCAAATCCGTAGCAGAATTTTTGCTGCTGAAGAGTGCCAAAATCCGCCCCGTGTCAGTGTATGTGGTGTCTTTTTATTGTTAACCTGGTGCAGGAAACGCTGATGTCCATATAATATCTTTGATTGTCTCACTTCTTATTTTCCAGGTGCCAATTTCATTTGTGGATCGTGTCTATGGAGAATCCAAGCTTGGGGGAAATGAAATTGTCTCCTTCATAAAGGGGTTGTTAACGTTATTTGCCACCACATGAGTCCAGCCAGAAGACCGTCTACCACCATCCGCATCATCCATCTTTTTGCTTTCATCATTTTCATAGAGGAAAAGAGACTAACAGAGGAATAAATGTAATATTTTGTATATATATATATAATATATATATATATATATAAAATGAAACTTGTTTCTAGCTTTTTTTTTTTTTTTTTATCCTTTATTATGGTCTGCTGATTTTGATAAGAAAATGTTGAACCGCTCTCACTCTCTGCCCACATACTGGGATTTTCTGAATTTACATAAGCAAGGCCAAATAATTTGTTGAATTAAGCGTTCTGTAACTTTCTAATAGACTCTGGGGCAGATTTACTATTGAAAATGCATACATGCTTTGCACCACATTTTTAAAAGGGTTTTATCATCTCAGACATTGCTGGCATATCGCCACCAATGTCAAATAGCTGCGGGTCCCAACTCTGAGACCTGCACCTGTCTCCAGACCAGGTCACTAAAAGTGAAGGAGAGCGCACTGTGCATGCGCAGCATTCTCTCCAATCATTTCTATGGGAGTTCCGAAAATATTTTTGGAAGTCCCATAGAAATGAATGGAGAGTGCACCATGCTAGCACGATCACTACTCCATTCGCCTCCGTGGGACTGCTGGAAATAGCCAGCTCTCAGCTATTTTTGGAACTCCCATGGAAATGAATAGAGGGCACCTGCCTTCAGTTTATTTGGGGATCCCGTTCTGGAGATAGGAGTGGCACCTATCTGCCATTGGTGGCATATCCCTGCCACCAGTTTCTGATGTGAGACAACCCTTTTAATCTTTTTATGCCTCATCTGACATGGAGTCCCCTATATTTCAATCTGCCCAGCTCCTTCTGCTAAGTAACATGCTGCATGCAGATTGCACTGCATTTTTATGGTAACAGGTTCTCTTTAAGGGTCTATTCACACGTCCGTTTTTTCTTTCCTGATCTGTTCCGTTTTTTCAGGAACAGATCTGGATCAGATCTGGACCCATTCATTTTCAATGGGTCCTGGAAAAAAACGGACAGCTCAATGTCTGATTTTTTCCAGGACCCATTGAAAATGAATGGGTCCAGATCTGGTCCAGATCTGTTCCTGAAAAAACGGAACAGATCAGGAAAGAAAAAACGGACGTGTGAATGGACCCTAGGACTGTCTAGTCTCAGTTTATACTGTCTTAAGTATTAGACAGTATTACTAAAACTGCCACTTTGTGTTTCAATACCTCTTTCATTTTCAAGATCACTGCTTGTTTCGAACAGAAACATTCCTGTTGGGAATGGGCTGCCAATGATTATGAATTCTTTCCCAATCATTGCCCACTCTGCTTTGTAAATGAACCCTTAGGGTAGTTTCAGATGAGTGTGTCCAGTGCGGAAAACTTGCTTGTGTGGGAGCTGCTTGATTTCCTGGTATGAACACTGTTTCTTTTACAGGACTACACAGCATTACGGTAATTTATAATGCTGTGCATCTCTGCCCAACCTTGCATTTACTGAGTTATGCTGACATAATGCTGTTAGTATATTTCAGTAGATGCAAGGTCGGCTAGAGATACACAGCATTATAAATTATTACAATGCCGAGCCATGTCCATAATGGAAAATTATGCTCCCACAAGGAGAATATTTTCCACACTGTGGGCGTTGGTGGTATAGTGGTGAGCACAGCTGTCTTCCAAGCATTTGACCTGGGTTTGTCACTGAATTTTAAAGCATTTTCCACACTGGACGCACTCGTCTGAAACTACCCTAAGGGCTCTTTCACACCAGTGTGTCCCTTGCGGGAATCGCGCTCCGTGTGAGAGAGGGATCATGATTGATAATGCTGTGTGGCTCTGCCTGACCCTTCTTTGATGGAATCATACTGACCGCTTTAAGTCAGTATGATTCCATTCCAGAAAGGCCAGACAGTCACACAGCATTAACAATCATGATGGTGCGTGCACTTCTGTAGTCCAGACCGCACGATCCCTCTCTCACACAGAGCGTGATTCCCACAAGTGACAAGCTTGTGTGAAAGAGCCCTAAGGGTATGTTCACACTGAAGTTCTTGCCGCGGATACCCGTGCTGAAATTTTCCCTTTCATCCTCCATGACGGCACATACAATGAGATGACCCTCCTCCCACCAGGTAGGGACAGGAAGCAAATAAATTAGATCCCCCCCAGCTCCACCTCAGTGTCTTCCTGTCCCTTCCAGATGGGGAGAGGTTGCAGCAGCACCACAGCATTTGCTGTTTGTTATGGATTTGTATGTGGGCTATGCAGATCTGAGAAAAACTAATCTGGATGCCTACCATGCTGGATGAGTACCAGCAGTTGCTGTACTACCTTACAAATCTTTTTCCCGTTCTTCCATGGCACAATCTCGCATTTTCAAGTAGATTGTCTACATCAGGCATCCTCAAACTGCGGCCCTCCAGCTGTTGCAAAACTACAACTCCCACAATGCATTGCTGTAGGCTGATACCTGTAGGCTGTTCAGGCATGCTGGGAGTTGTAGTTTTGCAACAGCTGGAGGGCCGCAGTTTGAGGATGCCTGGTCTACATCTAGCTGCCTGGATTCTGAAAGGCTGATACTTAAAGCTAGTGGCCTCTCAGACAGAGTGATTCAGACTATGGCAGTAAGTAGGAAGGTGATTACGTCCAAAATATACTCTATTTGGAATAGACGTCGCCTCTGGAGTGATGATGAAAAAGTTCCCTCTGACATTTTTTCAGTCCAAACTATTTAGAATTTCTTACAGGTAGGGTTCCAAAACGGTTTAAGACCTAGTACTCTGTGGGTTCAAATGTCTTGGGTGATTAAATTCCTGAAAGACCTAGACTGAGGTCCTTAATTCCACCTTGGGATCTTAACTTAATCTTGTCTGGCCTGTCTGAAAGTCCATTTGAACCATTAGAAGATATTCCCAAAAAACTTCACTCTTAAAACAGTTTTTCTTGTGGCAATCATGTTGGCCAGAAGAGTTAGGTGAACTTGAAAGCTTTAAAGATTAACCCTTCCTTAAGATTTTGGATGACCGAATCATTCTTTCACCCCAAAAGTCGTGACTAGTTTTCATAGACAGAAGGAAATTGTGCTTCCTTTGTTCTGTGACAAGTTTGTATCCACTAAAGAAATGTAACAGTCTGGATGTTAGGCGCTCGGTGATTCAGTACTTACAGTCTACTGAATACTAGAGAAAATCCGATTTTATGTTTATTCAACTTAAGGGCAACAGAAAAGGTTAAAGATCCTCAAAAGCATCCCTGAGTAGATGGATAAAAACATCTATTTGTGAGGCCTACAAAGCGAAGAACAAAGAGCCCCCAAGTAAACTAAAAGCCCACTCTACTAGAGCAATGTCTGCTTCATAGAGGGGCATCTATTGAACAGATATGTAAGGCAGCTACATGGTCTACTCCAAATACATTTATTAGACATTATGGGATTGATGTACTTGGATCTCATGAGGTGTCTTTTGGTAGAAAAGTACTTCAAGCCATAGAAAGTAACGTGCCTGGATACAGCACATAACCGTGGCAGCTGATCACTCTTCAGCAGAGGGCAGTGATTGGCTGCAGTGGTGCTGTATCCAGACACGTCAGAGGAGAGCTGCAGAGAACGGGAAGAAGAGCAATTGTAGGGGTCGTCCGAGATTTTTATTTATCTTGGGCTACCCCACACACACCAACTCTATATGGGAGGGATGTGGAGATGGAACATGATCCCTCTCAGCCAATCAGCCAAGGTGCAGTTGCCTAAAACCACATTTCAAGAGGCATTCATCCACTATGGTGTTAAAGGGGTTTCTGAGATTTTCATATTAATGGCCTGTCCTCAGGATGTAATTGGTGGGGGTCTGACTCCTAGCACCCCTGCAGATCAGCTGTTTGAGGAGGCCATGGCCTCCTTGCAGCTTACCAAGCACTCTGCCGTCCATTGGATAGTGGCTGTGCTTGGTATTGCAGCTGAGCCCCATTTACTTAAAGGGGTTGTCCGGGATTGAGAAGATAGGAGTATTTGTTCAACAATGCCCTAAATGTTACATTCCTGCCTGTACCTTTACCTGACATTTCTAATGCCCAGTTTTCAAATCTCCAACTCTCAGCCGGAAGTGCTGTGTTTCAAAGACATAGTGACGTATCTGGTCCCTTTCTGCCAAGCGAAGCCTCTTCTTCCGCTTCGCAGGGAGCCCAGTGACATCACCCTCAGCCACATGAATTATTCAAAGTGCCTGGATGGATGGAAACAAGGCGGCAATCAACCGTGCTAAGCCACGCTCCTCTGGTCCGGTGACTTCACCGGACAGGGTGCTTTATAATGAATGAAGGAGGCAGAGCACTATGCTATTTAGCATGGTAAACGCCTCCAGTAATACGGGCAAATGGGTGGCAGGCTGTAGGAATAAGCAATTACTGCACGGAGGAGGTGGCGATGTGTGTGTGTACACTAAAAAAAAATATTTTATATATATATATATATATATATATATATAAAATTTGATTTCGGACAACCCCTTTAAAGGGATTCTGTTATGTTGAACATGGTGTCTGAGCTAAAGGCAGCTTGTTATGCTCAGCTCCTCCTGCTCTATATCGATATATAGTTTTGGGGAAAAGATTCATATAATTTGTAATATGTACATTTATACATACCCCTTAGGATTCTGGGCTTTGGAGTCAAGGAGGTGGTCCTATCAGTGATTGACAGCTAGTCCTGTATTCCCAGTCACCTCCTTTACTTCAAAGCCCAGAATCATCAGGGATATAAATGTATAAAATACAAGTTATACTGAATATTTTCACACAAAACTATATATCAATCTGCTCAGTTCCTCCTGCAGCTTACATTGCATTTTCATGGTGACAGGTTCTCTTTAAATAGGACTGAGCTACAACTAGGCCATGTAATTGATGAACGTTCTGTCACAGACCTAGGATTAAGCCGCAGTGATCACAGAAACAGCTGATTGGTGGGGGTTCCGGGTGTCTGACACCCAAGAATCACATATTGATGGCCTATCTTAAGGATAAGCCATCAGTGTGCAAATCTCAGAACTCCCCTTTAAAGGCTATGTACACCTTTGGGGGCATTTTTTTTATTATTATTATTGCATTGTACTCATTTTGAGCTAAAAAAAAAATTTTTTTTTAATTGGTCTTTATTAAAAGATATGACGTCCTTTTTTCCGTACAGAGCTGAGATGCTCTAGTAACACCCTTTGGATGTTCTGTCTTTTCCGTCAGACCAGGAGCAGACAGACTCCTTATCTCTGCTCTCTGAACCTTATAAACACTCATTATAGCTCAATTCTTCTCTTACTGATAAGAATGTGGCTTAAATAAGTGTTTGGAGTCTAGAGATAAGATTTATTAACTGACCGGAACAAAGTGAAATTACCGTCACACAGCTAGAAAAACAGTTAACTCCTTTGGGACAGAGCAGCTCAATATTTTTAATAAAGGCCATTTTTAAAAAAAACATGCAATCATTAAAAAAAAAAATGCCTCCGAAAGTGAACATAGCCTTAAACAATTATCCTGAAAATTTAAAATTCTTTATTTGGGGATGGAGGGAAAATCGGGTAGAAAACTAAAATGGTGACTAAAAAAGACAGAAACCCTATGGCGTCCTCCGTCCCCCATGTATATTAAAGCAAAGACATATCTAGCCAGCAGCATCTTCTCAGTGCACTGGGGCATTTAACATAATAGATGACAGGCACGGAGAGTGAAAGTAGGACATGTTCTAGTTTTCTCAGTCACTGGGTAAGTTCTGCCTTCACTACATTCAGGGATTTGCAGACAAAAGCCTGTGCATGTGGTTACTAGCAGGGCTCTGGTATATGAGGTGGACATACGGTGCACAGGGGCTGATCACGGTGCTGTGGATCCTCATACAGCAGGTGCACACATTCCGGAAGTGTAAGCAAATGACATCATTGTATTTCACAGCAGAAGGAATAATACACACAATAGGAATGTAATGAATCATTTGTGTGCTTGATCCAGAGGCTGCGCTGAAATTCTGCGACAAAGTGCAGTACACTGTTCATATGCTTTGGATTTTCAGATCTGCAGCATGCCCTATCCGTTGCGGAAATGCTGCGGAGTTTCACAGCTGATTTCTTTCATTGCCATGCAGTACGTGAATTATGCATGTCACATGACTTTGGGAAAAATCATTCGACGTGTGAAATAATTTTTAGGTCACTTTCATTTTGCATCAGTAATTGTAATCCAAAACCAGGAGTGGAACCTACAGATAAAAAGATTCACGGGTCCGACTCTGGTTTAAAGGGGTTGGCTGGGCATTACAAAGTTGATGGCCTATCTTCATTGACTTCGATGAGAGCAGCGCTGCAGTGACAAACGCCCACTGCAAGGGTGACAGAGCCGTGTAGTTCCAACACCAACTTCTGCGACAAAGCTACGCCTAAACAGCTGATCGGCTGAGGATATAGGCCTGGATGGCACCCAATACATGGAGTCTTCCAGACCAGAAGCTGATCTTTGCAGTGATGCTCCATTTTGTTGATCCAAGGCTCCATTCCATTCCAGAGTTATGTTAATATACAAATTAGGCCTTAGGTGCAATGAGGGTGTCACCATTGCTCTTTCTGACCCCGAACTCTGCTCCTTCCTGTGGCCAACCACTGCCTGGCCCTGTCAATCAAAGCAGCAAGAGAGGGGCAGGTCACAGAAATTAGTTTGGGTGCAACAAGAGCAATGGTGATGCCCTCAGTGCACCAAAACCCTAATTTGCATAAAGGAGCATCTGATCAACAAGAAAAACAGCGTTATAGTCAAGTGAACCACAGCTGTGTCTATGAAAATCATCGGATAGGGAGATAACAGATTCCCTATAAATGATTAATGTTGGCACCCTTGCTGTTGCTCAGTGTTCCACCACCTGTGCATATCAACCTGAGCAGCCATCTTATAAGTCATCTGTTGCGATGTTTCTCATCCTGTGGGAGGTATGTTGTGTGGTCCCAGGCTAGGCTTCTGTGCCTTCGACTTGTTCCACTCTTATGGGAACACAAGGCACCTGGAAAATTACCCTGCACAGCTTTCCCCATATACATGTCTATATATGAGGGACACACTACTACTACCTCCATACACCCCAGCCATTCACTTAGGGCTAAGCCATGTCACATAAGAAGCCCTCAAAGGCTATATACACCCTTGGGGGCAATTTTTATTTATTTATTATTGCATTGTACTCATGTTGAGCTAAAAAACAAAAAATAATGTAAATTTTTTGTTCACAGTGAGATAAAGTTGTCACCGTGATTTTGTAGTAAAAAGATCCCAGAGAGGTAAAGAGCATTATCAGTCATGTTAATGCTCCGTGTCTCGGCTGTCCGGAGCGGGGCTTGGCACTCTTTCATGCAGCGGATTACCCGCACAGCATCTGCTCGTGTTAAAGAGCCCTTACAATATCATAAGCTTCTGGGTCCAGCAAGATAAATGCCAACCACCAACAAGCATTAAAGGGTTTCTATCACCAGATTTAACCCTATTAAGCTAGCTGACATCAGCGATGTGCTAATGTCAGCTAAACCTAACTGGCCTATTCCTACTTTTATCTATGCCCCCGTTACGCCAGAAATCTAACTTTTATAATATGCTAATTAGTCTCTAGGAGCGGGGGGGGTGGCGTTGTTCCTGCTCCTAGAGGCTCCGTTCTCCCACCTTTATCGCCTCCCTCCAAGTCCTGATTGACAGGGTCAGGCAGCGCTCGCATCAGTCTGCCAGCCCTGTGCTCTGGTGAAATATCACGCTGTTCAGTATTCGGCGCAGGCACGGTGAGGAAACTGGCAGCCCGCGAGCGTCTTTCCCTCACCGCGCCTGCGCCAAATGCTGAACGGTGCAAGATTTCACCAGAGCACAGGGCTGGCAGACAGATGCAAGCGCTGCCTGGCCCTGTCAATCAGGACTTGGAGGGAGGCGAGCCATGAACTCCATTCAAAGTCAATAGGAGACGTGTGGCTCAGTTTCGTCAAGCAGACAGCAAAACGCTGTTGTCTGCCTCCAGAGCGGAATGGAGACTGATCAGAGGCAAACTGATGCATTCTGAGCGGATCCTTTTCCATTCAGAATGCATTAGGGCAAAACTGATCCGTTTTGGACCGCTTGTGAGAGCCCTGAACGGATCTCACAAACGGAAAGCCAAAACGCGAGCGTGAAAGTAACCTTAGCCAAAAGTGAACAAACTGGCCTGCTCTAGAAAATGTGGCCACAGATGGATAGGAGTCCTTATGTCTGCAGAAGGAAATGGGACGGGATATGGGAAGACCCGAAAGACGAATAAAGGCAGCACTGAGGACCTGATGGAGGTAGTGAGGACTGCACGTACTGTTGCTTTTACTAAATGGGGGCACTGGGGATGACACTTTTTTGAGTTGTGAGCAGTGGACACTGAGGATGACACTTTAGGGTGACCACATCTAAATATACCGTTATATTTGTTAAGCACTGCTGGAGAGGTATTTTATGCTGCACTATGGTAATTATTTTTATGCTGCTGAAGAGGTATTTTGTGCTGCACTGTGATATTTGTTTGGTGCTGCTGGGAGGGATTTTGTGCTGCACTCTGGTATTTGCCGCAGCTGGGGAAGGATTTTGTAGTGCACTGAGGTAGCATTGGTTGCAATAATATGCGTGGGGTGGTTGGGTTTGTGTGCCAGGGCTGCTTATTAGGGTCAGTCCGGCCCTGAGAGTAAAGAAGACTGACAGAGATAAATAGAAGTATAAAGCAGGTATAAGCCTGGACATTTTTGAAAGTATGTGGGAGTGACTGAGTGACCAAAAGCTTCATACCTCCAAAATGGCTACCTGTGATTAGAAATGACTGCCCCCGCTCACAGCGGGAAGTGAAATGTTGTACTAAGAAAACTGGCATATCCATGAAGAAATTCAAGTATTATTGTTCATGGGGGCTGTTTTAAATGTGGCTCACAGATCTTCCACCAACAAAAGAACTGAGAAATATAATGTATAATATTTTCCTATATCTGGAGGCTCAAACACTTTCCATAATAGGTAAAATAACATTTTTGTACAATTTTCCATGCAGTTGACATATGAGTCATGGCATATGTTAAATATCACTCCTGCCACGTGACTGTAGTAGAGTTACCTCCTCCTAACCTCCAAGGGATGTGCTGTGAATATGCCAATCCCCATGCAAGTATCTAAGGGGTTTCTCAGATTCAGAAAATAAAAAGTTTTCAAACTTTCTAATATACTTTGAGTATCAAATCCTTGCCGTTTCAAACTCGTCCCTTGCTTTTATATAACTGAGGGTTGCACTCTTAGCAGGAGTGTGTTGTATGATGCTACACCCAACAGGAAATGTTGCACAATCAAATTAGTTCCACAGGCTTAGGCCTCATGCACACGGCCGTTGTTTTGGTCTGCATCCGACCCGCAGTTTTTGCGGCTCGGATGCGGACCCATTCACTTCAATGGGGCCGCAAAAGATGCGGACAGCACTCCATGTGCTGTCCGCATCCCCTGCTCCGTTCCGTGGTCCCGCAAAAAAAAATATAACCTGTCATATTCTTGTCCGTTTTGCGGACAAGAATAGGCAGTTATATCAATGGCTGTCTGCGCCGTTCCGCAAATTGTGGAACGCACACGGACGCCATCCGTGTTTTACGGAACGCAAAACACACAATGGTCGTGTGCATGTAGCCTTAAAGGGATTATCCCACAAAAATGAAATCCCTTGTGTACTGGATAGGTTATAAATTACAAAGCATGGGGAGTCGAACCGCTTGGGAACCCTGACCCATCCCAAGAAAGAAGGATCCCAAAGTCCCTTCTCTGAATGGAGCGGTAGTGCACATGTCCGTCCTCCACTCCTTTCACTTCCTGAGACTGACAGAGCACTGTCTAATTTTCGTTGGATAATCCCTTTAGTGGTACATGTACGTTATGTATTAAGCCTTCATGATGTAGACTTACATCATGTGTAACCAATCATGGCATGGGCCCAGCACTGACTGGGCTCCCACTCTAATTGCCAGGATCTGAGAAAATTTCTGCGGTCAATAGTGACTGCGGCAACTAGGCACTTAGGCCCCTTTCACATGGGCGAGATTTCCGCGCGGGTGCAATGCGTGACGTGAACGCATTGCACCCGCACTGAATACCGACCCATTCATTTCTATGGGGCTGTTCACATGAGCGGTGATTTTCACGCATCACTTGTGCGTTGCGTGAAATTCGCAGCATGCTCTATATTCTGCATTTTTCACGCAACGCAGGCCCCATAGAAGTGAATGGGGTTGCGTAAAAAATCGCAAGCATCCGCAAGCAAGTGCGGATGCGGTGCGATTTTCACGCACGGTTGCTAGGAGACTATCGGGATGGAGACCCGATCATTATTATTTTCCCTTATAACATGGTTATAAGGGAAAATAATAGCATTCTGAATACAGAATGCATAGTAAAACATCGCTGGAGGGGTTAAAAAAATAAAAATAAAAAATTTAACTCACCTTAGTCCACTTGATCACGTAGCCCGGCATCTCCTTCTGTCTTCATCTGATCTCTGTGCAGCAATAGGCCCTGTGGTGACGTCACTTCGGTCATCACATGATCTTTTACCATGGTGATGGATCATGTGATGACCGGAATGACGTCACCACAGGTTCCCGTTCCCGTAACACACCCGCACATTTTACCGCAACGCCCGTGTGAAAGAGGCCTTAGAGTGATAGGGCTCATCAGCCCCCCAGCAGTGTGATCATTGGGAGCCAATACATTGCTGCCAGGCCTGCCATGACTTTTAACATAGCAATAGACAGTCTTAAAAGGACATGTGTCATCAGAAAACAATGTCACAACCTATTGTTTAAATCACATTGTGATGTTAAACATATACATATATTTTTTAGAATTTTGGGTGTTTTTTTATTTTATTTTATATGTCACTATCTATATTTTGCCATTTTTTCACTGGCCACTAAGCCTATTAATATATTAAAGGGGTTGTCTCAAATTCAGCGAATGGCATTTATCATGTACTTAAAGGGACACTGACAGGCCAAATCAGCATATATAGTTAGATATATCACATTACAGGTCTTATAGAGTCTTTTAAAAGCATATAACTATCCCCCCTGTCCACCTTATAAAGAGCGAAATATAACGTTTTATAACCTGCATCTGCCGTCAGCAATCTGCCCAAGGGGCGGCGTTTCATGTGAAAATGTGCCCAGCCAGCCTTCCCAACTGCCGTTTGTAGCCCCGCCCAGCTCATCATTATTCACTTCACTGTTCAGAGCAGCGCTTCAGAGCGCTGCTCACTCACATCATATAAGGGGTTAATTATAGTGCGTCCGACGGCACGGCGGGGCGCAGAAGAATGGGCATGAACGATGCCCGGAGGATTGAATTGCGCAGGTGCAGGATAGGGACTGGGGAGAGTTGTAGCCGCCGCCCAGCGAAGTGAATAATGATGAGCTGGGCGGGGCTACAAACGGCAGTTGGGAAGGCTGGCTGGGCGCATTTTCACATGAAACGCCGCCCCTTGGGCAGATTGCTGACCGCAGATGCAGGTTATAAAACTTTATATTTCGCTCTTTATAAGGTGGACAGGGGGGATAGTTATATGCTTTTAAAAGACTCTATAAGACCTGTAATGTGATATATCTAACTATATATGCTGATTTGGCCTGTCAGTGTCCCTTTAAAGTTAATGCAATTACTGATGTATTGCGCATATTGCCTCCTTTACTGGCTTGATTCATTTTTCCATTGCATTATACCCTGCTTGTATCCAGGGGTTACTGCCACCACTGCAGCGCAGATACAAAGTGATCGGGAACTGCCACGCATGTGTGCCTATGCACGCTAACATGGTCTAGCCAACAGAGAGGCTGAGACTTTTTCCTACAGTGTGCAAGCACGACCACCGCTGGTGGATTGCAGGGTGTTTGTAACCATGGAAACGAGCAATTTATAATGTGATGGAAAAATGGATCGAGCCAGTAAAGGAGGCGATATGGATAATCACAATACATTAGTAAGTGGCTTGTGTTAACTTTCTCTACATAATAAATGCTATTTGCTGAAGTAAGTCAACCCCTTTAACCCCTTCCTGACACATGACGTAATAGTACGTCTTGGCGGCAAGTGACCGCATTTTGACGTACTATTACTTCATGGTGATCGGGCCGGCACCGGAGCAGTGCCCGCTCGATCACTGCAGAGGCCCGGCAGTCCCCGATAGCCGGGCCCCTGCTGTATCCGACGACATAGCTGTAAAAGCTGATGCCGGCGGATTAACCCCTTCTATGCTGCAGTCAGCACTAACCGCGGCATTGAAAGTATTTCAACGGGTGAGGGAGCCCATCGGGTCCCCGCGCTGCTGTGGCAGGGGCTCAATGGGTGAGAAGGCAGCCTGATGCCTTGCACAGCATCGGGACCTGCCTTCTACGGGGGCCGAGGAGATCCAGCCCCACGCTCCTCACCTAGGCAACCTGCTAGTGTATTACTCAGTGTCATACACTAACAGGCAATGCCTTACAATACAGCGGTATTGTAATGCATTGCAGAGGGGATCAGACCCCCAAAAGTTCAAGTCCCAGAGTGGGACAGAAAAGTTTTGAAAAAAAGTTAAAAAATATAAGTGTTTTTAATAAATAAAATTAAAGTTTCCAGTAAAAAAAGAAAAAACACCCCTTTCCCCTGATTTTATAATAAAAAATAGAAAAAATAAGGAAAAAACACACATATTAGGTATCGCCGCGTCCGTAACGACCAGCTCTATTGCATGATCCACCCCGTCCAATAAACATCGTAAAAAAAATTAAATAAAAACTGTGTAAAAAAAAAAGCAATTTTTGTCACTTTATGCTACAAAAAGTCCAACACCAAGCGATCAAAAAGGCGTATGCCCCCAAAACGGTATCAATAAAACCGTCACCTCATGAGACCCTACATAAGACAACAAAAAATATAAAAAATATAGCTCTCAGAATATGGAGACACTAAAACATAATTTTTTTTGTTTAAAAAATGCTATTATTGTGTTAAATTGAAATAAATTTTAAAAAAAGTAGACATATTAGGTATAACCTCATCAGTAACAGCCAGCTCTATAAAAATATCACATGACCTAACCCCTCAGGTGAACACCGTAAAAAAATATAAAAACAGTGCCAAAAGAGGCATTTTTTTGTCACCTAACATCACAAAAAGTGCAACACTAAGTGATCAAAAAGGCCCCCCAAAATAGTACCAATCAAACCGTCACCTCAACCCACAAAAATGACACCCTACCTAAGACAATTGCCCCAAAAAAATAAAAAAGCTATGGCTCTCAGACTATGGAGACACTAAAACATCATATTAGGTATTGTCACGTCCGTAACGATCTGCTCTATAAAAATGTCACATGACCTAACCCTTCAGTTGAGCGCTGTAAAAATAAATTAACAAAAACTGTGCCAAAACAACCAATTTTTTTGGTCACCTTGCCCCATAAAGTGTAATAATGAATGATTAAAAAGTCATATGTGCCCAAAAATGGTACCAATAAAAACGTCAACTCTTCCTGCAAAAAACAAGCCTTGCACAACACTATTGGTAGAATTTTTTTTTAAATATGGCGTTCAGAAAATGGAGACACAGAAAATGCTTTATTATGAAAAACTGAAACAAACAAAGTAGACATATTTGATATCATCGCATCCATAACAACCTGCTATATAAAAATAGCACATGATCTAACCTGTCAGATAAAAAAAGAAAAATTACAAACGGTGCCAAAACAGACTTTTTTTGTTACCTTGCCTGACAAAAAACTTAATATAGAGCGATTAAAAATCATATGTACCCCAAAATAGTACCAATAAAACTGTCACCTTATCCCGTAGTTTCAAAAATGGGATTCACTTTTTGAGAGTTTCTACTGTAAGGGTGCATCAGGGGGGCTTCAAATGGGACATAGTGTCTAAAACCAGTCCAGCAAAATCGCCTTCCAAAAACCATATGGCGCTCCTTTTCTTCTGCGCCCTGCTGTACAGCAGTTTACGATCACATGTGGGGTGTTTCTGTAAACTACAGAATCAGGGTAATAAATATAGAGTTTTGTTTAGCGGTTAACCCTTGATGTGTTAAAGAAAAGAATGGATTAAAATGGAAAATCTGCCAAAAAAGTTACATTTAGAAATTTTGTCTCTATTTTCCTTTAATTCTTGTGGAATAACCTAAAGGGTTACCAAAATTTGTAAAATCAGTTTTGAGTAACTTGAGGGCTGTAGTTTCTACAATGGGGTCATTTATGTTTTTTGTTTTGTTTTTTACTATGTAAGCCCCACAAAGTGACTTCATAACTGAATAACAATTCTGGAGCATCTATTCTTATGGCTCTATGTTATGCCATTCCTTTATTTGGCCTCTTTTACACGACCGTTTTTTTTTTTCGTTTACGGCCTGTTTTTTGTGTTCCGTATTCGGTCCGTATACGGAACCATTCATTTCAATGGTTCCGCAAAAAAAAATGGAATGTACTCCGTATGCACTCGGTTTCCGTATTTCCGTTTTTTCCGTTCCGTTGAAAGATAGAACATGTCCTATTATTGCCCGCAAATCACGTTCCGTGGCTTAATTCAAGTCAATGGGTCCGCAAAAAAAAGGAAAACATACGGAAATGCATCCTTATGTCTTCTGTATCCGTTCCGTTTTTGCGCAACCATCTATTGAAAATGCTATACCCAGCCCAATTTTTTCTATGTAATTACTGTATACTGTATATGCTATACAGAAAAACAGAACGGAAAAACGGAACAAAAAACGAGAACACAACGGAAACAAAAAGCGGAACAACGGATCCGTAAAAAAAAAAAACGCAAAACACTGAAAAAGCCATACGATCGTGTGAAAGAGGCCTTATTTGTACAAGAAGTTATGAATGAATTGCTATTAGCCTTCAGTAAGGGTACAGAGGGGAAGGTAACAAGTTGAGGTGTGTACCTGCACAGACTGAAAATGGCAGCACTCCCCCAACTTATTACCTCCCCTCTGTACCCTTACTGAAGGCTAATAGCAATTCATTCATAACTTCTAGTAGAAGTAATAAAGGAATGACACATCATAGAGCCAGGGCCGGGCCGATACAGAGGCTGGGGAGGTTCCAGCCTCAGGGCGCAGGCCAGCTCCCTAGCCTCTGGGCGGCAGGCAGGCCACTGACCACGTCGCTGCTGCTGCCGCGCCTGCCGGGCTGCCGGCCGCGCTGGAGGACGGAGTGAGTAGTGAGCACTTGGCACTGACTTACGTGCTCCCTCCCCGCTCCGCCTCCTGGCTCGGCCGCTCCGCTGCTCTGGTCTCTGCTCAGTCGCTTGCCTGACTGGCTGCGAACAGCGCGCACTTTGACCTGACGCGCTGTACGCAGTCAGGTCACATGTGCGCCCTCTGGAGACCAGGAGCAGCGCGGGCAGCAGCACAGCACTGTGTCACGACCCAGCCCAGGCCCCAGCAGGGATAGAGCGTGAGAGTCTGCCCTGAAGTGAAGTAAGATAGTTCTTAAATAAAGATAATATTCTTTTCCGTCTGATCTGAGGTCTGATGGGGTTCTGGATGGGGTAAAATTACAATTAACGCCCCCGGGGGGGGGGGGGGGGGGTGTTCGGGTGGGTTGGGGTGGATGTCTGATTAATAACAAACATACATATCTAAATGGCGGGGCGGGGGGGCGCACTTGGGCAGCTCAGCCTCTGTTGGTGGTGGACCTTGTCCCAGCCCTGCATAGAGCCATAAGAATAGATGCTCCAGGATTGTTATTACATGGGGAATGCATTCAACTATTAAAACAGGCATGTCAGGAGTGGTGAAAGGTCCTCTTTAAGTAATAAATATTTTATGAGGCATCACTTTCTGTTTTAAAAGTACAGAAATTGAAATTTTGAAAGTTTCTTTAAAATCTTTGGTAAATTTGGAATTTTTTCATAAATAAAGGTGAAATATATTGACTCAAATTTATGACTGTCATGAAATACAATGTATCACGAGAATGGCTTGGATAAGTAAAAGTGTTCCAAAGTTATTACCACATAAAGTCAGATTTGCAAAAAATGGCCTGGGCAGGACGGTGAAAACTGGCCCAGGTTAGAAGGGGTTAAGACTTTCTGTTCTGTACAGTTCACTTTCAGCATCACGGGCAATATTACAATAAAATATACAACATATACAGTGCTGCCCATAATTACAGGTGAAACTCGAAAAATTAGAATATCATGCAAAAGTCCATTTATTTCAGTAATGCAAATTAAAATTAGAATTTTGTGAAAAGGTTCAATATTCTATTCTCAAAGTGTCACACTCTAGTCAGCTAATTAATCCATACCCCCTGAGCAAAGGGTACCTCATAATTGTGACTTTGGGGTTTCATAAGCTGTAAGCCATAATCATCCAAATTATAATAAATAAAGGCTTAAAATATCTCGCTTTGCATGTAACCAGTCTATCTCATATATTAGTTTCACATTTTAAGTTGCATTACTGAAATAAATGAACTTTGCACAATATTCAAATTTTTCGAGTTTCACCTGTATTCATATCCCTGGCAAATTTTGACTTAAAGTTACTTTTATTCAACCAGCAAGTAATTTTTTGACGGGAAATGACATAGGTGTCTCCCAAAAGATAATAAGACGATGTACAAGAGGCATTATTGTGGGAAAAAAACATTTCTCAGCTTTTATTTACATTTGAGCAAAAAGTGTCCAGTTGGCGTAAAAAAGGAGAAGCCTTCAACCCAAAGAACACCATCCCCACTGTCAAACATGTTGGTGGGAACCTAATGCTTTGGGGTTGTTTTTCAGCCAATAGACCAGGGAACCTAATCACAGTAAACGGCACCATGAAAAAAGAGCAATACATGAGGATTCTCAACGACAACATCAGGCAGTCTGCAGAGAAACTTGGCCTTGGGCACCAGTGGACATTTCAGCATGACAATGACCCAAAACACACAGCAAAAGTGGTGAAGAAATGGTTAGCAGACAACAACATTAACGTTTTGGAGTGGCCCAGCCAGAGTCCAGACTTGAATCCAATTGATAATCTGTGGAGGGAGCTAAAGATCAGGGTGATGGCAAGAAGACCCTCCAACCTGAAAGATTTGGAGCTCATTGCTAAAGATAAATGGGCAAAAATACCTGTGGAGACATGCAAAAAGCTGGTCTGCAATTATAGGAAGCGTTTGATTGCTGTAATAGCCAATAAAGGCTTTTCTATTGATTATTGAGAATGGTATGAATAATTTTGGACTGGACACTTTTTGCTCAAATGTAAATAAAAGCTGAGAAATGTTTTTTCCCCATAATAATGCCTCTTGTACATTGTCTTATTATCTTTTGGGAGACACCTATGTCATTTCCCGTCAAAAAATTACTTAAGTCAAAATTTGCCAGGGGTATGAATAATTATGGGCAGCACTGTATATATATATATATATATATATATATATATATATATATATATATATATATATAGTTGCAAGAAAAAGTATGTGAACCCTTTGGAATTATATGGATTTCTGCACAAATTGGTCATAAAATGTGACCTGATCTTCATCTAAGTCACAACAATAGACAATCACAGTCTGCTTAAACTAATAACACACAAAGAATTAAATGTTACCATGTTTTTATTGAACACATCATGTAAACATTCACAATGCAAGGGGAAAAAGTATGTGAACCCTTGGATTTAATAACTGGTTGAACCTCCTTTGGCAGCAATAACGTTTCCTGTAGTTGCAGATCAGACGTGCACAACAGTCAGGAGTAATTCTTGACCATTCCTCTTTAAAGAACTGTTTCAGTTCAGCAATATTCTTGGGTTGTCTGGTGTGAATCTCTTTCTTGAGGTCAGAACTCTGACTGGGCCACTCCAGAAGGTGTATTTTCTTCTGTTTAGGCCATTCTGTTGTTGATTTACTTCTACGCTTTGGGTCGTTGTCCTGTTGCAACACCCATCTTCTGTTGAGCTTCAGCTGGTGGACAGATGGCCTTAAAGGATAACTGTCACACTTAGACCCTAATTTCAATTTTCATATATGTAGTTACTAATAACATGATATTCCAGAATCAGTTACTATTAGACTGACTTACCCCATATTTAATAAGATTCAGCCCTTAGCAACCAGTCTGCATAAAACTACAATTTCACTATACAGTTAAGATGGCCGCCACTGCCCTCACCCTGAGGCTAATCCCGCCTGCCCTCACTAGCCAGTAACAATAGCCCCCCAAAAGTGTCAGTAACCAGAGCCCTCCCCCTAAAGGGTCAATCTCCTGCAGCACAAAGAGGTCCTCTTACCACATGTTGCTTTCATTTATGCACTGAGCAGACGGCAGATCTCCCTTCCCTGGTCTGCGCTGCACCAACTCTACTTCTCCAGCTCTGCTGAGTGAGGGAGCGTCTGCCAAGCGCAGGGACAGGGAGAAGTGCACACAGCCCAGGCACTGTTATCAGCTGCTGGGGAGGACCTGGCTTTAATCATTTACTTACAGTCCCTGGCTGTCGGTAATGTGACCTTGCATGCAGCCTGCTTCTGCGTCCTCCGTCCTTCAACAGAGGACGGACCATGCCTAGCAACCCTATTTTAAGCACAGGTAAAAGTAGGCAGTACAGGGAACAAAAATGTGGAATTAAGGGGTAATTGAATACACAGTGAAAAGTTGAAATAGGGCCACCAAGGAGATATTAATCACCACAATCCAATACTCCAAAAAAATAAAAAATACAACAGTTATACTTTAAGTTCTCCTGCAAAATGTCTTGATAAACTTGGGAATTCATTTTTCCTTCGATGATAGCAATCTATCCAGGCCCTGATGCAGCAAAGCAGCCCCAAACCATGATGCCCCCACCACCATACTTCACAGTTGGGATGAGGTTTTGATGTTGGTGTGCTGTGCCTCTTTTTCTCCACACATAGTGTTGTGTGTTTCTTCCAAACAACTCAACTTTGGTTTCATCTGTCCACACAATATTTTGCCAGTACTGCTGTGGACCATCCAAGTTCGCTCTTGTGCAAACTGTAAACGTGCAGCAATGGGTTTTTTTTGGACAGTAGTGGCTTCCTCTGTGGTATCCTCCCATAAAATCCATTCCTGTTTAGTGTTTTGCATACAGTTGTGTTCAAAATTATTCAACCCCCAATGGTGTAAAGGGTTTTAGGGAATTTAGTGTACATTTGTAATTGTGTTCAGAATGAAATCTTACAAGGACTTTTTAAAGAACCAAATGCAACTAAAATGACATCAATTGTTTTTGTAATACAGTATTAAATGTTTTTTTTTCTGATTTCTTCATTGACACAATTATTCAACCCCTTAAAGACTACCACTCTTAAGAACAGAGGTTCATTCAAGTGTTTTCGATCAGGTATTGAAAACACCTGTGGATGTCAAGGAGCAGCAATCAAGCATAATAAGCACCAATTAGGCAGATTTAAAAGGACTGTGATACTCAGCTCCTTCTAGACATTTACTGGTGTGTTTACAAACATGGTGAAGTCAAGAGAAGGGTCCAGGAAGACAAGAGAAGAGGTGATTTCTCTTCACAGGAAGGGCAATGACTATAAGAAGATTGCAAAGATGTTAAATATACCAAGAGACACCATAGGAAGCATCATTCGCAAATTCAAGGCAAAGGGCACTGTTGAAACGCTACCTGGTCGTGGCAGAAAGAAGATGCTGACTTCGACTGCTGTGCGCTACCTGAAGCGCAAAGTGGAGAAAAGTCCCCGTGTGACTGCTGAGGAACTGAAAAAAGATTTGTCAGATGTAGGTACTGAAGTTTCAGCTCAGACAATAAGGCGCACACTGCGTAATGAAGGCCTCCATGCCAGAACTCCCAGGCGCACCCCCTTGCTGTCTACAAAGAATAAGAAGAGTCGACTGCAGTATGCCAAAAGTCATGTGGACAAACCACAAAAGTTTTGGGATAGTGTTCTGTGGACTGATGAAACAAAATTAGAACTGTTTGGGCCCATGGATCAACGCTATGTTTGGAGGAGGAAGAACAAGGCCTATGAAGAAAAGAACACCTTGCCTACTGTGAAGCATGGTGGGGGGGGGGGTCAATCATGCTTTGGGGCTGTTTTGCTTCTACAGGTACAGGGAAGATTCAGCGTGTGCAAGGTACCATGAATTCTCTTCAGTACCAGGAGATATTGGATGAAAATGTGATGCAGTCCGTCACAAACCTGAGGCTTGGGAGACGTTGGACCTTTCAACAGGACAATGATCCCAAGCATACCTCCAAGTCCACTAGAGCATGGTTGCAGATTAAAGGCTGGAACATTTTGAAGTGGCCATCGCAGTCACCAGACTTAAAGCCGATTGAGAACCTCTGGTGGGACTTATAGAAGGCAGTTGCAGCGCGCAAGCCTAAGAATGTGACTGAACTGGAAGCTTTTGCCCATGAAGAATGGGCGAAGATACCCGTAGATCGCTGCAAGACACTTGTGTCAAGCTATGCTTCACGTTTAAAAGCTGTTATAACTGGAAAAGGATGTTGTACTAAGTACTAAGTTGAATGTCACTTGGGGGTTGAATAAAACTGATAATGATGTGAGCACAGAAAAGACATTTGTGGTTATTTCATTATAAATGTTATGTTATATTTGTCTGACTTACAAGTGCCTCTTTGATTTGATTGTAAACAAGATGACTGAAATGATCAAAATCAATGTCAAACTGGCCAAAACACTCAATTTCAGTGGGGGTTGAATAATTTTGAACACAACTGTATTGTAGATTCGCTAACAGGGATGTTAGCATATGCCAGAGACTTTTGTAAGTCTTTAGCTGACACTCTAGGATTCTTCTTCACCTCATTGAGCAGTCTGCGCTGTGCTCTTGCAGTCATCTTTACAGGACGGCCACTCCTAGGGAGAGTAGCAGCAGTGCTGAACTTTCTCCATTTATAGACAATTTGTCTTACTGTGGACTGATGAACAGCAAGGCTTTTGGAGATACTTTTATAACCCTTTCCAGCTTTATGCAAGTCAACAATTCTTAATCGTAGGTCTTCTGAGAGCTCTTTTGTGTGAGGCATCATTCACATCAGGCAATGCTTCTTGTGAAAAGCAAACCCAGAACTGGTGTGTGTTTTTTATAGGGCAGGGCAGCTGTAACCAACACCTCCAATCTCATCTCATTGATTGGACTCCATTTGGCTGACACCTCACTCCAATTAGCTCCTGGAGATGTCATTAGTCCAGGGGTTCACATACTTTTTCCACCTGCACTGTGAATGTTTACATGGTGTGTTCAATAAAAACATGGTAACATTTAATTCTTTGTGTTATTAGTTTAAGAAGACTGATTGTCTATTGTTGTGACTTAGATGAAGATCAGATCACATTTTATGACCAATTTGTGCAGAAATCAACATCATTCCAAAGGGTTCACATACTTTTTCCTGCAACTGTATATATATCTCTACAGTCTATGTGGCTGCTGTAAAGAATATCAGGAAATGTTGACATATTATTAGACCTAGTGGCCACACGGCCGTAGTGCTCCCATGACCGTATTGCGGCCCGCTTGAACGGGTCCGCAAATCCGGAGATGCAGTACGGAACGGAGTGCTTCCGTGGGGTTCCGTTCCGTGCATCATTGCACAAAAAAATAGAACTTGTTCTATCTTTTTGCGGAACGGACGGATCAAGGACCCATTCAAGTGAATGGGTCCGCGATCCGCATGCGGCTGCCCCTTGTGAACAAGCCCTTATTTTGTACAATTAAAAGTACAAAATGTATGGCAGAATTCCATAAAGAGCTAATAAAGATTAATGAATACATAATTATATGTACACCAATATAGTGCTATTGAACAATACAACTCATCCCACAAAAAACAAGCCCACATATGGGCTGTCAATGCAAAAAAAAAAAAAAAAGTTACAGCTCTAACAATGTGGTGACACAAAAATGATGATGCAAATGATAAAATAGGCTTTGTAGTTAAGCCCTCAGTTGTGACCACTAACAGTTCAATACTCACCAGAAGTATTTTGCAGCTTTTACGTCGGTCTAGGCCCATCTCTGTCTCTCAGGAACCACTATATGACCTTTGGTGTCAGACACATCTGTACTTGCATTTGCACCAACTAAAAATGGTTGGCTCTGTGGTGGCGGCTACATGGGTAACTATTCCTCTGGTTCCTTATGGAAACGGTCCACTACCATGACTATTCATATACGGCTGCAAGAAAATGTAAGTGAACCCTTTGGAATTACCTGGATCACTAGTAAAATGTGGTCTGTTATCTAAGTCACAATTATAGACTAAACTAATAGCAAATAGGTGGAAGTGAAATTCTGTGTTAATGCCTTTTTTAAGAGAAAATTGGCAAGTGTTTGAACTAAGGAGATGAGATTGAAATTGTGGGTTTCAGAGGTGCTTTGCCCATTACATAAAGGCACACAAAGCCTGGTTACTGTTACTGTTACAAGAAAACTGGTTAGTGTAAACCAGTAGTGCCCAACCTACAGTCTGCGGGCAACATCCGGCCCGTGAAGCTGCCTTGTGCGGCCAACCCTTTTTTTAAACTGTAATCCTTACTACAACTACATTTCTTATCACAGCTCCATGACACTCTGAAGTTCTTGCTTAGATCTCCACGCATATGTCATCGCTAGGCAGTGTAAACAAATGCACAGCACAGCCAATCAGATTAGTAGCCAATCTGGCTGTGCGGTGAACATGCTTTCTGTCACAAGTGGTAGGGATAAGTGCAGCCCTGAGCTCCGCCCACACCGCTATCCCTACCTACTTGCATGATCCGTCCTAACTGACGGTGCACAACTGGACGGCAGTCCCTAGCTTAAGTACGTGCAGGGGCTTAAAGGGAGGGAACAAAGTGGAGAAAACAAGAGACAAAGACAGAATCGCAAACTTTCAGGCCGGGTAGAAACCAAACAAGCAATGACACACCGTAGACAAAAAAAGGACAAAATAGAAGCCGAGGTCAAGTACCAGGAAGTCATGTGAGTACACAGGGATAAAGCAGAATCGAGGTCAAAATACAAACCAAGGTCAGAAGCCAGGAGATCACGTCAGTACAGAGGGATAACACGATATCAGGAGTCAAACACAAGCCGAGGTCGAGTTCCACAAACACACATGCAGGAAATACGCTGGTGAGTATAAAGACCAATCACAGGCAACTTGTGGCCAGCAAGTTGCCTGTTAAATAGGCCAGACTAAATGGTCACGTGACGTGGCCAGCGTCATATGACCCTGCTTCAGCCCCAGCCACTACTCTGAGCGCCGACTCATCACTGTCGGCACTCATTCCTGCCCCTGCTCGTTGCCTAGGGGATGGAGGACACTGGTCGCGCTGAGGAAGCGCGCGCTGCCGGGTCCTACCACCTCCCTTGTTGCCAGGGAGACGAGGATACCGGCCACGTCCGACACCGGCTCCTCCTCCCTCTCTGTTAGCGGGGTGTCGGCGGTACTGCAAGGAGGAAGTGCACCGCCAGCTCCCTGTTACACTTACATTGCAAAATGATGACATATGTGCTGAGTGCTACGTGAAAACTGGAGCGCTTTGTAGAGCCGTGAAAAGAAACGCCATCATAGTAAGGATTGCAGTTAATAGCAATAAAAGTGCAGGCCTCAGAGAAACGCCATCCCCGTAGTAAGGACTGAAGTTAATAACAAAGGTGTGGAGCTGTGACAAGGAACGCTGTCCGCGTTTATAGTGATTAGCAGCTCATAATTAGTTCCTAACAGGAAAAAGATTGCAGTTAAAGAGGACTTTTCACCGATCCTGACATTGTGAACTAAGTATCATGACATATACAGCGGCGCCCAGGGATCTCACTGCACTTACTATTATCCCTGGGCGCCGCTCCGTTCTCCCGTTATGTCCTCCAATATGTTCGGGGACTTGGTTATAGTAGGCGGAGACTTAGGGGACTTGGTTATAGTAGGCGGTGTCTGCCCTTGTTCTGCGGGCGTCTCCTTCTCCTAGGCTGTAGCGCTGGCCAATCGCAGCGCAGAGCTCACAGCCTGGGAGGTTTTTTTCTCCCAGGCTGTGAGCTCTGTGATGCGATTGGCCAGCGCTACAGCCTAGGAGAAGGAGATGCCCAGCAGAACAAAGGCAGACTCCGCCTACCATAACCAAGTCCCCGAACATACCGGAGGACATAACGGGAGAACGGAGCGGCGCCCAGGGATAATAGTAAGTGCAGTGAGATCCCTGGGCGCTGCTGTATATGTCATGATACTTAGTTCACAATGTCAGAATCGGTGAAAGGTTCTCTTTAACGTGTTGGGGACACAGGGCGTACAGGTACGCCCTGACGTCCCGGTACTTATAGACACAGGGCGTACCTGTATTTTCGATCACCGCCGCTTGACGGGCAGTGATCGGAAAAGAGTGCCTGCTAAAATTATTAAGCATAGACAAGAAAAAAGACAGCGCCTCATGTGTGGTACCACCTTATAGATAATATAGTATTGTGGTGCGTATTTTGCTTACCGGATTCTGTTGTGAGGAGTCACAACAGCTGTATATGCCTTAGCTGGTATCTATCCCCACCAGCATCAGGGAATACCGTACTGCTGCCTGGGCCTCTTCCTGTCTCGGTAGTTCCAGGAAAGTAAGTATGCAGAAAATCATAAAAATATCAGACCACTATCCGGCGCTGCTGGTATATAAATCAGTCCTTGGGATGAATAATATTATTTTATTTAAAGTCAACGCGTATTAAGCAGGCACTCTGCAACAATGCCGAGGAGGGTCCTGTGACCCCCCGTATCGGCGATCGCGGCAAACAGCAGGTCAATTCAGACCAGCGGTTTGCTGCGTTTCCGGGTTATTCGGGTTTCTGGTGACCCGATAACCCGGAATAGGATGGTGATCTGTGGTGTGATAATACACCACCAATCACCATCCTTTGATCCTGAGAGGTGATGGTGACATCACCTCTCAGGATCGCTTACGATTGGCTGCACGAGCTGGAGGGGCGGTTGACTTCCCCCAGCTCTGCCTCCTCCACACTGCGTCCTGGAGCGTGGAGAGAGGAGCCTTGTAGAGCCCATCTGTGCCCAGCACCCGATCTGTGCCCAGCACCCCCCACAGGTACTTAGGGACAGCTTAGATTAGGCAGGGAGATTAGGGAAAGTTTAGGGGGAAAAAAATTATTATTTTTTCAGCTTCACCTTGATCGGGTTTTTGAGCCCGTGATTCCTGATTTTGTTGGCCAATCAGGAATCCAGATTCGCACAGTGGGCTTCACTGAATATGACTATTTTTTTTTTTTTTCAGTGACCACTTTGTGAATCTGATGGTGGAGCAAACAAACTTGTTCGCCCAACAGTCCATTGCTCAACACCCGGCCTCCTTTTTGGCTAGACTACAGTCAGTGCAGCCAAGATGAGGACGTTTTGGGGCCTTGTGCTGCACATGGGCCTAGTCAAAAAACCCAGTGTCAGGCAGTACTGGAGTAGGGACGTCCTCTACCAGACCCCACTCTACTGTATGGCCATGACACGTTTCCGTTTTGAGGCCATCCGGAAATGACTGCATTATGCAGATAATGCAGCATGTTCCCCCCGAGGTGATCCTGCCTATGACCGCCTGTACAAAATCAGGCCGGTCATCGATCACTTCGGGGCCAAATTTTTGGAGGCCTATGTACCTGGAAGGGAGGTCGCTGTTGATGAGTATCTCATTGCTTTCAAGGGAAGACTCATTTTCCGCCAGTATGTTCCCTCTAAGCGGGCGAGATATGGCATGAAGCTGTACAAACTTTGTGAGAGTACCTCAGGGTACACTTACAAGTTTTGTGTGTACGAGGGGCGAGATTCCCGTATTCAACCCCCAGAATGTCCCCCCACTCTGGGTGTTAGCGGGAAACTTGTGTGGGATCTTATAAACCCACTGCTAGATAAAGGTTACCACCTGTACGTGGATAACATTTATATTAGTATCCCCTTGTTCCAGTCCCTCGCCACCAGATCCACATCTGCTTGTGGGACCGTGCGGAAAAATCAACGCGGCCTC
The DNA here is from genome assembly GCF_905171765.1 of Bufo bufo. Taxonomy (NCBI): domain Eukaryota; kingdom Metazoa; phylum Chordata; class Amphibia; order Anura; family Bufonidae; genus Bufo; species Bufo bufo. The sequence continues at coordinate 149,694,729 of NC_053394.1, forward strand.
CCTAATCACCCCCTCCAGGTACCTATACCCAGGGGTGAGACCCGTGCCCTTACCAGTGGAAACCTGTTGCTGGTCAGATATAAGGACAAGAGGGACGTCCTTGTACTGTCCACAATTTATGGTAATGGCATCACCCCTGTCCCTGTGCGAGGTACCGCGGCAACGGTCCCCAAGCCCGATTGTATCGTTGACTACAATCGGTATATGGGAGGAGTTGATCTCTCTGATCAAGTCCTCAAGCCATATAACGCCATGCGCAAAACCTGGGCATGGTACAAAAAAGTTGCGGTCTACTTGGTACAGGTTGCCTTGTACAACTCTTTTGTGCTGTCCCAGAACGCTGGCAACACAGGGAAATTTCTTCAGTTCTATGAGGCAGTCCTCCAGGCCCTGATCTTTTCTGACCGGGAAAGAGCAGGGCGGAGTACCTCGGGAACTGGAGGCGCCCGGATCGTCCCTGGCCAAAACTTTCCAGGTGTGGTCCCCCATACTGGAAAGAAGGGACGGTCCCAATAAAAGTGCAGAGTGTGACACAGGAGGGGGATACGGAAGGACACCACCACTCAGTGTGACACGTGCCCTGATCATCCGGGCCTCTGCATTGACGGTTGCTTCAGGGAGTAACACACTTCCATGGAGTACTACATTTATAATCCCTTTCCCCAATTTTAATTCTAATTAGCTACTGACAATCGGCCAGAAAAAAAAAAAACTATAGCTCTCATGACTAGGGATGAGCGAACCCGAACAGTTTTCTTAAAAGTCCGGGTTCGGTGTTCGGCGCTTTCTTGGCGCTTTTTGAAAGGCTGCAAAGCAGCCAATCAACAAGCATCATACTACTTGCCCCAAGAGGCCATCACAGCCATGCCTACTATTGGCATGGCTGTGATTGGCCAGTGCAGCATGTGACCCAGCCTCTATTTAAGCTGGAGTCACGTAGCGCCGCACGTCACTCTGCTCTGATCAGTGTAGGGATAGGATGCAGCTGCTGCTGTTAGGGCGAGATTAGGCAGTGATTTATTTACTGAAGTGATCGATATACAGCTGTGTATCATACAACCTCTGCTATTCAATTGCTCACTGTTTTAAGGCTGCCCAGAGCGTTTTTCAGTCACTTTTTTCTGGGGTGATCGGCGGCCATTTTGTGTCTTGTGGTGCGCCAGCACAAGCTGCCACCAAGTCCTTTTTTAACCATCAATAGTGTGGTTTTTTTTTTGCTATATCCTACATCAGGGGCTTGGCTGTGCTTGCTATTTTATTGAGGGGTAAAATACAATTGCCAAAATAGCAGTACCCTAAATTTGGTGTTTCAACTGTGGCTAGCCAATTGTAATACTGTCTGCTGTCTGCCGAAGCACAGTTTTTGTTCTGGGTTGAATACAATTCCCAACTTAGCAATTCCCTAAATAATTGTTTTCTGCTGTATCAGGCCAAGTTTAAATCTATCCATAAAAGGGTATATTAGATTGAAGGTGCTGATAGGGTCATCCTCAATAACTTCACACGCTACCGTGCATTTCCAAGTTTAATTCTGTCCGTAAACGTATATCTGTCATCCAGGGCCTAAATACTAGGCCTACAATTTATATTCAGCTAAATCTGTCGTTACTGCTGTGCCTGTATTAGTGTAATACGGTACCTAAATAGATAGCCAGATAGTGTTAGGTGCCAGTAAAAAAAGGCCTGAATTTGAATTCAATACATTGGGCCAAATAATTTTTTTCTTATTGTGGTGAACGGTAACAATGAGGAAAACATCTAGTAAGGGACGCGGACGCGGAAATGGTCATGGTGGTGTTAGTGGACCCTCTGGTGCTGGGAGAGGACGTGGCCGTTCTGCCACAGCCACACGTCCTAGTGAACCAACTACCTCAGGTCCCAGTAGCAGCCAGAATTTACAGCGATATTTGGTGGGGCCCAATGCCGTTCTAAGGATGGTAAGGCCTGAGCAGGTACAGGCATTAGTCAATTGGGTGGCCGACAGTGGATCCAGCACGTTCACATTATCTCCCACCCAGTCTTCTGCAGAATGCGCACAGATGGCGCCTGAAAACCAATCCCATCAGTCTGTCACATCACCCCCATGCATATCAGGGAAACTGTCTGAGCCTCAAGTTATGCAGCAGTCTCTTATGCGTTTTGAAGACTCTGCTGGCATGGTTTCCCAAGGGCATCCACCTAGCCCTTCCCCAGCAGTGGAAGACATAGAATACACTGACGCACAACCACTTATGTTTCCTGATGATGAGGACATGGGAATACCACCTCAGCACGTCTCTGATGATGACGAAACACAGGTGCCAACTGCTGTGTCTTTCTGCAGTGTGCAGACTGAACAGGAGGTCAGGGAGGAAGACTGGGTGGAAGACGATGCAGGGGATGATGAGGTCCTAGACCCCACATGGAATGAAGGTCGTGCCACTGACTTTCAGAATTCGGAGGAAGAGGCAGTGGTGAGACTGAGCCAACAGCGTAGCAAAAGAGGGAGCAGTGGGCAAAAGCAGAACACCCGCCGCCAAGAGAGTCCGTCTGCTACTGGCCACCGCCATCTGGGACTGAGCACCCCAAAGGCAGCTTCAAGGAGTTCCCTGGCGTGGCAGTTCTTCAAACAATGTGCTGACGACAAGACCCGAGTGGTATGCACACTGTGCCATCAGAGCCTGAAGCGAAGCATTAACGTTCTGAACCTTAGCACAACCTGCATGACCAGGCACCTGCATGCAAAGCATGAACTGCAGTGAAGTAAACACCTTAAAAACAAGGAAGTCACTCAGGCTCCCCCTGCTACCTCTTCTGCTGCTGCCGCCTCGGCCTCTTCTGCTGCTGCCGCCGCCTCGGCCTCTTCCTCCACCTCTGGAGGAACGTTGGCACCTGCCGCCCAGCAAACATGGGATGTACCACCACCACCTGCGTCACCAAGCATCTCAACCATGTCACACGGCAGCGTTCAGCTCTCCATCTCACAAACATTTGAGAGAAAGCGTAAATTCCCACCTAGCCACCCTCGATCCCTGGCCCTGAATGCCAGCATTTCTAAACTACTGGCCTATGAAATGCTGTCATTTAGGCTGGTGGACACAGACAGCTTCAAACAGCTCATGTCGCTTGCTGTCCCACAGTATGTTGTTCCCAGCCGGCACTACTTCTCCAAGAGAGCCGTGCCTTCCCTGCACAACCAAGTATCCGATAAAATCAAGTGTGCACTGCGCAACGCCATCTGTGGCAAGGTCCACCTAACCACAGATACGTGGACCAGTAAGTACGGCCAGGGACGCTATATCTCCCTAACTGCACACTGGATAAATGTAGTGGCGGCTGGGCCCCAGGCGGAGAGCTGTTTGGCGCACGTCCTTCCGCCGCCAAGGATCGCAGGGCAACATTCTTTGCCTCCTGTTGCCTCCTCCTCCTACTTGGCTTCCTCCTCCTCTTCTTCCACCTGCTCATCCAGTCAGCCACACACCTTCACCACCAACTTCAGCACAGCCCGGGGTAAACGTCAGCAGGCCATTCTGAAACTCATATGTTTCGGGGACAGGCCCCACACCGCACAGGAGTTGTGGCGGGGTATAGAACAACAGACCGACGAGTGGTTGCTGCCGGTGAGCCTCAAGCCCGGCCTGGTGGTGTGCGATAATGGGCGAAATCTCGTTGCAGCTCTGGGACTAGCCGGTTTGACGCACATCCCTTGCCTGGCGCATGTGCTGAATTTGGTGGTGCAGAAGTTCATTCACAACTACCCCGACATGTCAGAGCTGCTGCATAAAGTGCAGGCCGTCTGTGCGCGCTTCCGGTGTTCACATCCTGCCGCAGCTCGGGCCCATCACTGGTGCGTGGCTGGGGGGAAACGCAGGACGATGACGATACGCCTCCCACAGAGGACAGCTTGTCCTTACCTCTGGGCAGCCTGGCACACATGAGCGACTACATGCTGCAGTGCCTGCGCAACGACAGCAGAGTTGCCCACATTTTAACGTGTGCGGACTACTGGGTTGCGACCCTGCTAGATCCCCGGTACAAAGACAATGTGCCCACCTTACTTCCTGCACTAGAGCGTGATAGGAAGATGCGCGAGTACAAGCGCACGTTGGTAGACGTGCTACTGAGAGCACTCCCAAATGTCACAGGGGAACAAGTGGAAGCCCAAGGCGAAGGCAGAGGAGGAGCAAGAGGTCGCCAACGCAGCTGTGTCACGGCCAGCTCCTCTGAGGGCAGGGTTAGCATGGCAGAGATGTGGAAAAGTTTTGTCACCACGCCACAGCTAACTGCACCACCACCTGATACGGAACGTGTTAGCAGGAGGCAACATTCCACTAACATGGTGGAACAGTACGTGTGCACACCCCTCCACGTACTGACTGATGGTTCGGCCCCATTCAACTTCTGGGTCTCCAAATTGTCCACGTGGCCAGAGCTAGCCTTTTATGCCTTGGAGGTGCTGGCCTGCCCGGCAGCCAGCGTTTTGTCTGAACGTGTATTCAGCACGGCAGGGGGCGTCATTACAGACAAACGCAGCCGCCTGTCTACAGCCAATGTGGACAAGCTGACGTTCATAAAAATGAACCAAGCATGGATCCCACAGGACCTGTCCATCCCTTGTGCAGATTAGACATTTATAACTACCTCCCCTTAACCATATATTATTGTACTCCAGGGCACTTCCTCATGCAATCCTTTTTTTATTTTCATTTTACCATTATATTGCGGGGCAACCCAAAGTTGAATGAACCTCTCCTCTGTCTGGGTGCCGGGGCCTAAAAATATCTGACAATGGCCTGTTCCAGTGGTGGGTGACGTGAAGCCTGATTCTCTGCTATGACATGATGAAGCCTGATTCTCTGCTATGACTTGAAGCCTGATTCTCTGCTATGGGACCTCTCTCCTCTGTCTGGGTGCCGGGGCCTAAAAATATCTGACAATGGCCTGTTCCAGTGATGGGTGACGTGAAGCCTGATTCTCTGCTATGGGACCTCTCTCCTCTGTCTGGGTGCCGGGGCCTAAAAATATCTGACAATGGACTGTTCCAGTGTTGGGTGACGTGAAGCCTGATTCTCTGCTATGGGACCTCTCTCCTCTGTCTGGGTGCCGGGGCCTAAAAATATCTGACAATGGCCTGTTCCAGTGGTGGGTGACGTGAAGCCTGATTCTCTGGTATGCCATGAAACCTGATTCTCTGCTATGACATGAAGCCTGATTCTCTGCTATGACATGAAGCCTGATTCTCTGCCATGAGACCTCTCTCCAATTGATATTGGTTAATTTTAATTTATTTTATTTTTATTTTAATTCATTTCCCTATCCACATTTGTTTGCAGGGGATTTACCTACATTTTGCTGCCTTTTGCAGCCCTCTAGCCCTTTCCTGGGCTATTTTACAGCCTTTTTAGTGCCGAAAAGTTTGGGTCCCCATTGACTTTAATGGGGTTCGGGGCGAAGTTCGGGTCGAGTTCGGATCCCGAACCCGAACATTTCCGGGAAGTACGGCTGAACTTCTCGAACCCGAACATCCAGGTGTTCGCTCAACTCTACTCATGACCTAACCCCTCAGATGAACAGTCAAAAAAATAAAATAAAAACGATGTACAAAATGGCTTTTTTTACACCATTTTTTTTTTTTTTTTTACTGTTTATCTGAGGGGTTAGGTCATGTGTTATTTTATGGCAAAATGGAATTTTTTGTCACCTTACATCACAAAAAGTGTAATAGCAAGCAATCAAAAAGTCATATGCACCCCAAAATAGTGCCAATAAAACCGCCCCCTCATCCCGCAAAAAATGAGCTCCTACTTAACAACTTGCCGCCGCGCTAACGCCGAAAGGCGTCATTGCGGCGGCTCCCCCAGGCTACGCTAACGCCGATTGGCGTCATCTCGCGTGAGCCGAGATTTCCTGTGAACGCGCGCACACAGGCGCGCGCGCTCACAGGAACGGAAGGTAAGAGAGTGGATCTCCAGCCTGCCAGCGGCGATCGTTCGCTGGCAGGCTAGAGATGTGTTTTTTTTAACCCCTAACAGGTATATTAGACGCTGTTTTGAAACCAGCGTCTAATATACCTGCTACCTGGTCCTCTGGTGGTCCCCTTTGTTTGGATCGACCACCAGAGGACACAGGTAGCTCAGTAAAGTAGCACCAAACACCACTACACTACACTACACCCCCCCGTCACTTATTAACCCCTTATTAGCCCCTGATCACCCCATATAGACTCCCTGATCACCCCCCTGTCATTGATCACACCCCTGTAAAGCTCCATTCAGATGTCCGCATGATTTTTACGGATCCACTGATAGATGGATCGGATCCGCAAAATGCATACAGACGTCTGAATGGAGCCTTACAGGGGCGTGATCAATGACTGTGGTGATCACCCCATATAGACTCCCTGATCACCCCCCTGTCATTGATTACACCCCTGTCATTGATCAACCCCCTGTAAAGCTCCATTCAGATGTCCGCATGATTTTTACGGATCCACTGATAGATGGATCGGATCCGCAAAACGCATACAGACGTCTGAATGGAGCCTTACAGGGGCGTGATCAATGACTGTGGTGATCACCCCACTGTCATTGATTACCCCCCTGTAAAGCTCCATTCAGATGTCCGCATGATTTTTACGGATCCACTGATAGATGGATCGGATCTGCAAAACACATACAGGCGTCTCCCTGGAGCCTTCCAGGGGGCGGTGATCACCCCATATAGACTCCCTGATCACCCCCCCTGTCATTGATCACCCCCCCTGTCATTGATCACCCCCCCGTCAGGCTGCATTCAGATGTCCGTATGATTTTTACGGATCCACGGATACATGGATCGGATCCGCAAAACACATACGGACATCTGAATGGAGCCTTACAGGGGAGTGATCAATGACTGTGGTGATCACCCCATATAGACTCTCTGATTACCCCCCTGTAAGGCTCCATTCAGACATTTTTTTGGCCCAAGTTAGCGGAATTATTTATTTTTTTTCTTACAAAATCTCATATTCCACTAACTTGTGTCAAAAAATAAAATCTCACATGAACTCACCATACCCCTCACGGAATCCAAATGCGTAAAATTTTTTAGACATTTATATTCCAGACTTCTTCTCACGCTTTAGGGCCCCTAGAATGCCAGGGCAGTATAAATACCCCACATGTGACCCCATTTCGGAAAGAAGACACCCCAAGGTATTCCGTGAGGGGAATATTGAGTCCATGAAAGATTGAAATTTTTGTCCCAAGTTAGCGGAAAGGGAGACTTTGTGAGAAAAAAATAAAAAATATCAATTTCCGCTAACTTGTGCCAAAAAAAAATAATTTCTATGAACTCGCCATGCCCCTCATTGAATACCTTGGGGTGTCTTCTTTCCAAAATGGGGTCACGTGGGGTATTTATACTGCCCTGGCATTCTAGGGGCCCCAAAGCGTGAGAAGAAGTCTGGTATCCAAATGTCTAAAAATGCCCTCCTAAAAGGATTTTGGGCACCTTTGCGCATCTAGGCTGCAAAAAAGTGTCACACATGTGGTATCGCCGTACTCAGGAGAAGTTGGGGAATGTGTTTTGGAGTGTCATTTTACATATACCCATGCTGGGTGAGAGAAATATCTTGGTCAAATGCCAACTTTGTATAAAAAAAAATGGGAAAAGTTGTCTTTTGCCAAGATATTTCTCTCACCCAGCATGGGTATATGTAAAATGACACCCTAAAACACATTGCCCAACTTCTCCTGAATACGGCGATACCACATGTGTGACACTTTTTTGCAGCCTAGGTGGGCAAAGGGGCCCACATTCCAAAGAGCACCTTTAGGATTTCACAGGTCATTTACCTACTTACCACACATTAGGGCCCCTGGAAAATGCCAGGGCAGTATAACTACCCCACAAGTGACCCTATTTTGGAAAGAAGACACCCCAAGGTATTCCGTGAGGGGCATGGCGAGTTCCTAGTATTTTTTATTTTTTGTCACAAGTTAGTGGAAAATGATGATTTTTTTTTTTTTCTTACAAAGTCTCATATTCCACTAACTTGTGACAAAAAATAAAAACTTCCATGAACTCACTATGCCCATCAGCAAATACCTTGGGGTGTCTTCTTTCCAAAATGGGGTCACTTGTGGGGTAGTAATACTGCCCTGGCATTCTAGGGGCCCAAATGTGTGGTCAGGAGTTTGAAATCAAATTCTGTAAAAAATGACCAGTCAAATCCGAAAGGTGCTCTTTGGAATATGGGCCCCTTTGCCCACCTAGGCTGCAAAAAAGTGTCACACATCTGGTATCTCCGTATTCAGGAGAAGTTGGGGAATGTGTTTTGGGGTGTCATTTTACATATACCCATGCTGGGTGAGAGAAATATCTTGGCAAAAGACAACTTTTACCATTTTTTTATACAAAGTTGTCTTTTGCCAAGATATTTCTCTCACCCAGCATGGGTATATGTAAAATGACACCCCAAAACACATTCCCCAACTTCTCCTGAATACGGAGATACCACATGTGTGACACTTTTTTGCAGCCTAGGTGGGCAAAGGGGCCCACATTCCAAAGAGCACCTTTCGGATTTCACCAGCCATTTTTTACAGAATTTGATTTCAAACTCCTTACCACACATTTGGGCCCCTAGAATGCCAGGGCAGTATAACTACCCCACAAGTGACCCCATTTTGGAAAGAAGACATCCCAAGGTATTCGCTGATGGGCATAGTGAGTTCATGGAAGTTTTTATTTTTTGTCACAAGTTAGTGGAATATGAGACTTTGTAAGAAAAAAAAATAATAAAAAAAAAATCATCATTTTCCGCTAACTTGTGACAAAAAATAAAAAGTTCTATGAACTCACTATGCCCATCAGTGAATACCTTAGGATGTCTACTTTCCGAAATGGGGTCATTTGTGGGGTGTTTGTACTGTCTGGCCATTGTAGAACCTCAGGAAACATGACAGGTGCTCAGAAAGTCAGAGCTCCTTCAAAAAGCGGAAATTCACATTTTTGTACCATAGTTTGTAAACGCTATAACTTTTACCCAAACCATTTTTTTTTTACCCAAACATTTTTTTTTTATCAAAAGACATGTAGAACAATAAATTTAGAGCAAAATTTATATATGGATGTCGTTTTTTTTGCAAAATTTTACAACTGAAAGTGAAAAATGTCATTTTTTTGCAAAAAATCATTAAATTTCGATTAATAACAAAAAAAGTAAAAATATCAGCAGCAATGAAATACCACCAAATGAAAGCTCTATTAGTGAGAAGAAAAGGAGGTAAAATTCATTTGGGTGGTAAGTTGCATGACCGCTAAAGTTGTGGAGTGCCGATTTGTAAAAAAGGGCCTGGTCTTTAGGGGGGTATAAACCTGTGGTCCTTAAGTGGTTAAGACAATAGGCTAAAAACTAAAAAAAACTGACTCTCAGACTATGGAGATACTAAAATGTTTATTTTTTTGTTTAAAAAAATATATTATAGTGTAATACCTAAATAAATTTAAAAAAGTTGACATATTAGGTATTGCCGCGTCCGTACGAATCTGCTCTATAAAAATAAACACATGAACTAACCCCTCAAATGAACACAGTCAAAAAAAATGTAAAAAACTGCGCCAAAACAGCTATTTTTTGCCAGATTTTCCATTTTTAGCCATTTTTTCCATTAACAAAGCAAGGGTTAACTGTCACACAAAACTCTATATTTATTGCCCTGATTCTGTAGTTTTCAGAAACACACCATATGTGGTCGTAAAATGCTGTATGGCCAAACGGCAGGGCGCAGAAGGAAAGGAGCGTCATATGGCTTTTGGAACACAGATTTTGCTGGACTGTTTTTTTTGACACCATGTCCCATTTGAAGCCCCCCTAGAGTAGAAACTCCATAAAACTGACCCAATCTAAGAAACTACACCCCTCAAGGTATTCAAAACTGATTTTACTATTTTTTTTTAATCCTTTAGGTGTTCCACCAGAGTTATTGGCAAATGGAGATGAAATTTCAGAATTTCAATTTTTTGAACCTTGCCTCACAAAAATGTAATATAGAGCAACCAAAAATCATATGTACCCTAAAAATAGTCCCAACTAAACTATCATCTTATCCCGTAGTTTCCAAAATGGGGTCACTTTTGTGGAGTTTCTACTCTAGGGGTGCATCAGGGGGGCTTCAAATGGGACATGGTGTAAATAAACCAGTCCAGCAAAATGTGCCTTCCAGAAACCATATGGTGTTCCTTTCCTTCTGCGCCCTGCTGTGTGCCCGTACAGTAGTTTACGACCACATATGGGGTGTTTCTATAAACTACAGAATCAGGGCAATAAATATTGCGTTTAGTTTGGCTGTTAACCCTTGCTTTGTGTCACGGATGTAGTAGGGGAGAACACCAAAAGACAACAAGACGGACGGGAAAAGACACTAGGCCTCACCGCTAGGGAAGGAAAAGGGTCACGACCTATGAAACCCTGCTCCTGGCCCTAACTCCTATCTGTATGGGCACCTCTCGATGGTAGAGATGCCCATACACAGGAACCTAGAAAACCCTGGTGGCCCTCAGATGCCCTAGACTTAATGACAGGGCAGAGACAACCTGCTCCTTCCCTGGTGAAGGAACCAGTGTCTCACTGAGGCCTAGTAAACAATAGAGGGGGGGGGGGGGGGGAATACAAAACACAACAAGCGGAACACTTAAAGGGCTTCACCCCACTAAACCTTTTTTTTTTTTTGCTTACTTATAATCCCCACACTGCGATTTATGCCTACATAATCAAATTAATCATTTTGGTCCTGTAGATTTTGTTTAAAACATGCTTTTAAAATATGCAAATTACCTTGCTACCAGCAAGTAGGGCGGCTACTTGCTGGTAGCAGCCGCATCCTCCGATCCTAAAGACGCCCCCTCCGCATTGTGATTGACAGGGCCAGGGAACGTAATCGTTCGCTGCTGGCCCTGCCTGTTAGCATTCAAAATCTGGCGCCTGCGCCGCGGCCGTACCTGTCTTCAATCGGCGCAGGCGCACTGAGAGGCGGCCGCTCCATCCTCAATGCGCCTGGTGTAGATGTGACGTCATCGGCGCAGGCGCATTGAGGATGGAGCGGCCGAGCGAGTGGCCACCTCTCAGTGCGCCTGCGCCGATTGAAGACAGGTACGGCCGCGGCGCAGGCGCCAGATTTTGAATGCTAACAGGTAGGGCCAGCAGAGAATGATTACGTTCCCTGGCCCTGTCAATCACAATGCGGAGGGGGGCGTCTTTAGGATCGGAGGATGCGGCTGCTACCAGCAAGTAGCCGCCCTACTTGCTGGTAGCAAGGTAATTTGCATATTTTAAAAGCATGTTTTAAACAAAATCTACAGGACCAAAATGATTAATTTGATTATGTAGGCATAAATCGCAGTGTGGGGATTATAAGTAAGCAAAAAAAAATAAAAAAAAGGTTTAGTGGGGCGACAGAAGCCCTTTAACTTCTAAGGATGATGGATGATCAGGACTTCAACTAGAACCACACTCCAGCTCTTCCAACACCAAATGAAGCTATCCAGAGCAAGGACTGATGGGTGAAGTCAAACTAAATAGGGGGAGGTAAAGGTCACATGATCCACACCTGAACAGGAGGTGTGGACATACAAGCAACACACAGACAAAGTGAAACCAAAAGATGCTGTCAGATCACTAATGAGCAGATAATCTTTCAGACCTTCTCAAACCTGTCATCGGTGTGACACTTTGTTACTGGGAAAAAATGAATTAAAATGGAAAATTTGCTACAAAATTGAAATTCTGAAATTTCAGCTCCATTTGCAAATAACTCTTGTGGAACACCTAAAGGGTTAACAAAGTTTGTAAATTCAGTTTTGAATACCTTGAGGGGTTTCTATTATGTAAGCCTCACAAAGTGACTTCAGACCTGAACTGGTCCTTAAAAAGTGGGTTTTGGAAAATTTCAAGATTTGCTTCTAAACTTCAAAGCCTTGTAACGTCCCCAAAAAATAAAATGGCATTCCCAAAATGATCCAAACATGAAGTAGACATATGGGGAATGTAAATTAATAACTATTTTTGGAGGTATTACTATGTATTATAGAAGTAGAGAAATTGAAACTTGTAAATTTTTCCAAATTTTTGGTAAATTTAGTATTTTTTTTATAAATAAAAATATATTTTTTTTACTCCATTTTACTAGTGTCATGAAGTACAACATTTGACGAAAAAACTAATCTCAGAATGGCCTGGATAAGTAAAAGCGTTTTAAAGTTATTCACACATAAAGTGAAACTGGTCGGATTTGCAAAAAAATGGCCTGGTCCTTCCACAACAGACATATAGAGCTTTTGATTTCTCACAATTATTAAGTGTATAACAGTTTTTTTAGTTATTAAATTCATGGTCCATTGCATACTTACAGGAATTTTTTACAATTTCAGAAATTGTATTCCAATAAGTATGGTTTAGGTTCCATCTAAGTAGCCTGATTACTTACATGATGGTGAGGAAAAGCCTAATGTTCTTTACTACAGTAAATTTATTACAAAATGATTGGCCATTTACGAAGACGTTAAAGTCAGAACTTTGGCTTACCGACTCCACAGCCCTGGACAGAAGTATAATAAAATAAAAAAATTCACTCCATTCTGTTTTTCAAAAAAAAAAATTATTGCCTCAACCCCTTTAACAAATCCTATAAGGACATGCATGGTAGTGGGATATCTTCATTATCTAGAACTCCATAGAAATTTTACATTGAAGCTCAAATTCATGGATTTTCTTTCTTATCAAAATTGAAAGAAGCTGAAGAAATACAATTCATTTTCTTAAGCGCGGACACAAGTGAGGTAAGGAAATGAGAGCATGGATGACATCATCATAGAAACATAGAATGTGTCGGCAGATAAGAACCATTTGGCCCATCCAGTCTGCCCAATATACTAAATACTATGGATAGCCCCTGGCCCTATCGCTGGCCCATGTCGCTGGTAACACAAGACACTGGCTGCATCCAATCACGAAGACAGAGTATAAGACTCTGTGGCTCATAGAAGATGTCTACTCCACAACTGAGAAGAAGAATTGCGGATGGCATCTACCAGTGACCAGAAGCAGTGCCACTCTTCTCCATGGTCATATCTGGTACTGCAGCCTAGCCCCATTCAAGTGAATACCAGAAACAGCCCATGGTCAGTAGTGGAGCTGTTTTGGAAAGAAAGCAGTCGTGTATTTCTTATCTCATACAACCCCTTCAATATGTTCTTCGGACAGTGACCAATGTCTTGAAGACTTAAAAGTCATAGGGGTTGCCAACCCAAGGTCTCTTGTACTGGGTGGCATCTATATGGATCCTATATATGGGGCCTCATCATATGGTATCATTGGGACTTTGGTGGCAAGCCATGGTATAGCCAGCACACCTGGGCCAAGGGGCTTAAGACTTTGAGGATGGAGAACTTCAAGGACGCTTGGGAACTCATTAAATGACTTATTGGAAATTGCAATTGCCCAGCATATTCTCAGTCACAACCAGGATGTTGACTGGCATCTGACTTCCCAAGAAGAGCTGTGGCAGTAGCACAAATAACATGATATAACCAATGGTTCTCCATGTTTCAATAATTAAAATGGCAGTCTGGGCCTAAACCTTGGCCAAAGCCCAGCCATATGAAAACTCCAGTCAATATCCTAATGGCGGTGGTGGTTCCATGCTTCCAGTGGCCCTTGTCCAGCAGAAGGGAACCTTGGGTGGCATGAGAGCAGTAGTCAGGGCCCCAGTCATTCTGCTGACCATTGTGTGGTGAGCTGCATGCTGCAAAGAACAGGAAGACGGGGCCCTGAGCCTGCCATCCCCACCCTGACCGCATGGCTGCAGCACTGAGCAACCAGCACCATGTGACCAACTCCACGTTGTAGTCCCGGCCGCGGAAGGATATTCTGTAGAGCAGAGGGGAAAAAAACCACCATACTCAGTACATCCCAGCCGTGATTTTCAGCCCTGTCTCCTAGTATCCCTCCGTCGGAGTGAAGCGCCCCCTATTGGAGACAGTGTTCTGCTGCTGCCGCTGTTCTCCCGCTCTCGCCACTAGGACAAAGACATCCCCCTGCCAGCACCGGGACGGAGAGAGCCGTCATCCCGGGAGTCTCCGCTCCCGCCAGGCCGCAAAGGTTTGTGTTTTCCCGGGCTCTCTTCGCCCCCCGCCCGGACAATGAGTCCCCCCCACATGCTAATGAGCCGCTGACGCCACATCCGATCTTTCTCGGACGCCATTTTGGCCAGGGCAGGATCGGAGCCGCCGTGTATTGTCTGGAGGAGGAACCCGGCCGCCGGCTCCCGCCTCATCCTCCTCCTCAACACCATCATCTCCCGCCGCCGGCCCTGGGCTCTTGCCATTCCCCTCCCTGCCGGCCGGTGAGGGGGAGCCCGGTCCCTGACACATCCAGGACTGAAGGTACGTGAGGGCCCCCCGGGGGAAGGAAGGGGAGCGGCGCCCCGCTATCAGGGAGCCCTGCGCGTCCTCACTGGCGGTGCTGCGCGGTGGACACCTTTACCTCAGGGGCCTGCACCTCTCAGAGGGACGGCCGGGGGCACCTATAGGGGGGACTCTGCCTCACGCCCCCCCAATAAGGGGCAGCACGTCTGGGAGCCCGGAGCTCCTGGGCTGCAGGATGCTGGAGCCGTGTGTGCTGGGGGGCCCCGGCCCTGTACTCCTGGGGAGGATTGCTGTCATCGTGTCACATTGTTGTCATGTAAATTGCCGCACACGTGTGATTCTTTTTTTTTAATAGCGCTGGCGCCGAACGGGTTAACACCTGGGGACGCGGGGCTGATGTGCATGAAGGCAATGCGGCTGCGGGCGAGAAAGGGGTTAATGCCGGGGGGCGGGTACAGTCTGTCTGCTGTAAAAAGGCGCGCTCCCTGCCTGTAGCCATGCTGTCCTCCTCACTTCCTAGACGGGCTGCACGGCGCGGAACAAAGGCGCCCCGGCCGCTGTCACCTCTGCCCGGCCATTGTCTCCCCTGCTCTGGAGCCTTGTAGGGGGGGTAGGAAAAATAACACACGGAGCCCGTGCCTCCACCCAACATGCACCGCAGCCATGACGCCCACGATCCTGTAGGGGGCGCATTCTGTGCGCTGGGTAAGGCTCCGGAGTGTGGGGGAGGGGAAGCAGGAACTGCAGCACAGCGCCTCCTCCAAGGCAGCAGAGACTGCGGAGAAGAGTGAGTCGCAGCCTCTGCTTCTAGGAGGAGGCACAGGGTGGCACTGCCAACCCAGGGGCGCCGGGCTGCAGCAGTGCAAGTAGAGGGCAGCTCACTGACACCATGTCTGTACTTCTGCTCTTCCAGAAGGCCTCCTTGGACACTGGATGCATGGATGTTCTCTGCCATCACCTTACCCTGTGTGAAGATACCCTGTGTGTGTGGCACCGGCTCCTTCCTTGCTCTCCCTTCTTGATCTAATCTAATTGAGAAGCAAAAGGTTTGTTCATAGTCCTTGCATTGAGTTACCCTGGAGTAGAAATAAGGTAGCGCCGCCGTATACTGGGAGATGAGTTCACGTGGAGTTGTCTCAGTCACGTCGCGGCCCTTTACCCCCCTGGATTGGCAGATAGAAGCCAGTGCAAGAGTCAGCTGAGTGCTGTGGTCCCGCTCAGCTTTACGACTTGTGAGCGGTCCGCACCAAATCGGCTTGGGGTAGGGGCGCTTTGGCCCCAGTATCCTTGTGGTTTGCCCAGTTTGGTTATGTCCTTTATCAGTAGTCTGGACAAGTCTCGGCTGACACATTGTCCTGGTGATTTGACTGCTGTTCACTGTTGACATTTTGCTCCAGTTACCCCCCCCCCCCCCTTAATTTTAGTTTTGTTTTGTTCTGCCATTGTTGTTGTGACTGGTGGACAGGACCTCGAGCCCCTTATCTCAGCACAGCTAGGGCTCATGGACACAACTGATCGCACAAGGAAACGTGGCTCCCCTAAACTGACCGTATCCGTGTTTTATGAAGCGAATCTCGGGAACAAGAGATGTATGATAAATTACTATGAGCAGTTTAGGGGATCCGCGGTCGGCCCAGTAGATCCGCCAGAGACACAGACCACATTTCCTTGGCCGATCAGTCATGTTCATGAGCCCTTATTCTGCAGAATGAATCTTTTAGGTCGATGAACTCCTGTGACTTTTATGTCCATCAGGCCCCACTAAGATTTCTATCATTTGGTCGGAAAAAATTGCGCTGCTTCTGGTGCAGATGTAAAACGTTTGTCCTTTATCTGTGTCGGGACTGTCAGATGTCGGGGCCCAGGGGCTACCGCTTTTCGGTGTTTGCTGAAACTTTTTTTTGTTTTGTAAAACTTTTTTTCATTTTTATTTGCCTTTTTTAATATTTAATTCCTTCCTTACCGTGAGTGATACTGTCAGCAAGCGCGCCATTTTACCGAATAATTCCTGGTGAGAAGTGGATATGGCAGGTTTATTTAATAAGACTTTCCTACTCTTCTGTCCACCACTGCTCCTTTTTTTGTACCCAGCAGGATAGGCGTGTTGGCATAATGACATCATATGACCTCGGCGTGCTACTGCCAGTCAGTGATGTCACATCCTGCGATCGTACGACAGGCCGTAACTATGAATGCCATGACATCATGCTGAACTGTGTGTGCGGTGTGGTAGGGGCATGACGGAGGAGCATTTGAAAGTATTTGAAAATCTTAAATTGCAGAGTAGTAATTCTCACTTTCCTCTCGTTTTGTGCGATTTACTAAACTTTTTAATTGGTGTTTTAGCTTATCGTTTTTTTCAATTTATTTTTTCCCTGCTTTCCTTAAAGTGGTTTTCCGGTACTATTGTGTGGATGGCCTATCCTCGGCATGGGTCATCAATATCTGATTGGTGGGTGGTCCGATTTCCCCATACCCCCCACCAGTCTCCTGTTGTGCAATAGCTCTGGAAGTCGTCACCAGAACTCCACAGCTCCATCTATTTTGTAGTGGACGGAGCTGGTTACTGCAGGGTGTAGTGGACGGAGCTGGTTACTGCAGCGCTGCTTCCATTCACTTCATAGGAGCAGGGCTTTAGTAACCAGCTCCGTCCACTACACCATGAATGGACCCTGGAACTACCGAAGAACAGTGGATTGTCAGGGTGTCTGACACCTCAACGATCCAATATTGATGGATTGTCCTGATTATGGAGGAGCGAATCGACTTCAGATGAAACATCCAAAGTAGATTCGCATAAAACTTTGTTTCAATACTGTATGGAGTTAGCGCTCCTTACAGTATTAGAATGTATTGGCCGAGACGTTGCATAATTTCAGAAATCGATTTATACTGTAAAAAAACTTTTTCCGAACTCTGGTTCGGTTCCAAGGTACCACTAGGAACCGGACCGGAGTTTACAGTATAAATCAATTTTCTGAAGTTATGCCGACGTCTCAGCCAATACATTCTAATACTGTACGGAGCGCTCGCTCTGTACAGTATTGAAACAAAGTTTTATACGAATGGACTTTGGATGTTTCATCTGAAGTCGTTTTGCTCATCCCTGGTCCTGATGATAGACTATCTATATCAGGGTTGCTCAACCTTTTCTGGTTGGGGGCCACATTGTCAGACTAAACTAATTCCGAGGGCCGGAAATAAAATACTGTATTTATGGTATATTGAACATACAGTATATACTATCAATGTCTAGTTACACTTCCAGGACTCCCATTTTATGGGGGAATACATGAAAGATACATGTGAGCTGCCACAAGACATAGACATTAGGGGTGCACCGAAATTTCGGCCGAAAATGCACCTAATCCACTTCGGCCGATATTGTTACATATCGGCCGAAAATATGGGGTGTGGGATTTGTCACCCACCATCTGCGGGCGGGCGCCGGGCGGGCGGTTTACTTTGTCACTGCATCTTTATTTTACCTTACAATCGTGAGGCTCCAGTAACTAACAACTCTGCAGGCAGAGCGGAGGCCGGCGTAACGTCACTTACTCACGTGACGCGCCTGCTCCGCCTCCTTCATTCATAAAGTGGGCGGAGCAGGTGCGTCACGTGAGTAAGTGACGTTACGCCGCCCTCCGCTCTGCCTGCAGAGTTGTTAGTTACTGGAGCCTCACGATTGTAAGGTAAAATAAAGATGCTGTGAGCAGCAGGGCCGGGGCTGTTATGGGTAGGGGGGATCGGTCTATGGAACTGCTATGGGGAGGGGGGATCTGTGCACTGCTATGGGGAGGGGGGGATCTGTGCACTGCTATGGGGAGGGGGGGATCTGTGCACTGCTATGGGGAGGGGGGATCTGTGCACTGCTATGGGGAGGGGGGATCTGTGCACTGTTATGGGGAAAGGGATCTGTGCACTGTTATGGGGAAAGGGATCTGTGCACTGTTATGCCCATAACAGTGCACAGATCCCCCTCTCCATAACAGCGCCACCCACAGATCCCCCTCTCCATAACAGCGCCACCCACAGATCCCCCTCTCCATAACAGCGCCACCCACAGATCCCCCTCTCCATAACAGCGCCACCCACAGATCCCCCTCTCCATAACAGCGCCACCCACAGATCCCCCTCTCCATAACAGCGCCACCCACAGATCCCCCTCTCCATAACAGCGCCACCCATAGATCCCCCTCTCCATAACAGCGCCACCCACAGATCCCCCTCTCCATAACAGCGCCACCCACAGATCCCCCTCTCCATAACGGCGCCACCCACAGATCCCCCTCTCCATAACGGCGCCACCCACAGATCCCCCTCTCCATAACGGCGCCACCCACAGATCCCCCTCTCCATAACGGCGCCACCCACAGATCCCCCTCTCCATAACGGCGCCACCCACAGATCCCCCTCTCCATAACGGCGCCACCCACAGATCCCCCTCTCCATAACGGCGCCTCCCACAGATCCCCCTCTCCATAACAGCGCCACCCACAGATCCCCCTCTCCATAACAGAGCCACCCACAGATCCCCCTCTCCATAACAGCGCCACCCACAGATCCCCCTCTCCATAACAGCGCCACCCACAGATGAATTTCATTCATGAAAAAGAATTATTAATAAAATCATTAAAAAAAAAGTATTTTAAAAGTATTTGGGCAAAAAGGCAGTTTCGGTTTCGGTTTTCGGTCAAGGGCATCCTGAATTTTCGGTTTCGGTTTCGGACCAGAATTTTCATTTCGGTGCACCCCTAATAGACATACATGTCTGGTAACAGATGGTTGGGGCCGCACAGAATGGTATCGAGGGCCGCATGTGGCCCCCGGACTGCAGGTTGTGCACCCCTGATCTATATAAATGGTCTTCAGAACCCCAATTATAGTACACATTGGGTAATTGTAGGCTAAATTAACTTATCTTTGAGGGGCCTGGCTGTTTAATCTTTGGAGGTGAATGGTGATGTCTCCGGATTCTCCCCTGAGAGAAGATGTAATGGAAATCAAGGATTGGACATAGTTGGTTTCAACCTGCCGGGCTGGATGGGTCTGAAACGCCACATAGAGAATACATGCATGCCAAGCTGCACGTCTGTGGGGGCTGGAAAGTAGAGCTGTTGGGTAAATTAAACCTCCAGTAGAGGTTTAGGGTCCATTTACACATCCGTGTGTGTTTTGCGGATCCGCAAAACACGGACACCGGCAATGTGCGTTCCGCATTTTGCGGACCGCACATTGCCGGCACTGATAGAATATGCCTATTCTTGTCCGCAATTGCAGACAAGAATAGGACATGTTCTATTTTTTTCGGGAACGGAAGTGCGGGTCCGCAATTCCAGATCCGGGCAGCACATTGTGCTTCCCCATAGAAATGAATGGGTCTGCAACGTGTGAATGGACCCTTAAAGTGTATGGGAAGCAGGGACGCCAACCTGAATCTTTCCTTTTACTCGACAAAATCACCGACTTCCAGTATTTTTTTTTTATTTTTTTTACTGCCAAATTGGGAAACCATAAAGAATGATTAGAAGTACATGTGTGTAGCTGATTATACTGATAACTCATTACTAGTATTAATTGGAAATACTAATTGCCACAAAAATATCCTGCTCAAGTACCATCAGCCCCCCCCCCCCAAAAAAAAAATAATCACAGGCGTGTTTTACTTTTTATTTTTTTCTCACCGACACAGGAAAAGCCAGCTATTTTTATCCAGAAATCTCTGGACGGTTGACGACCCTGATGGGTAGTGCCTTCTGTATACTGTAGTCAGAGATGGAGGGGGATTTCCAACTTTAGATACATGACAGGAAGTAACATTTGTTCTGATACCAGCGTACACAACCTAACAAAGGGTCTTTAACCATATAGTCCCACCTCCCCCCAAAAAATGCTCTTCTTACTAATATTCCAGCCCTTTCATTTTGGTGCTGCCCAGGTCTCCCACAGGTCTCTGCCGTCTAGCCTCCCACAAGGACATGTACATCCAGTTACTGGCTGCAGCAGTGAATGTTCCACCGCTGCAGGGCCCCAGGAAGCGTCAGAACCAGGGAGGTGGGGGATGGGGAAGCTGAACGTCTTCTACCATTGTACACAGTTATTCACACGTTAAGGGTGGCAGGACAACCCTTTCAAGAAGCATCTGTTTTCTTGTGAAGATAATGACATGTTGGCTGCTGATTTCTTAATCCAGTGTAATACGCTGCTGGTCATGATGTCGCGGGTTGTTCATAAGGGTGTCCTATCTACATTAAAGAGGGTTATCCCCTCCAAATAGGGCATTTGAGTGACAAGTGGACAAGTCCGCTGCATACCGGGGCCGGATAGTGGCGGCTGTCATGTCGAAGGGGTTATCTTTTCATGAGACAACTCATAAACTTCCCCAATGACGATGCCTTTATAGTTCTACTCGTATGGAAAGTGCTCAAGACAATTAACAGTGACTGATCATGGGAGGTGTGACTAGGTCATGGCAGCGGCTAGATGTGAGCTCCTGGACCATCCTAGTTTTATAAAAAAAAAAAAAAACGAATTATTGCATAATGAAAAGTTCAACTTTCTGATGTGCATTTTAAATCCTGGCAATGAATGGGAGCATTCTTGATTGCACCCAGGACCTGAAAACTGGTAAATTAGAGATGAGCCAAATGATTCGTTCATCAAAACGGACTTCTTGAGCAGCGAGGGGCCCTGCTGTCTAATACTCCCCCCTGATTGACAGAGCTGGACATTGCGCCTGGCCTTGTCAATCTCTTCCCTGCATCATTGCTCAGAATAGCGGCGCGAGTGCAGAAGTAGTAGCAGCAGAGCCTCTGCGCTTGCGCTGCCACTTGGAGCAATGGTGCAGGGGCAAGACTGACAAGGCCAGGAGTGATGTCCAGCTCTGTCAATCAAGGGGGAGCATTAAGCAGCAGGGCCAGCCCCTTACCGCTCGAGAATCACTGTTAAGGCCGACTGCAGACATGAGGGATTTGCAGTGAATTTTCCACCGAGCAATTTACAGTACAAAACCCAATCCACCTGTGTGTGAAATATTATTCTCTGAAACCACAGCATGTCGTGGATTTGACAATTACTTTCTGTTGCACAAATGCATCATATTTCCCCTTTTTTGTCAATACAAAGGGTAACATGTATGGCAGTATCCTCATGTAACTAATCAGTCACTTCTGGACCTGGTCTAATAAACGCTCGGCTATGGGAAGTTAGGCCTCATGCACACGACCGTTGTTGTGTTGTGTTCCGCAAAATGGGGTTCCGTTGTTCTGTGATCCATTTTTGTTTTTCCGTGTGTCTTCCTTTATTTTTGGAGAACCACCAGACATAAAGGAATGTAAAAAAAAAGTCTTAGACAGGTTTGCCATGCAAATGATAGGAATAAAACTGACGCGGATGACAATCTTGTGTGCCTCCGTGTTTTTTAGCGGTCCCATTGACTTGAATGGGTCCGCAAACTGTTTTCCGCGGAAATAATAGGACATGTTTGGACGGATTGGAACCACTCATCACGGACGCGGATGGCAAACGGTGCACTATCCGCATTTTCAACGGCTCCATAGAAATGAATGGGTCCACACCTGAAACGCTAAAATCGGCGGAACGAACGCGGAAGCAAACAACGGTTGTGTGCATGAGGCCTTATAGGGCATGTTTACATGTGTCAGATTTGCAATGTGTATTTTTTTTTTAATGCATCCTTGGCAAAAAACCGTAGCTGTCAGGTTTAAGGGGTCATTCACACGGCTATATCAGTTTTGCAGTCCGCATGAATCCACGTAATACGGTTACCAGCTGTGTGCACCCCACATTTTCCCCTTACGTGACGCATATGCAATGTGGTGTACACCTATGTCTGTAAAAGAACACCCAGGGGGTTGCTTGGCGTGGAGATGCTACTTTTAAAAAGTTGCACATCATAACTGAGGCTTAAAGGTGTTCTAATCTGAAATACTGACCTCCTTTTCACTCCACTTCTAAAGTGCCACAAAAAATAGGGACCAGATGTAGCACGACACCTGAGGGGTTAACTGCCGCTGATCTGCCAGTACCCGCCTCCTGTATTAAGGGTAATTATCATTGGTGGCTCAGTACGCCCCCCCCCCCCCTCAAACCCCCACCCTTCCCCATTGAAAATCATTGGTGGCACAGTGCGCTGGCCCCTCTCAACCCCCCCAGTATTAAAATCATTGGTGACAGTGGCCACAGGGTCCCCTCCGCTCCCCCTCATTGGTGCTGCAGTGGCAGCTTCTGATCGGAGCCCCAGCAGTGTAATCCAGAGGCTCCGATTGGTTACCATGGCAGCCAGGATGCTACTGAAGCCCTGGCTGCCATGGTAACATCCCTGATGCTGTGAGCACAGAGCAGCAGGGACAGTGTGAAGTCCTATTCACCCTGATAGAGCTCCATCAGGGTGAATAGGACAAGGGATGAAAAAAATCCCAGGTTCTAGCCCCTAAGGGCTGTTTCACACAAGCGGATGCCGTGCGTGACATCCGCTCCGTGAATGACAGCCAAGACCCGATGCAGAAGCACGGAGCATTAACATGATTGATAATGCTCCGTGCCTCTCTGTGATCTCTTTACTACGAAATCCCAGTGAGATAAAGTTGTCACTGTGATTTCGTAGTAAAGAGATCACAGAGAGGCACGGAGCATTATCAATCATGTTAATGCTCCGTGCTTCTGCATCGGGTCTTGGCTGTCATTCACGAAGCGGATGTCACGCACGGCATCCGCTCGTGTGAAACAGCCCTAAGGGGGGAAATAGTTATTAAATAAAAAGTGTAAAAAAAAAAAAGTCAAACGCCCACCAAAATATTAAGTATGAATCACCCCCTTTTCCCAATTTCACATATAAAATGTATAAATAATAAACATATTACATATTGCCACGTCAGAAAAGTCCAAACTATTAAAATATAAAAAAAATCTATGCGGTGAACGCCGGAACTGAAAAAATAAATAGAAACTGTGTGATTCGCCATTTTTTTAAAATGCGGAATGCACGTGGCTTTTCTGGTTTATTTTTTCCGCGTGGTAGCGAATGGCATCGAGTATTGCAATACTTTTTCATGGTATCGAAACCGAATCAAAAATTTGGTATTACAACAACTCTACCCCTAACACAGTGCAGCACGTCTATTCTGCGTCGCTGGACACACTGCCTCCTGCTTGTGAGAGCTGACTGGGAGAAAAGCAGGAGGCAGTAATGTGAAGCCACACACAGTGGGCCTCATTTATGAAGCCTCCTTCTCCATGGCAGCCATTCACAGCACAGCTTTCATGGTGTAAACTGCTCTGCTAAAATGAAAGCTGCTCTCTGGTTGGTTGGTTGCTATGGTTAACTTTCTTTTAGGCAGTTTTGATAAATGCCCAGCAGTATATTATAGATGGTTGGTGGGGGGTTTGTATCTGCAGCGATCGGTTGTATGAACCCGCCTATTATCTCTGCAGAAATGAAATCTGAGGGGCATTCAGAAGTGCGTGGAGCTTGGTGGGTATGAATCGTAGGGTCCATTCACACATCCGCAACATGGGTCCGCATCCGTTCCGCAATTTTGCAGAACAGGTGCGGCCAATTCATTTTCAACAGGGCAGGAATGTGCTGTCCGCATTTGCGGATCCGCACTTCCATTCTGCAAAAAATAGAACATGTCCTATTCTTGTCCGCAATTGCGGACAAGAAAAGGCACATTCTCGGAGACTGCTGCTGATGTGCGGTTCACAAAATGCGAAACGCACATTGCCGTTGTCCGTGTTTTGCGTATCTGCAAAACACATACAGACATGTGAATGGACCCTAGAAATGATGTATTCCTGTCGTTTGCAGGAAGTCGGCTACACAGGGGAGACTGACATCCTGTCTGCAAGCTCTGGACTGGCCAGACCACCTGACACTGCTGTCCATAATGTATGGCTGTAAGGTTACTTTCACACTTGCGGCAGAGGATTCCGGCAGGCAGTTCCATCCGGACGCAAACGGATGGAATCTGTCAGATGGATCTGGATGTGGATCCGTCTGAAAATGCATTGAAATACCGGATCAGTCTCTCCGGTGTCACCCGGAAATAAGGATCCAGTAATTATTTTTTTCACAGATTTAAAGGTCTGCGCATGCGCGGACTGGAAGAACGGATCCGTCAATGTGGCAATTTTAATGCCGGATCCGGCATTTCGGCAAAGTGTTCAGGATTTTTGGCCGGAGAGAAAACTGCAGCATGCTGCAGTATTTTCTCCGGCCAAAAAACGTATGAGGGTCTGAACTGATGCATTCTGAATGGATTGCTCTCTATTCAGAATGCATTTGGATAAAACTGATCAGTTCTTTTCTGGTATTGAGTCACTGTGACAGAACTCAATACCGGAAAACAAAAATGCTAGTGTGAAAGTACCCTAAGTTACACTGCTGGAATATTGCTGCAGAGTTGGCATATGTGCAAAAAAAAAATATTGCACGGCATGACGTGTGGTGTGGACTTGAAATTCACATCATGTCAGTTGTGTCTGTGGATTTCTCCCTGTGCAGTCCATAGGGTGAAATCCTCACCGAAACTGGGTGCAACTCGTGCTCCATTCTTCGCTGATTTCTCCTTGTGGATTTACCCGTTAACGGCATAGCTGGAACCTCCTTTAGCGTCAGCAGCGCCTCAATCATGTGCCTTTAAAAAAAAAAAAAAAAAAGAAGGCTAACTTGTTCACAATCGGGCTGTTCCAGTGCGACGTCTCACATTCTAACTCTCACGGCTCTTTGTTGCCAATGACAACCAGTCGCGACACAGCTTTTATTTTGTGCTCTGCTCTTGAGTAATGAAATAAGTTCAGCGATTGGTTTCTATGGGCAGTCCATTCCAAGTCTGTGGGACTGCCCAAGGTGGCAGACGGCTGCGTTGGGCATCTTCAGCAGTCCCATAGAGCTTGACTAGATCGGCAGTGTGCATACTCAACCACTGCTCCCTTCAGTTGGGATCATTTATCAAACTGGTGTAAATGAGAACTGGCTTTGTTGCCCATAGCAACCAATCGGATTCTACCTTTCATTTTTGACAGCTCCTTTGCAAAATGAAAGGTGGAATCTGGTTGCTATGGGTAACTAAGCCAGTTCTACTTTACACCAGTTTTGATAAATGGCCCCAAGTGTCTTCCGGTGTGTTTAGTCAGTCATTTTCTTCTTTTCAGACTTTTTCTTTTTTTCCTCTGTAGAAAAGTCTATGGGAAAACGCCTTAATACAGCACCACACCCAGAGCATGCTGCCATTAAAAAAATAATAAAGAGCTTTAAGGGTGAAAAAACATTGCGAAAAGCCAGTTTATCCTTTGTTTTATATTTCCCATAGACTTCCATGCGACATCTGGATCTGGTGTTTTTACCTAAAAAATGCCAACCACCAGAAAAAAAACGTGTGACACCAGCCTAAAGCATAGTTTATTTACATAGAAGACCCTCCTTGGCTGGGTTCACACCACATTTGGGGTCTGGCGACACTGGTTGCGGTCAGGTTGGTCTCTGCTTGGCTGTGGGTCAGGGGCACCTGCAAAACCGTATACATACAACAATCCATTCACTGTAATTGGCCAAATGGAGTTGAAAGGGTAAAATGTTGGACTCCATCTGACTTGCTTTACATTCGATTTCATCTGTTTGGCCGGACAAAATCTGACGTGCATTTAAAAGGAGATATCCAGGAGAAGTGATCTTCTTATCAAAGCTATATTTAAGATGATGAGTTTGAGTTATGTCTGGAATCTTGGGCCGGGGCTTGTTACAGCAGTTAAAGCCATTTGGCTCTACTCAGGAGTTTCTCCAAGTGGAAGAATACTAAGGCTGGGTTCACGTCACCATTTCATTTTCCGTTCTTATCCATCAGAAGAACAGAAACAAAATGCATGCGGAGCACCCATTATGCACATTGTGCATCCGTTTTCGGCTACTTTCACACTAGCGTTTTAGTTTTCCGGTATTGAGTTCCGTCATAGGGGTTCAATGCTGGGAAAAAAAAAACGCTTCAGCTTTGGCCTCATTCATTGTCAATGGGGACATAACGGACTGCTCCAAAATGCGTTCTGTTCCATTTAGTTGCGTTCCCAGACCGGAGAGCAAACCGCAACATAACAAAAGGCAAAAGTAGCACACATAATATAATTAGATGTAACATTGCCCATTCATGCACGACTCTCGGACTCCTGTATGGGCGCTTAGATGCACCAGCCCCACAAATGTAGTTTGTTTACCCTGTTTCCATGACTACCAATAATAGGTGGTTGCAGTCCACTCAGACATGCGCAGTTGAGATTTGAATATGGCAAACTTTATTGTTCCCTGGATAGGGACATCACACCGTCTAATAAAATGTGCTGTTCCTGCGAGATTTACCTGGCACAGACGCACTCGTATCTTTGATACACAGAACTAAAGCCACATGGAAGCTTGATTAATGGGTGAGCGTTCCAAGATCATGTTTTTAATCACTTTGATCAATTGTAATTTCACAGGTGTGTTTGATATTTAGTGGGAATCCCATTTTGGATATTTATATATTTCACATATTAATTATGGTCACTTTTGCATCAATCACTGTCATTTTGGATCATGGATATTATGAAATGTTTCTTTGAAATAATCATGTATTTATAACCTTTGATCATGTTCACTATTTGAGTTTAATTGATCATGTATACATTGTCACCCACGTATTTAAATTCACTTGGAGCACTGATCTCACTGCTTGATAAAGGCTCCATAGAGATGAGCTGGAACGTTACATTTGGTGTAATACAAGGATCCATGTTTTCTATTTGAAGTCTGGAGTTCTGCCTTGTCACTAAATATATCTATATTTTTATTTATTTATTTTCCTCCAGTTTCCATGTTTTTATTTTTCATTTTTTGGCAAATCCTTAACTTGAAAGGGTCGAGGGGCTGTCTCTGCTGCTCAAAAGTCCCTCCTGCATGTTGAGTGACTGGCCCAGTCAATCTCGTGCCTGCTTTAAAGGGGTTGTCCGGGATCAAAGTTTTTTTATTTTATTTTTAAGTGTACTCACTGTTAACAGGTGATTCTAGGTTCCTCCCCCCCCCCCCCCCCATATGTTTTAAGGTATTTTCGCCATTTCTACACGGCTCCGACGGTCCACCACGCACTGTTTACATCTGTTTATTTTTGTCTAACTTCCTGCCGCTCTGCACTGTGGGTCCCAGCGTGGCATCACGTGCTTTCAGACGACTCTCTTCTCCGCCGTGACTCCGCCCCCGCATTGTTATCCCGCCTCCAGCTGCACATCGCCATGTCCTCCATGCATCTGCCCCCCATGAATCATATTCAGCCTCCTGCCGCACATTTCTCCCCCCCCCCCCCCCCCTCCCTTAGTAACGCCCCTAAACTCCTCCTGGCTCAGTCCTCAGAGTATTGCTTCTATCTCCAGCCTGCCGCCCCATTTGCCTGCATTGGAGGCGTTTACTATGCTAATTAGCATAGTTCCCTTGCCTCCTTCATTGTGAACAACACGCGCTGCCCGGTGACGTCACCGGACTGGAGGGGCGTGGCTTAGTGCGATCTGTTGCCGAGCGCTCTGCATAATGCCTGCGGCTGATGGTGACGTCACCGGGCTCCCTGCGAAGCGGAAGAAGCGGCTTCGCTCTACAGAAGGGACCAGGTACGTCATTGAATGTGAGAAAAGACTCACTTCCGGCTGAGAATTTGTGTAATGAATACGGGGCATCAGAAAAGTATGGGAAAGGTAGGACAGTCATGTAGGAGATATTTATGTCCTTGTAAAACAATTCAACCAAAGTCCCCAATCCCGGACAACCCCTTTTAAGTGCAGGGGCTCTGGTGCTGCTTCATGGACAGTGCAGATGCCGACTGTGCATGCGCCGCCACACTTTGGGTCTACTGCTGTCATGGGGGATGATGAATGCTGCTGTTCCTGACTACGGCTACTTTTACATCTGCGTCTTTAATTCAGGTTTTGAGATCAGTCATCCCATTTAATACATCCTGATGGATCCGTTTCAGCAGATCTGGTAGTATTAAATCAAAACCCAACAAACCAGATCCGGTATGAAAATCAATTTTAGCCAAAGATGCCAGCTCTAAACACATCTGAACCGATGCTCCCTGATCAGTTTTGTCCCCATTGACAATGAATAGGGACAAAACTGATCTGTACCATTTCAGCTTCTGAGATCCATGTATCAGGTACCAGCCAATGTGTCATATGTGGTTGCAGACACGCCTCGGCCTCCTGATGCTGCACAGCAGGGGGTGCACAAGCTTTTCTGGTCCAGAGGCCACGCTGTCAGATTGTACGTCTCCCAAGGGCTGCAGGGAAACTTAGGCTATGGCTACACGGCGACGTATGTCACAGAAAAGTCGCGCAACCGGTTTTTTGTTTTTGTTTTGTTTTTGACAGGTTTTGCCATAAATTGTCTCACGGAGATGGTTGGCTTCTGGAAATCCCACCTAAAGGATTAGAGTGGCTTCACGCGGTGCGGATAACGCACGTCTGTGTGTGTGTGTCCCCGCTTAGTACAGTTTTCTTATTTTTTTCCTTAGATGCAGAAATTTATCTGCTGTGCGGTTTTTTTAAATCTGCAGCATGTCAATTGTTTGTGCGGGTTTCACTTTTTTCAATTGAAGGGTGAGATCTGTGGAAAATCTGCACTAAAACCGCGATAAATAGTGCAGATGTATGTGTGGTACCGTGTGCAAGCCTGTACATGAATGCGGCTGAGCACACATAATATACACACATTTCCATGCGGCTTTGTGTTTTTGCAACATTTGTGCCCTTCATTGGAAAAGGGTGAAATCCGCAGCTAAAGCCGCAGACATAATTACCATACTGCACATTTGGAAATCCTGTCATCTCATACACTTTGCTGGTGCTGTACTACTCTGCTGTTTTTCCCACGCTGATAAACCGCACATATTCCGCAACGTGTTTAGGTGGCCTTGGGGTTCTCCTGGTCCTCTGCTGGACACTGCAGAGGAGATGAAATGTGTTAACAATCGGATTCCATCTTTCATTTTTCAGAGCTTCTTTGTAAAATGAAAGTTAGAATCTGATTGGTTGCTATGGGCAACCAAGCCAGTTTTCCTTTGCACCAGTTTTGATAAATCTCCCTCAAAGACTCGGGTTTAAAGGGAACCTGTCAGCATGAAAATGCAGTGTAATCTGCCAGCTGCATATTATAGAGCAGGGAGAGCCACCTCTGTATGCACAGAGGGAGACTGTCAGTCCTTGATAGGACTGCCTCCTTGACTTCAATGCACGGTTATAAATGAATAAGATAGGCATTAGGGCTCGTTCACACGACCGTGTTGTTTTTTTGCGGTCCGCAAATTGCGAATCCGCAAAACACGGATGGTGCCTGTGTGCCTTTCGCAGTTTGTGGAACGGAACAGGAGGCCTATTATTGAAATGCCTTTTCTTGTCCGCAAAATGGCCATGGAACGGAGCAACTCTGTGTTGTCCGCATCTTTTGCGGACCCATTCAAACGAATGGTTCCGTATACGGACCGTATGCAGAAAACCGCCTGTATACGGAACACAAAATACGCTCGTGTGACCGAGCCCTTATACTGAATATTTTCAGTATAACAACTATATATGAATCTTCTCAGCTCTTCCTTCTCTTTACCGTTACAGGTTCCCTTGAATTGCACTGTACCTAGTGAAGGCCCTGAGGTAGTGGTGTACGACAGGGATTCAAAGAGCGCTAAAGAGAAAATAGTCATGATCTGCCCCCTCTTCCTAGGCCATCCGTCACATGAGCTATATGCAGCTTTGTCCCATTCAAGTGAGTGGACCCGAGCTACAGTACCAAGCACAGCCGCTGTACAATGTGCTTGGTAAGCTGTGAGGAGGCTGTGGCATTACCTGGAGTACTGCTGCATCTTCAAACAGCTAATCATCTGCGGTGCCTTCAGTAGGATAGGTTGTCAATTTTAAAGGGGCTTTCCACCTTTTTATCAGGCGATTGCCAGTCCTCAGGATAAGCCATCAGTAGCTGATCTGTGGAAGACTGACACCTCGCACACCCACTCATCAGCTGTTCGGCAGTAGCTCCAGCACTTGGAAGCAGACAGCTCCGTCCATTATACAGTTGAAAGAGCAGTCTGCTTCTGGCGCAAGAGCTACTGCCCAACACCTGATCGACAGGGGGTGCGGACTGTCAGACCCCCGCAGATCAGCTACTGATGGCCTATCCTGAGCATAGGTGGACAACCCCTTTCCTTTAAGAACTGAGGTGTCTTGCTCTATTGACGATCAGTGCAGGAGAGAGAATGGAGTCACTTACTGCACTCTTAGAAGGCTTGGGTTGTATTTATTTATTTTATGCACTTATATAGCGCTACTATATTCTGCAGCGCTTTACAGACATTAGTATCCAACTGTCCCCAATGGGGCTCACAATCTAAGGTCCTTATCAGTATGTCTTTGGAGGGTGGGAGGAAACCGGAGTACCTGGAGGAAACCCACGCAAACACGGAGAGAACATACAAACTCCATGCAGATGTTGTCCTTGGTTGCATTCGAACCTAGGACCCCAGCGCTGCAAGCAGAGGTCGCAATAACGCCTGTACAAGCGTCATAGACGCCTGTTCAGGCCATTTTACTCACTGGAAAAAGTCTAAGGCGTACCAATACACCTTAGACTTTTCCCTGCCATTCATCAGCGCAGTGAGCGCTGTGAACGGCAAGGGCAGCGCACTGATGCTTGAAACAACCAATAACAAAGCTCCTTATAGTAAGGAGCTTAGTGATTGGTCAGTTTGAGTGGGCTGCCGGAGCTTATGCCACAACGCTCTGAAGTAAGGAAGCAGGCGCACGATCCTCACTGGCGGGGTAAGTGGCCTTGCTGTGTAGTGAAATTTAGTGGGGGTCCCGGATCTGAGCGCCTTGTTTTTCCCTATAGTGATGAGTCTGCAGCGCGCAGCCGAGCGCCGTCTCTCCTCCCTGCTGAGTGCGGTACTGAAGACAGCCTCAATAGAAGGTCTAGGGGACCGTCTTCACTACCGCGCTTAGCAGTAAGGAAAAGTGGCTGAGCGCTTCAGACTCCTGCTTATAGAAGTCAGCGAGGGTCTCAGCGCTAGACACGCCAACAGGAGACCAGCAGCAAGCAACACCAACCTCAGACTTGGGTCTGACCACCAGCTGCAAGACAGCGAGGACAAGGGATGGAGACCCTCAGGGCAGGTCATTCTATTGTCCCTTAGCCATAAAAATAAAGGAGGAGCAGCTTATAGGTGCAGCAGACTGTGATGTGCCTGTGTACCCGGTGCGGGGCCCAGCACATGCCCCCTGGCTGATACACAGATGTCACAGCATGACTGACTTACAGATACCCCTACTCTCATTGCCAATGCAAGTCCTGGAGATAACAGGGGAGAAGAGAGGAGGCGGCAAGCACCGTGGAACAGGAGGCTGCATGAGCGTTAGGGTCAGGTTCACACACAGACAGTAGTGACCAAGGAAAAGCATCACTGTCCCACTATATACCGTACACTATTAAACAATGTGCACTATAGTCCATGACACTCACACTATATACCGTATACTGTATCACTATGTACACTAACAGTATATACAGTACATTATCACACTATGTACACTATAATAGTATAACCATACACAATCACACTACATCCCACTATGTGCACTACATACAGTACGTCACACTGTGCTACCCTAAGGGCTCTTTCACACTTGCGTTTTCGGATCCGTCGTGCACTCCATTTGCCGAAGGTGCCCGCCGGATCCGGAAAAACGCAAGTGAACTGAAAGCATTTGAAGACGGATCCGTCTTCAAAATGCGTTCAGTGTTATTATGGCAGCGAGGACGCTATTAAATTCCTGGTTGCCATAGTAGTAGTGGGGAGCGGGGGAGCAGTATACTTACAGTCCGTGCGGCTCCCGGGGCGCTCCAGAATGACGTCCGAGCGCCCCATGCACATGGATGATGTGATCCATGTGATCATGTCACCCATGCGCGTGGGGCGCCCTGACGTCGGTAAGTATGCTGCTCCCCCGCTCCCCACTACACTTTACCATGGCTGCCAGGACTTTAGCGTCCCGGCAGCCATGGTAACCATTCAGAAAAAGCTAAACGTTGGATCCGGCAATGCGCCGAAACGACGTTTAGCTTAAGGCCGGATCCAGATTAATGCCTTTCAATGGGCATTAATTCCGGATCTGGCCTTGCGGCAAGTGTTCAGGATTTTTGGCCGGAGCAAAAAGCGCAGCATGCTGCAGTATTTTCTCCGGCCAAAAAACGTTCCGGTCCGGAACTGAAGACATCCTGATGTATCCTGAATGGATTTCTCTCCATTCAGAATGCATTAGGATAAAACTGATCAGGATTCTTCCGGCATAGAGCCCCGACGACGGAACTCTATGCCGGAAGAAAAGAACGCAGGTGTGAAAGAGCCCTAAGCCTACCACCCTGACCCTGCAGAGCCCTGTGCTACCCTAAGCCTACATAGCCTCATACTGTGCCAACCTGACTCTGCAGAGCTCTGTGCCACCCTAAGACTACGTAGCATTAGCATCCAATCTGACACCACTATTAACTGCCTGAATAAGGTACGTTAAAAACAACTTTGTGTTCTTTTATAAAAAAAATCGGTTCTCCACCAAATCTGGCGATCAGGCTAGTAGTGTGAACTGGTGTATAAAGGATATTTATAAATACTTCCTCCTCAACTCACACCAGAGTGAAGTATTTATAAATATCCTTTATACACCAGTTCACACTACTAGCCTGATCGCCAGATTTGGTGGAGAACCGATTTATTTATTTTTTTTATAAAAGAACACAAAGTTGTTTTTAACGTACCTTATTCAGGCAGTTAATAGTTTAAAATAGCAGTACGTCCATTTTCTATCAAAAAGCAGTTAACTACAATCTGAGACCACTGCAGAGGGGGAAGCTCTCATGTAACAGTGTCCCCAGCTTTAAGCGTTGGAGGAATGACTGTAATAAGGAGTCTACGCGTCTATACCAGCAAAAACTGGTGGCACTGTTTAGGTGGCAGTGGTCTTATGTTGAGTATATGATGTCAGCTAAATTTAAAATTGTCTAAATTTGCTATTTATGCATTGACGACAGTTCTAGAATACTAGTAATGGTTTCCCTGCATAAATAGCAAACCCTTAAATGTTACGTAGGCCTTCGTATTAACTATTTGAATTACTGTAACTTTCGTACTCCTCATCGGCTAAAAATACTCCTCAAAAATGGTAAGAGGAGTATTTTTACTCTTATAGAAAAAATGTAGCGTGACCTCTGGCTGCACTGCACCAGTGCTAACCACTGAGCCACCGTGCTGCCCACATTATCTTTCTGAACAATGTGTGTTCTTATGGTTGGGAGACCCGCAGAACAGCCTCGTGGGCGGCATCTTGTTCATCCCCGATATATACAGTTATATACCTTAAACTTGAATATTGAAATAAACTGGTTGGGTTTGTCTGAGGAAAATGAAGGGGCTACAGTTCTGTTCTGCTGGAGTTTTCTTCTTCAAAGAGTCCTCTTTTTGGTGGTCATCTGGTGCGTTCTGGTTGGGCACCTGCTGTTCACACACAGTTACTTTTCCTGTCCCTCCCCACTCATTGGAAATACCTAGGTGCTTTCCAGACACGACTATCACCTTGGTACCAATGAAGGAAGTCATCGCTGTAGAGTTCTTAGCATTCCCTTCTTGCCCCTTTTGTAACTTTGAAATCTCACCTCAAAAAACCAATGACCCTTACTCTTCAGTGATTTCTGGAGCAGACGTGTTGCTTACTGGAAAACGCGTCCCACCGCTCATTTCTGCCCTCTGTTGTTTTCTAGTGGGGGTATAAAAGTAGCCCACTTTGACCTTTTTTTCGTGGTAGACTATTTGTGTTTTGTCTCGGTGAACACATCTGTTGGGGTACACATCTGAAAATTGCCTTTGGGTATTTAAATGTATACCCCAAGCGGAGAGCCCAGCGGGGGGCAGAAATAAGGTGTGAAAGGAGCCTTTGTGGCCAAGCAGGTCCAGTATTTGGGCTGCTGCCTGGCAAACATCACACTCTGTTATGCATTAGGGAGTCTGAATGGCTCCCTTATGAGTAATTGTAATGGGAAACCCTTGTGGGAATCTTTTTTGGGTGAGGGGGGGGGGGGGGGCTTATTTTGTGATTCTTATAGATCTGAAGATAAAGCATTGTGCTTCTGTTAACACAATGTAGTTGCAATATTAGGCTACTTTCACATTAGCATTTTTGCTGGATCCGGCAGGGTTCAACAAAAACGCATCAGTTACTGATAATTCAACCGTCTGCATCCGTTATCCGGATCCGTTTGTATTGTCTTTAACATAGCCAAGACAGATCCATCATGAACTCCATTGAAAGTCAACGGGGGACGGATCTGTTTTCTGTTGTCCGATTGTGTCAGAGAAAACGGATCCGTCCCCATTGACTTACATTGTGTGTCAGGACTGATCCGTCTTGCTCCGCATCCCAAAACGTTTGCTCTTGGATATCGGAACGGAATGCATTTTGGATCATTCTTTTCTGTTCAGTTTTGTCCCCATTGATAATGAATGTCACCCTATGACGGATCTCAGTACCGGAAAATATAAACGCTAGTGTGAAAGTAGCTTGAGCTAAGTAATGTGTAACCTACTGATCTGGACCACAAGGGTTAATAAACCTAGGACTCGATGAGAAAAAAATAAACGCCTCAGCCAACTATCTTATGTGTATGGGGGGCTCTCAACTCTCCCCCAGCAGATGATATTGGGAAGGAAGGATCAGGCATGCTGCTGGTAGTGGTAGCGGCCTACTCCCCTCTGACCACTGACGATTATGGCTCTGGCAAACCGAGCATGCATGTATACGGGGGAGTCGGGAGTGATGGCTGTCAAATGAAATGGCGTTTTTGAATGTGTATGGGCACCTTTACTTTACCTGGTGAGTGGCCGAGGTATGGATTGGTTTCCATTGCTGTCAATGGTTTCTCTCCCTCTCCCCTTAACTTTGAAGGTCCCATAGTGCATACAGTGTTAACGTCCTGGCACGGCTTTCATTTTTCTAGTACCTGAATTAGGATATGGCAGCGTGAAGGAATGTGCATTTATTTGGGTGTTAAAAATACTGTCAATTGGAATCTGTGTAGTTTTTATCAGCGGTGTAAAGTGCTTTCCATGACTCTTAGGAACCTTAGTCAACTTTACTGCTTCCCGCAGTGTTGCCTGTCTTAGGGGCTGTTAACATCTCGCTTTTGCTGTACGTTTGTAAATTTTAAATTTTTTTTTTTTTTTGCAGGACAGAATAGTGTAGCATACCATGCATTTCTGTCCTGCAAAAAAAGTAATAAAAACTTTTTTTCTATATATTGCAGTGAATGCGAAACGGATGGAAATAAGTTTCCATCTGTTAAATGTTTCAGTTTTTACTGGGAAGAAGTCTTAAAGCAAATCCCTCCTACTTCCTTTGATACACTTCAAATCTTTATAAAAAGAAATAAATAAAACCACAAAGGTTTAAGAACAAATATAAATTTTTTAAAAACTGACACAATCTGTCAAATGTATACGTTGAAAAGATAGAAAACCACAAAATTGGATATGTTTTTAAACTTTTTTTTACTGTATGTATAAATGTATCCACTTAATCTACAGCAAACTAGCGTAGGCCGGATCCTTTTTGCCAAAGCACTCTGGGCCGGATCTGGCATTAGTACTTTTTCCCATTGAAATGCATTGTGTCCGGCATTTCGGCAAGTGTTCCGGAATTTTGGACGGAGATAAAACCGTAGCATGCTGTGGCCTGAAAAGGCAAAAAGACTGAACTGAAGACATCCTGATGCATCATGAACGGATTTCTCTCCATTCAGAATGCATTAGGGTAAAACTGATCAGTTCTTTTCGGGTATAGAGCCCCTAGGACGGAACTCTATGCCGGAAAAGAAAAACTCAAATGTGACAGTACCCGTACAGCAATTAGGTGCCAAACATCTGCTGCGTTGAGTGCTAATGAGTACTTTTAAAGGGGTTGTTTCATCTCTGGCATTGGTGGCATATCACTAGCACCTCTGGCATTTGCACCTACCTCTAAAACAGAGCCCTTAAAGTGAAGGGGAGTGGATTGTGCGTGCGTGCGTGGCCACCCTCCATTAATTTCAGTGGGACTCACAAAACCGCTCTGCAATTTCAGTCTGCCCTATAGACGTCAATGGAGTGGTGGCCACACATGCTCATTAAAATTTTCCATTTATTTTCTCTGGGACTTCCAAAAATGGCTCCGAACTGTTTGAGAGAGGTGCGGGTCCCTTTCAGACATATATGCCACCAATGCTTGAGATAAAACAACCTCTTTAACTGTCCACCTCAGGAACTAGTTTGGTATTGCATATGTTGATCTAGACCTCAGAAAGGAGCAACTTCCTAGGTGCATGGGTCAGTTGACTTCATGGAGCTCCAATTTATCCATGCTTTGTAGGTTGCGTCCTGTTATTGGAGGTGGTCATGATGGATGATATCGATTCATATGAAGGT
This sequence comes from Bufo bufo, assembly GCF_905171765.1. Lineage (NCBI taxonomy): Eukaryota > Metazoa > Chordata > Amphibia > Anura > Bufonidae > Bufo > Bufo bufo. The sequence goes on from NC_053394.1 coordinate 149,731,646, forward strand.
AGTTCGGTCTTTACCTTCACGATTGGACTCTTGTAGAAGGCTGTAGCACTCAGTTGTTATGGACTTCAGAAGGAGCAGTTGGTGCTTAGAAAAGTTTTCAATGTTTATCTCCGTTTTGCTAGGCTTTGACACTTTCTCGACCCAACCCATTTAGGACTGGGGTGTCTGAGGGTTAAGTTGTTTCTCATGTTTGTGATCACTGGTTGGTTTCACTTAAGAGGTAGAGCTCATGTCCCACAATTAGGTTTGATAAAATGGTATTGTCTAAGATTTTGAGGATATCTGGTTGGTGGGGGTCCCACTTCCAGAACCCCTGCCAATCAGCTGTTTGAAGAGCACTGTGGCCTTTTCCTAGGCCAGTGACATCACATGGCTTAGGTGCAGCTCAGTCCCATTCAAGTGAATGGTTCTGAGCTGCAATACCAAGCGCAGAGACTGTACACAGTAAGCTGTAAGAAGTCACTTGCCTCAAACGGCTAATCGGCGGGGGTGTCACCAGAATCAGAATCTCAGAAGACCCCCTTAGTACACTTAAAGGGGTATTCCTATCACATACAATGGGGGCGTATCGCTAGGATATGCCCCCATTGTCTGATAGGTGCGGGTCCCACCTCTGGGAGAACGGACCAGGGAGAGTGGTGGCTGAAGGACCCTGGGTGTCCCGGGCTTCATCCACCACCAAGCGCTGCTCCCATACAAGTGAATGGGAGTGCACCGCGCATGCGCGGCCCCTGCTCCCATTCATTTCTATGGGGCAGACTGAAATAGCCGAACCAGTGCTTGGTTATTTTCGGCGGCCTCATTAAAATGAATGAATGGAGGGAGGCTGCGGAGTGTGCCCTCCATTCATTTACCCGATCTGTTCTCGTTGTAGGTGTGGGTCCCAGAGGTGGGACCCACACACATCAGACAATAGGGGCATATCCTTGCGATATGCCCCCATTGTTTGTTGTATGTGATGGCAAAACCCCTTCAAATGTTTATCCTCCTCGCTCCTTGAAGTTCTCCCCCTACAGATACTCTTGGTTCCTTGCAGACAGTAACTGTAGCCTGCAGTTTATGTAACACCATTGACCTATGTTGTAGCGACAGACTGTGTTCGAGCAAATGCTGATATGGTTACATCCCCCAGCCGTGCTGTAATATATATGGTCCTGTGCTTAGAATCGCAGCTTAAAGGGGTTTTCCAAGATTCTGATACTGATGACCCATCCTCAGGATAGGTGATCAGTACCTGATTGGAGGGGGTCAGCTTACCAAGCTCAGCGCCGTACATAGTATAACGGCTATGCTTGGTATCGTGCTCAGCCCAATTCAGTTCAATGGGGCTGAGCTGCGCCTAGGCCAGTTGACCAATGAGCATGTCGCAACATGGCCTAAGGAAAAATCTGAGAATGTGGCGGCGCTACAGTGAGCACCAGTGCCTCATCAAACGGCTGATCGGCAGGGGTCCCAGGAGTCGTACCCCACCGATCAGGTTCTGATAACCTATCCAGAAAACCCCCTTTAAAGCTCCACAACTCCAATGCAAAATTCTAACCATTGCCCGTCATTTACAATCGCCCTTTTCAGGCGCTATAACCTGGTTGCAGCCTGTGCAGTGACAGATGAAATACCCCGCACCAGTGCCTGAGAAATGGAACCCTCTTGGGGGGGACTGTCAGACCCTCACCAGTCTAATATGATTGGCTTATCCTAACCATATCCCCTTTTTAGTTGACCTCCTGCTCTGACCACTAGACTACAATCTTGAGAGCAGGAGGCACCGGCTTCCACAGTGATGATGGCAGCCTAGAACGCAGAGCAGGGCCGTGCTGTGGGATAACAGCAAGAATGTTTAATACTATGATCTTGAAAATGCATGTATTGCTCATATTGTCCTGTGCTAGAACTGAATGTATGCTTTAATTTTATAGCCAGTATTTAACTCCCTCAACCCCCATCCTGTTATATGTGTAGTCCAATGTTTTACCTTATTTTACACTCTGAGGGGGGGGGGGGGGGAGAGACTTGCCTATGGTTCATCTGTTGTAAATTAGTCAGGGGATACAGAGACTTGCACCATGGTGGTGGGCAGTGAAGGGCCTCCGTCTGCTGACAGGTCCTTTGGCGTCACTGCAGTAGAGGAAGGCTGCTGGCTTCACGAGCACTCCTACACTAAGAACAGCTTGCGTTTGTGGCGCAGGCCCCTGCTTCATAGCCGGGGTCGGATAAAGCTCCGATCCTAGCTGTTAACCATTTTATTACCGCTGTCCATACTACAGCATGATCAGAGGGGACTCCCCACTACTGGTCAGCAGGTTTCCTAGTAAGGCTGCCCTGAGGACTTAGAAAGGACCCCAGGACTGTCTGTCCAATTCTCCTGCTATTAGGGCAGACTAGTGTTGTCCTGACAGCAGCCTGTGTCAGTGATACAGAAAATAATATATTGTAAATCAGGCAAAAATGTAAAAATATTTTCTGTTCTTTACAGGAGTTGTCTGGGCTACAGATATTGATGACCTGCCCAGTCTCCCCCGTAGAAGTGGTGCAGGGTAACTACATCTGTGCGCAGCACTCGCCTGAGCGTGCTAGCCATGAAGCTGTTCAGCGGGGGTGATGGCGAGTCGGTCCCTCTCCAAACAAATATAGGTGTCCTGTTCTGAAGATAGGTCATCAATATCTGTAGCCCCGGCAACCCCTTTCAGGCCTGGCCATTAATGGGTTAAAAGTTCAGTTTAGTGTAATTGTGATTGTAATCCTCAGGACCTGTCTGATCTTTTCCACAAGTGTCCACAGTTAAAGGGAACCTGTCACCAGGATTTTGGGTATAGAGCTGAGGACATCGTTTGCTAGATGGCCGCTAGGACATCCGCAATACCCAGTTCCCATAGCTCTGTGTGCTTTTGTGTAAAAAAAACGATTTGATACATATGCAAATTAACCTGAGATGAGTCCTGTATGTGAGATGAGTCAGGGACAGGACTCATCTCAGGTTAATTTGCATATGTATCAAATCGTTTTTTTTTTACACAATAAAAGCACACAGAGCTATGGGGACTGGGTATTGCGGATGTGCTAGCGGCTATCTAGCAACCCATGTCCTCAGCTCTATACACAAAATCCCGGTGACAGGTTCCCTTTAAGTTGATGCATCTTTCTATCCCAATGTAAAATTTCAATAATAGCTCAGAGTGCAATCTTATTCCTTGAAGTATTTACTGGTGATGTTACCCATCTTACATCAATGTATAATTTCTGCATTTTCAGCTTGTATTAAAGGGGTTGTCCCACGAATAATCTATAGTTTTCATACCAGCGCCTGTATCCAGATACTTTTGTAATTGTATGTAATTAAAATTATTATAGCTACTGAGCTATTCAATGAAATCTCTGTACAGCGCCACCTGCTGTTTGCTCTTTTTCTAATTTCTTTGTCCTGCTCACCGAGATAGAAGCACATGCTCGGCTCTGTCCTTCAAGTGCCACGAGCTGCAGCATACAGGACATGCCCCTTGAGCTGTCAGCTTAAGATAAATCTAGCAGAGCAATGAATGTGGAGATCTCTGGACCCATGTGAGGTACAGGGCTGGTTCTAGCTTTGTTAGAAAGAGTTTGGCATGTACTAGATTATGACTTTCATTTTTTACAGTGATCTCTTTCTTCTCATCCTCCAGGAAGTAACAATGTTCCAACTACCGGTAAATAATCTGGGCAGTCTACGAAAAGCCAGGAAGACGGTAAAGAAGATCTTGGGAGATATTGGCCTGGAGTACTGCAAAGACCATGTAGACGTGAGTGTCATTGTGCTGGATGCTCTCAGATATAATCTTGCTGACTTTTTTTTTAGCCCCATGGTTATCTGCATGGAGCTTTTCTTACAGGAAGGAAGGTTTGTGGAAGCTCCAGGCATGCATGTGTCTACAGTACTGAACAGTATAGAGCCAGTGGGTTAGAACATGTAATATTATAAAGAACTAATGGTTTAGTAAGTGCAATATTCTAAAGAACTAGAATGTGGTTGAGACTTGTCAGAAGAGAAGTACAGCTGACCGCACATTTCACTGCCTGAACGTTGGTGGTAAGATGGCATTGTTTCATGCTAGCGTAAGTGTATCCACAGGGGTGTGAAAAAAAAAAAAAAAAAACTACTTGTCGAAGGACTAAAGTGGGGGCTCAATCTACTTGTCCCTCATGACTATCTACTTGTCCTGAACTTATACTAACGTAATACTGTATGGGGGCGGGGGCCACAAGGCGATGTTATACTGTATGGGGGCGGGGGCCACAAGGAGACGTTATGCTGTATGGGGGCGGGGGGCCACAGGGAGATGTTATACTGTATGGGGGTGGGGGCCACAGGGAGACGTTATACTGTATGGGGGTGGGGGCCACAGGGAGACGTTATATTGTATAGGGGCGGGGGCCACAGGGTGACGTTATACTGTGCGGGGGCAGCCGCTTGGTGACGTTATACTGTATGGGGCACTAGGGCAGCCCCAAGGTGACGTTATACTGTATGGGGGCACAAGGAGACGTTATACTGTATGGGGGCAACAGGGAGACATTATAGTTTATCAAGTGCCACGTGCAGTGCAGATTGCAGGCAGGGGCAGAGCCTCAGAAGACAGACAGCACAACCTTTATTTCTGACACCCCTGCAGATGAGCGTTCCTCCCGGAGCCTGTCCACATCGCAGCTCCCGGCCTGACCTGCAAGCGCTGACTGGGGTCACATAGCATTATACTGATTTATGATGCTATGTAACCCTTACAGTTCTGGAATGTATTGGATAACACTGACATAATGCTGTCAGGAGCCGGGAGGAGCGGGGGCCGCCTGCAGGAAGTGTACTCATATGCACGATGCAGGGGCAGGCTGACATAGATGTAGGAGCGGTCAGCTCGCGGCTAGCATATGACCGCTCCTATTACTGCCCAACCGACATGTCCCTGCTACTTGCCCGCACAGGGCTAAACAACTGTTCAAACTACTTGCCCGGCGCCCGGAACTGCATGTCCCGGGCGTCGGGCAATAGGAATTCCACACCCCTGATCCATACATTTTGAACCCTTTCATTATGGATACCTGGTCATGTGATCTTCCCCTTCCCAATTCATGCATTCCTGTATGAACAGGGCTGTAGTCTCCCCTGTTTGGCTAACTTCCTGTGAACTACAGGATTACATCATCACCTATCAAATCCTTTCAGACCCCTTCCTTCCCAACCCATCGCCACCTTTCTTGTTTCTCTGTATGCCGGTAGATGAATGATGCTGCTGGAGATAACATTGCTGCTCAGGATGATATAATGGGTCAGCCCATAAAATGATTGTCTGCTCACTCATGATGCCCCCTGACTCGTACTGTATGCCTATACTATCTGTAGAAGCTGTAGTGTATAAGATTCAGCTTCACACTGCTCTCCTCCTCATTTTAAGAGCTAACTGGGAAAAATCACAAACAGAAGGTAGGGAACACAGGCCGAAGCTCCATCACATAGAAATACACTGAGACTCTGCAGCGTGAGTTAGAGAAGGTTAGTTCTGTCCATCTATAACTGGCCGCCCTTAGTGTGATGGAACACCCTCCTCTGTCTCCACAAAACCAGAGACATATTGGAAATTGTAGTCTGCATTAAGGGAACCTTATCAGAGGGGGAAAAAAGAATCAAGATGGCAGACAAATCCATTAATGCTACATCAGCTAATAGATATACCCCAGGCACACTAGAGCCTGTGCTGCACTATTTGGGGAAAACATTGCTAGTGCTTCTTGGTAAGTTGGGTAGTGAAAGCCAAAAACTATATTCATTGGTATTAAAGTGAATAAGAACTCAATGGAGCACATTTAAAGTGATGTAACTCGTCTTAAAAAATGGAATAGTCCAACTGAATTTATGTAGATTTTTTGTTTTTCCAGTGAACATGGTCTTGTCTTACATGCTGTTTTTTTTTTTTTTTTTATTATTATGTGCAGGAATTCAAGCAGTTCGAACCCAACGACTTCTATGTGAAAAACACATCATGGGATGATGTAGGACTGTGGGACCCCTCACTCACTAAAAATCAGGTACCTTCATGTGTTAAGTTCCCATCAGAGAACTTGTAGAAAAGTCAGCACTAGCACCTTTGTGCTTTATCATTTATAATACAGGTCTGTCGGCAACCTCCTGCACGTCAGCTGTGGTGAAACTACAACTCCCAGCATAGGAGTTCTGAGGACAGCCAAGCAAGTATGCATGCTGGGGGTCAGTTTCACCACAGCTGGAGTGCTGAAGGTTGCCGATCCCTGTACTGTTTTTGTTCAGTTTACCATTCAAAGTCCTCAGCTTGCTGTCACTGAAAGAGCATAGTGGTTTATATCCATCCCCTGATGCCCAACTGTTATAGTTGGTAAATGGTATGTGTGTGCACTTAGGAACCAGAAACGTGTTTAGTGGATGTAATAAATCTGCTTAAAGGAAACCTGTCACCATGATTTTGCGCACAGAGCTGGGGACATGGGCTGCTAGATGGCCACTAGCACATCTGCAGTACCCAGGTCCCACAGCTCTCCGCGCTTTTATTGTGTTAAAAAAACCTTTAGAGTGATATGCAAATTAGCTGATATGAGTCCTGTAGCCGGAGATGAGTCAAGCGTCAAGGAGCCCAGCACCGCCCCGCGTCCTCCGAATCTCCTCCTTGCCGGCTGACGTCACAGAGCTGGAGCGCCGAAATCTCGCGCATCGCGAGATTTCGGCGCTCCAGCTCTGTGACGTCAGCCGGCAAGGAGGAGATTCGGAGGACGCGGGGCGGTGCTGGGCTCCTTGACGCTTGACTCATCTCCGGCTACAGGACTCATATCAGCTAATTTGCATATCACTCAAAAGGTTTTTTTAACACAATAAAAGCGCGGAGAGCTGTGGGACCTGGGTACTGCAGATGTGCTAGTGGCCATCTAGCAGCCCATGTCCCCAGCTCTGTGCGCAAAATCATGGTGACAGGTTCGCTTTAAACTCTAGAAGCTGTAGTTTTGATGGGATCAGTTTCTTGTATTTTTTAAAAAGCAAGAAACAGAAGGAACTGACTGCAAGAACTTGTATTGGTTTGGATGAGCCCTAATAAATTAAAGGAAATCTGTCACCAGTTTTATGCTGCTAGGGTCTAACAGGTCCAGCATATGCCAATGAGTTCTGATATTCATGAGCTTCTGGATTTCTCCGCCCTCTGCCACTGATTGACAATTCTTTCCAACTGAATTAGTAGCAGGGGGCGGAGAAAATCCAGAGCTCATGAATATTCAGAACTCATCGGCATGACCTGGAGCTGCTCAATACAAGATTTTAACAAAACGGCTGGGTCAATTTAAAGAAAGTGACCCAGTGTTTTGCTAAGGGAATTTAATTTTTATTTTTTTTCCCCCTTTTCACTTTTATTCTGCTGCACTTTACAGACATTTTCATCTGTCTCCAAGTGAGCTCACAATATTTCCTCAGCGCTAACCACTGAGCCAGCGTGTTGCTAACTGGGTTATGTTGCCCTTAGGACACCAACAGATTCCCTTTTAATTTTTATATATTTTTAGTTGTTAGGCAATACTGTTTTAGTATTCTCTGCATTTGTCTGAAGACTGTAATTGTGTACCATATTGCTGAATTACACTTTTCTTTCTTACAGGACTATAGAACAAAACAGTTCTGCTGCAGCCAGTGCCCGTTTTCCTCAAAGTTCTTCTCCGCTTACAAAAGTCACTTTCGAAACGTCCACAACGAAGACTTTGAGAACAGGATCCTTCTAAACTGTCCATACTGTACTTACAATGGCGACAGAAAGACTTTGGAAATGCACATTAAGGTGTTCCATGCACCAAACAACCCTCAGCCAAGCCCGGTGGTCAGTGCTTTTAAAGATAAGAACAAGGTTGACAGCCTTAAACCTAAGCAGGCCGACAGCGTGGAGCAAGCTGTTTATTATTGCAAAAAGTGCACTTACAGAGATCCTCTCTATGAAGTGGTGAGAAAACACATATACAGGGAACATTTCCAGCATGTTGCAGCACCGTATGTTGCCAAGGGTGGTGACAAATCACTGAATGGTGCCGTGCCTATAGGGGCAAACCCAAACAGTGAGAGTGGCATTCATTGTAAGCGATGCCTGTTTATGCCGAAGACATACGAAACTTTAGTCCAGCATGTAATTGAAGACCATGAGCGGATTGGGTACCAAGTGACGGCAATGATAGGACATACAAATGTAGTTGTTCCTAGATCCAAGCCATTGATGCTGATAGCTCCAAAGCCACAAGATAAAAAACCCATGGGCATTCAACAAAGAATGGGTCCAATGCCCCCAGGAAATGTCCGAACTCTTCCTTCTCAACAAATGGTGAATAGACTTTCAATACCAAAGCATTCAATGAATTCTAACATGATGTCTAATGTCCACATGCAGCAGAATAACTATGGGGTGAAAGGAATGTCTTCAGGGTATCCTGTAGGCCAGCAGATGAGATTAGGAATGGGCGGTAATTCCCCTGTTTCTCTTCCCCAGCAATCCCAGTCCATGAAACAGATGCTTCCTGGTGGGAATATGAGAACTTACTCTCTTGGTAATGAGCAAAGATCACCAGCTCCTGTAAGGTACTCTCTGCAGTCTGGAAACTCCAGCCTTTCAGGTGGCCATCTTAAACCAGCTTCCATGACTCCACCCCATGCTGCATCTCGAGGGCTGGTTCAGCCTGGCGGAAAGCCCACTACAGCTGCTGCAGCAGCTGCTGCTGCGGCCGCTGCTAACTCCTCTTCCTCCACTCAAAAGTGGAAGATATGTACAATTTGCAACGAGTTATTTCCAGAAAATGTGTACAGCATTCATTTTGAAAAGGAGCACAAGGCCGAAAAGGTTCCAGCAGTGGCTAACTATATAATGAAAATACATAACTTCACAAGCAAATGTCTATACTGTAACCGATACTTGCCAACTGACACTTTGCTAAATCACATGCTGATCCATGGCCTCTCCTGTCCTTACTGTCGATCGACTTTCAATGATGTTGAGAAAATGGCAGCCCACATGAGAGTGGTTCATGCAGATGAAGAAATGGCACCAAAAACAGATTCCACTTTGACATTCGACTTGACGTTACAGCAAGGAAGCCACACAAACATCCATTTACTGGTCACCACCTACAACTTGCGTGATGCCCCAGCTGAATCTGTAGCTTACCATGCACAGAACCAACCACCTGCTGCTGCTCCTCCGCCTCCAAAATCCCAAGTAAAGGCTCCAGAAAAGGTGGAGCCAGCTGTCAAAAACGTGCCACAGACCGCTGTACCATACAAGAAAGATGTAGGCAAAACCCTTTGTCCTCTCTGTTTTTCGATCTTAAAAGGTCCCATATCTGATGCTCTTGCCCATCATTTGAGGGAAAGACATCAAGTCATCCAAACCGTCCATCCGGTTGAGAAAAAGCTCACCTACAAATGCATCCATTGCCTAGGAGTGTACACAAGTAACATGACTGCTTCAACTATTACGCTGCACCTCGTACATTGCAGAGGGGTCGGCAAAACTCAGAACGGTCAAGACAAGATGGGTACCATTAAAATAAATCCTACACAAACAATCCCTTCAATGAAACGTTCCAATGACTATATTGATTTAGCGCTCGCCAAGAGAAGAAGGCCAGATGATGACCCTGATGCCCCAATCATTTTAGATGATAAACCTGAGGAGCCAGTGGTCTTGGTTCTGGACCCCAGAGGCCATGAAGATGACTCCTATGAAGCCAGAAAGACATTCCTTACAAAATACTTCAACATGCAGCCCTATGCTAGCAGGAGAGAAATTGAAAAGTTGGCAGCCAATTTGTGGTTATGGAAGAATGATATAGCGTCGCATTTCAGCAACAAAAGGAAAAAGTGCACTCGAGATTGTGAGCGATACCAACTTAGTGTCTTGCTTGGCTTCAACATGAGGGAGCTGAATAAAGTCAAGCATGAAATGGATTTTGGCGACGAGTGGAAGTTTGAGAACATTGATGAAAGTCAGTCTGCTCCTAATGCAAGTAAAACGGTAGACAAGAAAAAATTAAATGAGTCTAGTTCGTCAGATAACTCAGAAAATGCCGCCGAGGACTCGAACGAAAGTGTCATTGAGCAAACTCCTGAGAAGGATGTGAAAGCTATGACTTCAGAACAGAACACCAGTCTTTCAGAGCAGCCCGTGGAATTGCTAGAAAACCAAAATGCACTCGCTCGATCAAAGGCAAACGATCATTCTAGTGAAATCATTCTGGACAGCTCTGACAGTGAGGAAGAGGTGATGCCTCAGCCTGTGCCGAAGGACAAGGTCATGCGCTCCGACAGTGAACTTGCGCCGTCGCAGCCAGAGTTAGGCTTGGAGGACAGCAATCTGGAGGTGAGGCAGGAAACTCAAGTGAATGATTCCAACCACAGTAAAGATGCTGAAAATGGCCAAAAGACTGAGAAATGTCACATAGTCGAGAGCGATGAGGAGGACGACAAATGCAAAACAAATTCTCATGACAAAGCTGAAGAATTCTGGTGTAAAGACAAGTCCCTCTCTAATGTGTCAGCGAAAGAGGAAAATTTGTCTGAGCAGTCTATGGAGTTGCAGACTAGCACAAATGACCGAGAAGGCGGCGATCATTTTAAGACTGTTACAGACAAAATGCACAACAGTCTACCAGAAGTAGGACTCGGTAGCCAACAAGTATAGGTTAAACTTTTTAGATACCACTTGTATGTACATCCTCGTAGCTGATATTTTCATTACAACAGGACTGCTAAGCTACCCCCATCAAACTGTCACTTGCTCGGTGACTACGTCAGACGCTGGATATCCAGCCTTTTCAATGGCTCGCCCTATACGCCTGCGTGTGGCACATACCGATGTGATGAGCAACATTGGATGATACAAAATGCACAGATGTTTTTTTTACCCCCCCCCCCTTTTTTTTTCCTTTTTGAGTTTCTCATGATATCTCATCATGTTATTTTTCTATTTTTTTTCCTTACAAAAAAGTAAAAACTAAAAAAAAAAACACCAAAAAAATTAAATAAAAGATGCAGAGGAACCCCGCAAACCTCAATGAGCGCAAGGTTTCCATCCCCTGAACTACAAGATGCCCTCTGCAGGTTATTCAGAATTTTCTGGCTCACTGTGTACAGATACTTTTGGAATACTATTTTATTTTTATTTTTTTTCACCCTCCCAGTCATGTATTCATTCTGAATAGTTAAAATGTATATTTGTACAGTATTTTAGACTTCTTCAAAGTGACTTATGAGATTGTTCTTGTGTACCCACTATAGATTTTTTTTAATTTTATTTAGTGATGGCCTGCTGTGTAATTAACGCTGTATCTAGTTTACTTAGCGAAAGGCTTGAAACTGCATAGTTAAACAGAAAAAAGCAAAAATATGAAAAAAAAACACAAACTTATAAATTTTGTTGAACTTGGGTTTTTGCACATAATCTGTACAATCTGAAAATGGAGTCGGTCATATAACATATATCTGGACTATTGTAATAGATACTTTGCTGCCCCAAACTTTGGACATTGAGCTGATGGAAAACCTGGTATCCTGGAAGAGAGGTAACTAACTAACTATATATTAAAGCGTCTGTGGTGCTAGCGTACTGCCGAGGCGACCATTCGGTGGCGTTAACATCTGGGAAGCCTATCCCTTTCCTTGGCAAGCAGTGTCTCTGTGATGATGGCTTCCATTGATGGGCTAGGCAGAGTGCTGGTTCACCCCACACAATGGCCGTTTCTGTTTGTAAGTGGCAGGCACGCTTTGAACTAGGGAGGTCCATTGCAAGGAAAATTATATAAAAAAAAAAAAAAAAAGGGTTTGCTAGTCGACATATTCTGATACCTTTCTAAAGGTAGAGGTCTGTATAATATGTATTGTGTTTAAAGTATCAAACGAAAGAGAACACAATGCCGTATTTTCGTTATTAGTATATTTAGTTGCCCACCTAGTGATGTTCATTTATTCCATCTAATATTTGGCACACTGTTGTAGTATTTTGTGATCTTTCTTTCCCTTTGTATTCATTTAAGCATCTAAATAAAAAGCTGTATTGTGCTTAATGTCACTCTTTGGCTGTATTCACTGGATACTTTCTCAGGCTATGCCCACGTTGCTCCAGCCCATACAGTATTAGGACTTTCTGATAGCAGATCAGAAGAGCATCGGTTATAGTCATGCGAATGATGGGATTCCTATTGAGCTCCAGCTCGGTCCCCCTTCCCCACCAGCGCAGTCTTCCGACATGTCGTACTATAAACCAAGTCGTAGAGGGTTGTTCACATAAAGTACCTTCATCTTCAGCGGTCCTGAAAATGGGGGTGTTCTGTGTGAATGGAGAGGTAGTGGGTATGCGTGACCATCCATCCTTTCACTATCAATAGGACTTCCAAGTACAGCTCTTGGCTGTTTTTTGCAGTCCCATAGAAGTGAATGGAGTGGACACCACTGCCCCAGTCACACGGGGACCGGCATAACCCCAGTGATCACATATTTATCACTTATCCTGTTGATCGATCTTCTGTATGGGAATACCCCCGTTTAGTAACCCTTTTGTTTTGAACAACTACAGCTGTCCTATCTACAATACTGATGACATGTACAAAGCTCATGTAGTTCTCTATGGACATATTATTTGGAGCAGTAAATGTACAGGAAAGTATCGTCAAGTATTCCTCCTCCTGATGGCTTCCGGTCTTGTTTGAAGTGAACACTATGCTTTTTACCTACAGTTATTACATTCTGCTATGTTCAGGGGTTAAAGTGGTTGTCCAAGATCATAAAACACCACATCTGTCTACTTGTTGTGTGTGGTGTTGCTGCTCACCCCATTCACTTCAGTGGAGCTGAGCAGTAAGACCAGGCACAACCCATGGACAGCTGTTGTACTGTTTCTGGAAGAAAGCAGCCATGTTTTTCAATCCTGGACAATCCCTTTAATAATCGTACACAGAGCTGGTGATACGGCTTGTATGCCTTTATTGTATCTGATCATGAAATACTCCAAGGTGCTGTTTTTTGGTTGCTTAAACTTAGCCGAGTAGTGTTGTGTTTTGTACTTTGAATTTTGTCTGTTGCTATGTAGAAGACTTGCCTCACCAACATCTGTAACCATGGAAACTTCAGTCTATCTTGTTTCTATAGTTACACGTTAGATGGTAAGTTACAAAAACTTTTGTTTCGACTTGTGGTATATAGACTTCTGATACCCCTTACTAGTACATGCTGACAGAACCACATTACAGTCTCTGGCTGATAAGAATTGGACTGGATTTTGGATCTCTGTGAATGGCCACTTTCACATAGTTGGGATTTTTCATTAGTATGTGCGAGCCAAAACCAGGAGTGGGTCCACCATGGAGAAGAGGCACAAATCTTTCCACAATACTTTTTTCCCTGGTAGGTCCTGCTCCTGAAGTGGCAGTGCAAGAGGCTGTGTCATTTTGAAGGCAAGTCTGGTGTATTACATTCAGAATTATGCAGCCATTGACTCCTATGAATACTATAATGTTACCGACATTGTCCTATAGGGGTTCACTGGAAACCAGTTCCCAAACCTTTTAAAAGGAAGGGATCACATAACATTACATCTTCCAATACATTCCCATAGTGATGGATCTAAAAGGGACTCTGTCTGCTGAACAGGGGCCCCCGGGGGGGCACTTCTGCGACCTCTGTTGGATATAGTTTAGCGGTTCTTGTCCCCAGCTGGCACTATACCGATCTGTTTACTGTGTTGCTCTCATTAGTTTACATGTCCCAGTCTAGAGCAGTTTTTAGCATGTGGTTCCTTGACCATACAGCTGGTACGTGGTCTCTAGTTTTATATGACCCTTAGGGCTCATGCACACAACTGTTTTGCGGTCCGTTTTTCTCGGATCCGTTCCGTATGAGTTTTTTTTCTTCTCTGATGAAGTCCTCTGCCGTTATTCCACAAAAAACACATCTGTACGGTTTCCGTATGTGATCTGTTTTTTGCGGATCAGAAACCGTAACTTATTAATCACCACACATGAGCAATATCGGCTGGGCATAGCATTTCTACAGTATGGATCCATTACATACAGATGTGTTCTGTATTTTTTGCGGACCCATTGACTTGAATGGGGCCTCGAACCGTAATTTGCAGACAATAATAGGACATGCACAATTTTTTTTTGCGGAACGGAAACGGAATGCACACTGAGTACCTTCCGTTGTTTTTGTGGACCCATTGAAGTGAATGGTTCCGCATACGGTCTCCAAAAAAAATTGTTTGTGTGCATGAGCCCTTATTTTTTCAGGACAATTGATCTCCTTCCATGTCTTCTGTTTTTAATATGCCAGCCTGTGTTAGTGAGGATGCTCAGCAGAGGTCAGTGTTATCACATATAAACCATTGCTGTAGATAATACTCCCACCCCTGCTTCTAAATTATGACTATTAGAAGTCATCTAGGAGCAGGAGGTATACGGCTCCCACTGCTCCAGAGCACAAACTGCTGCGGAACGGAGAGATTCTTAGTTAATATGTAGAGTATGTGGCCCTGCTACAGCTGGAACACTGTAGCTGCTGCAGAACAGCTTGCCCTACATTGTTAACCGGAAGAAACTAACTGCAAAAGTGATCTGTGACAGACTCTGCATAATGTGAGGTTTATCAATTGCCATAATTGAGTACCCTGTGTGACTAATGCTGTATTATCTTCTGTGCCTCAACCTGGCAATTAAGATCTTGTGGCAAAACTGCACTTTCTGGGAATTACATTTTGAGCAATTTCCTAATTATATTTCCTTTACAAGATAGACTAAGGTTACTTTCACACTTGCAGCAGAGGATTCCGGCAGGCAGTTGCGTCGCCGGAACTGCCTGCCGGATCCGTTAAAACGTATGCAAACTGATGGCATTTGTCAGACGGATCAGGATCCTGATCCTTCTGACAAATGCATTGAAATGCCGGATCCGTCTCTCCGGTGTCATCCGGAAAACTGATCCGGCTTTTATTATTTTTCAAATTCTTTTTTTTTTTTGCGGTCTGAGCATGCGCAGACAGCAATACAGGGTCTGCTTTGCTGGAACACTCGGGCCGGATCCGGCATTAATGCATGTCAATGGGAAAAAATGACGGATCCGGCATGTGTTCTGGAATTTTGGACGGAGATAAAAACCGTCCTGAAAAGGCAAAGACTGAACTGAAGACATCCTGAACGGATTGCTCTCCATTCAGAATGCATGGGGATAAAACTGATCAGTTCTTTTCCAGTATTGAGCTTCTAGGACGGAACTCAATGCCAGAAAAGAATAACGCTAGTGTGAAAGTACCCTAACTGGAGTGATGGGGATGAGTAGGCAGGGAGCATCCAAAACCCCATACTTTCAGCACTGAATGCAGACATGATAAATGGCAACCATATACGCCTAGCAATGGGCAGTGTGTGGATGGTTTGTTACAATGCGCTCCGATGAGATATGGCAGGTGTCATAAATGGAGCATGTATGCTGTGGGCTCATTCATGAATAATACATCTAACAATACCCAGTATTCCAGTGAGTGAGACATACATTTAAATACAGTATAAAGTCAATTATTACAGAAAAATGCTCTTTGTTACACTGTCAAAGTTGACCCTGTAAAGTGAATGTGATTTAAAGGGGACATGTTGGCACAGGTATGCTTATGTGAGATGATGGTATAGTTTTTTTGGAAAGCCTACATTTATTAGTTGTAGCACGATGCAAATTAGGAGCCTGTACAGTCTGTAATGGGGAGAAAGCTGTTGGAGGAGGGGCAGCAGCAGCTCATGGAAAAGCTGTACCCCTACTAATCTGGTGCCGGAATACACTTCTCTCATTCTATATCAACATAAAAAAAGTGGAAACCCTAGATGCATTTTTTTTATTTTTTTTTATATAAATATAAGATTCTTGGCGCTGACACGTTAGTAAATCTGGACCTGTTTTCTAGTAACTAAGCTAGTCTCCCATAAATGACACTAATTCACATTGCCGGCCTTTAGTTACAATGGGGGATATTTATCAAACTGGTGTAAAGTAGAACTGGCTTAGTTGCCCATAGCAATCAATCAGAATCCACCTTTTTATTTTTTACAGCTCCTTTGGAAAATGAAAGGTGTAATCTGGTTGCTTTGGGCAACTAAGCCAGTTCTACTTTACACCAGTTTGATAAATCTCCCCCAATGTATTTATCACGTACTGATCTACGTTCAGCCTGTTATACTGCAAAGCTGCATTCACTATTCTGCAGGCTTCAGAGCTGAGCATTCGGTTTCAGTATTTTCTGCAGAAAACTCTGGTGAGTTTTATAGTTACTCTAGGGAAAAGAAATGAACTGCCTGTGGTGTGTCTATCCACAGGTCAGTTTCTAGCAGAATAGTGATTGCAGCTCTGGAGTACAATACAGCATATAACTCAGGATCAGTGCAAGAAATGCATGTACACACTGAGTCCACCAGCAGAATGCATTATAATAGAGGTATAACTTGGGACCATTACAGGATAAGTAATGTCAACGATATGAACATACTTTACAGGTGCTACAGGAAACTTTCCCTGATTTTTAAGGTGGTGAAGAAATTGTATAAACATGCTGTAAAGGGGTTGTCTGTTTTTTTTTTTATTACTATTGATCAGATCAGCGGGGGTCTGATATAGAAGTGAATGTTGTAATTACACTGCTTGTCGCTGTAACAAACAGGAAAACCGAGAAGAGAGCACTCTTCAAACAGCTGATCGGTGGGGGTGCTAGACCCCTGCCAATCTCATTTTGATGACCTATAGGATAGGACATGAATATTATAATGCGGGCAACCTCTTTAAGGGCTGTTTTGGCCCTGTAAAGCAGGCAGTGTCTGCCAGATCACTGGCCGACTGTGTTCCCCTGAATTGAAATGACTGTCAGTGTTTCATAATGCAGTCAGTACATATCTGACCACAGATCTCTTGTACTGAACTCCCATGATGGTTCAATACAAGAGATCTTTAATCAGATATGAACTGACTGCATTATGAAATACTAGAATACAGTCAGTTCAGAAGAGCACGGTAGACCTGTGAGATCAGGCAGGAACACAGCCTGTATTTTTTGTTTCCAGGCCCATTACATTATGTGTATTATATAGCACTATAGTGACCACCTGGTGGTGTTAACCAAAGAGCTTAGAGGGTGCGATCAATGCTTTATCTCATCCCGGATCGGACCTTCCTTACAGGAGGCCATTGTTCTGGTTGTACCATCTGTGGCCTGGTCTGCAGCCATTCAGCCCTCTGGGATTGTATGTCAGTGAGATGGCCTGCTGCCTGACATTATTGATTTTATGCATTGTGTACATTGATTGCAGCGCTGTGCTTTTTCAAAGCAAACACAATCTGCAGCAAGCCTAGTATAAAGCGAACCATACATATTGGAAAGCGGTCACTGAAGCCAAAGTGCCCAATCTTTATCCCCTTCAGTATCGGCAGTCAGGAGCCATAACTGCTGAGATGCATCTAATGTGTAAGGCCAGCTCTAGCAGTTTCTGTGGCTTTGTGTAGGGATCGACCGATATTGATTTTTTTTTTAGGACCGATACCGATAATTTGTGAACTTTCAGGCCGATAGCCGATAATT
Organism: Bufo bufo; assembly: GCF_905171765.1. Lineage (NCBI taxonomy): Eukaryota > Metazoa > Chordata > Amphibia > Anura > Bufonidae > Bufo > Bufo bufo. Next base: position 149,749,267 of record NC_053394.1, read on the forward strand.
TATACCAATATTCTGGGAATTTTCATTTTTGAGAAATTAATTTCCTACACATCTGCTGAAAATTAATGTTTATTAACGTGTATTTTTTTTTTTTTGGTAAATCTTTTTCATTTATACTTAATATTTTAGTGTTTTTTTTTTTTTGTTTTTTTTTTTTAAACTAACTTTTAGCCACCTTAGGGACTAGAACCCTTGTCCTATTTACCCTGATAGATCTCTATCAGGGTGAATAGGACATCACACTGTCCCTGCTGCTCTGTGCTTTGTGTACACAGCAGCATGGAGCTGAACATTGGCAGCCAGGGCTACCGATCGGAGCCCCAGGTTTACACAGCTGGGGCTCCGATCGGAGGGGAGAGGGGATCCTGTGGCCACTGCCACCAATGATTAATACTGGGGGGCGCACTGCGCCACCAATGAAGATAAGTCTCTCAATCATTCATATACAGGAGGCGGCTGCAGAATCACATAGACGGCTCCCGACCTCTATGAGCGGTAGCTGTGATCCGCGGCACCTAAGGGGTTAACTATCGCAGCTACTAGTCATAGAGGTCGGGAGCCGTCTATGTGACTCTGCTGCCAGCTCCCGCCTCCTGTATATGAATTAATGAAAGACTTATCTTCATTGGTGGCGCAGCGGCCACAGCCCCTCCCCTCCTCTTGTACTTCTTCCTCTCACTGGCCGCAGCAGCAGCACAGGGGGAGGGAGACACTGCTTCCTTCTCCCCTGTGCTGCTGAGGGAACACGGAGAGCGCTGACAGCAGCGCGTTCTGTGTTCCCCATACGTTATCGGTATATCGGCAAAATAAATGCCGATAACGTTCAAAATCCTCAATATCGGCCAAACCCTACTTTGTGTCATTGTGCCAGCTCAGATACCTAGGAAATAGTCTATCCTCCAGTTAGACGGGGCCCCAGATGGCTCCTCAGGTTTTACAGCTGTGGTCACTTCAGCTGGCTGAATGTTGCCTGAGAAGCTTACAATCTGTTCTATGAAGCACAGGTTACATGGGATGTACTAATATGTATGTATTAGGGTTGTTGCGGGTATCGAAATTTCGATACCCAATCGATACTTTTGTCCCGGTATCGATACGATACCGGGATTTCCGTTTTTTCGATACTGGGCTGCGCTTCTGCGCAGTCTAGTATCTCTGAACATGAGCGCGCTGCTGTCGGCGCGCTCATGTTCTCTCTCAGCAGCACGGGGAGAAGGAAGCTGTCCTCCCTCCCCCTGTGCTGCTGCCGCTGCCACCAATGAGAAGAGAGGGGCGGAGGAGGGGCGGCAATGAGAAGAGAGGGGCGGAGGAGGGGCGGCAATGAGAAGAGAGGGGGTGGAGGAGGGGCGGCAATGAGAAGAGAGGGGCGGAGGAGGGGCGGGCGCACTGCGCCACCAATGATAGGATTACTATCGGAGCGATGGGAGGAGACATCAGCTTCACTAGTGGGCGTTCCTTTTCCCTGCGCTGCGATTGGACAGCGCTACAGCCAGGGAGAAGGAACGCCCACTAGTGAAGCTGATGTCTCCTCCCATCGCTCCGATAGTAATCAGCAGCATGTGGAGCAGGAGAGGAGACAGTAATGGGGCACTGCGGGCGAACGGAGCGGCGCCCAGGACTAAATGGTGAGTGCTGAGACATCGCTGGGCGCCGCTCTGTGTGGCCTAATAGTGAAAGTCTGGACTCATATACAGTATTCAGTCTTTAACACATACAGGAGGCGGGTGCCGGCAGCAGAATCGCATTGCCGGCACCCTGCCCCTGACAGGGAGCTGCGATCAGCGGCAGTTAACTGCCGCTGATCTGCTAGTACCCGCCTCCTGTATAAAGGGGTAAAATCATTGGTGGTGCAGTGTGCCCCCCCCCCCCCTCAATCCCCCCATCCCATTAAAATCATTGGTGGCACAGTGCGCCGGCCCCTCTCAACCCTCCAGTATTAAAATCATTGGTGGCAGTGGCCACAGGGACCTCTCCACTCCCCCTCATTGGTGGTGCAGTGGCAGCTTCTGATCGGAGCCCCAGCTGTGTAAGCCTGGGGCTCCGATCGGTTACCATGGCAGCCAGGAAGCCCTGGTTGCCATGGTAACATCCCTGATGCTGTGTGCACAAAGCACAGAGCAGCAGGGACAGTGTGGAGTCCTATTCACCCTGATAGAGATCTATCAGGGTGAATAGGAAAAGGGATGAAAGATCCCAGGTTCTAGCCCCTAAGGGGGGAAATAGTTATTAAATAAAAAGTGAAAAAAAAAAACCCACTAAAATATGAAGTATAAATCACCCCCCTTTTCCCAATTTCACATATAAAATATATAAATAAACATATTACATCGCCACGTCAGAAAAGTCCAAACTATTAAAATATAAAAAAAAAATCTAGGTGGTGAATGCCGGAACAGAAAAAATAAAATAAAAACTGCGCGATTCGCCATTTTTAAAAATGAGGAATGCACGTGGCTTTTTTTGTTTATTTTTTTCGCGTGGTATCGAATGGTATCGAGTATCGCAATACTTTTTCATGGTATCGAAACCGAATCAAAAATTTGGTATCGCAACAACTCTAGTATGTATATATATTTATTTTTACAGATCTAAGTTATGGCGCTCACAACTTGTACTGGTAGGATGAGCAAATGGCTAGTATCCATGGCAACAGAAACTTCATATGGTAACCTTACAGTGGGTTAATGGAAAGCGGACTGGTCACATGGTGTGTGAACAGTCAGAGGGCAAGTTTTCTGGCTGCATGTGAAGGATTGAGTAGACCTGGACAGCCTTAAAAGAATGGAAAACTGATATCATTAATGTGCGGTGTAAGAACTGTTCTGGTAGATTCAGACCCAGAAACCAAAACAAAAAAAAACAACCCTGCTATATTAAAGCTTTAAAAAGCCACAAAGGGCTTTTTGTGAAAATGTGCACTTTTGCAACACTTATGAAAAGTGAGCGTAGTTAGCTATAATAGTGTCACTCAGAGTTAAAGGGGTTGCCAAAAAATCTGGAGTAGCATTTCTAGAAAAGGGGAGAGCAGCGCTAAGTGGTGGGACTGCAGGGTAAGTACACAGGCTGGTGAGGCTCACCTGATAGGGTTGCGCTAGGAGCGGAACACCCAAACTGGTATGTAAACAGAAGAGTCACTGGTGCTGCCAGGCTTCACCCTCCAGGCATGGACGTGCAAGGTCAGGAACAGCAAGTGAGAAGAATCGGGTTTGGTGGTGGTGCAACCAGGTAAGTTCAGATTTTGATATAGTAAAGAATATCGTTTGAGTTTCCTGTTATTAAGTGATGTGTTTCAGGGCCAGATCAGCACCTTCATCAGACCAAAACCTAATAAGAGAAAACTCCATATTGAAATCTGAACTTACCCAGGTGTGCCACTGCCGATCCTCCTCTCCTGCTGCCATTTCTAGACAAGTGTCAGGTTGAAAGATGTGCCAAATTTAACCTAAAACACCAGCATTTGATAAATTTGGCAGAAAGGATGCCAATGTAGACACAAGCAAAACTGACTTAATTACAAATATTAGGCCTCATACACATGGCTGTTGCCTGGCTGTTTCGCGTGTTGGGGACCAGAATTTGCAGTCCACATCTTGGCCGTGTCCATGAGGCCTTGCCCTCAAGTTAAATTCCCACCTTCTGTGTGTAGAGTTTGGCTTTTTTTTTAACAGCTGCTTTTTCCTTAGGGCGGAGGGAATGAAAAAAAAAACATAACAGTCCCACAGACTTCACACTGGCATTAGGGATTCAGTTATGGCGGAAAATAACGGAATCCATAAGACGGAAGGACGGATCCGTTCTTCTGCCCATATTCTTGTATTATGACGGAATGCAAAACGGAAGTCATTAATAGGCATTCCGTTTGCTCTCCGTCCTAACAGAAGTCTATGGGGATCAAAACGGATCCGTTATGCAAGACGGAAAACAAAGTCCTCTCGACAGGGACCCAGACGGATCAGTTATGTTTTCCCATAGACTTCTATTAGGATGGAAAGCAAACTGAATGCTTTTTAAAGGCTTCCGTTTTGCATTCTGTTATAACGGAATCCCTAATGCTAGTGTGAACCTACCCTAACATCTGGAGCTGGCAGTTTTCTGCAAAAAAAAATAAAAAATGTTCAGAAAAACGCCACTAAAAACTGACTCCAAACACTTGACTCTGTGAAAGGCCTTAGGCTGATCAGTGATTTCCTTTAGCAATTGTGAAAAATCATCATTTATAAGCCACTGCAATAAATCTGGCACATCTTTAGACTGCCTTTTGGTGAGGTGTCCCTGAGGGTATGGGGTTCCTGTTCTTACTAGCTGTTCGGCGGGTGTCCAAACACCCCTACCAATCAGATGTGTGTGGCTCTGACCTTTTTATACTGCACTGTCAACATTGTAGTGGGCAGTCATCATCACTGCTCCTATTGAAGTCCATGAGAGTAGTGCTGCAGTAATAGGTGGTGCCCACTACAATGTTGAGGGTGCAGTGTAGTTCGGGTGCAGAACAGCTAATCGGCAGGTGTAGGAGTCAGGATAGTTAATAGTTTCGCGCTGTGACACGACAGTCGCAGAAAATCCATCCAAGTTGTTTTTTTGAGCTACTGTCACGTTGCAGTGTGACACCATTGACCATCATTATATATAAAAAAAAAAAAGTTGAATGAATTTGGCGCGACATGGATGTTGCACAGTACATTTTGCAATGTAGTTGTACCCTTTTTGTCACGCAACATGTTACTGTGTAGCCCTAGCCTTAAGGCCCATTTACACTGCCCGAGGTTTGGGCAGATTATTGCTAATGAATGCTCATTAGAGATGATCTGCTGGTGTAAAGATGCTGCCAATTACCCGATGAATGAGCAAAGCACTCATTCATCGAGGTCACCTAAGTCATCATTTGCTGGCAGCAGAAGGTGCCATCTAAACAGCATTCTGCTGCCAGAAAAACAATCGCTGCATGGGGATGATTGACGGCATTAGCGATCGCTCCGCCCTACACTGTAGAGGAGATTGCTGCATTTACATGCAGCAGTCTCCTCCACTGACAAGCTGGCAATTGTCGGGAGGGTATGCTTCCTTCCTGACAATCGTCTGAGTAGTTTTTAACAGTATGTGTGACAAACTAAGACGTTTGTACGTGACTCTTTGGGGGACATTTACTAAGCATGTTGTGCCAGAATTATGGCTTGAAATGCACCAAAACAAATAGGGGTTTCGATTTGTACCAAATATATCAACTGTTTTCTCCACACTTTTCACCATAAAAAATGCATCTCGGCAGAAATGGCTCATTGTTGCGGACAATTAAGCCAGCTTATGTGGTGGTGTTTTGTGTAAAAAGTCGCCTTTATGAAAAGTAATAAACAGGATGCATTTATTTTTACCTAATATAAATGTGCTAAACAGGGTTTTGTCAGTAAATTCACATTTTACAAAAAAGGTCCAGAGTCTGAGAAAAAAGAGGCAATTTACCACAGGAAATGTCGCACATATGTTTTGAAAGTCACAAGTGCAGTCCACCAGGGGTTGGATGAAATGGGACATTTCAGTTTTAAAAAGTCGCATTTTAGTGCTTTTGGAGTTAAAATGTCACAAATCGAGAGAAATAGGAAGATAATCAAGTTTATATTTAAAAAAAATAATCACATTTTAAAAGTGGCGTGCACCTTTTGATATGAGGTGAAACAAATCACTATTGATTTATAATGCTAGTATTTTTTGGGCACAAATTATTGATAAATGTCCTCCTTTTTGTATTCTCTATATTCATGCCTAATGTTTCAAAAGGGTTAATAGCTGAGTTGTAATGTGTTAGCTATGAGGACCCCTTATAGTTTATGGCCTCACATTGCTTCTGAGACTAGGCAAGGGAGTGGAGGATTATGGGATGGCTGGGCACCTTATTGCCTTTGAAGACGAGCCTCAAACACATTTTGCTCTGGTAATGAAATGGATTGGCTGGAGGGCAGGACACATCCGATAACATTCTGTATTAACCATATAATTGGGCAAAGAGAACATTGGATGGACAAACACACCCTAAGAAATAAACCACCTGGTCATGTGGAGGTAGAGAGAGTGAGAGTGTGTGTGTGTGTGTGTTTGGGCATACCTCCCAACTTTCAAAATAACGAAGAGGGACACAGTGTGTGGTGCTCAAAGCAAATTTTTTCCTGCACTAGCCCACGTCTCTAACTCCACCCAAAAGATAACTATACACCTATTTCCAACCAGCCCCCTAAATGCCCCCACATAGTAGTTATTCTTCCTTTATGCCTCCTTCACAGTAGTGATGCCAAGATAAGTGCCCCCTCACAGAATTATGCCCCCAGTAATATGCCATGTTAGGTGCCCCCCTCATGGAATTATGCAGAGTTAGGTGCCCCCTCATAGAATTATGCCCAGATGTGCCCCCTGTAATATGCCGTTGGCGCCCCCACACAAAGTGAATAAACTCCACATACTCACCTTGTTCCTAGCAGCAGCAGGACATCGGCTGCTCTGGTCTGTGGACGAGACTGACTACTGGTGACCCTGCCCCGCACAGCCCAGAGGTGACAGGGGGGAGGAATGTTTGAGCAGGGAGCCGATTCCTGCGATGGCTCTCTGTTTCATCATTACAGGCAACGGTCTCTGCTGGACAGCTGCCTGATATCTGGACATACCTCCACCATACCGGAACAGCCCCATGAAATCCGGGACAGTTGGGAGGTATGCTGTGGGGCTATGCGATAACATCAGGACACCACTCCCTGCATGAATGGACAAAGAACTGAATGCCAAGCTCCACTGGCAGGAATACATGAACCACATCTTTAGGGACTTGAGTTTACTTTTTAATGTAATTCCTTTACCTATCTTTTTTATCGTCGGTAACTTGTACGCACCGTTATTAAAGTTAACGGTTTAATAGCTGCTGTGCAGCCCTGTTGATGCAACTGGGTGGTATTTCGTATTGTAATCTACTGTGTGTACTGGCTTGGCTGCAGTGGTTGGGATAGTCCTAGCATAGGCAGGGGTCCCACAGGATAGAGTATTGTATCTGGGGACAGCCTTCTATATAAACCCACAGGGAAGCGGGCATATAGACATAGCCAAGGGGTGAGTGGTGAAAGGTGGTGTTTGGCGTAGTGTGCCGTAACCGTATGTAAATGAGGCAAATAATTTTTGAGAAACACAACAGATTTTGTTTCTAAAAATCACTTTAATAAACAATGTGCAGGCATAATAAATATAGTTGAGCAGTGAGTGCACAATCTCATCAAAGTGAGCAGCCCCATATCCGACCACTGCCAAGGTACCCGCTTATTACTCACTGTCCATGGAGCAGATTTACAGTTCATGTGCTCACTAGGAGTCAGTTCATGTTTTTCTGATACTTGCAGGAAAGTAGTCTTCTGTTCTGTACAGTTCTGGTAACTCGTAGGCGCTACGTGGTTTGGAATTTCTCTACAGAAAAAAAATATATATTTAATGTAGCAACATTTGCAGTAATTAAATCTGTCATTATACATGTGCCCCAATACCCCACCCAGTACATTTTAGTGTTTTCTGTAACTGTTTATTCGCTAAGAGAGAAACTTGTAATACACTTTGTTTCACTTCCTCACAATGTTCAAGATCTCTGTTTGCTTTCATTGACTGGAAACATGTACTTACATTCAGAGACTGAAAACATGCGCTGATCTAATACACATCACAGCTGAGGCTTTGTCCCAATTGTATTTAGGACAGACAATCCTCTAGCAATACAAGTAGTTTGTTACAACGATCAGAATGATGTAGACTGGATACAAAATGTAGCAAACACAGCGGTGACACTGGTTTACAGCCTCTGAATGTGATCCAGAATGTTTCAATCTACTGACGGCAAGCATAGAGCTTGAACACAATGATGAAATTGAGCACAATCAGTTATAACGTAACAACTTTTCATCATACAATGGATAAGCTTAACCCCTTCAGCCTTCCACCCCAGTGCCATCAGCTCTCCCCTCCTGACACCAGGAGTGCACAGCATCATTGGTTGCTATGACACTGTGCACTCGGGGCGCCTGGCATTAGTTGCACCAACTTACCTTTCCAGCAGGGGCACCGCCGACACTCCATCGTTCTGCGCCTGACGTCACAGTGTGCCAGGTCACAGCGTGCATATGTCAGAAGGTCAGTGCAGCGAGGGACCATGGATGTGCTGTGGAGTGTCCGGAGGCCCCCTGCTGGAAAGGTGAGTATTCCGAGCACAGCGGGAGACCACGGAGCGGGAATAACAGCAAGCGCTTCACTCCCGCTCTGTGGTCACATAAAAGAATCCTTGATGCAGAAAATTTGCATTGAAGATTTTTTTTTGTGTCGAATTACTCTATTTAGTGGAGTACTTGTTGGAGCCCTAACCATGTGCATTTGAGGCGTAGTTTGGCTGACAACTGTAGAGACTCTGAGGAGAAATAAAAAAAAGTGACCCCATTTATACCTCAGGTATTTTGCAAAAGTTAATGCACAACAAATGGTGCAAAGGGAAAGCTGCGCTTTTTCCTCAGAGATGCCATTTCAGTGCCCAGAGTGTGCCAGTTTGAAAAGTCAGCCCTCTTATTCTTAGTATTCAGTGCTTCCTGGTTTTAGATTCACCGTACATTCTTTTGCCTGAATGTATGAGAGGGCTCAGAAGCACCATGTACATTTTGAGGCTCAATGTGGTGATTTACACCACTTGTGCTGACAACTGTATAGGCTCTGTGGTAAAATAATAAATGGAATCCCTAAGAAGTGATCCAATTTTGGAAACCACGCCCTTTCTATTTATTAGGGGGCAAGTTAGTATTTTGATGCCTCAGATATTTTGCAGAAATGAATGCGTAGCAGTCCATGCAAAATGAAAATAGCAATTTTTCCACAGATTGCATTTTAGTGCCCAATCGGAGCCGATTGGTTGAGAGAGGGAGCCCCCTCATTCTGTAAACCGCTTAGGTGTGGGGTCAGCATTATATCTGCTCCCGGAAGTAACAGCCAGGCCCCTGTCCTGATCGAGTGAGCACAGCTTCTTGGCTGAGTTGGAAGCTCACATCCTGCTGCGCTGTACATGTAAGGCAAAGGTCAGGAAGGGGTTAAAGAGGACCTTTCACCTGGAAAAACATTGTGAACTAAGTATGCTGACATATAGAGCGGCGCCTGGGGATCTCACCGCACTTACTATTATCCCTGGGCGCCGCTCCGTTCTCCCGTTATGCCCTCCGGTACCTTTGCTCTTTAAGTTATAGTAGGCGGTGTCTTCCCTTGTCCTGTGGGCGTCTCCTTCTCCTAGGCTGCAGCACTGGCCAATCGCAGCGCACAGCTCACAGCCTGGGAGTTTTTTTTCTCCCAGGCTGTGCGCTGCAGCCTTGGAGAAGGAGACGCCCACAGGACAAGGGAAGACACCGCCTACTATAACTTAAAGAGCAAAGGTACCGGAGGGCATAACGGGAGAACGGGGCGGCGCCCAGGGATAATAGTAAGTGCAGTGAGATCCCCGGGCGCCGCTCTATATGTCAGCATACTTAGTTCACAATGTTTTTCCAGGTGAAAGGTCCTCTTTAAAGAGTGTCAGCTCAAAAATACCTGAATAGTGTTAGCAAAGCCAAATTGTAATTTTAATCTTGATACTCACACCGGCACAGTAATGCATTGGGAGCACTGCTGGAGTCCTCTCCAGTATGGTTGTGCGCTCAGGCCTCCTCTCAATGCATTACATGGCAGGTTTGAGGCCACACAGCACGGGTAAGCATCAAGCTAAACGTTAAATTCTGATTCGGCCTCCCTAACGCTATTCACTGTAGTTTGAAAGGTATTTCTGTCCCTTTAATTATCATAAAGCCAGTATGATGACGGTGCATCATGAAGTCTGCTCGATTCCCCGGGTACCAACTCCACAAACTACAAACTTTTAGAACGGGAGATAGATTTGTATTGCTGCTGCATTTGGCTCATCAATCATTGACAAGAACTGATAAAATTGTCCCAAACCCTCAACTGCAAGAATTAATTTGTTAGGCTGGGATTTCCACCTCTAGAAGTAAAGAAAAATGTTTTCCTTCACTCATGTAGACATCTGGAAAATGGGGAGGAATTGAAACACAAAGGATTGTATACTAAAAAAAGTTTAGCAATTTTCTCACATTCTACGATTTACCGTAACTACATAAAACACTAAAAAGCCTCTTTCCAGATCAAGACCTGCAGCAGTGATCTACAAACAGAGAAATGCTGGGAAGACACAGGTCCTGTCCTCCCAGCATTCTCCTCTCTCACATGTGACAGCTGGAAGCCCATACTGTCACTGTGCCAGCACAGGTTTCCGTAGCAACGGCCCAAATGTAAAGAAGAATCCTACTGCACTTGGTTCCTAGTGCCAAGTACTGCCAAGGCAGGATGGGGGTATAGATCTTATGGTTTGTTCTCCTATGGCCGCTGTACCCGGATAACACAAACAATACTTAAGGTGGATTTACATTTGCAGAGGAGCAGCCGATTATCGGTAAGGAAACATTACTTTACAATAACTGGCTGCTCGTTCAGTGAGGATGAAACATCGCATTTAGATGCAGCGATCACCTCAGTATGAGAACGAGCAATCACTCGCAATTGTTTCTAGGCAGCCAAGTGCTGTTTATACCGCAAGGTCTGCTGCCCAGTAACGATAATTTACTTACCTGCAATGTTTCACTCGTTCATTGGGTGATTGGTCGGCTGCACCTTTAGGCAGATTGTCAGGAACAAGCGTTTGCAGAAATGTTCGCCCCTGATTATCAACATGCGTAAATTCACCATTACAGCGGTTTGTATGCATAATACACTCCTCAACCTTGAAATTGTAACACCAAGGACAAGCTGTAAGGTTATGCAAACTGAGCAAGAAGCAGGTGTCGCTAAGATCTGCAGGAGCAAATTTTCAAGCACCTAGCTCCACTCTGGCTTAAAAGCCAGATTGAAAGCAAAATATATTTTTTTTAGCCACATGAAACTTCAAAAATTGGAAAAATTCATGTGTGATAATTGTGTGACGACTCCTGCTGGTCAACATTGACCTCCTGGCACTGATCTCAAAGGCTATCATGGTGCATAGCTAGTAAGCAATGGAGGTCTATCATCTTCAGTGATGAGTCCCACTTTTGTCTCGGATGCAATGATAGCTGGAGATTGGTCTAGAGACCATGTGGGCAACACCATGAAGAGGCCTTCACAAGGGAATGTTACACCAGTCATACTCCCAGAATTATGGTGGGTGGCATAATGTATGGTAGCCGGAGCGCTCTAGTCTCCATTTCAGGTATACTAACAGCTCAGCGTTTCATTGCTTTAGTCATGGGACCAGTGGTAGTCATTTCTCAAAGGAGCCATTTTTTAACAGGACAATGTCAGGACGCACATTGCTTATGTTACTATTCAAATCAAATTTCTCCGCATAGATACAGACCAGTCAGAGTATCCACCGCTGAAAGCTCACGTACATCCCTTCATGACAACAGTATTCCCTAGTTCAGCAGGAGAATGCCCTGCCATACTGCTAATATAGTTCAGGAATGTACTGAGGAACACAACAGAGTTCAAGGTCTTGAACTGCTCTCCAAAGTGCACAGATCTCAATCTGACTTCTGTTGTACGACCCAGTAAAAGCAGTCCGATCCATGGAGGTCCTAACTTCTTTGCAGTCATCTCATTACCATCACAAGCAGGATTACAATAAAAGGTAACATTATATATATATATATATATATACATACACATACACACTCACCTAAAGAATTATTAGGAACACCATACTAATACGGTGTTGGACCCCCTTTTGCCTTCAGAACTACCTTAATTCTACGTGGCATTGATTCAACAAGGTGCTGATAGCATTCTTTAGAAATGTTGGCCCATATTGATAGGATAGCATCTTGCAGTTGATGGAGATTTGAGGGATGCACATCCAGGGCACGAAGCTCCCGTTCCACCACATCCCAAAGATGCTCTATTGGGTTGAGATCTGGTGACTGTGGGGGCCATTTTAGTACAGTGAACGCATTGTCATGTTCAAGAAACCAATTTGATATGATTCGAGCTTTGTGACATGGTGCATTATCCTGCTGGAAGTAGCCATCAGAGGATGGGTACATGTTCTCATTCTGTTTATGCCAAATTCGGACTCTACCATTTGAATGTCTCAACAGAAATCGAGACTCATCAGACCAGGCAACATTTTTCCAGTCTTCAACAGTCAAATTTTGGTGAGCTTGTGCAAATTGTAGCCTCTTTCTCCTATTTGTAGTGGAGATGAGTGGTACCCGGTGGGGTCTTCTGCTGTTGTAGCCCATCCGCCTCAAGGTTGTGCGTGTTCTGACTTCACAAATGCTTTGTTGCATACCTCGGTTGTAACGAGTGGTTATTTCAGTCAACGTTGCTCTTCTATCAGCTTGAATCAGTCGGCCCATTCTCCTCTGACCTCTAGCATCCACAAGGCATTTTCGCCCACAGGACTGCCGCATACTGGATGTTTTTCCCTTTTCACACCATTCTTTGTAAACCCTAGAAATGGTTGTGCGTGAAAATCCCAGTAACTGAGCAGATTGTGAAATACTCAGACCGGCCCGTCTGGCACCAACAACCATGCCACGCTCAAACTTGCTTAAATCACCTTTCTTTCCCATTCTGACATTCAGTTTGGAGTTCAGGAGATTGTCTTGACCAGGACCACACCTCTAAATGCATTGAAGCAACTGCCATGTGATTGGTTGACTAGATAATTGCATTAATGAGAAATAGAACAGGTGTTCCTAATAATTCTTTAGGTGAGTATATATATATATATATATATATATATATATATATATAATCTCCGCACACCAATTCCAGAACCACACAATGTCCTGTTAAGACTTCACTTTTGCAGCCAACATTAAGGGGGTCTTAAGAAACTTGAGAACTGATGATCTTTTCTCTGGACGTAATCAGTATCTGATCGGTGGAGGTCCGACACCCAGGACCCATAACGATCAGCTGTCTGAGAAGGCACCGATGCTCACAGTAAAGCCGCGGTCTTCTCACAGCTTTTCCTAGGTCAGTGCTGGCACGTTTATTGGTCATATGGCACAGAAATGAATGGAGCAGAGTGCAATAAAAAAAAAACACAGGTGCTATACAATAAACTGTGCTGTGCTTGGGAGCAGAAAGAAGGCCGCAGCCCCCATCAATCATACTGGTGACCTGCCTCTTAAAAACACAAGACTGCAGGTCAATAAGTGAAACATATGGCTGCATAATCACATCAATTAAAACAAAGTCCATACATATAGAACCTGAGTTCATCTTAAAGGGAACCTGTCACCAGGATTTTGTGCCTAGAGCTGGGGACATGGGCTGCTAGATGGCCGCTAGCACATCTGCAATACCCAGTCCCCATAGCTCTCTGTGCTTTTATTGTGTTAAAAAACAGTTTTGATCCATATGCAAATGAACCTGATATGAGTCCTGTGTCCGGAGATGAGTCCAGCGGAAAGGAGCCCAGCACAGCCCCGCGTCCTCCAAATCTCCTCGCTGGCTGACGTCACAGAGCTGGAGCGCCGAAATCTCGCGATGCGCGAGCTAGCGCATGCGTAGTTCGTTCCCTTGCTGATGCCAGCACAGGGAATGAACATGATGCCGACACTGCGCATGCGCTAGCTCGCGAGATTTCGGCGCTCCAGCTCTGTGACGTCAGCCAGCAAGGAGGAGATTCGGAGGACGCGGGGCGGTTCTGCGCTCAGAAAATTGGACTCCTCTCCGGACACAGGACTCATATCAGGTTCATTTGCATATGGATCAAAACGGTTTTTTAACACAATAAAAGCACAGAGAGCTATGGGGACTGGGTATTGCAGATGTGCTAGCGGCCATCTAGCAGCCCATGTCCTCAGCTCTAGGCACAAAATTCTGGTGACAGGTTCCCTTTAATGCTGATTAAGACCTTTTGGATACCTACTATTCAACACAAAAATAAAAAATGATTCACAATTCAAAATTATTCTCTTTAGAGCCTCACCTCTGTATGATCTGAACACCCTTTCAATGGCACATATTTCCAATCCTGTCAGATCACCACTGTGCACATCTCTATAGTGCTTTGATAGTATAGATATAGTTAGGTGTTTTCTCATACGAGTTTTTAGTGCATTCGTGGTACATCTCACGTATTGCACATTACAAATATTGCAGGTTACCACATATATAACGTAAGATACATTACGATTTATATGACTCTTGATTAGGGATGAGCGAACCCGAACTGTATAGTTCGGGTTCGTACCGAATTTTGGGGTGTCCGTGAAACGGACCCGAACCCGAACATTTTCGTAAAAGTTCGGTGTTCGGCGCTTTCTTGGCGCTTTTTGAAAGGCTGCAAAGCAGCCAATCAACAAGCGTCATACTACTTGCCCCAAGAGGCCATCACAGCCTTGCCTACTATTGGCATGGCTGTGATTGGCCAGTGCAGCATGTGACCCAGCCTCTATATAAGCTTGGGTCACGTAGCGCTGCACGTCACTCTGCTGATTCAAGCGTAGGGAGAGGTTGCTGCTGCGACGTTAGGGCGAGATTAGGCAGATTAACTCCTCCAAAAGACTTCATTCTGTGATCGATCTGCAGCTGTGGATCATTGAAGTGCTAATATTGACTTGCTCACTTTTTTGAGGCTGCCCAGAGCGTTTTTAGATCACTTTTTTTCTGGGGTGATCGGCGGCCATTTTGTGACTTGTGGTGCGCCAGCACAAGCTATCACCAAGTGTATTTAACCATCAATAGTGTGGTTATTTTGTGCTATATCCTACATCAGCTGCAGGCTGAGCCTGTGTCACCGAAGTGCATTTAACCATCAACAGTCTGATTATTTTTTAGCCATATACTACATCTGGTGCAGGCTGAGCCTGTGTCACCCAAGAGCATTTAACCATCAACAGTGTGGTTATTTTTTGGCCATATACTACATCAGGGGCAAGTTGAGCCTGTCACCCAGCGCCTAAAAAATAGACCTGACATTTCTATTCAACCAAATCTGTACTGTTTTAGCTGGTCAAGTTATTTGTAGTGACCGTAAAAGCACACTTTTTGTTCTGGGTTGAAAAACTATTCCCAAATTCTCAAAATAACTAGTTTCTGGTATATGAGGCCTACTTGAAATCTATCCCAAAAAGGATATCTTACATTGAAGGTGCTGATAGTGTCATTCAGAAAAACCTAAGACACACGCTACCGTGCAGATAGAAGTCTGATTCTGTGATTAAACCTCTACCTGTCACACAGCGCAAAAAAAAACAGGCCTCACATCTCTATTCAACCAAATCTGTACTGTTTTAGCTGGTCAAGTTATTTGTAGTGACCGTAAAAGCACTTTTTATTTTCTGGATTGAAAAACTATTCCCAAATTTGCCATTCTCAAAATAACTAGTTTCTGGTATTTGAGGCCTATTTGAAATCTATCCCAAAAAGGATATCTTACATTGAAGGTACTGATAGTGTCATTCAGAAAAACCTAATACACACGCTAGCGTGCAGATAGAAGTCTGATTCTGTGATTAAACCTATACCTGTCACACAGCGCAAAAAAAAACAGGCCTCACATCTCTATTCAACCAAATTTGTACTGTTTTAGCTGGTCAAGTTATTTGTAGTGACCGTAAAAGCACTTTTTATTTTCTGGATTGAAAAACTATTCCCAAATTTGCCATTCTCAAAATAACTAGTTTCTGGTATTTGAGGCCTATTTGAAATCTATCCCAAAAAGGATATCTTACATTGAAGGTACTGATAGTGTCATTCAGAAAAACCTAAGACACACGCTAGCGTGCAGATAGAAGTCTGATTCTGTGATTAAACCTATACCTGTCACACAGCGCAAAAAAAAAAACAGGCCTCACATTTCTATTCAACCAAATCTGTACTGTTTTAGCTGGTCAAGTTATTTGTAGTGACCGTAAAAGCACACTTTTTGTTCTGGGTTGAAAAACTATTCCCAAATTTGCCATTCTCAAAATTGTGGTGAACGGGAACAATGAGGAAAACATCTAATAAGGGACGCGGACGTGGACATGGTCGTGGTGGTGTTAGTGGACCCTCTGGTGCTGGGAGAGGACGTGGCCGTTCTGCCACAGCCACACGTCCTAGTGTACCAACTACCTCAGGTCCCAGTAGCCGCCAGAATTTACAGGGATATTTGGTGGGGCCCAATGCCGTTCTAAGGATGGTAAGGCCTGAGCAGGTACAGGCATTAGTCAATTGGGTGGCCAACAGTGCATCCAGCACGTTCACATTATCTCCCACCCAGTCTTCTGCAGAAAGCGCACAGATGGCGCATGAAAACCAAGCCCATCGGTCTGTCACATCACCCCCATGCATATCAGGGAAACTGTCTGATCCTCAAGTTATGCAGCAGTCTCTTATGCTGTTTGAAGACTCTGCTGCCAGGGTTTCCCAAGGGCATCCACCTAGCCCTTCACCAGGGGTGGAAGAGATAGAATGCACTAACGCACAACCACTTATGTTCCCTGATGATGAGGACATGGGAATACCATCTCAGCATGTCTCTGATGATGACGAAACACAGGTGCCAACTGCTGCGTCTTTCTGCAGTGTGCAGACTGAACAGGAGGTCAGGGGTCAAGACGATGCAGGGGACGATGAGATCCTAGACCCCACATGGAATGAAGGTCGTGCCACTGACTTTCACAGTTCGGAGGAAGAGGCAGTGGTGAGACCGAGCCAACAGCGTAGCAAAAGAGGGAGCAGTGGGCAAAATCAGAACACCCGCCGCCAAGAGACTCCGCCTGCTACTGACCGCCGCCATCTGGGACCGAGCACCCCAAAGGCAGCTTCAAGGAGTTCCCTGGCATGGCACTTCTTCAAACAATGTGCTGACGACAAGACCCGAGTGGTTTGCACGCTGTGCCATCAGAGCCTGAAGCGAGGCATTAACGTTCTGAACCTTAGCACAACCTGCATGACCAGGCACCTGCATGCAAAGCATGAACTGCAGTGGAGTAAACACCTTAAAAACAAGGAAGTCACTCAGGCTCCCCCTGCTGCCGCCTCGGCCTCTTCTGCTGCTGCCGCCTCGGCCTCTTCTGCTGCTGCCGCCTCGGCCTCTTCTGCTGCTGCCGCCTCGGCCTCTTCTGCTGCTGCCGCCTCGGCCTCTTCTGCTGCTGCCGCCGCCGCCTCGGCCTCTTCTGCTGCTGCCGCCGCCTCGGCCTCTTCTGCTGCTGCCGCCGCCTCGGCCTCTTCTGCTGCTGCCGCCGCCGCCTCGGCCTCTTCTGCTGCTGCTGCTGCTGCCGCCGCCGCCGCCTCGGCCTCTTCCTCTGCTGCTGCCGCCGCCTCGGCCTCTTCCTCTGCTGCTGCCGCCGCCTCGGCCTCTTCCTCTGGAGGAACGTTGGCACCTGCTGCCCAGCAAACATGGGATGTACCACCAACACCACCACCTGCGTCACCAAGCATCTCAACCATGTCACACGGCAGCGTTCAGCTCTCCATCTCACAAACATTTGAGAGAAAGCGTAAATTCCCACCTAGCCACCCTCGATCCCTGGCCCTGAATGCCAGCATTTCTAAACTACTGGCCTATGAAATGCTGTCATTTAGGCTGGTGGACACACACAGCTTCAAACAGCTCATGTCGCTTGCTGTCCCACAGTATGTTGTTCCCAGCCGCCACTACTTCTCCAAGAGAGCCGTGCTTTCCCTGCACAAACAAGTGTCCGATAAAATCAAGTGTGCACTGCGCAACGCCATCTGTGGCAAGGTCCACCTAACCACAGATACGTGGACCAGTAAGCACGGCCAGGGACGCTATATCTCCCTAACTGCACACTGGGTAAATGTAGTGGCGGCTGGGCCGCAGGCGGAGAGCTGTTTGGCGCACGTCCTTCCGCCGCCAAGGATCGCAGGGCAACATTCTTTGCCTCCTGTCTCCTCCTCCTCCTACTCAGCTTCCTCCTCCTCTTCTTCCACCTGCTCATCCAGTCAGCCACACACCTTCACCACCAACTTCAGCACAGCACGGGGTAAACGTCAGCAGGCCATTCTGAAACTCATATGTTTGGGGGGACAGGCCCCACACCGCACAGGAGTTGTGGCGGGGTATAGAACAACAGACCGACGAGTGGTTGCTGCCGGTGAGCCTCAAGCCCGGCCTGGTGGTGTGCGATAATGGGCGAAATCTCGTTGCAGCTCTGGGACTAGCCGGTTTGACGCACATCCCTTGCCTGGCGCATGTGCTGAATTTGGTGGTGCAGAAGTTCATTCGCAACTACCCCGACATGTCAGAGCTGCTGCATAAAGTGCGGGCCGTCTGTTCGCGCTTCCGGCGTTCACACCCTGCCGCTGCTCGCCTGTCTGCGCTACAGCGTAACTTCGGCCTTCCCGCTCACCGCCTCATATGCGATGTACCCACCAGGTGGAACTCCACCTTGCATATGCTGGACAGACTGTGCGAGCAGCAGCAGGCCATAGTGGAGTTTCAGCTGCAGCACGCACGGGTCAGTCGCACTGTGGATCAGACACACTTCACCACCAATGACTGGGCCTCCATGCGAGACCTGTGTGCCCTGTTGCGCTGTTTCGAGTACTCCACCAACATGGCCAGTGGCGATGACGCCGTTATCAGCGTTACAATACCACTTCTAAAACACTTAGGGCGATGATGGAAGAGGAGGTGGCCCAGGAGGAAGAGGGGTCATTTTTAGCACTTTCAGGCCAGTCTCTTCGAAGTGACTCAGAGGGAGGTTTTTTGCAACACCAGAGGCCAGGTACAAATGTGGCCAGACAGGGCCCACTACTGGAGGACGAGGATGAAGCATGTTCACAGCGGGGTGGCACCCAAAGCAGCTCGGGCCCATCACTGGTGCGTGGCTGGGGGGGAAACACAGGACGATGACGATACGCCTCCCACAGAGGACAGCTTGTCCTTACCTCTGGGCAGCCTGGCACACATGAGCGACTACATGCTGCAGTGCCTGCGCAACGACAGCAGAGTTGCCCACATTTTAACGTGTGCGGACTACTGGGTTGCCACCCTGCTGGATCCCCGGTACAAAGACAATGTGCCCACCTTACTTCCTACACTGGAGCGTGATAGGAAGATGCGCGAGTACAAGCGCACGTTGGTAGACGCGCTACTGAGAGCATTCCCAAATGTCAAATGAGGAACCCTAGATCTCTCTCAGGCGTCTATCAAAACGTACAGCAAGGGACATAGCTGCTTCCAATGACTCAGGATTTTAAGGCCAACGCGTCCTTCAGCCTCTCAAATAGCCCCTGACAGAATTGGCTACGGAGAGCATGATCATTCCACTCCGTATCTGTACACCATCTCCTAAATTCAGAGCAATAGATCTCCGCGGAGCGCTTTCCCTGCAGTAAACCACGTCATTTGGTCTCAGCCTGAGAGATCCAATCTGGGTCATCATAAATGAGACCCAAGGCTCTAAAAAATTAATCTACCGAATTGGGGGACTGTGATCCGGTCGGCAGAGAAAAAGCCCAAGACTGGGCGTCACCTTTAAGCAATGAAATGATCATACCCACACGTTGACTCATCCCCAGAAGAGTACGGACACAGCTTAAAGTGCAATTTACACGACTCCATGAACCGAATGAAATTATCGTTACCCCTGGAAAATCTGTCCGGGAGGGCAACCTTAGGTTCAGGGCAGGCCTGGTACCCACCACTGGAACCAGCAGCCTGTGGTCTCTGGATCCGCAAGACGGTCACACGGAGATCAGCTACCTCCAAAGACAGACCCTGCAGCTGTCCGACCAGTGCAGACAAAGGATCCATAGATGCACTGATCCAAACAAAATGGCGTTTTTTGGCGGTTGATAATGTCACGAATACAGGGGAGGGACACAGAACTAGGCCTCAAGGCTAGGGAGAGGGAAAAGGTCACCTCCTAGGAAGCCCCTAAACCTGGCCCTGACTCCTATCAGTATGTATAGACCCTGAAGGTGGGAAAATACATACGCCAGAACCTAGACCCTAGGAGCCCTGAAATGCCCCTAGGTGGTGGCAGGGAATGAGACTACTGGTTCCTTCCCAGGTGAACGAACCAGCATCTCACTGAGGCCTAATAACAACAAGCACAGGGGAAACAACCAAATACAAAGAGCAGTACAACTTATTTAATAGAAAATTAATGCAAAGGAACACAGGTAAGGTCCACACACCAACTCTTCCAAATCCAGAGAATATCATCCGAATGGTGATGAGACCAAACTAAGTAGGGAATGCAGTAATGACCACGGGCTGCACCTGACAAGAGGTGTGGTCATTACCAAACCACAACACTGAGAATCCAGAGAATGTCAGCTAACCTCACATGCAGTCAGTCTCTCCAATCTTCTAACCTCTGTCACAGAAGACACGGTAACAATCTTTTTGGAAGTTGTTCTGGGTTCTTTGGTTACCATTCGTATTATTCGTCTCTTCAATTTGTCATCAATTTTCCTCTTGCAGCCACATCCAGGGAGGTTGGCTACAGTCCAGTAGACCTTAAACATCTGAATAATATGTGAAACTGTACGCCTGCTCAGGGACTACAACATCTTGGACCACCAAGACATCAATGAAGAAGAGGAGTATTAAACCCCTCCCTTCTCTCTTCCTGTTCACCGTTTCTGTCCCATAGACATACAGCAGCAAATTATTTTAAATCTTTTCTCCAGGCCAGTTTCATTATTTTTTAAAATTATTCTGTTGAACCACAATCCAAAAGCAATGTCTTATTTTTATTAGCTAATTTTCAGTAACTTTTTATTTATTATTTCTTTTGTCATTTTCAAGTTATTTCAGTGACCACTGTGGGTTGTTCATTCTTTGGAACAGTACCAACAATTTTGTCCACGTGTTTAAATACAGATGACACAGCATCCACCACTCAAAACAGGTGAAGGACACAGCTAAGTCCTGTTTCACACTAACCGTAAAACAGATCCGGCAGGCTGTTCCGGCCAGTAATGGCCTGTCAGATCAGTCCCTGCCAGGCACAGCTGGCAATCCATCCAGCCCCATTGACTATAATTGGGTCCGGCGGTGATCCAGCCATAACCCGGCAAATATGCTGAGTAGCGGCCAGACGAATACTGTTGTGTGCAGCCACTCTTCTACATATTTGCTGGGGTGTGGCTGGATCGCCGCTGGACCCCATTATAGTCAATGGGGCCAGACAGATTGCCGGCAGCGCACGGCAAGGACGGATCCAGCAGGTTGTTCAGGCCAGATCTGTTTTACCATTAGTGTGAAACAGCCTTTACTCGCTCTCCTTCCCTGCACAATGACCTATGCAAAGATCACAGGGCATATCTAGAAAACTCTCCCACTGAAACCATGTGGCTGCTGTAAAGTATATATCTAAATGCTTTTAACAACAGCTTAGGCAGCACCCATAAACATGTACAGGAACCAATAAAAATCTTCAGATTAGAAAATAAGAATATGTATCACGCTCTAGTTTTAATTGGTAAAAAAAAAACTAGGAGATAGGTTTCGTTTAAAAGGACCTGCTGCTAAGGTTATGGTGTCAGATAAGACAATATACCTTCAGAGGTGCTGCGGAGTCCATGCTTCTACCGGACCCGGTGTTTTTTTTGCACTAGCGAGCCCTACATTCTATCAATTGGTTTTTGTGTTATGGCTGATTGGTGCATGCTGCCAGTCACTTCCTGCTCCATCTGTTACATAATAATTTTGCCAAATTCCCTGTATCTCCTGCTCCTGATGCTCTCTGCAAGAAGAATGAGAGTTGCCACAGACACTGAGACTAGACTATATATTTGGAACAATGTAGTTTTGGAATCAATATTACCTATGAGGCATACCTTTCTGGGACTGTATTTTAAGGACCTTCTGAAGGCCTTTCCAGCATGTCTGCGTTGCTTTCATGTGGGTGTTCTCTTTGGATTCAATATTACTGCCCGTGTATTTTTTCTGTTATTGTTCTATTTATATATGTTTACCTGCAGTTAAGTGGCCCTAGTGTGTTTTTTTGTGTACTAGATCTAATTATTGTGTACAAGAAAGTATAAAGTGTGTTAGGGCGCTGCCTACTGTAATTATATTACCAGAAGTGTTGGTTCAATGTTTAATTATACTATTACTACTGTAGTAAATATATTTTTGGAGTGTACAATGCATTTGGAAAGTTGCAAGCCTTTAATGAGAAGAATGTTAGAAATCATTGCTAATTTATTGAAAGTATTCACACCGTTTACTCAGGACTTAGTTGAAGTTGAACTTTTGGCAGCGATTACAGCCTCCAGTGTTTTTGGGTATGATGTCACAAGGTTTGTACATCTGAATTTAGTTATTTCCTCCCATTTTTCTCTGCAGATCCTCTGAAGCTCTGACAGGCTGAATGGGGCCATCGGTGGACAGCTATTTTTTAGGTCTCTCCAGAGATGTTCGAGTCAGGGCTCTGGTTGGGCCACTCATGAACATTCACAGAGTTGTCCCTCCGTCACTTCGGTGTTGTCATTGCTGTGTGCTTAGGGTCACTGTCTTGTTAGAAGGTAAACCTTCAGTCTGAGGTCCAGAGCACTCTGGATCAGGCTTTCATAAGCATATCTCTTTACTATGCCCCATTCAGCTTTTTGTTAACTGACCAGTCTCCCTGTCCCAGCCGCTGAAAAACACCCTAACAGCATAGCTTAGTTTGGTGGGGTAGCCAGCCAACTCCAGGAAGAGTCCTGGTTATTCCAAATGTCATTAATTTGAGAATTATGGAGGCTACTGTGCTTCTGGGAATTTTCAATGCAGCAGAAATTCTTTTGTACCCTTTGCCAGAACGGTGCCTCCACACTGTGTCTCTGTGCTCTACAGGCAGTTCTTTCCTTCTCATGGCTTGGTCTTTGTTCTGATATGCATGGTCAGCTGTGAGACCTAATATAGACAGGAGTGTGTCTTTCCAAATCATGTCCAGTCAACTGAATTTACCACAGGCAGACTCCAATAAAGGTGTAGAAACATCACAAAAATTATGAAAAGAAATGGGAGGCCTCCAGAGCTAAATTTCAAGTGTCATAGCAAAGGGTCTGAATACTTAAGATTTGAGTCTTTCCTTTTGCTTAAATATCTAAAATTCTGTTTTCACTTTCTCATTATGAGGTGTTGAGTGCAGACTGATAGGGATAACTTGATTGTTTTATTTTATTTTAGCCGTAACATAAAATGTTAAAAAAGAAAAAAGTTCTGAAGACTTTTCAAATGTTTTGTATCTATATTTTAGACTAGTATAAATTAGGGGTATTTTTTTTTTTTTAAATCAAACAATTTTTATTGATTTTTACAGTCAAAAATAATAGCACAACAAGTAAAATACAATGACTCCCCTGAAAACCTTCTCACTCTACCCTCACTCCTCCATGCAGTACCCCCCCCAGTCATCTACGACCTGAACATCAGAGTATCTGCTCTCACTTCCCACCACTGCACCCTCCGTTTCAGAAGCTAGTATTCCTTCCTCTCCGCACAAAGCTTGATATCCTCATAGTATCCAACAACCATACCAGTCTATTCCTGAAACGCTAAGCCAGAATTAAAGGGAACCTGTCATCAACTTTATGCTGCCCATACTAACGGCAGAACCAAGTAGAGACAGGTGAGTTGATTTCAGCTGTCTGTCATTTATAAGTTAAAAGTAAGTGGTTGTTGAGAACCAACATCACAATCATTGCAGACTGGGCCTGGAAAAGAGTCACGGCCACCTGAGAAGAGTCATGGTTATTCATAAATTCGTGCTCTCCCTGCCGACCTGCTGATGACTGACAGTCTTCTACCTAGTTTTCTCCCTTTCTCTCTAGGAGAGAACTGACAATCATCAGTAGATGGGTGAGAGTGCAGGAGATTATGAATAACCATGACTCTTCTCAAGTAGATTTGACTCTTTTCAAGGCCTGTGCTGCAATGATTATGATGCTGGTTCTCAGCAACCACTTACTTTTAGCTCATGAGTGACACCACTGAAATCAGCATGGGATTATAGATCATAGACCTCACTGCATGCAGCAAAATCCCTTCATCATCAATAACACAAAAATCAAAGACATAAATAAGACACGTGGACACTTGATATGGTGGAAAGATTTTGGCCACGACCAGCTTTATTAAAGAACAGCTTAAAACCAATTAAACATTAAAAACCATGAACCATATAACTTAATAACCACATAATGGACCATAAGCTCGGACCATCTAGCTTAATACCACAGATTAGACCAGCCATAAGCTCGGCCTAAATACCAGAATAAAACTCGTCCGCTCACCATTTCAGTGAGCGACTTTACCCCACCGGACCATGCCGACCAATAGCTGCTTTGATCATTGCCTGAAAGCCCAAATTAAAAATATCAAGTCCAATGGCCGACAGGTGAATACCATCAGAGAAATACAGGCTGTGCAA
Source organism: Bufo bufo (assembly GCF_905171765.1). NCBI lineage: Eukaryota > Metazoa > Chordata > Amphibia > Anura > Bufonidae > Bufo > Bufo bufo. The sequence continues at coordinate 149,773,680 of NC_053394.1, forward strand.
ACCTCCCTCCAAGTCCACGTGTCGATATGAAAACCCCCAAACCAAGGGCATAAATTTCGCCATTACTCTGTTTATGCGAATCCTAATTTTATCTAGATATTTAAGATTCGCACAGGACAGCCACAATAAACGCAGAACCATTTCTGAAAAGACAAGGCTTGAAACCGGAAATAATCGCCGCATCCGAACCAAGGTGCGTTTCATGCTGAAGGCTAATTCCATGGTACCCAGCTTACCCACGTCATTGCTGCCAGCATGAAAGATAATAATATCAGGGTCCGGATACAACGAACACATTTACAAAATGACATCAATAACACCCTCCCAACGTAGCCCTCTGACCCCATTCCAATGGACTCTGACATCATCTGTAGACCATGAAAGGTTTTCACCGTACGATCTTCCTGATGGGCCCAATGAACGAAAGAATGGCCAACGATCCATACGGTGATTCCTTGGAAACCTGAGAAAACAAACAGCATTAGAGGGCATCAGGAAATAGACGAACATACAGCTTAAAGCGATTGGAGGACCATCTACCAATCCTTTTAATCAATAATGCACCCAAACCGAATTGAGCTGCTATAATTGCAGCCCCGATTCTAAAGGAATGTGAAGTAAACCGAAAACCCTCCAAACCCAACTCACCAAGACATTTACCCAGAACCCTCCGAAACTGATACTGGGTTAACAGGGAAAGGTCCAGATGAATAAAAAACAATGAACCGCCGACTGGTCTGCACTTCCAGAAACGTGATAACATACTCACCGGGCAGAGTTCACCTGACCTGATTCTGCCCACCCGGATCCAAGAACCTTTCCCAGACTGATCCGTCTTAGCATTAGGAAGGAAGAACAGAATATTATTAGAATGAACGTGTACATTTGTTATCATCAACCCTAGGCCAAACCTGCCGTTTTTTGGCAACAGCTCACTAATCCTAAAAGCCCCAAAAAACATGCATAAAAAAAACAGTAGAGAAAAGCAGAGCCTCATAATCACTTACGCAAACCACAGCTGTAGCTTCGCACAAAGTAGCCAATAAACCAGGTGAGATAGGACATCTACTATCAGGAGAACAGTTACCTCTCTTATAACCCCTTAACATCTGCTTCACCATGAAATAAAATCGAGAAAAGAAGGAACACCCAGGACCTTGAGAAAAAAGGACACACCTGATAAAATCCCAACAACAGTTGCATGAGCTAAGCGAACCTTAAAGAGTGACAGACAAAATGCTAATGCCGAAACCTCATTACTAACAAAAGGAGACCAACCTCTACCTTCCACAAATTGACACCAACGACTCCACGAACGAACATAATCTGACAACGTTGATAGGGCTACTGACGATTGCAGATATGACATACCTAAGACCAAATCAGATTCCACAAATGTGGAGGGCACACTTCCCCTTCCAAATCGGCCCCAGCCGCCAACGAGCGAAATCTCTGAAACTGAAAACGAGAAAGAGCATCAGCAATTGAGTCATCTATGCCTGGAATATGACGTGCCTTTAACCAGATGTTTAATTCTAAACAAAGCAGAACTAAATGACGCAATAACTTCACCACCAGTGGACATTTTGAGGACAGACAACTAACCGCAAATAAAACCACTTTATTATCCGTATGCAGAGAAATCCTCTTATTAGCAAAACCTACCCCATAAAACTAGAGCTACTATAACAGGGAACAGTTCCAAAACCACAATATTTTGTGTCACACCATTAGCCACCCAAGATAAGTGCCAACTAGCCGCGCACCAATGACCACTCCAATAAGCCCCAAACCCAAAAGCACCCGCTGCATCAGTGAACAAATCCAAAGAGGGGGCAAATACAAACTGCTCCTGCCAAAAAGAACGACCATTATAATGCTTGAAAAATTCCAACCAAATCACCAAATCATCCTTGCTATCCTTACACAACCGAACATGAAAAACCGGATTACAAATGCCTGCAATTCTAGCCGCTAACCGTCGACAAAAAACCAGACCCATTGGCATGACTTTAGACGCAAAAGCCAAAAGACCCAATAACAACTGAATTTCTTTTACCGTCGCTTTCTTCCTACCTAACAGATTAGAAAGCAATTAACATATTCTAGTGACCTTTTCCTCAGGAAGACGAAACTCACCCTTTACTGAATCAATAGTAATACCCAAATACTCCAAACAATAAACAGGATAAACAGTTTTTTCAACAGCCAAAGGAACACCAAATTCAAAACAAACCCGGAAAAATGAATCTAACAAATCAGAACAAACTGGGGAGTCAACCGGACCTATAAACAGAAAATCATCTAGATAATGCGTCACCTTTCATGCACCTGACAGAGACAACCCATTCAATAAAAGAGGAAAAAGCTTCAAAATAAAAAACACGACACAGAACAACCCATAGGTAAACATCTATCAAAATAAAATAAACCCTGAAACTGAAAACCAAGAGAATTAAAACAAGAAGGGTGCACAGGCAATAAACGAAAAGCCGACTGAACGTCGGCCTTCGCCATCAGAGCTCCCTTACCAAATGAGCGAACCATAAGGCATTTGGTTCCCTCTTAGGTACAATACCCAATGGTGAGAGGTGAAAATTGATAAACGGAGGGGAAGGGAAAGGACCAGAAATCCTATCCCCCTCCAGCTCCTTCATCAATTTTGTGATTTGGATATTGCTCTAGCCATGGACGCATGCTCGCTACCTTTACTGGCGTCCAGGCTCTTTGAAACATACTCTTTTGCGGATGACTGTGAGGGTAGATTGGCTTTCTTAAAGCAACACACCATGGGATGGCTGCCTCCGCAAAATGTACATTCATGTCGATATTTACATGAGGAAGGCCATCGACACTGCGACTCATTGAACGCAAAGCAAGTGCCCTTCCTCAAAGCAGACAGCTGAGAAACCGCTGAGGACAACTGCGATGCGACACCAACAAATTGAGCCACAAACCCACATCCTTTGCCCCCCAACGCATACCAGGGTACACAGACAATTTTTGCCTAACGCCTTTGTCGTAAAAAAAAAAACATCCAACCCCAAAGCTCTTATAAGCTTCCAAAACATTGTCAAAATGTTGAAATAACCCAGAACATTTCTGAGGGAATTTTTCTCCGATCACGCTATAAAAAATACAATAAGCCTGCAACCAATTATTGAACGTCCGAGGAATCGGACGCCGTCTATCCTCCTCATTTTCATCTTTTCACTTATCTAATTTATTTACAAAGTCCTTAGACGCAAGCAATAGAGATAAAATATCAACAAATTCATTACGCCATATCTTTTCTTTTACAGATATGGACAAATGAAAACCTAAGGGGGACATCTCGCAAGGGAGAGCTTCCTTATAACAAGTCTCCGCCACCCCCTTCCGCTTACAAAATAACAGAAGAGGGAGAGAACCTTCGCTATCCGAATCCTGTTCCTCCCTCTGCCCAAATGACCGCCAGGCAGAAGCGACATCATCCGCCAAGGCAGACGGCACAGCAGGTGGAGGGACAGGAGGAATCATAGCTCGTAGAGAAGAGAGGACAGAGGACAAAGATGTAAGAACCGGTGCCAAGCCACTAAGGCACTCACCATCAGAAGATGCCTCAGTCCTGCCAGGAGGGGAAGGCGCGGACACCTCCGGTGGCAAAGAGGGATCCTCCCGGCACGCATCCGCCCGCAGCTCGACACTAGATTGGAGCCGCAGAGCTGGACGCTGCCCCTGCTGTCCACGAGTCCTGGACTTCTTCCCACTTCTGCGGCGACAAGAAGAAGAATTCCCTTGACCATCCTCCAGAGGGCTCACAGGCATCGAGGGACTGCCGGAACCATTAGAAGCATCCAAGTTCCCGGGGGACACAGAAAGCTGCCGTACAACCAGATGTGACGTCACACCCGCGCCGCCACTTCCGGGTCTGGACTCCGATGCATGGAGTTTCTCCAGACACTGCGCTCCGCAGAGGACCTAGAGGGAGAAAGTGAGAAACGGGTGCGCTGCCTCCTCTCCCGCTGAGAAGAGCATAGCGCAGGCAAGGCAGCAGCAGGGCTCACAGGCTCCGTTCCAGCACAGAAGGAGGCGCCGACAGTTCCCGGTAACACCGACATGGAGGGCGACAGATCCGATAGGCATGCCTCCAACCAAGCGGACGCTCCTTCCTCCTCAGCACGGCTCCATAGGGCAGAGATGAGTTCCTCCATCAGGTAAAAAGACCGGCCGGACCACGGAAAGCAGGCGAGACGTCACAGGGAAAACGGGCAGAGTGCAGCTCCACACTTGCGGCTTGGCTGACAGCAAAATCACCATCAGCCACCGCAATATATATACACAAAACAATCCCCCTCCCCACAACTCATCACCCAATGCCCTAACTGTTGCTGGGCATCAACAATTAATCTGCCCAGCAACAACCCTTCATAGGTGTCCTAATTATCCAATCCCAGACCTTTGACCTCTACCCAGCAACAATGGCTAATTTTAGCCACCCTGACCACCAATTTTGGCGGGAAAAATCCAGCCAAAAAACACCACCTAACAACATGGGATGATCAAAATCCCATGAGGATCCCTCCATATGAAATGCCGGGATCCTAACATTTCTGTCACTAATTTATGCTGCCTTCAGTGAGTCAGGATAAAGTTTATGACCGGTTTCCTTTAAGTATCCAGGTTTCCTATTGCTTAGAAAATGTATTAAGTGTACCCCTTTTCAAGTACACCCCTCTTTCCAACTGTACCATCTGATTTATATCCCCTATCAGCTCCTGCTTACTTGGGCTTATGGGCAGGATCCAATACTTTGCAATCAGTTTCCAAGTTGAATATAGAGTTTTAGCTATTGCCAGCTTTTGCCCCTCCGCAACTGGTAGGTCTTGGACATACCCTAACAGACCAACCACAGGAGTTCTAGGGATTGCAATGTTATACATGGTATCCAACAGGTCAAACACCAAGGTCCATATAGTACTCAATCTCCCGCATGACCACATCATATGAATAAGATCTGCCTCAGGTTCTGTACATTGAGCGTCTGGGCCAAACCCCCATCCTATAATGCAGTTGGGGAATTTTGTAGACCCTATGCAGCTGAAACAATTGCAAGCAGCGTTGAGGAGCATTCTCCAGGATTGACTGCCACTGGGTAAAGGTCAAAGGTCTTCCAAACATCTCTCCAGATGGAATCCATGAACAAAGGAAATAGGTCTGTAAGAGACAGACGCTTGTACTACATGGTCAAACAGTGCACTACGGGCAATAGCAGTAGATACCACTCTCTCCTGACATTGCATAGCGTGTCTTATGTGCAGATAAACATATAAAACCAACCTCTGTAAGTCATACTCAGTCTGAAGATGTTGAAAGGTTTTAAATACAGCATTATTGAAAACCTGATGGACATATTGAATCCCCTGTTGCACCGATCCCCCAAATCCCTACGATTTATAAAGTTTCCACAGGTAAACATTATGCCACAGGGGAGTGTATTTAGTGCACCCCTAAATGTCCAGTAAATCTCTAATAACCCACCAGACCTTGTGCATAAGTTGAAAAGTGGGCAAACAAGGGGAATACAGTTTAAATGCATGCGCTTCCAACGCCCCTTTGTGAGGTATAGTCTACTATGGCAGACTTTATGATGGACCTCCTAGAGTCTTGCACCGCCTCCAGGTTCCATCCCTGCAAGTGCTAGAGCTGCACCGCTAAAAAGTACATCCAAGGATGTGGCGGTGCCACTCCACCACAATCCTTGGCCAACTGTCATTTAGCCAGTTTGATCCTGGATTTCCAGAAAGCCTTGCAAGATGGCAGCTAACTGTTCAATCGCCACTGTGAATAACAGTGGGCATCCCTGCCTAGTACCTCGCCCTAAATAGAAACTATCTGACATCTCATTAGTAACTCTAATTCTGGCCCTAGGGCCCACATAAAGCGGTTGAACCCAAGCGACGAAGGACAGACCAAACCCCATTTTCTTCAGGAAAGCCCACAAGTACCCGCATTCCACACCATCGAATGCCTTTGCGGCATCGAGTGAATCACTTTATGAGCAGAATCTCCCGAAGCCATCAGAAGATTTAAAAACAATCTCCATAGATTTACAGCAATGAATTATGCATATTTAGTAGATCAAGTTAAAGCGCTGACCCTATTTTACATAGCTGGCTTTGATGCACACAAGGCGTTACGTATTGTATTCACTATTAGTGGGATATACAGTATATTGTGATATTGCTATTCGTTACTTAAAAAGGGGTTATCTGCAATTTTTGGAAATTTTTAATGCCCCCCCCCCTCATTCATGTGATTAAGCACTTTAACAATGATGATGTTGAAAATATTCCTACTCAACCAGTGCTGCACTCCCTGTTTTAATTACATTGCAGGCACTTTCTGGATCATGTTCCATACATTCGGTACATGATCTGATCCTAGCCCAGTTACAACCCTGACTGCTCACAGCGCCCAAGGCCGCCTGACTGCGCTAGTGCATTCCACTTACATCACTGGTTGTAACTAGGCTAGGATCCCATGCCGAATGTACAGCACATGATCCAGGAAGTGCCCACAAAGTTATCACACCGGGGAGCAAAGCACTGGTCTGCCAGGAATATTTTGGGGAACCACTAGAAAAAAAAATTATTGATAACCCCTTTAAATGGGTTCTTCTGGCTTTTTACAAAACCCGACTTTTCTTCTGACAGTTTGGTTAATACTTACCCATCCACTGCACTCACACAGGATTGGAATTAATAAGGAAGCTGAACATGAAGACTAAGGTATGGTCAGGACCCGAGCAGAAGAGCCTGCAGCCTGTGTGAGTGCAGCAGAGACTGCAGCGTAAAGGACTGGTAAGTATTAACCAAACCGTTCTTCTTTCATGAGGCAGAAGAAAGGAAAGGTTCTTGTAATTTATTGGCATATACAGTCAGGTCCAAAAATATTGAGACATCGACACAATTCTAACATTTTTGGCTCTATACACCACCACAATGGATTTGAAATGAAACGAACAAGATGTGCTTTAACTGCAGACTGTCAGATTTAATTTGAGAGTATTTACATCCAAATAAGGTAAACGGTGTAGAAATTACAACAGTTTGCATGTGTGCCTCCCACTTGTTAAAGGGATCAAAAGTAATGGGACAGAATAATCATAAATCAAACTTTCACTTTTTAATACTTGGTTGCAAATCCTCTGCAGTCAATTACAGCCTGAAGTCTGGAACGCATAGACATCACCAGACGCTGGGCTTCATCCCTGGTGATGCTCTGCCAGGCCTCTACTGCAACTGTCTTCAGTTCCTGCTTGTTCTTGGGGCATTTTCCCTTCAGTTTTGACTTCAGCAAGTGAAATGCATGCTCAATTGGATTCAGGTCAGGTGATTGACTTGGCCATTGCATAACATTCCACTTCTTTCCCTTAAAAAACTCTTTGGTTCATTGTCCATCTGCACTCTGAAGCACCGTCCAATAAGTTCTGAAGCATTTGGCTGAATATGAGCAGATAATATTGCCTGAAACACTTCAGAATTCATCCTGCTGCTTTTGTCAGCAGTCACATCATCAATGAATACAAGAGAACCAGTTCCATTGGCAGCCATACATGCCCACGCCATGACACTACCACCACCATGCTACACTGATGAGGTGGTATGCTTAGGATCATGAGCAGTTCCTTTCCTTCTCCATAATCTTCTCTTCCCATCACTCTGGTACAAGTTGATCTTGGTCTCATCTGTCCATAGGATGTTGGTCCAGAACTGTGAAGGCTTTTTTAGATGTTATTTGGCAAACTCTAATCTGGCCTTCCTGTTTTTGAGGCTCACCAATAGTTTACATCTTGTGGTGAACCCTCTGCATTCACTCTGGTGAAGTCTTCTCTTGATTGTTGACTTTGACACACATACACCTACCTCCTGGAGAGTGTTTTTGATCTGGCCAACTGTTGTGAAGGGTGTTTTCTTCACCAGGGAAAGAATTATTTGGTCATCCACCACAGTTGTTTTCCGTGGTCTTCCGGGTCTTTTGGTGTTGCTGAGCTCACCGATGCGTTCCTTCTTTTTAAGAATGTTTCAAACAGTTGTTTTGGCCACGCCTAATGTTTTTGCTATCTCTCTGATGGGTTTGTTTTGTTTTTTCAGCCTAATGATGGCTTGCTTCACTGATAGTGACAGCTCTTTGGATCTCATCTTGAGAGTTGACAGCAACAGATTCCAAATGCGAATAGCACACTTGAAATGAACTCTGGACCTTTTATCTGCTCATTGTAATTAGGATAATGAGAGAATAACACACACTTGGCCATGGAACAGCTGAGAAGCCAATTGTCCCATTACTTTTGGTCCCTTAACAAGTGGGAGGCACATATGCAAACTGTAGTAATTCCTACACCGTTCACCTGATTTGGATGTAAATACCCTCAAATTAAAGCTGACAATCTGCAGTTAAAGCACATCTTGTTTGTTTCATTTCAAATCCATTGTGGTGGTGTATAGAGCCAAAATTTTTAGAATTGTGTCGATGTCCCAATATTTATGGACCTGACTGTATATCTATACAGTAAATCATTTTATAGCACAAGGGTCTAATTCTACAATAGTGCTCCCCACATTTATTTTGCTATTAGCAACATAAGTTCTGATCTGGCCATTTAAGGGTATGTATATAGCCCATACACCTAACGATATATCAGTGTATTTGTGATCTGCACATTTGTTTGTTTTTGCTCTAACTGACATAACATGTAGTATGTTTGCTTGGACCACATATTACTTCTCTGTTCAAAGGTCTATAATTTGGATGTCTTAGTCTTAGTAAATGTCGATTATTATAGTTTACTGTGGAGCTCATGCACCTGTACTTTGTGTTTGCCCTTATTGAATGGATCTATCACACTGAGCAGACCCATTTTTCTTATTAGCTTCTGTCACTGAATTTGTTCTACGGAATCCCTACCCTTCACATAAGATTTATTATATATATTTAAGAACATTGATCACCAGGTAGCCCTGAGGAAGCTGCACTTGCCCTTTGTTATTCCTTTTTGGGTGTTACTAAATATTTTACACATATTAGATGTCACATTATGCATTACTGCAACATGTTTGGGATTACACAGTTGTTTCTTATTTTTCTGACTGTTCATGACCTTTATGATATGTTTGCATATTGTATAAGCTTTAGTTATGTATTGCTGCGCTGTTGGTAAAATGTGGGCCTTACTATATGTTGTAGGGTTTTTTCTTATAGCATCCTTATCAGGGTGTGGGGGATCAATTCTTATTATCTTAGGCCCCCTTTACATGAATTGTGATTAAAAAAAAATGTTTTTTTTCATCTTTTTTTCATTTGTGTTCTCTATTAATTTGTGACTTAATAAATTAATTTATGACAACTTTGGCTTTGCATGTCTTACTTTATAGTGTTCTTTTTATCCGTATTTATTAGACACTGAGACTTGGCCATTATCACACAAATGTTTGTCCTTAATCTGAAAAATGTTCCTACGGAGTATAGGAGAATTCCCTTTCCTACTAGTGTTCAATGCCTTCAGAAAAGAGAACAAATGACTACAGCATGGGATAACCTAATGGTATTGTCAGCAGATGCAACATATGATTGGAAAAAAAAAGTAGATAAATTGGATCATTGTGGAAGAAAAACTACATAAAGCTAATTAGCTGGAGACAATCACCAGAAAAGTGACATAAGAAAAATATTAGCCGATGAATATATCTGTTTTATAAACTAGCCATACATTTGTGCACAATTTGCCCCATTTATGTTGTAAACTTTAATTCTTAGAACATCAATGTGCGGGGGAAGGAGTGGGCTTGGAAAATAAAAACATGTAAAAATGCAACTGGTTTGACTGGTAGTGGTGCAGTACATAAGAAGCTACTTATGAATTGTTGAGTGCATTCCCTACATAGGGCCCATCCCATGCCATCACCCTGGTTCCAAGTGAGTGTTATATACCAATGAGTCCACAGGAGAGGGGGGTACATCCATGGTTAAATTGTACTTGCTGTGGATAGCAGATGTTTAGCTGATGCACCCCGAAGTCAACAGGAAAATATGTTAGAATTTTCTTTGACTTGATTTTGTGGCGATTGTCGTAGTAATTTTAGTAGCACTGCTTTGAGCTTGTTACACTGTACACAGCAAACGCAATCCTTTGTGGGCTAAACACATCCAACACAAATGTCTTCTTCTGGATTTTATGCAATCACTTTTACCTACACTGATACGTTGTAACAAGCTCAACAGCAGTGTGAGCAACAGGTCAGGACAGCCTCAGAATGTCAAGCATGACCGACATTTACTAATGCGAGTGCACCTATATTGTGGCGCAAAGGTCACCAAAATGTGGCACAAGTTGCTGCATCTAAGTTTAGAGAAATTATCTGCACCTATATGGAGAAGGTGCTGTGGCTTTTTCAGAAAGGAAGTTGTGCCCAAATTGAGCGCAATTCTGGTGTAAAAGTCTGTCTCAAAGTAAACCAAGCCATAGCTGGTATAGAACTAGACAAAGTGCCCAGCCAGGCACTGTCAACTATGATAAATTGGTGCATGTTTAGACAGCCTAAGTTTACGCCATGTACAGGATTAGTAAATCTGCCCAATTGTTTCCATTCATTGACTTGAAACAGAGATCTTTAAATTAGAAAGTTATTCATTAATAAGCGCTAAAAACCTCCCCAGTGCCCTAAATGTGCTGACATAATAAAATGAAATTTACTCAACACTTAATTTTAATCCTCCACCTTTTTCGGTGCTGCCACTTTGATCCTCACCTCTGATCTGTGTTTACAGGTTCCACCAGTGACTTAGCTGTATACCCCCTAGATCATTGGAACCGAGGACCGGAGCTGCAGTGCTGGAAATGGTGGGGGATAAAGTGATGAATATAAGCTCTTTTATATTATTTTTACCATATTTAGGGGCTCTAGGAAGGTTTTCAAATAATTTGGACAACCCCTTTAACAAAGAGCAGAATGTAAACTTAAAGCGACCATGGAAAACCACCTAAAAAGTGGCCCCATGTTGTAGGTGGGTCCAAATTGACAGAAGGCAGGGCCAACACAAATACAGTAGTGCAGCACAAAATACCGCCTCAGAAGAACCAAATACCACAGCGCAGCATAAATTACTGCTGCCCACTGCAGTATTTGACTGTATAGCCATTCTCAATTGAATTTAGGAGGGCACGCATAATGCAGCTGATGCTCCTACATTAAGTACTACAAAGAGCATCAGATCGTTATGTACCTGGCAAGCGGCATTGAGGAAGGCTCAGGTGGCCCCCTGGACATCAGCCCCCCAGGAAATTTCCCTGTAGTGTCTATGGCCAGTCCAACCCTGCCTTTAACAGAAAACCATTTGAACCATTTTCTCTCAGTGACATTGAGAAAAGCTGCGAACAGAAGAATGTATCTTATAATTTATAATTGTAATATTCTTACCACAGAAATAAATCAAGTCATTATCCAAGAAACTAATCTATAAAATAATAAGCAAAACTCTAAAAATGTAATATTCTGCAAGGCTCCAATGAACGCCAATAATACTGTCCAAGTTAATACCGCCAATGAGAATCCCCTTCAGCTCCATAAACGACATGTCCGACACGGGAGAGGCGGCCATAAGGTAGGATCTCAAAACACATTACACTAAAATGGACAAAGGGGGAATGAAGGCAAAATCGTGGATGCCAAGAACACAGGATAAAACGGCAAAAGAAATGTGGGTCCCTGTGAATGAACCTTGCTCCAAATTCCATAAATAATATATGGAGTTTGCACAATGCCCATAGACGGCATAGCTGCAGGAGCCTGAGTCGGCTCCAGCCCAGATCTTCCAGCCAAGATGGCTGTGAGTTAAAAAAAAAAAAAAGGGAAAAAAAAAACCAATGGTGCTTGCAGTGTAGGGAAGGATGGGGGAGGGGAGGCAGATATTGAGCTGCTGCATTAACAGCGACTCTTGCAGGCTGCGGAGAACATGTGGGGAGTCTGCACTGTGCAGATGGGGAAACGCACACACACTGAGCTGCTGCAAGCTCCAGCCTTGAGGAGGGAGAAAGAGTGAGTACAGGGACTGCCGAGTGAACTCACATTTTCCTCCACAGTTCCTGGATGGCTGCTCAGAGATGAATCTGCTTTATATTTTGGCTGCATAAAATGTTTGAGGAATTTTAAAATAAGTTGTTCCTAGAACCCAAAAAAAAAAAAAAAAAGAGTCATTACAGCAGAACCTGAGTCGCCCCCTGTTACTGTATATACAGTCAGAATCACATTGTGTGGCACACATTACAGCTCCGACAGGACTGGGGTCACCCAAACTTACTGGAACCAAAGGAGAACATTGGTTATCTGTCTCTACCACCTACTCAGCCAGTTCGTGTACCGCAGTCGCCTGGAGTCTTCTATCCTGTTGGTGCTCACTAGTTTAACCATGGTTGGTTGTTTCCGAGATTTGTGTGCACCTGTCTCCTCGTTCATTCCTCAAAGGGCATAAAACAGGAAGCAGATGTGGTGGCCCCTTCACTGCGAGCTCTCTGATATTTGGCAGTGTGGAGAAGACTCACGTGCCATCAATTCCCTGCAGTCCAGGCCCTCGCAGCTGCAAGCAAGGAGTCTGGCGAACATTAGTTTCGCCATCTGATGCCCTATAAATATAGGTGCCTTGTTTCTGTAAACCTGTGTAGATTGTGTTTGAGATCTCTGCTTGCTGTCAGTGAATGAGGGCGTTCTTATTTAATTACAGAGGTTGAAAACCAGTACATATACTTCTCACTGCTAAGGATTTATTACAACTGCATCCGGACTAGACAGAGCTCTGAATTAAACAGTTGTGATGTCATTGTTATGACATAATACAGCTCTGGGCTTCCACTGTCCTTGGCCATGCCAGCTCTACGGTTTGCCGTCAGCTTAGTGCGCCTTCTCCTTGTTAGCCAAGGTCACATCAGCTGCAGTGGCGCTCCACATTCTGCTGGTCTCCCCTTCCTGCTCCAGGGTGTGGAGAAGGGCCTATCTTTACACTTTATAATATAAAAAGGAAGACTTCTGGTGACACACCCATTATCTGCCGGATAACCCAAAGCCTTACCAATCTACCCCGAGGCTACTGTTTGGTTCAATGCCATTACATATGGTAGACAGAAAGTCCAAAATTACAAACTCCTCTACTGTCTTTGGTTCTGGTTTTGTGAAATTCAAGTGCCAGGGTATTAAAATTCCTGGATTATCAAATGCCAGAACAGAGGGTGATGCTAAGGGCCTTCAGATGTGCAAATAATTTGACCTGGTTGCCTCCTTCCTCCTCTATGAACTTCCGAAATGCTGGCGCGACATACTGCGCATGTGTTAATGTTCCCCACTGCTCCATGCACCGGTTTTCATATAGACGAGACGCTCAGCGTCCCCTGTTATGTGGCAGCCCTAGGCTCTGGCCTACAAACACAAATCTGGGACGCGAGCCTGGAGTCAGCAGGATGAAGGCCACACTGTTTCCATAGCAACAGGCTGACATGACACAGTGTGCACAGGTGATGAGAAGGGACATGGCAGCGTGCAGGGTGACACTTGCCAACCAAGCAGGGGAAATGCAATATACAGATATACACAGTTCTCATGTCACAAGCTCTGCTTATATAGCACCATCGTATTTTTGCAGAGCTACAGATACAATGCATCACTCCCATCATTCCAAGCCCCAATAATTGACTCTAATCTCATCTCTCACACTGGAACCAGTGGAGTAGGATTACCTTCAGTTCTATGTAGGGCTGCAGCAAACGATTATTTTAGCAATCGAGTATTCTAGTATAAGAAAAAATGAATTAATAGACTGTTTTCCTTTATAAAAACTCATCAGACCACCTGCCATCAGTCCCCAACACCCTTTGTTCCCCCCTGTGCGATCAGCGCTAGTGCATCAGTTCCCCCCAGTGCCATCAGCTCCACTGTCCCCCAGTGCCATCAGCTCCATTCCCCCAGTGCCGTCAGCTCCACTCCCCCAGTGCCATCAGTCCCTCCATGCCATGTCCCCCAGTGCCTCCATGCCATCCATTGCCATGTGATGTCCCCTACTGCCATCAGATCAGCCCCTCCATGCCATGTCCCCCACTCCCCCAGTGCCATCTGCCCCTCCCTCAGTGCCTCCATTGCCATCTGCCCCCTCCCCCAGTGCCTCAATGCCATCCACCATGTCCCCCACTCCCCCAGTGCCATCAGATCAGCCCCTCTGTACCATGTACCCCACTCCCACAGTGCCATCTGCCCCTCCATGCCATGTCCCCCTCCCCCAGTGCCTCCATGCCATCCATTGCCATGTCCCCCTCCCCCAGTGCCTCCATGCCATCCATTGCCATCTGTCCCCCTCCCCCAGTGCCTCCATGCCATCCATTGCCATCTGTCCCCCTCCCCCAGTGCCTCGATTCCATCCATGTCCCCCACTCCCCCAGTGCCATCAGATCAGCCCCTCCATGGAATTTCCCCCCAGCACCATCAGCCCTTCTATGCCATTTCCATCCAGCGCCATCAGCTTCTCCATGCCATTTCCATCCATGTCCCCAAGCGCCATCAGCCCCTTCAAATCACTGGTGCCCCCCAACACCCTCCCCCCCCCCCCCCCCCCGGCAGATTCGGGCCCCTGCTAACTTGTACTTACCTTTCCTGGCAGTGCGCTATCATGGAGTTCACAGGAGACGGACCGCATCTTCTTCCCACTTCCCGGCATGCACTGGGCGGGACCTGAAGTCACCCACAGCTTCAGCCAGCACGCAGACGATGTGTGCACGCAAGGCCCTGGCAGCGCAGCGCGGACCGGAGGCAACAGAGCCGTAAGTGAGAGGCTTCTCTTCACTCACGCTCCGTGGTCACGTGATTTAAACGAATCCTCGATACAGGGAAACTGCAGCCAATATTTTTTTTAATAGATTACATCAATCAATCGTTGCAGCCCTAGTTCCATGTAACACCACACATAAACATTGTAAATGGAGTACAGATAATGTAGTAGAGGTTGCATGCAGTTAGGGCTGCAGTAAACGATTATTTTAGAAATTGAGTATTCTATCGATTATTTTTTACGATTTAGGCTACTTTCACACTAGCGTTGTTTTAATCCGGCGTTCAATTCCGACACCGGAACTGCCCGCCGGATCCGGAAAAACGTGTGAAAACGGATTACATTTGAATCCTGATCAGGATTTTGATCACAATGAAAAAATGCATTGGAAAAAACGGATCCGCCATTTATGGACTTTAACTTTTTTTTCACATTTTTCGGGCTTAACATGCAAAAGCCGGATCCGTTTTGACTGAACACACAGTGCCAGATCCGGCGTTAATGCAAGTCAATGGGAAAAAGGCCTGATCCGGCGTTCAGTCAAAGTGTTCAGGCTTTTTGGCCGGAGGTAAAAATACTGCATGCTACGTTTTTCTGAAAAGCCTGATCAGTCAAAAAGACTGAACTGAAGACATCCTGATGCATCCTGAAGGACTGACTCTCCATTCAGAATACATGGGGATAAAACTGATCAGTTCTTTTCCGGATTTGAGCCCCTAGGACGGAACTCAGCGCCGGAAAAGAAAAACGCTAGTGTGAAAGTAGCCTAATCGAGTAATCTAATAACAAAAAACTAAAAGAATGTTTTTCTTTATAGAAACTCATCAGCCCCCCCCCCTCCCAGTACCACCAGCTTGCCCACAGATTCCTAGTCACCAACATTATATATCGATGAAAAAAAAAATATACCATCTCTATATACATGTTACATCTGTCAGCGTATCACATACAACACATTATACTCTCAATACTTTCCATAATGCAACAGTTCTCTCCGAAAGGTCACATTCCTGGAGACGCAGCGCAGCATTATGTACACTGCGTGCAGAATTATTAGGCAAATGAGTATTTTGACCACATCATCCTCTTTATGCATGTTGTCTTACTCCAAGCTGTATAGGCTCGAAAGCCTACTACCAATTAAGAATATTAGGTGATGTGCATCTCTGTAATGAGAAGGGGTGTGGTCTAATGACATCAACACCCTATATTAGGTGTGCATAATTATTAGGCAACTTCCTTTCCTTTGGCAAAATGGGTCAAAAGAAGGACTTGACAGGCTCAGAAAAGTCAAAAATAGTGAGATATCTTGCAGAGGGATGCAGCACTCTTAAAATTGCAAAGCTTCTGAAGCGTGATCATCGAACAATCAAGCGTTTCATTCAAAATAGTCAACAGGGTCGCAAGAAGAGTGTGGAAAAACCAAGGCGCAAAATAACTGCCCATGAACTGAGAAAAGTCAAGCGTGCAGCTGCCAAGATGCCACTTGCCACCAGTTTGGCCATATTTCAGAGCTGCAACATCACTGGAGTGCCCAAAAGCACAAGGTGTGCAATACTCAGAGACATGGCCAAGGTAAGAAAGGCTGAAAGACGACCACCACTGAACAAGACACACAAGCTGAAACGTCAAGACTGGGCCAAGAAATATCTCAAGACTGATTTTTCTAAGGTTTTATGGACTGATGAAATGAGAGTGAGTCTTGATGGGCCAGATGGATGGGCCCGTGGCTGGATTGGTAAAGGGCAGAGAGCTCCAGTCCGACTCAGACGCCAGCAAGGTGGAGGTGGAGTACTGGTTTGGGCTGGTATCATCAAAGATGAGCTTGTGGGGCCTTTTCGGGTTGAGGATGGAGTCAAGCTCAACTCCCAGTCCTACTGCCAGTTTCTGGAAGACACCTTCTTCAAGCAGTGGTACAGGAAGAAGTCTGCATCCTTCAAGAAAAACATGATTTTCATGCAGGACAATGCTCCATCACACGCGTCCAAGTACTCCACAGCGTGGCTGGCAAAAAAGGGTATAAAAGAAGAAAATCTAATGACATGGCCTCCTTGTTCACCTGATCTGAACCCCATTGAGAACCTGTGGTCCATCATCAAATGTGAGATTTACAAGGAGGGAAAACAGTACACCTCTCTGAACAGTGTCTGGGAGGCTGTGGTTGCTGCTGCACGCAATGTTGATGGTGAACAGATCAAAACACTGACAGAATCCATGGATGGCAGGCTTTTGAGTGTCCTTGCAAAGAAAGGTGGCTATATTGGTCACTGATTTGTTTTTGTTTTGTTTTTGAATGTCAGAAATGTATATTTGTGAATGTTGAGATGTTATATTGGTTTCACTGGTAAAAAAAAATAATTGAAATGGGTATATATTTGTTTTTTGTTAAGTTGCCTAATAATTATGCACAGTAATAGTCACCTGCACACACAGATATCCCCCTAAAATAGCTAAAACTAAAAACAAACTAAAAACTACTTCCAAAAATATTCAGCTTTGATATTAATGAGTTTTTTGGGTTCATTGAGAACATGGTTGTTGTTCAATAATAAAATTAATCCTCGAAAATACAACTTTCCTAATAATTCTGCACTCCCTGTATATTATATCTATGTGCATGTATACAACAAACATACACACGTGGATCCCCGTCACATATAATACAGTACATGCCGTACCAGCAATGACATGGTGAAGGAGGTCTCATTATAGGGGAACTATCCAGTCAGTATGGTGGATCCTGGACACCGGGGGCGCCCCTCTCTACATGACATATAGAGCAATAATTTCCAGATATATTATTGGGGAGTGGGCTGGGGACCCTATGGCAATCATATACAGGGCCCTCTGTCTACATGACATATTAAGCAATAATATAATTTTTATATATTTCCTGGGTGTCCTATGGCAATCTAACACAGGGCCTCCTGTGTACATGACATAATATATTTTCCATATAGTTTTCGGGGGGCACTATGGCAATCTAACACGGGGCCCCTAGAATGCAGGATGTGGAATATAAAGAAATTATTTGCATACATTTATTTGGGGACCCCTAACATTAAACAGGTTGAATGTAAACCAGTTTGCACACCAGTACATTGGGGGGAGCTAAGGACCCCACAGCTGACATGATCCCCCCCCCCCCAGTCTATGCAGACAGAACCTAATGCACTGTCTTGTGTACATAAGGGCCCCTGCAGGTGAGGGCCCCCATGATCCAGTGCGCACATATAACGGCTAAAGACTCACCAGTCGGTGTGGGGGTCATCTACCACCAGCAGAACACGAGGCTTCCCCCCGGGGCCCCCTGCTCCCCCAGACCGGCCGAGGCAGTCGTCTGTTTGACCACGTTGGTGATAGAGGAGAAGCCCCCCGCCATCTGTGCCCCGCTCTGCCTGCTCCTGTCCAGCCCAGTGGATGGGGGCGGCTGGGGGGGCTCGGGGCACTGCAGGTCGGTCATGTAGCCATTGGGGAGGTTGGCGAAGAAGCTGCTGTCCGACAGCCGGTGGGTGCAGCGTGGTACGAGCTGGCAGGTGACCACAGAGTGGTGAGTAATAGCAAGCCCTTCACACCCGCTCTGTGGTCACATGACACAAACGAATCCTCGATGCAAAAAATTTGCATCGAGGATTTTTTTGTGTCGAATTACTCGATTCAATCGAGTTATTGTTTCAGCCCTACATGCAGTCCTATGTTACACCACAAATAACAGTGATAACAGATAATTTAGCAGATAACCAATGCAGTCCTATGTAATACCACATATAACGAACATTGATAACTGAGTACAGATTATGTAGTAGATGTTAACTGCAGTCCTATGTAACACCACAAATAACACAGTGATAACTCTCCGAGTACAGATAATGTAGTAGATCAGATGAGACCTGCAGTCCTGTGTAACGTCAAAGATAACAGATAACTGAGTACAGATAATGTAGTAGATGTCACATGCAGTCCTATGCAACACCACAGAGAACACACAGTGATAACTCTCCACATACGGATAATGTAAGTAAATGTTAAGCTGGTCATACATTTTAATGTTGGCCAAACCTGCCAATTTTGGCGGGACCAGCTAACGTCCATGGGTGCCTTCTGACGGTAGGTAGCTGGATTTCAACATGCCCAATCCTTTTGTTTACAGGGAGGTTGTCTGGCAGCATCTTGCTCCACTCTCCCCATTCAGTGCCTCTGTATGTAGGAGGGAGGGAATTAGCTGCAGGATAACAAATAAGTGTTGGGCTGGCTGTGATCAGAAATATACGGTCAGTTTTACCTGCAGTCCTATGTAACATCACAGATGATACACTAGCTCAAATGATAAACTATGTAGTTAGGGACATACAATATATCTCTGGTGCTCTTGGTATGGAGATCGAAATACAGTATTAAACCTCATAGGATTCAAGATTTCTGCTTGCTATCATTCAACGGGAAACTTCATTGTATATTTTCAGTGGAAACAAAAAAATTATAAAAAAAAAAATACTGCAGCACTCCTACCAGCCACTGCATATGTGGTATAAATCCAAAGGTGTTCAACTGGCATGGTCCAGATGACACCAAGTAGGACAGCACACACTAACGTAGATGCAGTAATTGCGCAAAACCGTTTTGAGGCTTCAGTGGCAATGTTTCAGGCTATCAAGTCCTCTATCAAGCCTGAAGGATGTAAAATGGGACCTGCTTTGCTTGTTTCTTCAGAGACCGCAGGTCCTGACATATCTTTCAGGTTTGATAAAGGGTTTGGTTTCCCTGAAATATTGCTATGTTTTGGTCCCGGGGTCTCAAAAATGGTGTTGCACGATTACTAATGGCAAGTCACACGACTATTTTCAGTCCGCATCCGAACCGCATTTTTTGTGGATTGCACGCAGACCCATTCATTTCAATGGGGCCACAAAATATGTGTACTCCACACCGTGTGCTGTCCGCATCTGTATGTCCATTCTGCAGTCCCGCAAAACAGGACAAGAATAGGCAATGGGGCCCCCACGAAAAGTGCGGAATGTGCAGGATGCACAAGGACCGCACCTGTATTTTGCAGATCCGTGATTTGGGGACCACAAAATGGATGCGGTTGTGTAAAGCGACCCTTAGTGTGTGCTGTGTTAACTTGATACATTCTGGACTAATTTGTCCATAGTTATGTAATGGACACAGTAAGGCAGGTCTAGTTACTAGACAGAGCTCTGATGGTGATACCCGACTTAGTGGTCTTTGGTGCGTCCAAAAGCTGCAAGTCCTAGTGGTCTACTAGTAAAATAAGTGCTAAATCATTACTGCTTGTTAAAGGCGGCAGGGTTTGAAATTAGCAGACAGCAGCCCAGCCAAGTGGCAGCCGCTATGTTGAGCATTAAAGGGGCTGTCTCACTTCAGCAAATGGCATTTATCATGTAGAGAAAGTTATTACAAGTCACTTCCTAATGTATTGTGATTGTCCATATTGCCTCCTTTGCTGGCCTGATTAATTTTTTCATCACATTATACACTACTCATTTCCATGGTTACGACCACCCTGCAATCCAACACTGGTGGTCGTGCTTGCACACAATAGGAAAAAGCGCTGGCCTCTCTGGTGGCCGGGACCGCGGGAGCGCACATAGGCTAGTGCTTTATTTTATAGCGTGCAAGCATGACCACCTCTGCTAGATTGCAGGGTGGTCGTAACCATGGAAACGAGAAGTGTGTGATGTGATGGAAAAGAATCCAGACAGCAAAGGAGGCAATATGGATAATAACAATACATTAGTAAGTGGCTTGTATTAATATTCTCTACATGATAAATGCTATTTACTCTTGTGAGACAACCCCTTTAACTTAATAACCATATTGTAATGAGCCATACACCCGTGTGTCCATCACCAATACAGGAGTCTGGTTCACTTGATGCCAAATGAGAAAGCAAAATTTAACAAGGTGACGAGGGAAAGGCTGAGCCCACGTTAAACCCAGTGCAGCCACTTTTAAGGGTTTACCACAATTGCATTCTGCCTCTGATAGCGTTACCACCACTACAACCTGGCGAACATCTCGTCCAATGTATTCTTACATCTGCTGCTGGGAGATGATGTGAAATCACACAGCCAAGTCCAGACTGTGGCTCACGAGCCTTGGGGGGAAAACCTGCCCTGCTCTCATCGGGAAATGAAGGGGGGGAGGGGGCTGCACTGAAACAAGACACTAGTCAGAACCATGCAAGGGAGACCACCTGAGAGGCACCAAGATGATGGAGGAGTGGGGGCTGGATGATGGCACAATCACATATCACAACAGTAAAATAAAATCTAATCTCCAGAGACAGTGCTGTTAAGCTACAGTTTTTTTGGTTCCATTTAAATAGGCTGATGACTGGGAGAATGATCATTGCCCCATGTAAACATGCCCAGTGATCTGTTAAATGAGCAAACGCGGGCATAAGAAAAACAAAAAGCAAAAAAAACATCTGTTGTCGGCAGCAGATTGCTCCATGCATGTGCAATCAACAATAATTAAACTGTATAAGCCTCATAGATTGCACTAACGAAAGTTTAGTCACATACAATACCATTGAATCCTTCAAGTAAATAAACCAGTGCCCGATCATCCATCGGCCAGATGAGTATAATGAGGATGAACAGGAAAAGAAGCGGCCACATCCAGTTGGGACCCAGGCAGAAGAGCCTGCAGCGCGGTCAGTGCAGCAGAGACCGCAGCATCGGGAACTAGGGAGGGTAAGTACTATCTAAAAAAGAGGTTCCCTTCACAACATACCCTATTTCGACAAAATGTCTGGAGAACCCCTTTAAGCCTACATACTGTCTCCTGAGCCATTGTATCTAAGGGTGCTGCCACATGTTCAAGTTTTTTATGCAGTTTTCGAAGCCAACACCAAGAGTGGAAAATAATAGGCCAGATACAACTTCTCCTCTTCTTGTAATTTACTCCTGGTTTTGCCTTCAAAAACTGCATAAAAAAACTGAATGTGTGTCCGTACCCTAGGGATATGTGTGACACTGGTTGCTAAGCCACTTTATCTAAGGCTAGTTTCACACTAGCAATAAAATCTTCCATCAGACTGTTCCAGCAAAGGAACAGCCTGCTGGAGTTCAACGTGTTTGGCATAGCTGGAAAGGGCCGGAGCACCGCCAGGCCCCATTGACTGTAACAGGACCCAGCCTGTTTCTGGCATTAGTGCCGGGATTCGGCTGGACAAATACAGCTGTAAGCAGTGGTTTTTGTCCAGCCGAATCCCAGCACCAATGCCGGAAAAGATCCAGATCCCGGCCGGCTCCCACTGTAGTTAATGGGCTCCGGGGGGAGAGTTAGTATCTGGCTATGCCGGATACAATGAACTCCGACGGGCTGTTCCTCTGCTGGAAAACAGCCTGCCGGAAGATTAAAAAAAAAAAAGTAAATTAGATCCTGCTGGAAGATTTTAGTGCTAGTGTGAAAGTAGCCTAAGCTTATCAAGTGTGATACTTTCTACTGAGCCACTGTATCTAAGCCTGCCCGCAGAATCATTGTATCTAAGGCTACTTTGAAACTGGCTATTTTGGCTTTCCGTTTGTGAGATCCGTTCAGGGCTCTCACAAGCGGTCCAAAACGGATCAGTTTTGCCCTAATGCATTCTGAATGGAAAAGGATCCGCTCAGAATGCATCAGTTTGCAGCATTTTGGTGTCCATCTGACGAAACTGAGCCAAACGGATCCGTTCTGACACACAATGTAAGTCAATGGGGACGGATCCGTTTTCTATGACACAATCTGGCACAATAGAAAATGGATCCGTCCTCCATTGACTTTCAATAGTGTTCGAGACGGATCCGTCTTGACTATGTTAAAGATAATACAAACTGATCCATTCTGAACAGATGCAAACGTTTGTATTATCTGAACTGATCCGTCTGTGCAGATCCATGACGGATCCGCACCAAACACGAGTCTGCTGAGCTGCTTTATCTAAGTCTATCTTATGTGACACTGTGTTGCTGAGTCGCATTATCTAAGCCTATCATGTTTAATAGTGTGTATCTAAGCTAATCATGTGTGCTACAGTGCTGCTGAGCAGCTGTATCTAAGCCTAACCATGTGCTGAGCCAGTGTAACTAATCCTGTCATGTAATAGTGGGTTCACTTGCAGAACATAGCAGTTGAACAGATAAGCTTGATGGTTGCAGGTAACATTAGGTGATACAACACACAAGAACCTAAAAGGGAGCCTGTCACCTCCTTAAGGCCTCATGCACACGAACGTTGTTTGGGTCCGCATCCGAGCCGCATTTTTTGTGGCTCGGATGAGGACCCATTCACTTCAATGGGGGGTGGCTAAAGATGCAGACAGCACTCCGTGTGCTGCCCGCATCCGTTGCTCCGTTCCGTGGCCCTGCAAAAAAATAAAATAAATAGAACATGTCTTATTCTTGTCCGTTTTGCTACTTGCTGAACTGACACAACCCCTTTAAGTATCAACTTAGTGTGGCTCCCGGCTGCCCTAATGCTGCTCAGTAGGCATGAGCGAATCAGTACCTCGGTACCGAAGCCGGCTTCGGATTCCTGTTTTAAAATGTTGTAAAATCGAAGCCCGAAGTTATTCACTTAACGAATTTTGCCTCGCTGCAGCACATACATTTTAATCCCGTTTTGAGACAGGTCTCCGTACAGCATTAAAACAATGTTTAGGAACGAATCGACTTCGGATCTTGGATCTGAAGCTCGATTCGCTCACCCCTACTGCTCAGTGTGGCATAACCCTCACACAGCGATGACGTAAGTGCATCTTCCCACAGAGCTGAACTCTCTCCCAGCCTACACTGTGAATGTGTCTCTCAGTCTCTCAATGTTGGCGACTCTCAGGGCTGAAGGCACACAGGTAACACTCTGGCCTTGCTGCGCTGTACCGCTCTGGCATTTATAGACCTCTGTCTCAACCACAGGAGTCCCACTGCATAGCTTCTACTCAGGCACGCAGTCATGTGCTCCAGCATCCACCTCTTTTGTGGACAAGCATTGGCCTGCTACCCCAGTCCACAACAGGCTCCTCGTACGGTCTCTCCTCTGCACGCTGCCTCCTTGTGCAGCACTTCAGCCCAACAATGCACACATCTCTGTCAGTGCCGGGCTCTTCCTGGGCCCACGCTGACACTAGCACCTCCTCCGGCAAGCTAGCAGCTAGCCAGGAAACTACCATTCCTGTTGCTCAGCTACTCTGACAGAGTAATGCTCTGCTGAACCGTAGTATCCAATCCTACCATGGTAGTACTGTCTGCTGGGATACTGTATCTAAGCCTATCATGTGTGATACTGTGATGAGCCCTGTATCTCAATCTTGTGTGATTCAGTCTGCTGAGCCACTGTCTCAAACAACCAGCTGTATACAGACACAGGAAACAGTGGAAGATTGTACCCAGTTTTCAGCAGGAAGTGTGATGCGCACATTACAATCCCTTCCTCTGTGCAGCCATTTCTTAGATCAAATAGCTTCAGCTGAAAACAGAATACATTTTATCGGTGAACATTTCCAGCGTAACTCCACTGCTCTTCAAATATAGTTATATATTGCTTTTGTGACATTACTACTTTCATAATGTAAGATATATACATAGCTATAACATCACTGCCCTCATAATATGTTATATTTTACAGCTGTGACATCACTACTGTCATAATATAAGTTATATGTTATGGCTGGGACATCACAACTTTCCTAAAATAAGTGTTTTTTTTTATATATATATATATATATATATATATATATTGATTTAACTGCTAACATAATATAAGCTATGTATTACTTCTGTGACATTGCTACTATCCTAATATAAGTTATACACCACAGCTTTTAGAAGTTCTATATTATGGCTATGACATCACAGCCCTCATAATATGTTCTATTTTACAGCTGTGACATCACTACTCTCCTACTATAAGGGTACTTTCACACTTGCGTTGTGAAGATCCGGCAGGCAGTTCCATCGCCGGAACTGCCTGCCAGATCCGGAAATCCGTGTGCAAACGGAGAGCATTTGTAGAAGGAACCGGATGCGGATCCGTCTAACAAATGCATTGAAACACCGAATCCGTCTCTCCGGTGTCATACGGAAAAACGGATCCGGTATTTATCTTTTTCCAAATTTTTTTGCATTTTTAAAGGTCTGCGCATGCGACTGAAAGACCGGATCCGATTTGCCGGAACACTTGGCATTAATGCATTTCAATGAAAAATAATGCCAGATCCGGCACTCCGGCAAGTGTTCCGGAATTTTGTACGGAGAAAATACCGCAGCATGCTGATCAGTTTTTCTTCCAGTATTGAGCCCCTAGGACGGAACTCAATACCGGAAAACATTAAAAAGAGGACCCTTTTCTGTTTTGACATAGGCTAATTATGGTATTACCTTGTAGGACAGCCCCCACTGATGCCATGGGTGTATTTTTTTTAAACCCCCCTCCCGTTCATCCGCTGTGGCCCGCCGATGATTTGGTGCGCTGTATTATAATTAGCATTAAAGTCGCAACGGGGAGGAGACTCAGTCTTCTGCTGTGGACGTCTCCTTCTCCTTGGCTGTGAGTGCGATCCAATCAGAGCGGAACGCTCACAGTCAGGGACAAGGAGCGAGATTCACACAGCGGACGAACGGGTTTTTTAAAAAAATAAAAAAAATAAATACACCCATGGCATCAGTGGGCCCTACCATAATTAGCCTATGTCAAAACTGATGAAAGGTCCTCTTTAATGCAAGTGTGAAAGTACCCTAAGGTTACTTTCGCACTTGCGGCAGAAGATTCCGGCAGGCAGTTCAGTCGCTGGAACAACCTGCCGGATCCGTCAAAACGTATGCAAACTGATGGCATTTGTCAGACTGATCAGGATCCTGATCTGTCTGACAAATGCATTGAAATGCCGGATCCGTCTCTCCGGTGTCATACGGAAAAACGGATCCGGTATTTATCTTTTTCACATTTTATGCGGTCTGAGAATGCGCAGACCGCAAAAACGGATCCGTTTTGCCCGAACACTCTGGGCCGGATCTGGCATTAATGTATTTCAATGGGAAAAAATGCCAGATCCAGGATTCCGGCCAGTGTTCCGGAATTTTGGATGGAGATAAAACCGCGGTATTATCTCCGTCCTGAAAAGGCAAAAAGACTGAACGACATCCTGAACGGATTGCTCTCCATTCAGAATGCATGGGGATAAAACTGATCAGTTATTTTCCGGTATTGAGCCCCTAGGACGGAACTCAATGCCGGAAAAGAATAACGCTAGTGTGAAAGTACCCCAAGTTATACATTACGGCTACGACATCACTACTCATGTAAAATAGGTTATGCATTACAGCTGCGAGAGCACTACTCTCCTAATATGGCCTCATGCACAAATTTTCTTTTCCACATTTCTTTTGGAGTGGATGCGGACTCCTTCATTTCAATGGGGACACAAAAAATGTGGACAGCACACTGTATGCTGTCCACATCTGTATGTCTGTGCCGCAGTCTTACAAAAAAAATAACATTTTTACATGTCCTATACTTGTCCAAGTACTTGTCTAAGTTATATTATGAGAGCAGTGATGTCACTGCTGCAATATTTAACTTATATAGTTATTGCGGATGTGATATCAGTGTAGCCATAATATAATTGTTAAGTTATTACAGATGTGACATCAGTGCCCTCCTAATATAAGCGATATACTACAGTTGTGACATCACTGCTCTCCTAATATAAGTTATATATTAGGACTGGGAAAGTGAAAGAAATGTCAGAAGAAACGTCACGATGGTGGTCAGTGCAACAGTTACTCCATTCCTGTGACTTCCCCACTTTTTTTTGCTGCATCCTCACGCCAAGGTGGTGCTCTATATATCATTATAGCTTATTAATCCATACAAAAAAAGATAAAGTCCACATGGCACTCACCAGACTGTAAAAACTTCTTTATTCCAACTTACAGGTTCATGAAAACATATTGGCGACGGCCGTTTTGTGCTAGTATGCACTTCGTCTGGCCTATGCACTCACGTGTGTCACACCCCTTATAAGAACTTGATTGAAACCTAAATCACATACATAATTACAACACAAAACATATCGGCACTTCAAATAAGGGTTAAAAATGTGCATCCTTCTCCATAAAACAGTTCTTATTTTTAACTATTCACCTCTGCCATCATTTAAGTTATAGGAACACATTTTACCCTCCATTATTCAAGTTATAGGAACACATTTTACCCTATCAGGACAAAGCCATTTTTTATCTTCGTGACCAAGAGTAATTTTGTAAATCATGTCACATGTGTTAATAACTTTGGAATGCTTTTACGGTACTTATCCAAGCCATTCTGAGACTATTTTCTTGTGACACATCGTGCTTGATATTAGGGTTAAATTTGAGTCAATACGTTTAACCTTTATTTTATTTTTAAAAATCCTAAATTTACAGATTTTTTTTAAAAATTGCTATTTTCTAAAGCTGAATTTCTACACATTAAAGACAAATAGTTATACCTCATAGAGATTATTAATTAACATTCCCCATATGTCTACTTTATGTTGGCATCATTTTGTAAATGTCATTTTATTTTTTTAGGACATTAGAAAGCTTAGAATTGTAGAAGCAATTTTTCAAATTTTAAGGACCAATTCAGTTGTGAAGTCACTTTGAGGGTCTAACATAAAAAAGAGACCACCCATAAATGACGCCATTTTAGAAACTACATTACACAAGACTGATTTTACAAACTTTATTAACCCTTTAGGTGTTTCACAAGAATTAAAAGGAAAATGGAAGTGAAATTAACATTTTTCCTATTTGTGTGGATTTTTCATTTTAATAAATTTTTTCTTATAATACAGCAAGGGTTAACAGCAAAGCAAATATTTATTACCCCGATTCTGCAGTTTACAGAAACATCCTATATGTGATCATAAATCTCTACATAGGCACACGACAGGGCTCAGAAGGGAAAGAGCGCCAAATGGTTTTTGGAAGGCATATTTTGCTGGAATGGTTTTCGGGTGCCATTTCACATCTGAAGGGACCCTCAGGTACCCCTAGAAAGTAAACCCGCAAAAAGTAAGTAATTTTGGAAACTAAACCCCTCAAGGAATTTATCGAGGGGTGAAGTGAGCTCTTTGACCCAATAAGCGTTTCATAGAATTTAGAAACACTTGGCTGTGAAAATTAAATATTACCGTACATTTTTTATTTTTTTTTAACTCTTTTTATTAAAAGAGAATGACACAAGTATGGCATACATGTAGCAATGTGATGGCCCACGCAGGGGCGCCTCAGAAATACCAAGAGAACAGTGATACATAAAGACATTGACATTTATCAGGACTCTAGCATGTAAAAGGACATGTTCTTAACCCTGACAGCATACAATATTCACAGAATAGACAAATCACACACATAAATGCTCCAACATTAACATCAGTGATAACAGTGCTATAAAGTATCTGAATATTGGTTCGAAGATCAATGTGACCCGTCAGCTGTCGAGTGCAGACGCGATGAGTGTAAGGTGAGAGGAGAGGCACACCAGTCACCCCAGACTTTATCAAATTTTTGTGGACACCCCCTATGCTTATACACAATGTTCTCCATGGAGACTGCGTGGTTCACAAGAGTGAGCCATTGTCCCTTCGAGGGGGGGAAATCTCCCATCCATCTTATGGCAATTGCCTTTCTAGCTAGAAATAGTGTTTCCGCTAAGAAGATTCTATGGTAGTGTGACCACGACTCTTCATCAATGACTCCCAGAATGCACATCTTGGGGCATAACGGCAATGTCACAGGAACCATAGTTGCGAGGACCTCCAGAACTGAAATCCAGAACTGTCGAATGAACTCACAATCCCACATCATATGCCAAAAATTGGCTCCAACAGCATCGCATCTATGGCACCTGGAGTGGCTAATCCTGCCCATCTTTTGAAGTCTGGTGGGCGTGAGATAGCTACAATCAAGGATAAAAAGCTGGATCATCCTATTATTTATAGAGAGTGATACCTTAGTCGGAGCCATTAATGCCTCCTCCCAATCCTCAGAAGACAAAGATGGTATTAGCAACTTCATCTGCCCTCAACGGCCAACGGGGCCACCAGCAAGCGGCAGTCCAACAAGTGTGTATATAGCGCTGAGACTATGCCTCTCGGGCCTTGCGATTTTAAAACCCCTATGATAGGGTATTTAGAAATACTCCTGTTATCACCTCTGAATCGGGCCTGTAGTGCATGTCTCAATTGGAGGTACCTGAAGAAAAGAGTACGGGACACCTGAAACTTATCCTGAATCTGGGAGAATGATCTAAGCTGCCCGCTCTCTTATAGATCGCCCAAAGTGAGTATAACATGCCTCTTCCAGTCAGACACCCTCCAGCTTTACCAGATGTGGGAACATACAGTTATCCCATACGGGGACTTCACTTGGCAAATCCGTGTAGGAATTTAACTTGGATGCCTGCCATATCTGATGGGCTAGCTTATGTACTGGGAGAAGACCCTTTTGAATATGGCGAGATCCCTCCAGAACGGGCCACAGCGTGGGGACTTGCAAATATTCGTGCAGGTAGCATTCTGCTTTTGGGCTTGGGGCATCGGTTACCCAATATCTCAGAAATCTAAGTTGACTTGCAATATAATAACGAAAGAAGTCTGGAAGGGAAGCTCCTCCCTGTAGCCTCGGCCTCTGTAAAACTGACAGTGAGAGTTTCCTCCTAGATTTACCCCATACAAAGGAGGCTATAATAGCATGGATACGTTTAAAAAATCCCCTGGGGACTGGCGTACAGGCGTGGGACAGCAAGTATAAACCCTTGGGCAAGAGTACCATCTTTACCAGATTCAATCTACCCATAACCGACAAAGGGAGGGTCTCCCATGTTTTAACCTTATCTTGGAATATGGTCTCTAAGGGTTCAATATTCAATACATAGGAGAGTTGGGGCTCTTTAGTGATTATTACCCCTAAGTATTTAAACCTATCAACTACAGGCAGGTTGTTTTGACAACTAGGCCAATCATGGTTCCAGAGTGGCATGATGGCAGACTTGCCCCAGTTTATGTGCAGCCCGGAGTATTGCCCAAAGCGCTCTATGATTTCAATAGCTCTTAGTAGAGATACTTCCGGTTCCGACATAAAGAGGATCAAGTCGTCTGCATACAGTCCAATCCTGTCTTCCCTATCTCCCTCGCAGACACCTGTATAAACCTGGTCCTGTATAAATCTAATGGCCAGATGCTCTATGGCAATTGCAAACAGCAAAGGCGAGAGCGGGCATCCCTGCCTCGTGCCTCTGAGTAAGGGGAACCTATCAGAGTGGGAACCGTTCAGTTGGATGCTAGCAGTGGGTTTTTTATATAATATTTCAATCCATTTAATGAATTTAGGACCGAAGCCAAAGCTGCCCAGCACTGCAGTCAAAAAGGGCCATTCCAACGAGTCGAAAGCCTTGGCCGTGTCCAGTGAGGCTAGAGCTCATCTCTCCTTCTTAGCTACCCCCAGCTGCGCAATTACTTGAGCCCTCCTAATGTTGTCTGATGTGGACCTTCCAGGCATGAAGCCCGACTGATCAGAGTGAATTATTGACGTGATGACCTTATTCAATCTATTGGCTATAATTCTGGTCAGGATTTTATAGTCCAAGTTTAAAAGTGAAATTGGACGATAAGATCCACATTCCAATGGGTCCTTGCCAGGCTTCAAGATCACAACAATGGATGCATCATACATGGAATCTGACAAGGAGCCACGGGAGTGCGCCGCTCGGTACAGGTTCAGTAATTGAGGGTTTAGATTTTCCCCATACTTAGAATATACCTCTACCAGGATGCCATCTGGGCCTGGGGCTTTCCCTGTCGGTAGGTCCTTAATGGCTCTCTCCACTTCCTCTAATGTAATATCCTCCTCCATAAGACCCTTATCTAGGTCCATTACCGTACATTTTTACATGAAAATGTCACTTTATCCCCAAATTTTTCATTTTCACAAGGGGTAACAGAAGAAAATGAACCCCACAGTTTGTTACCCATTGCCTCCCGAATACGGCAACATCCTATATGTAGTTGTAAACTACTGTATGGGCAGACAGCAGAGTTCAAAAGGTAAGGAGCAGTATGTGCATTTTCTAACATGGAATTTGCTGAAATTGTTTGCAAGAGCCATAAGTTTTTAATTTTTTCTTGACTGAGCTGTGTGAGAGCTCATTTTTTGTGGGACGGGCTGTAGTTTTTATGGGCACCATTTTTGATCGCTTTTTATTTCATTTCTTTTAGGAAGTGAGGCGAGCAAAAATTGCAATTGTGTAAGTTTTTTTAAATTTTTTATAGGGTTCTCCATGTAGTATATTTGATATGATTTATGAAATTTATTCTATCGGTTGGTTACAATTGTGGCAATACCAAATTTATATTGTTGTTTTCATGTGTTTACTTTTATAATCATATAATCATTTTTTATTAAAAAAATCTCTCTTTTTTTTGCATTGCCATATCTAAGGCCCATGACTTTATTTTTCTGTCAACATTTTAACATTGTTGTGTGAGGGTTTTTTTTTTTGTGGGATGGGCTGAAGTTTTTATTGGTACCATTTTGGGGAACATATGACTTTTTGATCATTTTTTATTTGATTTTTGGGAGGTGATGTGTTGACAAATTTACAATTCTCTGTTTATTATTTTTATTTTTTATAGAGTTCTCCATGAGGGATATTTGATATGATAACTTTGTTCTGTGGGTTGATACAGTTATGGCGATACCAAATCCTGGAGCCAGCAACCTCCGGCACTCCAGCTGTTGTGAAACAGCCAAGCAAGGCATACTGGGAGTGCCATAGGTTGCTGATCCCTATCCTAGACGTACTTAAGATCCTCTCTGCAAATAAGTACAAAATCTAAATTGGCCACAATGGTGATTGCCCTCTGGCAATGTACTTCGTAGCCAGCTGTACCCTCCATCCACCTTCTTTTCATATCATCTTTTCACCAAAATATCACGTACGTCTAAAGTAGATTAATGATTGCTGACTTGCAACTTCTGATAACGAAGGATCATTTTCCAATTCATGCCAATTTTTTCTGATGGAAACTCTAATAATATCAGACTATACTGGAAAGAAAATGCAAACTGTCTGTTCTGTTTTTCTTATTTATATTAGTTTTTAATAAAGACTTATGATTTTTGGCCCACGCTCTTTCTAGGGACTGTTTTATTAATTTCTGAGGATATCCCCTCATCCTTGATCATGCACTTAGTGACTCTGCCTGTATCTCGGTCTTCACCATTAATTCTGCGCAAGGGCAAAAATTGTCCGTATGGAAGAGATTGTTTCACATACTCTGGGTAAAAGCTGTCGTATCTGAGTAGTGAGTTCATAGCTGAAGGTTTCCTAAATTCCCTAGTGTGAATACACCCCTCCTTAATCTCAACATCCAAAAATTGCAGGGTGTTACCCCCAAACTGTGACGTAAACTACATATTCATGTCATTCTCATTCACAAACTCCATGAATTCATTTTCTGAACCAGGCCACACGATAAATACATCATCAATATATCTGAGTTACTCTCCGCATAGTTAACAACTGCCTGACCACAGCTCACCCTGCTATGTGAGAGGTCACTGGTTAACCATAAAAACACAATGCATCAAATACGCTCTGCACAGCGTGCATTATAACGCAGGACTACTAGTGGCCGAAACACAGAGCCCCATCACCGGAGAGAATCACTGGGTGCCTTACTGGTGTGATGGGCACCAGTAGTACACAATACCGCTGGTAATACACTGACTGTGGTTGTCTGACGTCAGTCCCATCCTTATTATTTCACATCTGCAAAATCGTGACATATTTTGGAAAATTAGCAAACAAAATATGCCAGCACACTGTTATACAGTCCTGATCAAAGTTTAAGACCACTTGAAAAATGGCAAAAAATCATATTTTACATTGTTGGATCTTAACAAGGTTCCAAGTAGAGCTTCAACATGCAACAAGAAGAAATGAGAGTGAGACAAAACATTTTTTGAGCATTCAATTAATTGAAAATAACAATTAAACTGAAACAGGCTGTTTTTCAGCTGATCAAAATTTTAGGACCACATGCCTTTAACCACCTCAGCCCCCGGTGCTTAAACACCCTGAAAGACCAGGCCACTTTTTACACTTCTGACCTACACTACTTTCACCGTTTATTGCTCGGTCATGCAACTTACCACCCAAATGAATTTTACCTCCTTTTCTTCTCACTAATAGAGCTTTCATTTGGTGGTATTCATTGCTGCTGACATTTTTACTTTTTTTGTTATTAATCGAAATTTAACGATTTTTTTTGCAAAAAAAATGACATTTTTTCACTTTCAGTTGTAAAATTTTGCAAAAAAAACGAGATCCATATAGAAATTTTGCTCTAAATTTATTGTTCTACATGTCTTTGATAAAAAAATAAATGTTTGGGTAAAAAAAAAAATGGTTTGGGTAAAAGTTATAGCGTTTACATACTATGGTACAAAAATGTGAATTTCCGCTTTTTGAAGCAGCTCTGACTTTCTGAGCACCTGTCATGTTTCCTGAGGTTCTACAATGGCCAGACAGTACAAACACCCCACAAATGACCCCATTTCGGTAAGTACACACCCTAAGGTATTCGCTGATGGGCATAGTGAGTTCATAGAACTTTTTATTTTTTGTCACAAGTTAGCGGAAAATGATGATTTTATTTTTTTTTTTCTTTTCTTACAAAGTCTCATATTCCACTAACTTGTGACAAAAAATAAAAACTTCTATGAACTCACTATGCCCATCACGAAATACCTTGGGGTCTCTTCTTTCCAAAATGGGGTCACTTGTGGGGTAGTTATACTTGGCAAAAAATGCCAAGATATTTTTCTCACCCAGCATGGGTATATGTAAAATGACACCCCAAAACACATTCCCCAACTTCTCCCGAGTACGGAGATACCAGATGTGTGACACTTTTTTGCAGCCTAGGTGGGCAAAGGGGCCCATATTCCAAAGAGCACCTTTCGGATTTCACAGGTCATTTTTTTTACAGAATTTGATTTCAAACTCCTTACCACACATTTGGGCCCCTAGAATGCCAGGGCAGTATAACTACCCCACAAGTGACCCCATTTTGGAAAGAAGACACCCCAAGGTATTCCGTGAGGGGCATGGCAAGTTCCTAAAATTTTTTATTTTTTGTCACAAGTTAGTGGAAAATGATGATTTTTTTTTTTTTCATACAAAGTCTCATATTCCACTAACTTGTGACAAAAAATAAAAACTTCCATGAACTCACTATGCCCATCAGCGAATACCTTGGGGTCTCTTCTTTCCAAAATGGGGTCACTTGTGGGGTAGTTATACTGCCCTGGCATTCTAGGGGCCCAAATGTGTGGTAAGGAGTTTGAATCAAATTCTGTAAAAAATGACCTGTGAAATCCGAAAGGTGCTCTTTGGAATATGGGCCCCTTTGCCCACCTAGGCTGCAAAAAAGTGTCACACATCTGGTATCTCTGTATTCAGGAGAAGTTGAGGAATGTGTTTTGGGGTGTCATTTTACATATACCCATGCTGGGTGAGATAAATATCTTGGTCAAATGCCAACTTTGTATAAAAAAATGGGAAAAGTTGTCTTTTGCCAAGATATTTCTCTCACCCAGCATGGGTATATGTAAAATGACACCCCAAAACACATTCCCCAACTTCTCCTGAGTACGGAGATACCAGATGTGTGACACTTTTTTGCAGCCTAGGTGGGCAAAGGGGCCCATATTCCAAAGAGCACCTTTCGGATTTCACAGGTCATTTTTTACAGAATTTGATTTCAAACTCCTTACCACACATTTGGGCCCCTAGAATGCCAGGGTAGTATAACTACCCCACAAGTGACCCCATTTTGGAAAGAAGAGACCCCAAGGTATTCGCTGATGGGCATAGTGAGTTCATGGAAGTTTTTATTTTTTGTCACAAGTTAGTGGAATATGAGACTTTGTATGAAAAAAAAAAAAGCATCATTTTCCACTAACTTGTGACAAAAAATAAAAAATTCTAGGAACTCGCCATGCGCCTCACGGAATACCTTGGGGTGTCTTCTTTCCAAAATGGGGTCACTTGTGGGGTAGTTATACTGCCCTGGCATTTTCCAGGGGCCCTAATGTGTGGTAAGTAGGTAAATGACCTGTGAAATCCTAAAGGTGCTCTTTGGAATATGGGCCCCTTTGCCCACCTAGGCTGAAAAAAGTGTCACACATGTGGTATCGCCGTATTCAGGAGAAGGTGGGGAATGTGTTTTGGGGTGTCATTTTACATATACCCTTGCTGGGTGAGAGAAATATCTTGGCAAAAGACAACTTTTCCCATTTTTTTTATACAAAGTTGGCATTTCACCAAGATATTTCTCTCACCCAGCATGGGTATATGTAAAATGACACCCCAAAACACATTCCCCAACTTCTCCTGAGTACGGCGATACCAGATGTGTGACACTTTTTTGCAGCCTAGATGCGCAAAGGTGCCCAAATTCCTTTTAGGAGGGCATTTTTAGACATTTGGATACCAGACTTCTTCTCACGCTTTGGGGCCCCTAGAATGCCAGGGCAGTATAAATACCCCACATGTGACCCCATTTTGGAAAGAAGACACCCCAAGGTATTCAATGAGGGGCATGGCGAGTTCATAGAAATATATTTTTTTTGGCACAAGTTAGCGGAAATTGATATTTTAAATTTTTTTCTCACAAAGTCTCCCTTTCCGCTAACTTGGGACAAAAATTTCAATCCTTCATGGACTCAATATGCCCCTCACGGAATACCTGGGGGTGTCTTCTTTCCGAAATGGGGTCACATGTGGGGTATTTATACTGCCCTGGCATTCTAGGGGCCCTAAAGCGTGAGAAGAAGTCTGGAATATAAATGTCAAAAAAATTTTATGCATTTGGATTCCGTTAGGGGTATGGTGAGTTCATGTGAGATTTTATTTTTTGACACAAGTTAGTGGAATATGAGACTTTGTAAGAAAAAAAAATAATAATTCCGCTAACTTGGGCCAAAAAAATGTCTGAATGGAGCCTTACAGGGGGGTGATCAATGACAGG
The DNA here is from genome assembly GCF_905171765.1 of Bufo bufo. Lineage (NCBI taxonomy): Eukaryota > Metazoa > Chordata > Amphibia > Anura > Bufonidae > Bufo > Bufo bufo. Next base: position 149,809,612 of record NC_053394.1, read on the forward strand.
GGGGTGATCAATGACAGGGGGGGTGATCAATGACAGGGGGAGTGATCAATGACAGGGGGAGTGATCAATGACAGGGGTGGTGATCAATGACAGGGTGGTGATCAATGACAGGGGGGTGATCAATGACAGGGGGGTGATCAATGACAGGGGGGTGATCAGGGAGTCTATATGGGGTGATCACCACAGTCATTGATCACGCCCCTGTAAGGCTTCATTCAGACGTCCGGATGCGTTTTGCGGATCCGATCCATCTATCAGTGGATCCGTAAAAATCATGCGGACGTCTGAATGGAGCTTTACAGGGGGTTGATCAATGACAGGGGGGTAATCAATGACAGGGGGGTGATCAGGGAGTCTATATGGGGTGATCAGGGGCTAATAAGGGGTTAATAAGTGACGGGGGGGGGGGGGGTGTAGTGTAGTGTAGTGGTGCTTGGTGCTACTTTACTGAGCTACCTGTGTCCTCTGGTGGTCGATCCAATCAAAGGGGACCACCAGAGGACCAGGTAGCAGGTATATTAGACGCTGTTATCAAAACAGCGTCTAATATACCTGTTAGGGGTTAAAAAAAACACATCTCCAGCCTGCCAGCGAACGATCGCCGCTGGCAGGCTGGAGATCAACTCTCTTACCTTCCGTTCCTGTGAGCGCGCGCGCCTGTGTGCGCGCGTTCACAGGAAGTCTCGCGTCTCGCGAGATGACGCATATATGCGTGACTGTGCGCAGCGCTGCCACCTCCGGAACGCGATCCTGCGTTAGGCGGTCCGGAGGTGGTTAAAAGGCCAAATCTGTGCAAAGATGTGGATTCATTGTCATTTTCTGTCAGGTAGTCACACGTTGTGATGGCAAAGGCAAAAATACTCTCCCTTTTTGAACGTGGTCGGGTTGTTGAACTGCATAAGCAGGGTCTCTCACAGCGCGCCATCGCTGCTGAGGTGGGATGCAGTAAGACAGTCATTTGGAATTTCTTAAATGATCCTGAGGGTTATGGAACAAAAAAGGCAAGTGGAAGACCCCAAAAAATGTCACCAGCACTGAGCCGGAGGATCCAATTGGCTGTCCGTCAAGACACTGGGCGATCCTCGACCCAAATTAAAGCACTTACTGGTGCTGACTGCAGCCCCATAACCATCAGACGGCATCTGAGACTGAAGGGCTTCAATAAGAAAAAACATCTTCAAAGACCTCGTCCCCTTGAACGCCACAGAACTGCTCGTTTGTACTTTGCAAGAGAGCACCAAACATGGGATAGTCAAAGGTGAAGAAAGTTTTATTCTCTGATGAGAAAAAAATTTAACCTTGATGGTCCTGATGGTTTCCAACGTTACTGGCATGACAAGCAGATACCACCTGAGATGTTTTCTATGCGCCACAGTGGAGGGGGCGCCATAATGGTCTGGGGTGCTTTTTCCTTCAGTGGAACAATGGAGCTTCAGGAAGTGCAGGGGCGTCAAACGGCCGCTGGCTATGTCCAGATGTTGCAGAGAGCATTCCTCATGACTAAGGGGCCCTCGTCTGTGTGGTAACGACTGGGTTTTTCAACAGGACAACGCTACAGTACACAATGCCCGCAGGACAAGGGACTTCTTCCAGGAGAATAACATCACTCTTTTGACCCATTCTGCGTGTTCCCCCTGATCTAAATCCAATTGAGAACCTTTGGGGATGGGATGGCAAGGGAAGTTTACAAAAATGGACAACAGTTCCAGACAGTAGATGGCCTTCGTGCGGCAGTCTTCACCACTTGGAGAAATGCTCCCACTCACCTCATGGAAACGCCATTTTTGTTTCACTCCCATTTCTTCTTGTTGCATGTTGAAGCTCTACTTGGAACCTTGTTAAGATCCAGCCATGCTAAATATGATTTTTTGCCATTTTTCAAGTGGTCTTAAAACTTTTGATCAGGACTGTATATGCAAACAATAGAACTAGGGATTAGGGATTATTCTGGATTACAGTTGTACTATACACAAAAATGGAAGCTCTTCGCACATATTTTTGATCAAATGTGTCGGGCCCATCTACCATCGTCAAGGTGGCTTCTGCAGATGGCTACCTATCACTAACAGAACTGCCTCTCCTCGGCCTAATGTAGGTCTACATGTAGGGCTATATTTACACTCTGCTCAGAAGCCATGGGCAGATGGGAGGGGAGTGCTTAATCTAAAGGAGGGAGCTACCCTCCAAACACACAGCAAGAAAGTTTAGACTTGCACATCGAAAGTTACAGGTACACATCCATAAAGCTAACATATGGACAGCAAACAAAATATGGCAGCACACTGTTACACATGCAAACAATAGAACTAGGTATTAGAGATTATTCTGAAATACAATGTTACTATACCTATTATACACGAAATATGGAGGCACGAAACATGTTCGGGCCCATCTACCACTGTCAAGGTGCATCTGCAGATGGGTACCTAACACTAGCAGAACTGCCTCTCCTGGGCCTAACCTAAACCTACAATGTTCAGGGCCATGTAGGAATCAGCTACTGTATATTTATACTCTGATTAGAAGCCTTGTTGATGGTAGAGCTTCATTTTTCATGTATAGTACCACTGTAATCCAGAATAATCTCTAATCTCTAGTTCTTTTGTTTGCATGTATAACAGTGTGCTGCCATATTTTGTTTATATGCTAGCTTTATGGTTGTGCTAGTCTAAATTTTCTTGCAATATTTTACAAAGTTGTCAGACAATCTCTCAGGGACAATCTGCAACCTGAGCAGCAGATTTACCTGCATTATACTGGCAGAGCTCCTAACCACTCCCGCCCATCAGATCACCAGGTTCTTCAAACCAAACACCTCTAACTCCATGAGGCATTGGTCACAGACAGAGCAGCAGCCATATTCTCATGGGCATCCTCTCCTCATCACTGGGGTCCCCAAACTACTCTTCCTACTGAATAGTACCTATGCCAGTAATAGATTTTAGTTTTGCACAACTCTTGACCCGATAGATTTTTTTTTTTTTAAAGTGTGCAAAGAAAATAAAATCCCCAAAACACAGCACATGTGAATGTGCCCTGGGGAAACAAGAGGCCCTGCAGGGGGGGAGGGCACAGATGGCACTGGAGACACAACAGTGGGGGGGGTGAAGTGTTGTCTGTACGTGGGCGACAGATCAGAGATGCAAAATACCAAAATGAGATGAAATAAAAATACAGGAACCTAAATTTAGCACACAGCATATACTGGGAAATGGGGCAGACAGGCAGCAAAACGATCTCCTACGCCAAGGGACCCACCCTGCCGTAACTACAGCACCATGACAAGAGATATGTCATAGGGTTATAATACCACTGAAAATGCTGCTGCTGGGTGACATCACTGGATCTGCATAATCCTGTGTTGATGCCACTAAAATGACTGTACCGCACATACAGTATTCCCAGTCCTGGTTGGCTGAGGAAGGAAGATGAGAACCAGGACACAGAATGGAATAGATTTACATGGTTGTTTTTTTTTTTTTCTGCGGTGGTGGGGAACCATTAGACATTCTGTCTCCATGCCTGGGTCTGGTCATTAACTACAGATTCTGTATGGAGGAGAGCTGTCAATCAAAGTGTATATTACTACAATGCAATGGTGAACCCTTTCCTGCAGTGGTCAAGCAGCTCCCATGTGGCCCAAATTACAATGTCTGGGAGTATTTACTTAAGATGAGAAAGTTTTTATTTCCCTGTTTTAACCTGGAAAAAATAAATAAAAATGGAACAATAATGATGATGATGGGTTTCATTACAAGAGCAGTGTCGTCCCTTTTATACTCGGTGTTCATGTTTTAGGCCCTGGGAGTGTCTGTGACTACTCTCAAGATACTTGTTAACCAATTACTTCCCAAATAAATACTATACTGCGAATGCCATATTGAAAATGTCAGCAAATTTCTACTAGACCTTGGTTTTTGATTTCCTCACCATTTTCAAGATCTTTGCTTGGTTTCAATGAATGTGAACAGATATTTTTTTATTAAGAAACCTGTACAGGCCCTACTACTTCTGAGAGCTGATGATTTACTACTGTATCCAGTAGGGTTGCACCAGTTATCGAATGATCAATACCCAATCAATACTATTGTACCCGAATCTATATGATACTGGGATTTGCCATTACCGATACTAGGCTGCACTACTGCTACTGCTCTCAGCAGGCACCATGTTCTCCTCAGCAGCACAGTGGAGAAGTAGGGAGTCTCTCCCTCTGCACTGTGCCGGCGCTGCCACCAATGACAAGAGAGGGGAAGAGAAGGGGAGGGGCTGTGCTCACTGCGCCACCAATGATTATAATTTATAATAGTGGGGTTGGGGGCGAAGTGCCCCTGCCGCCACCAATGAAGATAACTAACCCATTAATCAGGGGCGTACATAGAAATCATGGGGCCCCATAGGAAAACTCAGAATTGGGCACTTCCCCCAATAAAAAGTACAATTATTAAAGCTGATTAGTGAAGGTGTGGGGTTTTGCAGTGATATTGATGAAGAAAATCGGAATAAAGGCTCATGCACACGACTATGTATTTTGCGGTCTGCAAAAAATACGGATGCTGTCTGTGTAATATCCATGTTTTTTTTTGGGGGGGGTAACCATTGTAACAATGCCTATTCTTGTGTGGAAAACAGTGCGGGCTATGGAACAGACATACAGATGTAGAGAGCACACAGTGTGCAGTCCACATTTTTTGCAGACCCATTGAAATGAATGGGTCCGCATTCTATCCGCAAAAAAAAGGATCAGACATGGAAACAAAATACATTTGTGTGCATGAGCCCTAATTGAGAAGTTTATTTAGTGGATACTTTTGCTTTCTTTAAACACTCTTTTAAATTTTATGTGTATTATTTATTATGTTTGCAATGTTCAAACAGGGCATCGTAAGGGTTAAAATGGTGTAATTGGAACTAGCTCCAGTCCTGACAGTTGAAGCAGTGTGTTATACCAACAGCTGATGGCGCAGGCTCATTTTTGAGCCTTCACCATCACAATGCTGTACATAGAAGAGCAGGAAGAATTTTTTTTATTATATATATACCGTATTTTTCGCCCCATAAGATGCAATTTTTCCCCCCAAAAGTGTGGGGGGGGGGATGGAAGTGAGTCTTATGAGGCGAATGCTGCCATTTTTACATCGCTAACACTGATACATCGCCGGCTGCGATGCTGCACAGCGCAGCGATTTATCAGCGGGGAGGGAGGAGGGGCTGGAGGCCGGGGACTCGCGGTGGGGCCCGGTGTAGTCACTGTACTCTTACACTGGGCCCCGCCACTAACAGCATTATACATATCTAAACAGTAATCCTTAACCTCGAGTAACTTTAAAGCAGCGCTATCCTGTTTACTCCTGCTCCTCCCACTTTCTGAATGAAGCAGGCGGAGCAGGCTCGTGACGTGAGTGAGTTATGTTACGCTACCGCCCGCTCTGCCTGTTACCGGAGCTCGATTGTAAGGTAGTAAACAGGATAGCGCTGCTTTAAAATTAAAGTTACTCGGGGTTAAGGATTACTGCTTAGATATGTATACTGCTGTGAGCGGCGGGGCCCGGTGTATTGGGGGACACTGTTATGGTGGACGGGGGGGGATCTGTGGATGACACATATAGCATAAGATGCTATATAGTGCCATCCACAGATCCCCCTCCACATAACAGTGCCATCCACAGATCCCCCTCCACATAACAGTGCCATCCACAGATCCCCCCTCCACATAACAGTGCCATCCACAGATCCCCCTCCACATAACAGTGCCATCCACAGATCCCCCTCCACATAACAGTGCCATCCACAGATCCCCCTCCACATAACAGTGCCATCCACAGATCCCCCTCCACATAACAGTGCCATCCACAGATGCCCCCCCATAACAGTGCCATCCACAGATGCCCCCCCATAACAGTGTCATCCACAGACAACCATTAGTTCAAAACCCACCAAAAGCACACTTTTTGGTTCAATTTTTTTTTACGGTGTGTGTATATATATATATATATATATATATATATATATACACACATACACACACACACACGAGAGAGAGAGCGCAAACGAGAGAGAGAGAGAGCGAGAGATGCATTATGCTTCAAGTTCTAAGGGGGGATCCAGCCTATTTTTAAAATAGGGTATTTCTAATAGGGCAATGAGAGGCAGGGAATGGATCGTCCCTCAGAACTAAAAGCATACATGGGTGGGGTGGGTTGTATTTCTATGGGGGTGCTGGGTCTATGAGGGAAGGTTGCATGTCTATGGCACAGATGCTGTGCATTTTGCAATTATAGTAAGCTATTACTACTAGTGCAAGCCACACAGACCTCCCCATATTACTCCCTCCACATTGCAGCGCAGTCACTCACACAGATGTCGACTGCTGCACTTTCATCTGCTGGTTGAATCTGTCCATGCTCTCTAGTCTCTCCTGCAGGTCAACAGGATTTAGGACCTCTGGCACAGGCTGCACAAAAGATAGATGGGCTGAGGGCTCTCACATTGCTCTGGACAAAGGCGCTGGACTGTAACACTTCACACCGACAGAGCAGAGGTCAGGTGTCAGCAGTCCAATAAGCAGCGCAGTCAGCACAGCATCTCCCTGATTATTGGCCAGCTGTACTTGACGTGTTTTGACAGACAGGGGGCAGGGGCCAATGCCATTCGCTGCAGCGGAGCCCAGCAGAGGCAAGGAGGAGGGGAGGAATCAGGAGGAGGACACAGGACTGGGGACGGTATTTATCTCTCTACTGTTACTGGTATGCAGCAGGTATTCCGGTCAGAAAGGGGGCGGAGCCATGCAGTCTGGCCGGGCCCTCTAACCTCACGGGGCCCCATAGCCAGTGCGTGGTCTGCCTATATTGACGATACGCCACTGCCATTAATTCAAATATAGGCGGCGGGTGCTGGCGGTATCACATACCTGGCACCCGACCACTATGTCAAGGCGCTGCGATCCGCAGCAATTAACCCCTCAGGTGCGGCACCTGAGAGGTTATTTTCCGCGGATCGCAGGGCCTTGTCATAGAGGTCGGGTGCCGGGTATGTGATTCTGTCGCCTATATTTGTATTAAAAGGTTAGTTATCTTCATTGGTGGCGCAGTACACCCCCACCCCAACCCCAGTATTATAGTCCTTGGTGGCAGTGGCCACAGGGTCCCTTCCTCCCCTCCTCATTGGTGGCAGTGGCAGCTTCCGATCGGAGCCCCAGCGGCGCCCAGGAATAATAGTAAGGGTCCATTCACACGTCCGTGGTGTGTTGTGGACCAGCAAATTGCGGATCCGCAACACACCTGGCCGACACCCCCTATAGAAATGCCTATTAAGAATAGGACATGTTCTATCTTTTGCGGAGCTGCGGCCCGGAAGTTCGGGGCCGAAACCCGGAAGTTCGGGGCCGCGCTCCGCAAATGCAGAAGCAGAGAGCACATAGTGTGCTCTCCACTTCACGTCCGGGCCCATAAAGAATGAATGGGTCCGCACTCGTTCCACAAAATTGTGGAACGGGTGCGGACCCTTTTGCGGACGTGTGAATGGGGCCTAAGTGCAATGAGATCCCTGGGCGCCGCTCTATGTAGCCTGCTAACTTAAAGTCCGAATCCATGAAAAGTCCTCCTACATTGGTGGTGCAGTGTGCCCACCCCTCCTCCGCCCCCACTTTATTGGCAGCGCAGCACAGGGGGGAGGAAGAGACTGCTTCCTTCTCCCCTGTTCTGCTGAGGCAGCGCACTCATGTCCTGTGGATACTAGACTGCGCAGCAGCGCAGCCAGTATCGAAAAAAAATGGAAATCCGATACCGGGACAAAAGGTATTGATTAAGTATCGAAATTTCGATACCCACAACAATATTATATATACACACACACACACATACAGTGGATATAAAAAGTCTACACACCGTTAAAATTTAGGTTTCTGTGATGTAAAAAAAATTCGACAAAGATAAATAATTTCAGAACTTTTTCCACCTAATACTTTGTTGAAGCACCTTTTGATTTTATTACAGCACTCAGTCTTTTTGGGTATGAGTCTATCAGCATGGCACATTTTGACTTGGCAAGATTTGCCCACTCTTCTTTGCAAAAAACACTCCAAATCTGTCAGATTGCGAGGGGATCTCCTGTGCACAGCCCTCTTCAGATCACCCAAAGATTTTTAATCGTATTCAGGTCTGGGCTCTGGCTGGGCCATTCCAAAACTTTAATCTTCACTGTGGGTATGCTGTAATTTGGTGATGTGCAGTGTTGTTTGTTTGCGCCAAAACATATCTTTTGGAATTATGGCCAAAAAGTTTAACCTGGTTTAATCAGACCGATAACACCTTTTCCCACATGCTTTTGGAGAGCTTCAGATGTGTTTTTGCTAAATGTAGCCTGGCTTGGATGTTTTTCTTTGTAAGAAAAGGCTTTCATCTGCCACTCTACCCCATAGCCCAGACATATGAAGAATACGGAGATTGTTGTCACATGTACCACACAGCGAGTACTTGCCAAACATTCCTGCAGCTCCTTTAATGTTGCTGTAGGCCTCTTGGTAACCTCCCAGACCAGTGTTTCTTCTCGTCTTTTCATCAATTTTGGAGGGACGTCCAGTTCTTGATAATGTCATTGTTGTGCCATATTTTCTCCACTTGATGATGACTGTCTTCACTGTGTTCCTTGGTATATCTAATGCCTTGGAAATTCTTTTGTACCCTTCTCCTGACTAATACCTTTTAACAATGAGATCCCTCTGATGCTTTGGAGGCTCTCTGTGGACCATGGCTTTTGCTGTGGGATGCGATAAGAAAATTTCAGGAAAGACCAACCAGAGCAGCTGACTTTTATTTGGGGTTAATCAGAGGCACTTTAAATGATGGTGTATGCTGACTCCTATTTAACATGATTTGGAATGTGATTGCTTAATTCTGAACACAGCTACATTCCCAGTTATAAGAGGGTGTGCACACTTATACAACCACATTATTTTAGTTTTAGTTTTTTTTCTTCCCTCCACCTAAAAGATTTCAGTTTGTTTTTCAATTTAGTAGTACAGTTTATAGGTCACATTAAAGGTGTAAAAAGTTCTGAAATAATTTATCTTTGTCTCTTTTTTTTACATCACAGAAACCTGACATTTTAACAGGGGTGTGTAGACTTTTTATATCCACTGTACACTGACAAGCAAAAGGGTAACAATGTTTAGAACTTTTGACTTTCAGGCTTCATATCTCACTATCCACTGCCATCATTTTATAGACAATCATCTTGGCCATCTCATACATAAATTGGACTTGCAACTATTTAGCATATGATTAGTTATGCAGATTATTGTCATGTAACTGCATTGTTACTGTTTTTGCTCCTAAAATTCTAAAATTTTATTTTTATTGTTTTGGTAGTAGTTTGTAAATCCAGCTTTGGCTTTGAACACTGCCTGAATCCTTCTGGACATGCTTTCGATCAGATTCAAGCATGTCTCGACCGAAATCCCAGGTCTCTTCTACACGTTCCCAATGTTGGTGCATACTGGTCAACTCACTTGGGTACGAATACAGCTTTTTCTTCAACTCTACCTACACGTGTTCGATTGGGTTGAGGTCTGGGGTCTGTGAAGGCCAATCCAGCACCTCTACTTCATTGTCATTGAACCATTTAATCACCAATCTTGACGTATGCTTCGGGTTGTTGTCCTGCTGGAACTCTATGTCGTCCTTTTCATACCCATAATACTCGAGTGTACGAAGTAACTCGTCATGTAGGATACTCACATATAGCTCAGAATTGAGATCACCATTGATCCTGGTCAAGTATCCAACGCCTTTGGCTGTCAAACAACCCCATATCATCAGGCTTTTTCCACCAAACTTGAAAGTTCCTTCAATTTCTCGATCCGTTAGTCCCCTTTCCTCTTGTTTCTTCCAGACCCATTTGCACCCATCAGAGCCCAGTCTATTGACTTTTGTCTCATCGCTCCAAATCACCCATTTCCAATCTTCTAGCGTCTACTTTCACTGTACGTACTTTTATGCAAACTCGAGCTGACGCTTCTTATGACGATATTGAAGTCGAAGCTTCTTCACCTTTTTTCGGGCCACCATTCCAGACTTGTGTGATCTCACTATTATGAAGCATACGAGCCACCACCACTGCCGTGTTTGTTGCGCAGACCTTGTGATGAGCCGACTTGTTGACTCTGATATTTTGCCGGGACATCCACTTCTTGGCTTTGGAATGGATGGACGGACTTCATTTCGTATTCTTCTGTAATGGCAGTTTGGCAATTTTCTTGGCCGAGATACCGCTATCGATGAGCTGGATTATGCTTCTCTTTTCTTGGGAAATCTCCTGGAGTGTTCCACCACCAGGAGCAAAACAGTAAAAATGCAGTTACACGACATGAATTTGAATAACTAATCATATGCCAAATAGTTGCAAGTCCAAATAATGTATGAGATAGCCAAGATGATTTTCTATAAAATGATGGTAGTCTCTCGAAGCTGTAGTGGATGGTAAAATATGGAGCCTGAAAGTCAAAAGTTCTAAACATTGTTACTCTTAGTGTATGTGTAATATAAATATATATATATATATATATATATATATATATATATATATATATACACACACACACTTTTGTCTCTGTGGACCAGTGAGATTGTGAATACTGAGAATTGATCTTTTACACTATATGGGCATTACTACCAAGATGTATTCTCTTCAGTGGACTGTATCGTCGTGTGTCTGACAGGTAAATTGGGTAAGTACATTGGAAAATTGGCCACAAAAAACTTTTGCCACTGACTATTATAGGCTACTTTCACACTAGCGTTCGGGGCTCCGCTTGTGAGTTCCGTTTGAAGGCTCTCACAAGCGGCCCCGAACGGATCCGTCCAGTCCTAATGCATTCTGAGTGGATGCGGATCCGCTCAGAATGCATCAGTTTGGCACCGTTTGTCCTCCGCTCCGCTCAGCAGGCGGACCCCTGAACGCAGCTTGCAGCGTTCGGGTGTCCGCCTGGCCGTGCGGAGGCAAACGGATCCGTCCAGACTTACAATGTAAGTCAATGGGGACGGATCAGTTTGAAGTTGACACAATATGGCTCAATTTTCAAACGGATCCGTCCCCCCATTGACTTTCAATGTAAAGTCAAAACGGATCCGTTTGCATTATCATGAAAAAAAAAAAATATATATATATTTTTTTTTTGTTCATGGTAAATGCAAACGGATCCGTTTTCTGAACGGATCTAAGCGTTTGCATTATAGGTGCGGATCCGTCTGTGCAGATACCTGACGGATCCGCACCAAACGCAGGTGTGAAAGTAGCCATAAATGTGCTCCATCTGTTTATTATAAATCCCAGGTCTTACTTCTCCATCCCTGCAGTTTTAAACCAGGTTGCAGTAGGAGAAATTAGCTACTTCCTGTCTCACTGATGTCACTCTTCAACTAAGCTTCCCAAGATTCCTTGTTTGTTAACTTTTTTTTATTTTTATTTATCTCCTAACCTGATAAAATGAGGAAGGGGTCTCCCAATGTCACTGAATGCCAAGGTCAACATGAAAGAGAAAGGCAGAGGTGTCTTTGGGTAACAGAATGGAAGCCAATATGGCTCCACACAGCAGTAACGCTTACTTTACTCATCAAGGAGATACTGCCAGGGGTGCCCTACAATAAGTACAATGGTCGCACAGTGGTTAGTACTGTTGCCTTGCAGCACTGTGGTCCTGGGCTGGAATCCGACCAAGGGCTACATCTGCATGAAACTTGTATGTTCTTCTTTGGTTTCCTTCGGGTACTCCAGGTTCCTCCCACACAACAACAGACATACTGATAGAGCATTTAGATTGTGAGCTCCACTGGGGACAGCAAGCAATGATAATGTCTAGTTTGCCCCTTCCTCCCCCCCCCCCCCCCCCCAAAAAAAAGCAAAAACAAAAAGACAACTCCCATGAAATATGCTCATGGTCACCTTATTATCTACCAGCAAGCCCAGCAATAACAATAACTGGCCATACAACCCCACTGTGTAAGCCTCACACTACAGTGCATTATCTAGAAGGACCCCTCCCAATTATGTAAACAGGCTTACCTGTCGGAACACCGGGAGAATAGCTCCTGCCAGGACCCGGCTGATGGCACGTGGGAAGGACATGTTATCCGACTCTGCTCGGATCAGATCCTCCTCCAGGTAAGATACATGATGTCTAACCATCTTCACAAATGACTGTGAACAGTAAAGCACACGTCAGGAGTGAAGGACGATCATAAGGTTGTCACAGCCCTACCCCCATTACGGAATATAATACTAATAGAATTACACTGTGATTAGACGTCCATGAGATTCACACACCGTATACTACAGGAACAGCTATTCCATCTATTACTGCTGACAAACAACCTCTATATCATGTCAGGAAAGTTGTCACAGCCCCGCCCCCTGTTACTGACGCCACTGTATTTATTAGTACTGAAATAATACTGAGATCAGATATGAGATCCACACATTATATTTCAGTAACAGCTATCACATCTATTACTGGTGACTACCAGTCTCCATATCATGATTAAAAGGTTGTCACAGCCCCGCCCCCATGACTGAAATCACAGAACATAAAAATTGTCTAAACAAAGCTCCTACTCTACAACAATATTATTATAAATTAACTCACCAATTAGAAAGGACACTGAAATTAAGAAGCAACAAACCTCCAGTTTCTCCACCTGACAGTAGATCTTGTTCATTTCCTCCACTCGGAGTTTAATCGCTGGAATTCGGTCGTCTAGGATGAGGGATGTTTCACTTCTGATCTATGGGGGGGAAGAAAACAAACAAACAAATTAAACGTCTAAAGATATTTCACTCTTCAGAAATATCATCAACTGGAGAACGATGAGAGATCTAAACAACTTCCATACTAAAGGGGAACTCCGAAGCTTCTAGAACATTATAAAACAAATTCTATTCATTATTTTGTGCCATTAAGATGGTGTAACTTCTAGGATAATATCTGCCTAAAAGTATGTAAATCTCTCCCCAACCATTACGCAAAAGCTCTACAGGTGTACACGGCAAATATGCATATGTGTTGGAAGGATTTGCTGTGACTTGTGGTGCCCCCATCAAGGACCCACTCAGATTTATAGAACTTAGCTGCAGGAGTAAGTGATTCTTCTGCAGCACCTTATTCAGGCCTTGTATGCTGCTTTCAAAGCGATGCGAATGGCTGCAAGGACAAGATGGAGGCGAGTGGTTGCCATGGAGATGGGATCTATAGACCTGTATGTTTTATTTTACAAGCAGAAACTCAAATCAGGTCAGAAGCCACTTATCCCTGCAAGCAGTGTGGTCACCAGCGCCAGTGAAGGAAGAGCTCCCCTTGTGGCCACTCAGGAAATTACATCCAGCAGAGCGTCCTCCATTTCCTGAATGAGTGAACACTGTAGAGTGGTTCTACAAAATGGCAGCCACTCTGAAGTGATGTCTTAAATGTATCACCATCTGGAGCCGCTGTTTCTATCATGGAAGATGAAGTTGTCAAACTGCGCATCGCAATGAGGAACACCATAGTGGTTCATTCATTCCTTGCTGCTGCCTAAGGATGCACACTGGGGTGGCATGGGCACATATGAACAACTTCTGGTAGACTGCAGGACATACAGAACGGTTATTCTGTGCCAATCTACTATACCCGTAGAAACATGTTCTATATATTTTTATGACCATTTGATTACCTGGCACCGATCAGATCCCTGCATTAGCAATTCCACCAGTGTTAGAGGGAATTTAACAGAGAAATTCTCCTTCAGGGGATGGCTACGATCAGGCTTCTGACGGAAATGGTTGTAATTAGAACCATTTACATTTAATTAACGTTTTTTTTAAGGGCCCATGGATGCAATTTGTGGCTCATTTCGTAAAATAGTGGAATTCTCCTTTAAATATCTCAGCAGACGTGTGACCTTGCTGCGGCTAATCAGAAACAATATTTTGCCACTCCAGTGCAGTTTATAAAATTAAAGGGGTTGTCCCAGCATGACAACTTATTGACAGGATAAGTGATGTGTCTGAATGGTGGGGGTCCGACTACTGGGACCCCCAATGATCACAAAAACAGGGGAGCCTTGTCAAGCACGTGCAATGCCCATGAATTCACGCTCTATGGGACTGTCGGACATAGGGATTAATGGAGAGGCAATGTGCGTGCTCGACCAGCGATCCATTCAAATGGGGGACATGGGTCTCTGTTCTCGTGATCTGTGGGAGCCCCAGCAGTCGGACTAGATACGGATTACTCTCATTGGTTGCAATAGGTGACGAGCTCCTTCGTGTTTCACTTAATTTCCTGTAATGATGGTTTCACACCAGTTGATAAGAAGTTAACTGTCTGTTATAATGACATCTGATTTTATTTTTATTGTCTATTATAATTTAATACCCAGCACAGAGATGGAAGATTGAGCAGTGCAAGTAAAGATATGGGGGGGAGTTCTGGCCACGAAACACGTCTGAAGGGTCTGATTAATGGGGGTTCACACCCCCAATACCACCAAATGATGTGGTATAAAATTCTAATCTGGGAAATCTTTGATCGCCCCCCGATCACTCCTGCCTAAGATTGCAGAGCTGAAGCAAGTCAAATATATCGACAACAAGGGGGGGTGCACTCCACTCTTATATCCAATCCCCCCACTAATGAGATTTATGGTATCAGCAATGGGGCAGAGCTTATTATATCAGGTAACAAGTTATTTAATAGCTGTCAATAAAACCCTGCCCACTACTGTGGACATCCATGGTGGGGTGTGTGGGGTGTGTGGGGGGTTATACTTCTCCAGTCCGGCCTCCGTCACGTGTCCTGTCCTTATCTGCAGTCAGAGGTATATCCCAATGATGATGCAATAAGCAACAACAATGAGTACAGGAAATAGGAACAAAATAATGACATCATTATTCAGAACAGACAATAATAAATATACCCAAAGACATGAGGTTCTGTGCTGCACATAAATGGTTAAGCATGTGCAGTGCACCTCAGCCAAGAACAGGTTAACTGGAGTGCAATGAGAAATACTCCAGTTCCACCTACTTCTGCCACCTAGTGGTGTAGCTGAGCCACATCAGGGAGAGAGAGCAGCTTTAAGATGGCCGCTCAGTCAGTGCGTGTGATAAGCACCTACTGGCCAGACAGTGTATGACACAAGACGCTCAGCCCTCTTTATGGGGGCAGCCTCGAGTTGGGGCCCCAAGAATCTTCCAACTCACCCTGTCCATCATGGCGCAGAACTCATCTAGTCGGATCAGCATTTCTTCTATAGAAAGTTCCAAATCCTGGGCCTGAAAATGAGCAAATAAAATATCTCTGAATCGTTGGCGTTAGATACTAAAAATGAAAACAAAAAGGCAGGAGGTCTCTTTCAGGCTTCTCCAACCATGCCACACTCTATAGAGGGGTCCAGGAGGCTGAGATAGGAGGGGCTGTTTGCATAGGCCTGATTTAGCTCTGCTTGTGGTCATTAACTGCTTGCAGACTACTAGACAGAGTGCACACTGGGCCGACATGTGACACTTCCAGGACGTTCCTGAGCCTGCAGATGCACAGAGATCGGGCTGTCTATGACTATAACTATCCCTGCCCTCCCCATCACTGTATACACGGCACTCAATGAGTGCTGTCTATATACATCAGGAAGTGGCCATGACACTTCATGCTCCCACCCCAGTGATCACGGGATTTTGGGTAATTGCAGGAGCTGCTGGTTCGTAGCAGACCCAGATCATCTCTGTAGGGAAAGTCAGGAGGCTGTAAGCCGCTTGTAAGGCCTCGTTTACATTTCCGTTTTTCACTGACGTGTGCTGTCTGCATTTTCTGCAGAGAGCACACGTACCCCATTGATTTGAACGTGTCTGTTCATACATCAATATTTTTTAAAGAGAGTCTGTCACCTACTTGACAGTTTTTAAACTGATTCTAAGGCCTCATGCACACGACCGTTGTTTTGGTCCGCATCCGAGCAGCTGCGGACCGCAGAAAACTGAACTGTCGTGTGCATGAGGCCTAAAGCTTGTGGGACACAAGTACATGACGCTGATGTTACCTTTGTTTCATTTGTGAGTCTCCAAATCGCCAAAAATCAAGTTTTAAACATATGTAAATGAGCAATCGTAAGTGCGAGGCTACTTAACTGGCGCAGTGTACTGCGCAGTCGCCGGATTTCGGCTGCAGAAAATTTATGATGTCACAAGCATACAGAGCTGGGCGGAGGATACACAGGGGAGGAGTTGGATGCGAGTAAGGCCGGCGGGGCTGGTCACTTGCAGCAAATAAGCCGCCCCTGGGCACTTGCGATGGCTCATTTGAATATCTTTAAAACCTGATTTTTGGCGCTTTGGAGACTCTCACAAATGAAACAAAGGTAACATTCGTGTCAAGTACTTGTGTCCAACACAGCTCTATAATCAGTTTAAATCGTGGCCAGTAGGTGACAGACTTCCTTTAATGACCGTGACTTGCACTACTTTGGTCTGTAAAGCCTCATTCACACGTCCGTGTCCTTGCTCAAATCTGTGAAAATGTGGTCAGTGATGCCTCCGTGAAGATGTCCACGATGGATCCGTGTGTCCGTTTTTTGCTGTCCATGTGTCATCCGCTTTTCACTGACACTGCACACATAAATTTTTTTTATTCAAAGCATCTCTTCATAATGATCCAAGAAACACGGATGGCATCCGTGGTTTTCACAGACCCACAGACTATAAGGGGCGTAGTGCATCCGTGCTAAAACCACGGACCATGGTTAAAAAAAAAAACTGATGTGTGAATACACACGTTAAAATGAATGGGGACGTGTGCTGTCTGTGGAGAACACGTACAGCACACGTACGTGGAACATTGACGTGTGAATGAGGCTTAACGCGGACCAAGCATGCTCATTGAAGTCTATGGGTCCATGAAAATCACGGACACAACACGGATGGCATTCGTGTGACATCTAAGGTGCGTCCATTTTTCACTGGAGACTAACAGAAGATGCTCTGGAAATTAGTTTTCTGTTGAGCAACGTCCATGGATTACAGATGACACATGGAAGCTAAAAATGGACACACGGACCAAACACAGATCCTTCACGGATGAAGAATGACACGGACAAGACCGACATGGGGCTAACTTGTCAGCCCCAGTTACAGGGAAAATCAGCAATAAAAATGCCCCCCTAAAGGTCTTGTGTGACCCAAAAAGCGGCATAAGGACAAAAACAATAAATAAAAAAAGCCACCACCATCCCACACCAGAGGTAACGGAAAAAGGGACACAATTTAAGAGAGTATTGTAGTGTCATTATTGCTATAATATCATAAGTAATAATGTAAGGCCTCTTTCACACGGGCGAGTTTTCCGCGCGGGTGCAATGCGTGAGGTGAACGCATTGCACCCGCACTGAATCCGGACCCATTCATTTCTATGGGGCTGTTCAGGTGAGCGGTGATTTTCACGCATCACTTGTGCTTTGCGTGAAAATCGCAGCACGCTCTCTATACTGTGCGTTTATCACGCAACGCAGGCCCCATAGAAGTAAATGGGGCTGCGTGAAAATCACAATTTCAGGATCAGGATAGAGACCCGATCATTATTATTTTCCTTTATAACATGGTTATAAGGGAAAATAATACACCCATAACCATGTTATAAGGGAAAATAATACAATCTACACAACCCTGATCCCAAACCCGAACTTCTGTGAAGAAGTTCGGGTACCAAACATGCCGATTTTTCTCACGCGCATGCAAAACGCATTACAATGTTCCCGCAATGCACCCGCACCTTTTCCCGCAACGCCCGTGTGAAACCAGCCTAAGGGAAAAACTGTTTTTTTTGTTGTTTACATTTCTTATAACAAAAAAATCTAAACCAAAAAAATACTACAATAAAAATGACAAAAGTAGATAAAAATTATTCTAATTACAGTAAGACAAAAAAAGTAATGTACTAAAAACAAACAAAAACAAGACAGAACCTGGAGATTGTGTCTGCCCATGAACATGGGAAAAAATTACCCTATCTTGCAATGGTCTTAATTTTCATAATTTGTCACAATGTATCAGTGCAGGTAAGGGTACTTTCACACTAGCGTTATTCTTTTCCGGCATTGAGTACCGTCCTAGGGGCTCAATACTGGAAAAGAACTGATCAGTTTTATCCCCATGCATTCTGAATGGAGAGCAATCCGTTCAGGATGCATCAGGATGTCTTCAGTTCAGTCACTGAACGGCGTTTTGGACGGAGGAAATACCGCAGCATGCTGCGGTATTATCTCCGTCCAAAATTCCGGATCAGCTGCTGGAATGCCGGATCCGGCATTAATTTACATTGAAATGTATTAGTGCCAGAAAAAAATATATTAGTGTGAAAAAAATATATAACGGATCCGTTTCTCCGGATGATATCCGGAGAGACTGATCAATTCTTGCAATGCATTTGTAAGACGGATCCGCATCCGGATCAGTCTACAAATGCTATCCGTTTGCATGCAGATTGCCTAATCCGGCATGCTGTTCGGGCGACGTGTGAAAGTAGCCTAAGATGGATCAGTCTGGAGTCCAGTCTTTTTACCTCCAGAGAACTGTCTACAGATCTAACAAAGCCTCAGCTATGAGCAGGACAAGCATTCGGCCTCTTGTGTAAATATGAATGCTTCTATTCACTGACAGCAAGCAAAGACCGTGAAAGACAAAACTGAACAATTAAGGGTACTTTCACACTTGCGGCAGAGGATTACGGCAGGCAGTTCCGTGAAAACGTATGCAAACTGATGGCATTTGTCAGACGGATCAGGATCCTGATCCATATGACAAATGCATTGAAATGCCGGATACGTCTCTCCGGTGTCATCCGGAAAAACAGATCCGGCATTTTTATTTTTTTCACATTTTCTTTGCGGTTTGAGCATGCGCAGACCGCAAAGCCGGATCCGTTTTGCCGGAACACTCGGAGTCGGATCCGGCATTAATGCATTTCAATGGGAAAAAATGCCGGATCTGGCAAGTGTTCCGGAATTTTGGACGGAGATAAAACCGCAGCATGCTGCGGTATTATCTCAGTCCTGAAAAGGCAAAAAGACTGAACTGTAGACATCCTGAAGCATCCTGAACGGATTGCTCTCCATTCAGAATGCATTAGGATAAAACTGATCAGTTCTTTTCCGGTATTGAGCCCCTAGGACGGAACTCAATGCCGGAAAAGTATAACGCTAGTGTGAAAGTACCCTAACAGATAGAGAACCTGGATCCACAGATGACAGCGAGATGTAAATCCAGAAAATCATACAAAGGGGCACAAGCTGGATAAATCTGTCTTCTGTGAAGCTATGAATATTGATGAGTATGGAGATCCCATGAGCCTGGACATCTGTACAGTGAAAGGCCACCATATGGTCACATGTTCTTCATTCCACATGAAGGCCCATGTTAACATGTCAGTGAGTACAGATACACGACTGGAGTATGCAAAGACAGGAAAGGAAGACGACACTGACACATTATAACATTATAATCTCAATACTGAACTGATCCCTTTTATGTCCAGGGAGAGAGACTTGACCCTCAGTACTGCGGAGATGTGACAGATGACTACGGGGTCAGCCAAGATGATCTGCAGCAGTCATGGCACACAGATACAAACCTCTGCACTTGTGTCAGCATTGACCAGGGTGGCATACTGATGGCCATCAGTCTCAGATCTGCTTTCCTGCGGGCAGAGGGCTCCCAACATCTCAGGTGCCAATTCTGGCTTTTCCTGTGGGTTCCTGGCCCGAAACACATCAGATTCCTCATGCTGCTCTTGCTCCCCAACATCCTCCACCGCTGATCGCTGCCCTAATACTCCAACATCCTGCACCCCTGACAGGTGGTCTAATACCCCAACATCCTGCACCCCTGACAGCTGCCCTAATACCCCAACATCCTCCACCGCTGACCACTGCCCTAATACCCCAACATCCTGCAACCCTGACAGCTGCCCTAATACCCCTGCATACTGCACCCCTGACAACTGCCCTAATACCCCAACATCCTGCACCCCTGACAGGTGGTCTAATTCCCCCACATCCTGCACCCCTGACTGCTGCCCTAATAACCCCACATCCTGCACCCCTGACAGGTGGTCTAATACCCCAACATCCTGCAACCCTGACAGCTGCCCTAATACCCCTGCATACTGCACCCCTGACAACTGCCGTAATACTCCAACATCGTGCACCCCGATAGGTGGTCTAATACCCCAACATCCTGCACCCCTGACAGCTGCCCTAATACCCCAACATCCTGCACCCCTGACAGCTGCCCTAAGACCCCAACATCCTGCACCCATGACCACTGCCTTAATACCCCCACATCCTGCACCCCTGACAGGTGGTCTAATTCCCCCACATCCTGCACCCCTGACAGGTGGTATAATTCCCCCACATCCTGCACCCCTGACAGGTGGTAAAATTCCCCCACATCCTGCACCCCTGACAGCTGCCCTAATTCCCCCACATCCTGCACCCCTAACTGCTGCCCTAATTCCCCCACATCCTGCACCCCTGACTGCTGCCCTAATTCCCCCACATCCTGCACCCCTGACAGGTGGTATAATTCCCCCACATCCTGCACCCCTGACTGCTGCCCTAATACCCCCACATCCTGCACCCCTGACAACTCTAATACCCCAACATCCTGCACCCCTGACAGCTCTATTACCTCAGTATCCTGCACATCTGACAGCAGCTCTAATGCACCCACCAGGCGCTGCCCTTGCACCTCTCTCTTTGTTAGCTGCTCTAGTGCCCTTACATCATGCTGCATTGGCAGCTGCCCTGATACCCCCACATACTGCTGACCCTGCACCCTATATTTTGATAGCCTCTGCAGGTCTGCGTCCCCCTGCCCCCCGCCTCCGTCCAGTCCCTCCTCCTCCTCCTCCTCTATGTCCTGCAGCTCAGGGTTCTTCTCCTGCTCCCTCACCCCCAGAGGTCCGGCTCTCCTGCAGGCCTCCATGCTGATTCCCGCGGCGTCCTGCCCTCAGACACCGACTCTGGTTGGTCATTCCCGGCTGTTCTTCTTGGGCTTCCTTCCATCACATCCTGCACTAAACCGAGCGCTGCCGCCACCGTGTGGTCATTTCTGGAAACTGCCGTGCATACGGCGGGGTCGAGTCAGCGTTAGGGTCTCTCAGGGTCACCGTCACGTGACTCTGTTCTCCCCACCAGCACCACTCATTAGATGTTCAATAATGTATGTGTGTAATATAATATATATATATATATATATATATATATATATACATATACACATACACATACACGTATACACATACACCCTCTAATGTTTTAAGGATTGGTTTTTACAGAAACTGCCCCCCTATTCCTGACTGCCACACTGTGCCTTAATTACAACTTCCATACTGTACCCTGACACTACCACGCAATTTAGTCTACATGCACACGACCGTTTTGTGTTTTTATCTCAGTCCTTTTATCGCAGATCCACGAAACACTGATGGTGTCCGTGTGCGTTCCGCCATTTTTTGGAACGGCCCGGACAGCCTTTAATATAATTGCCTATTCTTGTCTGCAAAGCGCGGACAAGAATAGGACAGGTTATATTTTTTTTATCGGACCATGGAACGGAGGAATGGATGTGGACAGCACACGGAGTGTTGTCCGCATCTTTTGCGGCCCCATTGAAGTGAATGGGTCCGCATCCGAGCTGCCAAAACTGCGGCTGGGATGCGGACCAAAACAACGGTCGTGTGCATGAGGCCTTAGGCTAATTTCACAATTCCGTTTTTAGTTCTATCATAGAAGACGCTGCCGGAGCTCTTTGAATAGTCGGGCGGCGTTCCAGCCGCTACCCGACAAATATGCTGGGATTTGGCCTGACAAAAAACGCGGCTGATAGTCAATGGAGCCGGCCGGGCATCCTAGTAACATCCGGCAATGCCAGATCTAGAGTGCTTCTGTCAGAACTACTAGCAGAAGTGTGAAAGTAGCATTAGGCCAGACAGATAAGGCTACTTTCACATCTGCTTTTTCCCTTTCCGCTATTGAGATCCGTCATAGGGTCTCAATAGCAGAGGAAAACGCTTCAGTTTTGTCCCCATTCATTGTCAATGGGGACAAAGTTGAACTGAATGAAACGAGTGCACCAGAATGCGTTCCGTTCCGTTTGGTTGCGTCCCCATGCTGGACAAAATAACGCTGCAAGCAGCGTTTTTCTGTCCGCCATGTGTGTGTATAGATTGGTGGAGTTAGAGGCATGGCTTAAAGAAGCACTCCCAGAATTTTTTTTATTCTCTTACCTGTTAGAAAGGTATATGATGTAAACTATAGTGAAGCTAATCTTACCGGTGACTGTATTTGTGAGTTACCCAATCCCTTCTGATCTTCAGCTGTGTCATGTGACCAGCACTCTGACTCTCCAACTAACACAGGGACAGGAGGTCAGTTACTTCTCTATTCATTCCTATAAGACTGCCATTGAGGCTCCCATAGTAATACAGAGAGAAACTGGCTTCCTGTGTTATTTGGACAGTAAGAGTGCTGGTCACATGACACAGCTGAGGATCAGAAGAGAGGTTATAACTCACAAATACAGTTACTGATAAGAAAATTACATTGACTACATTTTACATCGTGTACCTTTCTAATAGAGAATAAAAAAAATTGTGGGAGTACTTATTTATTGTTAAAACATTTGTCATGATATAATGCTCCTTTGTGGGCATCTTTGTCTAGGCCTATCAAGAGAACAATAGAGCTGTCATCACATCTCTACTATTAATAATGAGGTGTAAGGGATCACTCCCTCTCAGGGGGTCTCAATCACAGATTTCTCACAGACAACCGGATTGAAGTCCAAACGATGCTTTATTTTCTAGCACTTTAGCCCAATACAGCAACCAAAATAACTCCTGCCCGTCTAGGCACTACCTAATATATAATTGATTCCCTCACTCACCTCTAAAGAACACAGTTCACTGATCAGATGCGGCTTTCTCAGCCCAAGCAGTCCAGCAGCCTCCAGGCTGTGACTACAACAACAGCAGTACCTTTGGGGGGTTGTGACCCAGAAGTCCGCCTGACTGGCCGCGCGACCCTCTCTCCGCAGGCGTCGCTAGGTCTCCCAATCTCAGGCTTCCTCAGCCTTTCTCTCTCACTCTCAGGCCTCCTGAGCCTTTCCTGCCCCCTGACTAAGGCTACATGCACACAACCGTATGTGTTTTGCGGTCCATATGCCATCCGTTTTTTTGTTTTTTTTTTGCGGATCCATTGTAACAATGTCTAAAACGGACAAGAATAGGACATGTTCTATTTTTTTTTCGCGGGGCTACGGAACGGACATACAGATGGTGGTAGCACACATTGAAATGAATGGGTCCGCATCCTATCCGCAAAAAAAAAAAGGAACGTACACGGAAACAAAATATGTTTGTGTGCATGAGGCCTATGCCTCATGCCTCCTTGATTAGAGAAGGCCTCACCTGCAATCACCTCAGGTGAAAGGGAATACCTGTGCCGGAAGGGTGTGGACTAGCATATCCCACTACCAAACCTATCCGCCAATCCAAGTAAAATCCAGCCCAGAAGAAAATGTATACAAAACTGCCTCAGCAAACTATACTTTGCTGAGACCACTGCAGCTTTCCGGATTTTAGTTATCTCACCCAGCTGAGGTATCTGGGTGGGATACACACGCCTTCCCGCACTGTCCACATTACTAGAGAGGATTAAAGGGGTTATCCAATTTCAAGAACCCCCCCACATGTGCCGGGCCCCTAACCGGTAATATACTTACCCTGCTCCCCGCACCGCTCCTGGTCCCCGCATCGCCGCTGCTGCTTCTCCCTGCACATGGGTGAAAACATCCGGTGTCGGGGGGAGCAGCCAATGGCAGACGGGAACGGGGACGAGCCTCCCTAGCATCGCAGTTGACGCTAGGGAGGCTAGTCCACGTCCCCGCCTGCCGGTGAGGGGCCCGGCACATGTGTGTGTGTGGGGGGGGGGGGGGGGTGGGGTTCTTGAAATTAGATAACCCCTGTAAAGGGTTTCTGTCATCAGAAAAATCGTTATGTAGCTGGCTGACCTTAGCGATGTGCTAATGTCAGCAGTACATAACTGCATGACTTATATCTCCCTGCCTGCCACCGTTCCCTCAAATTAATGACTTTTATAATATGCAAATGAGCCTCTAGGTGCTAGTGGGGCGTTGCTGCAGCACCTAGAGGCTCCGTCCTCTCACCGTTTGGCACACCCTTGTAAAGATGATTGACATTCTCGGTCTCCTCTGTGCCCCGCAAATCCTGCGCCTGCGCCGTCCATTTGAGGTATTAGGCGCAGGCGCAGTGAGTGAAGGACGCTTGCCTGCTGCCGTCCTTCACTCACTGTGCCTGCGCCTAATACTAAAATGGACGGCGCAGGCACGGTATTTGCGGGGCACAGAGGCGACCGAGGATGTCAATCACCTTTACAAGGGCGTGTGTGCCAAACGGTGAGAGGACGGAGCCTCTGGGTGCTGCAGCAACGCCCCACTAGCACCTAGAGGCTCATTTGCATATTATAAAAATCATTATCTAGCGCGAACGGCGGCAGGCAGGGAGATACAAGTCATACAGTTATGTACTGCTGACATTAGCACATCGCTAAGGTCAGCCGAGCCAGCTACATAACGATTTTTCTGATGACAGAAACCGTTTAACTTGCAAATAACCCCTTCCCTCACAGCAGCAGTAAACAATAGATTAACTATATAGGAGGTCTTATCATTTGTGGTGACTGCAACAGAAGGACAATATTTATGTATTGTCGAATACATAGTACATGAAAATAAAATTGCCAAATATTCTAAAAAACATAGGGGTCATTTACGAACAGACATACGCCACTTTTTGGTATATATCTGTTGCCGATTGTGGCAAAGATTGAGGCGCAAGTTTTTCCCCTTTTTCGCTGCTCACGCCAGGTCTAAAAAAGGGGTGTGGTATGGGCAGGGAAAAGGGCGGGCTGGCAGGCCTGTCTCATTTATCATTTTCTACACCTGTTTTAGGTATAGAAAATAATTTAAATCTACACCAGCAAGAGAGCTGGCGTAGATTTAGACAAGTGTAAGGTCTGTCTAAGTTAAGTAGAGGCCAACACTTGGCCGCAGGAGGGACGAAGACCAGCGTCTAAATCACCAGTCTTCATAAATGTCCCTCATAATGTTTTCTATGAATGTTGAGTTTAAAAAATAACCCTTTCTGAAGGAAGTGTCCCTTTAAGACATACAGTATACTTCTTTCTAACTTTACACTAACTATTGGTTGGCTGATATTCCGCAAAGCTTTTGGTGCACATTGCCACATTTTAGGCCACACCGCTTCACCGTTACCACATCCCCCTATCTAACAAAGCACAAAAAGTGTCTAAGGTGGTGCAAGGCAAGTACACCATTTTTTGGGTGCAAATTAGTTTAGTAAATCTCCCTTAAAGTCTGCGCTTGTGACTTGTGCTGTAAAGGCCCCCTCCCTTTTTGACGGGACCAACCGACTAATGTTTGTGGGGACATCATCATCGACAGATGATGTTGGGGGAGAAAAGGATAGGGTGCATTAAAGGGGTATTTCCATCTCAGACATTGCTGGCATATCTCTAGGATATGCCACCAATGTCAGATACATGGGGATCCCACTTCTGGGATCCACTCCAATATCCAGAATGGGGCCCCCAAAATGAAGGAGAGCACACCGTGCAAGCACAGCTAACCAAAGCGCGCCAAAATGTATATGGTGTATTTATGTGTGTTGCATATATATGATGTATGTACTGTATACGTAAACATGTGTCCTGGCGCTGCGTGTCCTCTGCTGAGTAGGGAACCTGTTGTTAAAAATTTGAATCCCACCCCTCCACGTTGTGGAGGGAGCTGAATGTAAGGTAGTAAAGAGATGAGCGCTGATTTAAAGTTACTGTCTGCAGGATACAGATAACAGTTTATAAATGTATACTACTGTGAGCGGCGGGGAGGGGGATCTATGGATGGCGGCACTGTTATAGGGAGGGGGATCTGTGGATGACACTGTTATGGGGATCTAGACTGTGGATGGCACAGTTATGGGGATCTAGACTGTGGATGGCACTGTAATGGGGGGGGTCTGTGGATGGCACTGTTATGGGGGGGATCTGTGGATGACACTGTTATGGAGGGGGATCTGTGGATGACACATAGCATAAGATGCTATATACGGTATGTGCCATCCACAGATCCCCCTCCATAACAGTGTCATCCACAGATCCCCCTCCATAACAGTGTCATCCACAGATCCCCCTCCATAACAGTGTCATCCACAGATCCCCCTCCATAACAGTGTCATCCACAGATCCCCCTCCATAACAGTGTCATCCACAGATTCCCCTCCATAACAGTGTCATCCACAGATCCCCCTCCATAACAGTGTCATCCACAGATCCCCCTCCATAACAGTGTCATCCACAGATCCCCCTCCATAACAGTGTCATTCACAGATCCCCCTCCATAACAGTGTCATCCACAGATCCCCCTCCATAACAGTGTCATCCACAGATCCCCCTCCATAACAGTGTCATCCACAGATACCCCTCCATAACAGTGTCATCCACAGATCCCCCTCCATAACAGTGTCATCCACAGATCCCCCTCCATAACAGTGTCATCCACAGATCCCCCTCCATAACAGTGTCATCCACAGATCCCCCTCCATAACAGTGTAATCCACAGATCCCCCTCCATAACAGTGTCATCCACAGACCCCCCATAAGTGTCATCCACAGATCCCCCCATTACAGTGTCATCCACAGATCCCCTCCATAACAGTGTCATCCACAGACCCCCCTCCATAACAGTGTCATCCACAGATCCCCCTCCATAACAGTGTCATCCACAGATCCCCCTCCATAACAGTGTCATCCACAGATCCCCCTCCATAACAGTGTCATCCACAAATCCCCCTCCATAACAGTGTCATCCACAGACCCCCCATTAGTGTCATCCACAGATCCCCCCATTACAGTGTCATCCACAGATCCCCTCCATAACAGTGTCATCCACAGATCCCCCTCCATAACAGTGTCATCCACAGACCCCCCTCCATAACAGTGTCATCCACAGATCACCCTCCATAACAGTGTCATCCACAGATCCCCCTCCATAACAGTGTCATCCACAGATCCCCCTCCATAACAGTGTCATCCACAGATCCCCCTCCATAACAGTGTCATCCACAGATCCCCCTCCATAACAGTGTCATCCACAGATCCCCCTCCATAACAGTGTCATCCACAGATCCCAGATCCCCCTCCATAACAGTGTCATCCACAAATCCCCCTCCATAACAGTGTCATCCACAGACCCCCCATTAGTGTCCTCCACAGATCCCCCCATTACAGTGTCATCCACAGATCCCCTCCATAACAGTGTCATCCACAGATCCTCCTCCATAACAGTGTCATCCACAGATCCCCCTCCATAACAGTGTCATCCACAGATCCCCCTCCATAACAGTGTCATTCACAGATCCCCCTCCATAACAGTGTCATCCACAGATCCCCCTCCATAACAGTGTCATCCACAGATCCCCCATAACAGTGTCATCCACAGATCCCCCTCCATAACAGTGTCATCCACAGATCCCCCTCCATAACAGTGTCATCCACAGATCCCTCTCCATAACAGTGTCATCCACAGATCCCCCTCCATAACAGTGTCATCCACAGACCCCCTCCATAACAGTGTCATCCACAGATCCCCCTCCATAACAGTGTCATCCACAGATCCCCCTCCATAAGTGTCATCCACAGATCCCTCCCATAACAGTGTCATCCACAGATCCCCCTCCATAATAGTGTCATCCACAGATCCCCTCCATAACAGTGTGATCCACAGATCCCCCTCCATAACAGTGTCATCCACAGATTCCCCTCCATAACAGTGTCATCCACAGATTCCCCTCCATAACAGTGTCATCCACAGATCCCCCTCCATAACAGTGTCATCCACAGATCCCCCTCCATAACAGTGTCATCCACAGATCCCCCTCCATAACAGTGTCATCCACAGATCCCCCCCATAACAGTGTCATCCACAGATCCCCCTCCATAACAGTGTCATCCACAGATCCCCCTCCATAACAGTGTCATCCACAGATCCCCCTCCATAACAGTGTCATCCAAAGACCCCCCTCCATAACAGTGTCATCCACAGATCCCCCTCCATAACAGTGTCATCCACAGATCCCTCTCCATAACAGTGTCATCCACAGATCCCCCTCCATAACAGTGTCATCCACAGATCCCCCTCCATAACAGTGTCATCCACAGATCCCCCTCCATAACAGTGTCATCCACAGATCCCCCTCCATAACAGTGTCATCCACAGATCCCCCTCCATAACAGTGTCATCCACAAATCTCCCTCCATAACAGTGTCATCCACAGACCCCCCATTAGTGTCATCCACAGATTCCCCCCCATTACAGTGTCATCCACAGATCCCCTCCATAACAGTGTCATCCACAGATCCTCCTCCATAACAGTGTCATCCACAGACCCCCCTCCATAACAGTGTCATCCACAGATCCCCCTCCATAACAGTGTCATCCACAGAGCCCCCTCCATAACAGTGTCATCCACAGATCCCCCTCCATAACAGTGTCATCCACAGATCCCCCTCCATAACAGTGTCATCCACAGATCCCCCTCCATAACAGTGTCATCCACAGATCCCCCTCCATAACAGTGTCATCCACAGATCCCCCTCCATAACAGTGTCATCCACAGATCCCCCTCCATAACAGTGTCATCCACAGATCCCCCTCCATAAGTGTCATCCACAGATCCCTCCCATAACAGTGTCATCCACAGATCCCCCTCCATAACAGTGTCATCCACAGATCCCCTCCATAACAGTGTCATCCACAGATCCCCCTCCATAACAGTGTCATCCACAGATTCCCCTCCATAACAGTGTCATCCACAGATTCCCCTCCATAACAGTGTCATCCACAGATCCCCCTCCATAACAGTGTCATCCACAGATCCCCCTCCATAACAGTGTCATCCACAGATCCCCCTCCATAACAGTGTCATCCACAGATCCCCCTCCATAACAGTGTCATCCACAGATCCCCCTCCATAAGTGTCATCCACAGATCCCCCTCCATAACAGTGTCATCCACAGATCCCCCTCCATAACAGTGTCATCCACAGATCCCCCTCCATAACAGTGTCATCCACAGATCCCCCTCCATAACAGTGTCATCCACAGATCCCCCCCCATAACAGTGTCATCCACAGATCCCCCTCCATAACAGTGTCATCCACAGATCCCCCTCCATAACAGTGTCATCCACAGATCCCCCTCCATAACAGTGTCATCCACAGACCCCCCTCCATAACAGTGTCATCCACAGATCCCCCTCCATAACAGTGTCATCCACAGATCCCCCTCCATAACAGTGTCATCCACAGACCCCCCTCCATAACAGTGTCATCCACAGATCCTCCTCCATAACAGTGTCATCCACAGATCCCTCTCCATAACAGTGTCATCCACAGATCCCCCTCCATAACAGTGTCATCCACAGATCCCCCTCCATAACAGTGTCATCCACAGATCCCCCATAACAGTGTCATCCACAGACCCCCCTCCATAACAGTGTCATCCACAGATCCCCCTCCATAACAGTGTCATCCACAGATCCCCCATAACAGTGTCATCCACAGACCCCCCTCCATAACAGTGTCATCCACAGATCCCCCTCCATAACAGTGTCATCCACAGATCCCCCTTCATAACAGTGTCATCCACAGATCCCCCCCATAAGTGTCATCCACAGATCCCCCCATAACAGTGCCATTTACAGATCCCCCATAACAGTGTCATCCACAGAACACTGTTATGGAGGGGGATCTGTGGATGACACATAGCATAAGATGCTATATACTGTATGTGCCATCCACAGATCCCCCATAACAGTGTCATCCACAGATCCACCATAACAGAGTGTCATCCACAGATCCACCATAACAGTGTGTCATCCACAGATCCACCATAACAGTGTGTCATCCACAGATCCACCATAACAGTGTGTCATCCACAGATCCACCATAACAGTGTGTCATCCACAGATCCACCATAACAGTGTGTCATCCACAGATCCACCATAACAGTGTCATCCACAGATCCACCATAACAGTGTGTCATCCACAGATCCACCATAAAAGTGTGTCATCCACAGATCCACCATAACAGTGTGTCATCCACAGATCCACCATAACAGTGTGTCATCCAAAGACCCCCCTCCATAACAGTGTCATCCACAGATCCCCCTCCATAACAGTGTCATCCACAGATCCCTCTCCATAACAGTGTCATCCACAGATCCCCCTCAATAACAGTGTCATCCACAGATCCCCCTCCATAACAGTGTCATCCACAGATCCCCCTCCATAACAGTGTCATCCACAGATCCCCCTCCATAACAGTGTCATCCACAGATCCCCCTCCATAACAGTGTCATCCACAGATCCCCCTCCATAACAGTGTCATCCACAGATCCCCCTCCATAACAGTGTCATCCACAGATCCCCCTCCATAACAGTGTCATCCACAAATCCCCCTCCATAACAGTGTCATCCACAGATCCCCCTCCATAACAGTGTCATCCACAGATCCCCCTCCATAACAGTGTCATCCACAAATCCCCTCCATAACAGTGTCATCCACAGATCCTCCTCCATAACAGTGTCATCCACAGACCCCCCTCCATAACAGTGTCATCCACAGATCCCCCTCCATAACAGTGTCATCCACAGATCCCCCTCCATAACAGTGTCATCCACAGACCCCCCTCCATAACAGTGTCATCCACAGATCCCCCTCCATAACAGTGTCATCCACAGATCCCCCTTCATAACAGTGTCATCCACAGATCCCCCCCATAAGTGTCATCCACAGATCCCCCCATAACAGTGCCATTTACAGATCCCCATAACAGTGTCATCCACAGAACACTGTTATGGAGGGGGATCTGTGGATGACACATAGCATAAGATGCTATATACTGTATGTGCCATCCACAGATCCCCCATAACAGTGTCATCCACAGATCCACCATAACAGTGTGTCATCCACAGATCCACCATAACAGTGTGTCATCCACAGATCCACCATAACAGTGTGTCATCCACAGATCCACCATAACAGTGTGTCATCCACAGATCCACCATAACAGTGTGTCATCCACAGATCCACCATAACAGTGTCATCCACAGATCCACCATAACAGTGTGTCATCCACAGATCCACCATAAAAGTGTGTCATCCACAGATCCACCATAACAGTGTGTCATCCACAGATCCACCATAACAGTGTGTCATCCACAGATCCACCATAACAGTGTGTGATCCACAGATCCACCATAACAGTGTGTCATCCACAGATCCCCCATAACAGTGACTGGAGCAGACCTGCTGATAAACACACCTAGGCCACCACAAGTCAAGGTAAAAAACTTACAGTTGGCAATAATGTAATGTAGTGTAGGGGGCCATGTAATGTTTTGAGGCCAAAATGGCACAGATGACCACCAAGAATAACTAGAATATTTAAAATTAGCTGGTCAAGTAAAATGTATCATAAAACAATCATTAAATAGGTGGCAGACGAAAAGGGGCAGGCGAAAGGGTGTGGTCAATGGGCCGAGTCAAGGGGGGCGGCAAAATTAGCTTTCGACCTAGGGGCGGGGGGGGGGGCCCAGGACTTGAGCTGTGTTAGGAGCCCCAAAATTTCTGATGGCGGCCCTGTCAGGGGGGGCTTCAAATGGGACATGGTGTCAAAAAACCAGTCCAGCTAGGCCTCTTTCACACTTGCGTTGTCCGGATCCGGCGTGTACTCCACTTGCCGGAATTACACTCCGGATCCGGAAAAACGCAAGTGTACTGAAAGCATTTGAAGACGGAACCGTCTTCCAAATGCGTTCAGTGTTACTATGGCACCCAGGACGCTATAAAAGTCCTGGTTGCCATAGTAGTAGTGGGGAGCGGTGGAGCGGTATACTTACCGTCCGTGCGGCTCCCCGGGCGCTCCAGAATGACGTCAGAGCGCCCCATGCGCATGGATGACGTGATCCATGTGATCACATGATCCATGAGCTTGGGGCGCCCTGACGTCACTCTGGAGCGCCCGGGGAGCCGCACGGACGGTAAGTACACTGCTCCCCGCTCCCCACTACACTTTACCATGGCTGCCAGGACTTTAGCGTCCCGGCAGCCATGGTAACCACTCTGAAAAAGCTAAATGTCGGATGCGGCAATGCGCCGAAACTACGTTTAGCTTAAGGCCGGATCCGGATCAATGCCTTTCAATGGGCATTAATTCCGGATCCGGCCTTGCGGCAAGTGTTCCGGATTTTTGGCCGGAGCAAAAAGCGCAGCATGCTGCGGTATTTTCTCCGGCCAAAAAACGTTCCGTTCCGGAACTGAAGACATCCTGATGCATCCTGAACGGATTTCTCTCCATTCAGAATGCATTAGGATAATCCTGATCAGGATTCTTCCGGCATAGAGCCCCGACGACGGAACTCTATGCCGGAAGACAATAACGCAGGTGTGAAAGAGCCCTTAATCTGCCTTCCAAAAACCGTATGGCATTCCTTTCCTTCTGCGACCTGCCGTGTGCCCGTACAGCGGTTTACGACCACATATGGGGTGTTTCTGTAAACTACAGAATCAGAGCCATAAATATTGAGTTTTGTTTAGCTGTTAACCCTTGCTTTGTAACTGGAAAAAAATTATTAAAATGGAAAATCTGCCTAAAAAGTGAAATTTTGAAATTGTATCTCTATTTTCCATTAATTCTTGTGGAACACCTAAAGGGTTAACAAAGTTTGTAAAATCAGTTTTGAATACCTTGAGGGGTGTAGTTTCTAGAATAGGGTAACTTTTTTGGAGTTTCTACTCTAGAGGTGCATCAGGGGGGCTTCAAATGGGACATGGTGTCAAAAAACCAGTCCAGCAAAATCTGCCTTCCAAAAACCGTATGGCATTCCTTTCCTTCGGCGCCCTGCCGTGTGCCCGTACAGTGGTCTACGACCACATATGGGGTGTTTCTGTAAACTACAGAATCAGAGCCATATATAGTGAGTTTTGTTTGGCTGTTAACCCTTGCTTTGTAACTGGAAAAAAATTATTAAAATGGAAAATCTGCCAAAAAAGTGAAATTTTTAAATTGTATCTCTTTTTTCCATAAATTCTTGTGGAACACCTAAAGGGTTAACAAAGTTTGTAAAATTTGTTTTGAATACCTTGAGGGGTGTAGTTTCTAGAATGGGTGGTTTCTATTATGTAAGCCTCACAAAGTGACTTCAGACCTGAACTGGTCCTTGAAAAGTGGGTTTTTGAAAATTTCTGAACAATTTCAAGATTTGCTTCTAAACTTCTAAGCCTTGTAACATCCCCAAAAAATAAAATATCATTCCCAAAATGATCCAAACATGAAGTAGACATATGGGAAATGTAAAGTAATAACTATTTTTTGTAGGTATTACTATGTATTATAGAAGTAGAGAAATTGAAACTTAGAAATTTGCAAATTATTCTAAATTTTGGGCAAATTTGGTATTTTTTTATAAATAAAAATTCATTTCTTTGACTCCATTTTACCAGTGTCATGAAGTACAGTATGTGACGAAAAAACAATCTCAGAATGGCCTGGATAAGTGAAAGCGTTTTAAAGTTATCACCACATAAAGTGACACATGTCAGATTTGCAAAAAATGGCCTGGGCAGGAAGGTGAAAACAGGCCCAGGGTTGAAGGGGTTAAGCTTAAGGTACCTTTTTGGAAGTTGGGGCCAAGAATTATTGGTCCATATAAGATCGCTGCCATAGGAATGAATGGGGTTGTGTAACACCCCAGAGTGGTATTAACATTTCTTTACCCTGCTACTGTCTCTAATGGTCTAACACAGGGATGCCTAATCTGCGGCCCTCCAGCTGTTGCAAAACTACAACTCCCAGCATGCCCGGACAGCCTACAGCTATCAGTCTACAGCAGGGCATGATGGGATTTGTAGTTTTACAACAGCTGGAGGGCCGCAGGTTGAGCAACCCTAGTATAACATAAATTACATCTTTGTACATGTAATATGCCTGGTTCACCAGCAGGTGGCGGTGTATATCTGGCAGAGAGAGAGAGATCTCTAGACAGAATGGAACTTACCATTACATTCTCCCCCCTTTGGGCAGAAGTGGACCAGTCCTGCTTTCTACCCGAAGGCAGGGGGTTGCAGATCTAGTTTAGAGCAGTCTACGCCTGGGCACCGTCAGAGCCAGACGTGCCTAAAATGTAGCAGCTAGCGCAGTCTAAGCCAGTGGCCCAAGGGCAAACTTTGGATTGGCCCCCCTCCCCATTATAGGTTTGAATTTTTCCCCCTTCAACGCTGTATATATTTCATTTTGCCACCTGACTCTGTATATATATATATATATATATATATATACACTGCTCAAAAAAATAAAGGGAACACTTAAACAACACAATGTAACTCCAAGTCAATCACACTTCTGTGAAATCAAACTGTCCACTTAGGAAGCAACACTGAGTGACAATCAATTTCACATGCTGATGGGCAAATGGGATAGACAACAGGTGGAAATTATAGGCAATTAGCAAGACACCCCCAATAAAGGAGTGGTTCTGCAGGTGGTGCCACAGACCACTTATCAGTTCCTTTGCTTCCTGGCTGATGTTTGGGTCACTTTTGAATGCTGGCGGTGCTTTCACTCTAGTGGTAGCATGAGTCGGAGTCTACAACCCACACAAGTGGCTCAGGTAGTGCAGCTTATCCAGGATGGCACATCAATGCGAGCTGTGGCAAGAAGGTTTGCTGTGTCTGTCAGTGTAGTGTCCAGAGCATGGAGGCGCTACCAGGAGACAGGCCAGTACATCAGGAGACGTGGAGGAGGCCGTAGGAGGGCAACAACCCAGCAGCAGGACCGCTACCTCCGCCTTTGTTCAAGGAGGAACAGGAGGAGCACTGCCAGAGCCCTGCAAAATGACCTCCAGCAGACCACAAATGTGCATGTGTCTGCTCAAACGGTCAGAAACAGACTCCATGAGGGTGATATGAGGGCCCGACGTCCACAGGTGGGGGTTGTGCTTACAGCCCAAAACCGTGCAGGACGTTTGGCATTTGCCAGAGAACACCAAGATTGGCAAATTCGCCACTGGCACCCTGTGCTCTTCACAGATGAAAGCAGGTTCACACTGAGCACATGTGACAGACGTGACAGAGTCTGGAGACGCCGTGGAGAACGTTCTGCTGCCTGCAACATCCTCCAGCATGACCGGTTTGGCATTGGGTCAGTAATGGTGTGGGGTGGCATTTCTTTGGAGGGCCACACAGCCCTCCATGTGCTCGCCAGAGGTAGCCTGACTGCCATTAGCTACCGAGATGAGATCCTCAGACCCCTTGTGAAACCATATGCTGGTGCGGTTGGCCCTGGGTTCCTCCTAATGCAAGACAATGCTAGACCTCATGTGGCTGGAGTGTGTCAGCAGTTCCTGCAAGACGAAGGCATTGATGCTATGGACTGGCCCGCCCGTTCCCCAGACCTGAATCCAATTGAGCACATCTGGGACATCATGTCTCGCTCTATCCACCAACGTCACGTTGCACCACAGACTGTCCAGGAGTTGGCAGATGCTTTAGTCCAGGTCTGGGAGGAGATCCCTCAGGAGACCGTCCACCACCTCATCAGGAGCATGCACAGGCGTTGTAGGGAGGTCATACAGGCATGTGGAGGCCACACACACTACTGAGCCTCATTTTGACTTGTTTTAAGGACATTACATCAAAGTTGGATCAGCCTGTAGTGTGTTTTTCCACTTTAATTTTGAGTGTGACTCCAAATCCAGACCTCCATGTGGTGAAAAATTTGATTTCCATTCTTTAATTTTTGTGTGATTTTGTTGTCAGCACATTCAACTATGTAAAGAACAAAGTATTTCAGAAGAATATTTAATTAACTCAGATCTAGGATGTGTTATTTTTGTGTTCCCTTTATTTTTTTGAGCAGTGTATATAATTTTGCCAGCTCTGTATATAGTTGAATGATTGCCCCCTCTCACTCTGTATATATTTGATTTTGTCCCCTCCCACTCTGTATATATTTTTTTGCCCCCCTCTGTTATATATATATATATATATATATATATATATATATAGTACAAGAAAAATGGCGGCACTGGTAGAATGAATGTGAAAAGTAGGGTGCACGTCCCAGGGGGAATAGGCTTCTTACCCCAATGTATAAATCCGGAAAAACGAGCGGCACTCCGTTGAATAAAGAATAGTGAACCTTTAATCACCCAGGTGGTGCAACGTTTCGGCTCTGCTCTTGAGAGCATAAATACAATTTAGTAGATTCAGTTTTTGGACACTAAGGTAGTGTTCAAAGAAGGTATGTTACACACCGAGTTATATACCAAACCAACCGACACCAACACCTTCCTATGTTTCAATAGCTCTCATCCAAGGAAAATGATTCAATCCTTACCCTTCTCCCAGTTCCTCAGGGTTAAGCGGGTAGTATCAGAGGAGTCTAAATTGGATGCGACCTTGGGTTCTATGGCCCTTAAATTTCAGGACAGGGGGTATCCTAAACGGTTGCTGAAGGAGCATATCAATAGAGTCCATGATCTGGATAGGACGGAACTACTGACTAAACGGAAGGCTGTCCGCAAAGCTGATAGAATTCCGTTTATTTCAGTATATAGTGAGCACAGTTCCTCGATAAACGGGATTTTGAGGAAGCATTGGGGTCTATTAGGCTCCTGCTTCAAGGAAATTCCTGAATTTCAGAATCCTCCTCTTCTTTCTTACCGCCGATCCAGAAATTTGAAAGATCAACTGGTTAAAGCCGATCTGGGCTCCAAGGGGCCTTTGAGACAAACCACATTAACGCAGTTGGGCCTGGGTTGTTTTCCCTGCCTCAATTGCGTTAATTGCAAATATATGTGTAAGGGGAGGAACTTTATACATCCTGGTAATGGTGAATCCTTTGGAATCTCTTTCCATTTAACCTGTGATTCCAGCTATGTCGTTTACATATTATCCTGCCCATGTAATTTATTATATGTGGGAGAGACAACGACCGAGTTTAAGACCCGCCTCAACAACCATCGCTTGAGTATCCGGAAGAAACGTATGGATCTTCCGGTATCCAAGCATTTTGCGGAGGCCAAACATGGGGAACGTGATCTCAGGTGCTGGATAGTAGATCATATACCTCAACCTAGACGAGGTGGCGATAGGTCAAGGATACTGAAACGTAGAGAACTCAACTGGATCCACAAGTTGGGGAGTCTGAAACCCCACGGGTTAAATATAGAATACAACTTTGGGGATGTTTTGTGAGGTTGGCTTGCCTCCCGTGTCGGGTTGGGTGTAACTCGGTGTCTCTGGTATACACTAAGAGAGTTATATAACTCAATCTTTTCATTTTCTTGCTTCAATAATAATTTTATTTTTCTTTCCCTTTTCACGTAGAGACCACGTACACTGAACTTCAGGAGGAATGGCAGGTTCGGATAGAGTGATCACAACATACCGCACAGGAGAGGGCCGTTTTATAGGTCTTTATTGCCCATTTTTTGTTTTATTATACATATACTTTATTTCTGTCTGGTTTGGCTAGCACCATGGGATGATTTTGATATAACAACCCAGGCGGCACAACTTTGCATTATTTTTCATATGTTAGATACACCCAGTGGCATCTGTATACCCATAAGAGGAGATCCCTCTCGGATGAGATGACAGCTCAGTAACCTGGGTGACAGTCCTGCATGATCCGCGGTTACCGTGGGTCTGACAGTTCTTCGCCCGGGCGATGCATGTGGACACCCTGTCTTGAGGGAGCCCACTGCCCTTCTGAGTATGCCATGTCCGATGTAATGTGGATGCATTACACTGGATATTATCGATTGAGGGCGTCTTTCCAGTGAGTGAGATGGCGCCGAGTATAGGTTTTTTCATCTGAGCATGCGCCTGGAGAGGGGCGTTCCGGATGTGTAAGAAGACACTGGAGTGATGATTGTGCGTCGACGCAGTCTGATGACGCTTCCTCTTCCCTGACTGGTGCGGTGCCGAGCCTGCGCAATGGACTGTAAACAAGGCTGGGCACACGGCAGGACGCGATTCTCCCTGTGATCTCGGTATGTGTGTTGGATCACCCCTCCTTCTTGCTCTCCCCCCTGCAAGTTATGACATGTCTAGCACATAAATCGATCGATCCTTATGTTTCTGATCGACAACTTTTTATTCACTAGAATGATAATATGTTGGATCACTGGAATATGTATGACATAGATGATTCATGTCTCCTCCAATTGTGTTTTGATTTGCACTTGCTTATCACTATATGTCAACAATATGTGTTTATATTGCTTCAGTGTATTACTGCCACGATTTGTTCACACCCACTGGGTGGAGTGTGATCACATGATTCACAAGTTAATTGATTCACCTGTATATATTGTTGAGATTTGGAGTTGTATTTATGCTTGAAAAAGGCTCAAGAGCAGAGCCAAAACGTTGCACCACCTGGGTGATTAAAGGTTCACTATTCTTTATTCAACGGAGTGCCGCTCGTTTTTCCGGATTTATATATATATATATATATATATATAATAGAAAAAACCACCGGCAGCACCATCCAAAAAGAAAAAAGGAAAGAAGGAGGGTGCAAGGTCCAAGTATGGCAATAGGTTCTTACCCACTTGTATAAAACAAAAATCGGACTGCACTCCAAAGGACTCTTCAAAAAGTCAAAGTGTTTTATTCACCCATGAAGTGGCAAAGAGCGACGCTTTGGCTCATACATGAGCCTTTCTCAAGCATTGGTACAAAATGAACAGCACACATATAAAAGTGTATCAATCAAGGTAATCAGTGAAAATACATACAGGTTACCTCTGCGCATGTTCTGGCTGCATTACGTCATCAGTATCGGGCCGAAAAGAGACACACGCTCGTCGCAGGGTTGTCTGTCGATGACCCAAGCGGCGCACGTGTGAATCACAAGCACTGCCCATAAGCTGACGGCTGGAGAAGGCGGCGCATGCGCAACACCGTCACCTTTGTAACCACCGCCATATTCAAGAAGGGAGCATTGCCAGATCTCTTTTTTATAATACATCATCGCAGCCAAAAAATGTCACCATCATATAAGACAAGTCACTGTGGATAAATTCCACTGACAGGCAGGTTAGGAAAGTGACCATCTTTTCCAAGATGGTTAACCCAGACCCAGTCGGCGCCCCAATGTTGCCAGCACGTCAGTGCTAGACACATTACGGGTCCCCGTCCTGGCCCAACTCGTGACTAAGAGGGTTCTCCTCTATCAGCTGTGACATGATTGGTCATTGGATATATAAAGCTCTAAAGAAATACCATACTGGCAACATAAGCACTTGAACTAAACAAAACATTGTCTTATCGAAACAAGGAGGGGACTACCCCCATGCAATGCAGACGGGACACGCAAAAGGAACCAGAAATTAAAAACCGATGAGATGTTGTAGCAAAATTGTACTTTATTCGGGGCTCTTCATCCAACGTCTAGGCTCATTACTAATCCAAAAAAAACTTCCCCCAGATGTGCAAAAGTGTCTAAAAAACTAAAATAATAGAAAAGTATGAATAATAGACATAAATAATACACCTTATTATTCCTATATTACAAAAAAGTTATATTTATATTTTTCGTTATTTTTTAACCAATGAACCTGTCTAACACAGGTGGAACGCTTCACGTACAACCAGGGTAACCAAGGGCAAACCAACACATACTCATACTATATATACCCCCATATCTATAATCTATATTCAATCCATTAGGATGCAAGCTATTTAAAGGGTTTCTATCACTTCGTATGCCATAATTAGCTCTCAGACACTAGCGATCCGCTAGTGTCTGCTCTGGCCAACCATCCTAATATAAGAGCTTTTTGGGCAGCCGTTTTGCTAAAAAAATAACTTTTATAAATATGCTAATGAGCCTCTAGGTGCTATGTGGGCGTCATTAGCACCTAGAGGCTCCGTCTACCTTCATACACAGCCACCGCCCAGCGCGTCCCTCCAGCCCGCCCATCTCCTGATGAATGCGATCCTCCGTGTGACGCAACGGACGAATTCTCGCGCATGCGCCGTGCGCGGCTGTATTCGGCGCATGCGCAGAGAATGTCTGACCGCTTCCCTGCTCAGACATCTCCACTGCGCCTGTTCCTTGGAGCACTATGACGTCATCGGCGCAGGCGCAGTGGAGATGTCTGAGCAGGGAAGCGGTCAGACATTCTCTGCGCATGCGCCGAATACAGCCGCGCACGGCGCATGCGCGAGAATTCGTCCGTTGCGTCACACGGAGGATCGCATTCATCAGGAGATGGTCGGGCTGGAGGGACGCGCTGGGCGGTGGCTGTGTATGAAGGTAGACGGAGCCTCTAGGTGCTAATGACGCCCCCATAGCACCTAGAGGCTCATTAGCATATTTATAAAAGTTTATTTTTTAGCAAAACGGCTGCCCAAAAAGCTCTTATATTAGGATGGTTGGCCAGAGCAGACACTAGCGGATCGCTAGTGTCTGAGAGCTAATTATGGCATACGAAGTGATAGAAACCCTTTAAGGTCTGGATCCAGTATAACTACCTTTTTGTAAGTAGAGATATACGGTCTCCACCCCTCCGTGGCATTTGAATCTGATCTATAATCCAACATCTGAGATCCTTTTCATTATGCTTATGTAACACGAAATGTCTGGGGACCGGTAAATCTGTACGCCCTTTTCTAATCGTGTAGCGTTGATTGTTGAGCCTGGTCTTTAAATCTGTAGATGTTTCACCTACATAGAGCAACCTGCAAGGACAGGACAATATGTATACTACAAAAGAAGAATCACACGTTAGGTGGAACTTGATAGGATATGTGCAACCCGTATTGGGGTGTACAAATATCCTAGATCTACAGACATAGCGACAATTGACACAATGCAAGCACGGAAAACAACCAGTGCCCGATGGTGCCAATGTCGACTGTCTGATAGTTGTTTTGGGGCCTACATCCGCTCTCACTAACTGATCACTAATATTTTTACATCTGCGATATGAAAACAAAGGTAATACCCTAAATTCAGGTACCGCTTTTAAACAACTGCCTAATATCGGCCAATGCCTCTTCAGAATTTTGTTGATTTCGCAGCTACACTCAGAATAAGTAGATACAAATGTAATTCTGCTTTGAACATTCCTATCTCTAGTCCCTTGATGTATGGAATGCCTATCCATTGCCAAAACTTAGTGTTTTTGTTCAGTAAGCAATTTGCTAGGGTAACCTCGCTGTCTAAATTTGGTAATGATGTCATCTATTGTCTTGTCCAAAGTGATATTATCTGTTACAATCCTCTTTGCCCTCAAGAATTGTGAGTATAGTAAATGTTTCACCATACTACGAGGATGGCAGCTCTCATACCTCAACATCGTATTTCTATCAGTTGGTTTGGTATAGAGTTGTGTAATAAGAGCCCCATTAGAAAAAAATACATTGATGTCCAGAAATTGTACGGCGGTATCTGAATAGGTGATGGTGAACTGTAAATCTGTCATGGTCTTACCTGCTTGCTGCTCTCCTTCGTTTGACATGTGCTGGCGGCCATCTTGGGTCCTGGGTTTCTTGTAGCCTTCCACCCTGCGGCTCCTCCTTCCCCTGGGAGGAGCTGGATGCCTAGCTCATATATATAGGAGGTCTGTGGCTTCAGTTCCTTGCTTGGTCCTCTTGTGTTCACATGCTTCTAAGACTGCTGCTGCTTCTGGTTCCTGATCCTGGCTTCGTCTGACTACCCTGCTGGTTCCTGATCCTGGCTTCGTCTGACTACCCTGCTGGTTCCTGATCCTGGCTTCGTCTGACTACCCTGCTGGTTCCTGATCCTGGCTTTGTCTGACTACCCTTCTGGTTCCTGACCTCTGGCTTCGCAAAGACTCTGCTCGGTTTCACCATCCGTTTGGACTTTTGCTTTACAGCTTTATTTTCAATAAAGCCTTCTTATTTTCACTTATCTCTTGTTGTACGTCTGGTTCATGGTTCCGTGACAAAATCACCGTCAA
This sequence comes from Bufo bufo, assembly GCF_905171765.1. Lineage (NCBI taxonomy): Eukaryota > Metazoa > Chordata > Amphibia > Anura > Bufonidae > Bufo > Bufo bufo. The sequence continues at coordinate 149,851,790 of NC_053394.1, forward strand.
TACCATTGAGATATCGGTGAAAATTAAACAATTGTTCTGACCCTGACCAGATGAGGAAGATGTCGTCTATGTATCGCCACCATCCCAAAATGTGTTGGGCATGGTGGGAGCCATAGACGACATCCTCCTCAAACCGGCGCATAAAAATATTGGCGTACGTGGGGGCCACATTGGACCCCATCGCCACGCCGCATTTCTGGACATAATACGTGTCCTGGAAAAGGAAGTAATTATGTTCCAAATCTATCCTAAGAAGTGAAACAATAAAGGAAAACGCTTCAGGTGTCATTGATGATACAACCAACATACTTTTCACAGCCTCAATACCTTTCTGATGGTCAATGGAGGTATATAGGGATGTGACATCAAATGAGACCAAAGTGACTGATTCAAACCCATCTAAGTTAACCTTATTCAATTTGGTTAAAAAGATCGGACGTATCTCTAATATAAGACTGGCCTCCTGTAGAGAAGTCACATAATACCTTGTCCAGGAAAATTGCTATATGTCCAAAAACAGAATCTGTGCCAGATACGATGGGGCGTCCCGGTGGGTCCACCAACGTTTTGTGAACCTTAGGTAACACATAAATCACCAGGGTGATGGGGTGGGGAACAACCAAGTATTCCCTAAGTCCCTCATCTATGATACCCGTCCTCAAAGCATCTGACACACAATATGAAACTTGGGATCATGTTGTACCAAACCATACACATTCCCATCACTTAATTGTCTTAAGATCTCTTTGATATATTTTGTAGTATCCATCACTACAACTGTACCGCCTTTATCGGCTGGTTTCACCGTTAAATCAATGTCATCCCGCAACTCAGTCAGAGCATACGCCTCGGCCGTAGTGAGATTGGGGTATTTGAAGCCCTCCAATCGAGGGAGAGACCTCAGCTCAGCAATCTCAGTCTTGACGGCAGAGATGTACGCCTCAAAGGCAGGTTCACTTATCACAGGATTGAAACTGCTTTTGTTGGATAAATAAAACATTTTGCAGGAGAATTCACTAGATCTCTCCACCTTATCCCCAATCACTCCCTCAAACCATACTTTTGCCTTAATGGAACGAAAAAAATTACTCAAATCTGTCTCTAGATCCAACCAGTTTACCTGTGCATTAGGGCAAAAGGACAATCCTTTGGACAGGACAGTTAATTGTGCAGGAGTCAGTACTTTGGAAGAAAGATTGATAACGGCTACTTCTTCTTGGTGGTGGGTGCTATGTTCAATTGAGTCCGTGTTTTCATATTGTGGGTTTTTCCGGTTTCATCTGTATCGACGGTCGCCCCTCCTGATTCGCTTCCTTTTGGTGTCTTTGGATATGAATTGTTCCCTAAAAAAACATTCGACTCACTTTTGTGCGTCTGCGTGTTTTTCCTTGGTTTCTTGTTGTCGCTCATGTTATATGAGGAGTTATTTGGTTGCCAGGTGTAAACCAACTTGGACTATAAAAAGGGTGATATTTACACCTGGCAACCAAATAACTCCTCATATAACAACATGAGGGACGACAAGAAACCAAGGAAAAACCAAGGAAAAACAGTATGGTGAAACATTTACTATACTCACAATTCTTGAGGGCAAAGAGGATTGTAACAGATAATATCACTTTGGACAAGACAATAGATGACATGGTTACCAAATTTAGACAGCGAGGTTACCCTAGCAAATTGCTTAGTGAACAAAAACACAAAGTTTTGGCAATGGATAGGGATTCCATACTTCAAGGGACTAGAGATAGGAATGTTCAAAGGAGAATTACATTTGTATCTACTTATTCTGAGTGTAGCTGCGAAATCAACAAAATTCTGAAGAGGCATTGGCCGATATTAGGCAGTTGTTTGAAAGCGGTACCTAAATTTAGGGTATTAGCTTTGTTTTCATATCGCAGATGTAAAAATATTAGAGATCAGTTAGTGAGAGCGGATGTTGGCCCCAAAACAACTATCAGACAGTCGACGTTGGCACCATCGGGCACTGGTTGTTTTCCGTGCTTGCATTGTGTCAATTGTCGCTATGTCTGTAGATCTAGGATATTTGTACACCCCAATACGGGTTGCACATATCCTATCAAGTTCCACCTAACGTGTGATTCTTCTTTTGTAGTATACATATTGTCCTGTCCTTGCAGGTTGCTCTATGTAGGTGAAACATCTACAGATTTAAAGACCAGGCTCAACAATCATCGCTACACGATTAGAAAAGGGCGTACAGATTTACCGGTCCCCAGACATTTCGTGTTACATAAGCATAATGAAAAGGATCTCAGATGTTGGATTATAGATCAGATTCAAATGCCACGGAGGGGTGGAGACCGTATATCTCTACTTACAAAAAGGGAGTTATACTGGATCCAGACCTTAAATAGCTTGCATCCTAATGGATTGAATATAGATTATAGATATGGGGGTATATATAGTATGAGTATGTATTCTTTTGCTCTTGGTTACCCTGGTTGTACGTGAAGCGTTCCACCTGTGTTAGACAGGTTCATTGGTTAAAAAATAACGAAAAATATAATTATAATTTTTTTGTAACATAGGAATAATAAGGTGTATTATTTATGTCTATTATTCATACTTTTCTATTATTTTAGTTTTTTAGACACTTTTGCACATCTGGGAGAAGTTTTTTTTGGATTAGTAATGAGCCTGGACGTTGGATGAAGAGCCCCGAATAAAGTACAATTTTGCTACAACATCTCATCGGTTTTTAATTTTTGGTTCCTTTTGCGTGTCCCGCCTGCATTGCATGGGGGTAGTCCCCTCCTTGTTTCGATAAGACAATGTTTTGTTTAGTTCAAGTGCTTATGTTGCCAGTATGGTATTTCTTTAGAGCTTTATATATCCAATGACCAATCATGTCACAGCTGATAGAGGAGAACCCTCTTATTCACGAGTTGGGCCAGGACGGGGACCCGTAATGTGGCTAGCACTGACGTGCTGGCAACATTGGGGCGCCGACTGGGTCTGGATTAACCATCTTGGAAAAGATGGTCACTCGCCTAACCTGCCTGTCAGTGGAATTTATCCACAGTGACATGTCTTATATGATGGTGACATTTTTTGGCTGCGATGATGAATTATAAAAAAGAGATCTGGCAATGTTCCCTTCTTGAATATGGCGGTGGTTAAAGGTGACGGTGTTGCGCATGCGCCGCCTTCTCCAGCCGTCAGCTTATGGGCAGTGCTTGTGATTCACACATGCGCCGCTTGGGTCTCTCCATAGGGAAGTAGCTCATAGAGCTTCTTCCGGAAGAAGCGCACCTTGCGAAACGTACGTCGGGCTTTCGGCTCTCCCCAAACTGGTTGGTATTCATTATTACAGGTATTTTGCCTCTTGTATTTATGTTCAGGGTGTGGTTGGTTGTCGGCTGTGTTGGGTGTCGGCCATGCCACCACATGTACCCTGCTATACCCAGTTTTTCACACAGTGAATTTTGCTGTTCACATTGAGTTGCAATGGGAAATTTTTCCTGAGATAAGGGATGATCCATTTATGTGGTAGATGATTTATGTTTATTGTCACCCCACTATCAATACCTGGTATCCCCACACTACTGTTACTGGATTTTATCTTATTGAGCAGTACTTTTTGTGTTGGATTAACTGGTGATACAATATGTCTCGAGTTATGGTTATATGCCTGTTTTCTCTACTATTCAACACTCCCTGCATTTTTTACTCATTGTTGTATTGACTAATAAAGATGTTATTTTTGTATTTATCTATGTGTGGTTTTGATTACTTTTAGGTTTTCAGGTTTTTATCCTAAGCACAGTGGGGGAAAAAAATGCCAAAGCGTAATGATCAGACTCATCTCTGTCAGCGAACACTTTACAGCTTCGAACCGAACCGAACCCCTCTATGGTCGGGTTCACACATAGATTTTTTGTACGGTTATTATGCATCTTTGCAGTTTGAGTGGGACTTTTTACAATTAAAAATGCCGGCTCCAGAGTTTAGCTGAAAATCTATAGGAAATGTGAAGCACAGGACTTGTTTTCACACACTTAGGCCCTATTCACAGGATCATATTTTTGTTACAATGGGTCCACATTAAAGTAAAAATGGATGCAGAAAAGACATCACACAGATATCATCCGTATTTTTTGTGGATCTGTGTTTTGCGCCTTATTCACAAAAAAAAATGCTGCGACAAAAACTGTCATAAAAATGCAAGTGGTTTCTAAGTGCCAGAGAAAAATCGTGTGTACGGGCCCTTAAACCGCTTCATGTTAAAACACAAGAGGGCAGCCTAAGGTAGTGCACTGAAAATCCCCCAATGTCTACTATAATTCCTCATATTAGCATTGATTTTATTTACATAAATCCCGCCCATTGTTTCCCTGAATATTAAAACTGAAGCAATGCATCACGTTGCCACAAGGTGGTGCTACAAGCAAGCAAATCTTCAAAACCCAATGTAGAAATGTATTCGTTTACAGCTCGGATTTTCTGACATCCCGTTAAGGGCTCATGCACACGACCGTGCCGTTTATTGCGGTCTTCAAATTGCGGATCCGCAAAAAACGGATGCCGCCCGCGTGCCTTCCGCAATTTGCGGAATGGAACAGGAGGCCCATTACAGAGATGCCTATTCTTGTCCGCAAAATGGACAAGAATAGGACAGGTCTCATAATCTTTGCGGAGTCACGGAACGGAGCAACGGATGCGGACAGCACATAGAGTGCTGTCCGCATCTTTTGCGGACCCATTGAAATGAATGGTTCCGTATACGGACCGTATATGGAATCAAAATACGGTCTGTATACGGAACGCAAAAAACGTTTGTGTGCATGAGCCCTTACTGTATTCTGTAGGGTTCTCGGGGTCACAAATCAGGATTAGTGTCTACTAAACAAGAATAGAAACAAGTAAGAGCACCATATAAAGGCTGCATCACACTGACTGCATGATTTTACTGGACACAACCAGAGAACCGTAAGGGTATATTCACAATCACCAGATTTGTTGCTGATATTTGTGCGACTGAAAATCAACTCCATTCATCTAAATGGGGTTATTTCTGCAGAAGGTGCATGGACTCTAGCAAGCTCTACTCAGCTAAATGGGGAAGTTACACGGTAAATGCAGGATTTTGAAAAAGGAGGTTTCCAAAAGCAAACTGTTTAACTCCGTCATGCATGGCAGTGTACATTTACGGTGTACAGCCGGTTCGAGGTATGCTTTGCATGTTTAGGAACCTGTTCCTAGTACCCTAAATTCACACTAGCAGTCACCCTGCCAAACAAAATAAAAGAAAGGCTGAAGGCCAGTCAGTGAAAACAGAGAGGGGCACAGTTATCAAGCGTATTGGCAACTCCTGTCTTTAATTTAAGTCTAAGGGTGGGTTCACATCTGCGTTCTGGATTCCGTTATGGCTTTCCGTTATAAAATGGTTATAACGGAAAATAACGGAATCCATAAGACAGAAGGACGGATCCGTTATGCTTCCCCATAGACTTCTATTATTGACGGAATGCAAAACGGAAGCCTTTAAAAGGCATTCTGTTTTTAATAGAAGTCTATGGGGAAGCATAACGGATCCGTTTGGTTTCCGTTATGCAGAACGGACAAAAAAAAGTCCTATCGACAGGACTTTGTTTTCCGTCTTACATAACGGGAACCGTCTTATGGATTCTGTTATAACCATTTTATAACGGAAAGCCGTAACAAAATCCAGAACGCAGATGTGAATCCACCCTTATTTTTAAAGGGATTCTGTCACCAGGTTTCACCCCTGTCAGCTAAACATATGCTGATGTTCAGGGCCTCATCACGATTCCTAATGTGGGCTTATAAATGTGATCTGTAGCCTTATCTTGCTAAAAAACAGCTTTTACTAACCTGTCACTCAAAGAAATAAGGTGCCCAAGGGGATGTCAAGCGATGCAAGGTGCTCGCCGCACCCACCGCCGTTCATGCCCTGCGCCGCCTCCTAATCCTCTGTGCCGTCTCTCGCTCTCCCTCCCTCCCCCCTCCTCCTGCAAGATCTCGCGCGTGCGCACAGGGCTCTGAGAGGCTGGCGCCAGAGTGCAGGTCATACAGGGGGTTGAGCGAAGTGCCGGCGCATGCGCACTTCGCTGTAAGAAGCCAAATGGAGAAGTCCGCACGGGCGCATCAGGCAGAGCCCTGTGCGCACGCGCGAGATCTTACAGCAGGGGAGGGAGGGAGAGCGAGAGGCGGCGCAGAAGTCTGGAAAGGCGGCGCTGGGCACATTTATAAGCCCACATTAGGAATCGTGATGAGGCCCTGAATATCAGCATATGTTTAGCTGACAGGGGTGAAACCTGGTGACAGAATCCCTTTAAATCAGGGTTTTCTTTTTTTGGTTTAAGTCTGACATCTAGTGGTTATTTTCTTGTAAGACGGGTTCATATTCACTAAGACTGGTCTAATTAGTATGCGCATGAAAATGTGGCACAAGTGAGCTGAAGTTAGGCGCACGTCTCCATGAAAGTAGAAAAATTGTGGCACAACTCATCACTCAAAACAGAGGCAGAAAAGTGCGCCATCCCTGGAGTTGGTAAATAACTGTCAAAAACAGGCTTTTTAGGCCTCACGTTTTTTTTTTGCGGTCTACAAAACGGATTTCCGTTGTTTCGTGATCCGTGACCTTTTTTTCTTCCGTGGGTCTTCCTTGATTACAATGCAAGTCAATGGGGACGGATCCGTTTGACGTTGACACAATATGGTGCAAACGGATCCATCCCCCATTGACTTTCAATGTAAAGTCAGGAGTCCCTATTAATTTTATACCATCAGATCAGAGTTTTCTCCAATCCGATGGTATATTTTAACTTGAAGTGTCCCCATCACCATGGGAACGCCTCTATGTTAGAATATACCATCGGATTTGAGTTAGATCGTGAAACTCAGATCCGACAGTATATTCTAACACAGAGGCGTTCCCATGGTGATGGGGACGCTTCAGGTTAGAATATACTAAAAGAACTGTGTACATGACTGCCCGCTGCTGCCTGGCAGGTGCTGCCAGGCAGCAGGGGGCAGACCCCCCCCCCCCCTGTATTTAACTCATTGGTGGCCAGTGCGGCCGGCCCCCCCTCCCTCCTTTGTATTTAACACATTGGTGGCCAGTGCGGCCGGCCCCCCCTCCCTCCCTTGTATTTAACACATTGGTGGCCAGTGCGGCCGGTCCCCCCTCCCTTGTATTTTTTCACATTGGTGGCCAGTGCGGCCGCCCCCCCCCCCCCTAATTAAAATTACTGACCCCCCATCATTGGTGGCAGCGGAGAGTTCCGATCGGAGTCCCAGTTTAATCGCTGGGACTCTGATCGGTAACCATGGCAACCAGGACGCTACTGCAGTCCTGGCTGCCATGGTTACTTAGCAATTTTAGAAGCATTAGATTTACCTGCGATGTCTGTGACCGGCCGGGCGCTCCTCCTACTGGTAAGTGACAGGTCTGTGCTATAAGCAATGCGCCGCACAGACCTTTCACTTACCAGTAGGAGGAGCGCCCGGCCGGTCACAGACATCGCAGGTAAGTATAATGCTTCTAAAATTGCTAAGTTACCATGGCAGCCAGGACTGCAGTAGCGTCTTGGCTGCCATGGTAACCGATCGGAGCCCCAGCGATTAAACTGGGACTCCGATCGGAACTCTCCGCTGCCACCAATGATGGGGGGGTCGGTCATTTTAATTAGGGGGGGGGTGGGGCGGCCGCACTGGCCACTAATGTGTTAAATACAAGGGAGGGGGGGGCCGGCCGCACTGGCCACCAATGAGTTAAATACAGGGGGGAGAGGGAGGTGGCAGCAGCAGGGGGCAGTCATGTACACAGTTCTTTTAGTATATTCTAACCGGAAGCGTCCCCATCACCATGGGAACACCTCTGTGTTAGAATATACTGTCGGATCTGAGTTTTCACGAAAAGCTTTTATGCAGACGGATCAGCGGATCCGTCTGTGTGAAAGTAGCCTACGGACAAGGATGACGGACGCGGATGGCAATCTTGTGTGCATCCGTGTTTTTTCACGGACCCATTGACTTGAATGGGTCCGTGAACCGTTGTCCGTCAAAAAAATAGGACAGGTCCTATTTTTTTGATGGACAGGAAACACGTATCATGGATGCGCCTACAAAACGGTGCATTTTCCGATTTTTCCACGGACCCATTGAAAGTCAATGGGTCAGCGAAAAAAAAACGGAAAACGGAACAACGGCCGCGGATGCACACAACGGTCGTGTGATTGAGGCCTTACTCATGGAAACAGGCGCAGACACTATAGCAGGGATGGCCAACCTGTGGCTCTCCAGCTGTTGCAAAACTACAACTTCCAGCATTCCCAGACTGCCTACAGCTATCAGCCTACAGCAGGGCATGGTGAGGGTTGTAGTTTTACAACAGCTGTAGAGCCGCAGGTTAGCCATTCCTGCACTATAGTAAATGGGCCCCGATGCCTCTCCTGTGGACCATCACAAGAAAATAGCTGCCTGCCCACCACCTCTGTCTCTCTAGAGGTCCCGTCGCCAAAGATGTTTTAACGTTGTAAGCGTTGCTTACATCAATATGGTGGGCCTTCAGTTCCTGCCCTTCTCCAATTAGTAGCAATGCTCCTGTACAGCCGGCCTCCCTGCGCCTCTCTGGAGAGAAGCGGGAAGGCGCCTGTACAGCAGCCTCACTACTGCTGTAGGGTTAAGTTGGGACTGATGATCAGGGGGAATTCTGGGCCACCAGAAAACCCCCGACACCCATCCCAAGTAAGCCCCTGATTTACAGAAATTTCTTTAACAAGTCTGCCGCCTATGAATATACCTTATAGAACATGTAACAGCGGTCAGTAACTGGCCTGTACGTGTGTGATCCTGATGGTGGTGATTTTTGCTATTGGACCATCCCTTATTATATACGATGACACTGGAGTACATACTGTGTGCGTGCGGTGCATAGCTATGTCCACCCCCATAACTATTCCAGCTCTGCAAGACGCAGGAAATCACTACCTGACTGCACCATGGGGGTCCTAATCCTCGCCTGCAGTAATCTGTGCCCTACATTCCAGGCAAAGCAGCTTAACCCACTTCGGGCTGACCTGCCAGAGGCCCACTGTCTCCTCTACTGACCGCCTGGCACCATGGATTGACCCCTCCTATCTGGGGTGATGAGACGGTCAGTTGTAGATTACCTCATGAGTGGGCAAGTGGTAATACATCAACGGGTGAAGGGTCAGGAGCTGCTGCACATAGGACTCCATGGGACGCGGTTACAGGTGGAGCAGGGGAGTTGACCCTGTAGCATACCTCTAGAGCTTACTTTTTGGGTACTGCCTCATATAGTGGGTCCAATCATTGAGAACACTCTCCACCGCGTGCAGAAGAGAGCTCATCTCATTCTCTTTGCTGCTTCTGTAAATGATGCAGAATTTCCACACTGGGATAAATCTGTAGCGTTGGCTCTACTTGTGGCCGTACCCTAAAGGGGTGTCTTGCTTTTGTGCAAGCCTATTTTGCACACAACCATATCCGTTTTGCAGTCCGCAAATTGCGGATCCTGGCCGGGTGCATGCTGCCATTTTCTTTTTCGCTTTAATAGAAATGTCCTATCCTTGTCCGTAAAACAGACAAAAATAGGAAGTTCTATCTTTTTTTGCAGAACCGCAGAACAGACATAAAGTGTGCTGTCTCCATCTTTTGCGTCTCCATATGGTCGTGTCCATGAGCATCAAAAGAACTCTAACCTTTTACTAGACATGGGGAGGGGGGGGGGGGGGTATTTATCATGACCTGCACTCCCAAGTCCTGTCTTCAAAAAAACTCACAAAATAGGACGCTAAATGTGGGTGGAAAGAGGAGTGCGATTAGCTCTGTTAATGAGTCACTGCAGATCTATCACTGAGACATTTTAAAAAGTCTCAAAGCCACTCCAATAAGGGGGTGGTGTAGAAAACCGGAGTAGAATTTCTAGACAAAAAGGGTTAGGTTCGAAGATGGGCCAAATTTAACAAACATTGTGCGAGATTTGATAAATTTAGCGCAAAGCATTCCAAGACTCGAGAAAAAACTGACCTAAAATGTGACCCTCATGATAAATTCCCCTCTTTGCATGAGCAGACTGGCCCTAGACTCTACAGGGTACATAAAGATCTGATGCTGTCAGCACTAATTAATGTAGGAGCATCGGCAGGGGCGTAGCTAAAGGCTCATGGGCCCCGATGCAAGAGTTCAGTTGGGCCGCCCTCCCCTCAGTGTTTTGTGGCCAGGGGCGGGGAAGAACATAGCCTTCGTGCTACCTGAGGTAAAAATTTAAACATTACCCCCCCCCCCCCCCCCATATGCCAGATTCTTGACCTAACCCCTTCTTTCCACCAAGAGGTGTAACTTGACCAGCATGGACTTTCTATAATACCAGTCTTTTCTTATGCGGCTCAAGGGTCCTGGGCCCCCTCAGGCTCCTGGGCCCAGTAGCGAATGCTACCTCTGCACCCCCTATAGCTACGCCCCTGAGCATCGGGCACCTATGTACCTGGCCAGTGTCTGCAGGTGCCCTCCTGAGTTCAACTGCAATGATATAGTTTCATACTGTGGTGCGAGTATTGTGTGCTGCACTGTGGTACCTGGTTATGCCGTGGCGGTATTTTGTTCTGCACTACAGTATTGCTGGCCCCGCCTACTTCTGTTGTATCTGTCAATTTGAACCTGCCTACAACATGGGGCCACTTTTAAATAAAAAAAAATTCCAGGGCTACTTTAAGTACCCAGTCTCCCCTTACCCCCTTGTGTTCCATTTCCACACCATTTTCAACGTCTCTGTTTGCGGTCAGTGAGTGCAGGGGTGTAGCTATAGGGGGCTTTGGGGCCCGAACTCAGGAGTGGCCCGTTTATATAGTCAGCACCCTTTCAACAGTATTATTTAATGACATTATATAGTGACACTGTAGGAAACAGATGTAGCGGATGAAGGGCCTCGTCTGAGAGAGCGATCTTGACTAGTCACAGGAGGTGGGGGGGGGGGGGGGTTGCATGGGAGTCGGGGGATGTGAAGAAGTTGCTGGGTTGGAGGACATTCAAAAATTTGCTGTGGGGCCCAGTCATTTCTAGTTACACCACTGAGTGAGTGGAAGCTTGCTTGTTTACATCCAGAGGAGGAAAGAAGCCTGTCCTGACCCAAGACTTCTCACAGCTGAGGGGTTGTTACAAAAGGATCTAGTCTGGATAATCCCTTCTGCCAGTCACCAATAGAGACCCAGTGTGCGGACCAGGAGGAATTATCCGATGTAATCCATTTCTTGGCCTCGTGCATCACCCGACGCAGCCACCTCTTACTGAAACGGCGGCTGAACATGAAGGCATTGCCTGGGCATGACTGGTTTAGACTTCTGTGAGCCGTGCCAGGCTCCTGCATGGTTAATGCTCCGCTCCAGACAGGACAAAACTTCCAGCATGTGATTTCTAAGCTGCTACATTCAAGGTCAGACATGAGTCAGGACAAATGGTGAATGCAGAACAGCAGGGTAAAAGCCCCAGGGGGCAAAAACCATATGATCACCGGAGGGCAGCAGAGCCAGCTCATACCCGTTACCTGTGACAAAACCACGTCCGCCTCCACCCCCATCAATGTCACGGTGAGCTATACCGTTATATTGTCCTAATGTTCATTAGGAAACATTGCAGGCTACTTATAAACTTTAAGGCTTCTTCAGGACGTCAGGAAACACATCCGCGTTCCGATGCTGAAGTCAGAAAAGTTTCGGAACAGACTGCACACAGATGGCATCCGTGAGGGTTCAGGTTTTTTTTGTAGATCCATTTACTCAAGTGAAAAAATCTCATGGGAAGATTGGAGAAGGATGGAAAATCACTGATGTGAATAGATTTTTGTTTTGTTTTAGTCCTTGTTCACACTTCGGATCCATTGATTTCAAACATCAGTGGTTTTCAGTGGAAAAACAATAGAGGCAAGTACTGCATTGGTCCATGATGTGAACCAAACCCATTGCCCATTGAGTGAAAAACCACTGACAGAATACGGATGGCTTAGGCCTCATGCACACGACCAGTGTTTTGCGGTCCGCAAATTGCGGATCCACAAAACACGGATGGCGTCCGTGTGTGTTCCGCACTTTGCTGAACGGCGTGGACAGCCATAAATATAACTGGCTATTCTTGTCCGCAAAAACGGACAATAGGACAGGTTGAATTTTTTTTTACGGAGCAACGGATGCAGACAGCATACGAAGTGCTATCCGCATCTTTTGTGGCCCCATTGAAGTGAATGGGTCCGCATCCAAGCCGCAAATACTGCGTCTCGGATGCGGACCAAAACAACGGTCGTGTGCATGAGGCCTTTCCCACTTTGTCAGTGGTTTTTCACTGACCATTGCTAGGAGATCCTCTGGAAACCAATTTTCAGCCTAGCAGTGCACATGGAATACGGATGACTGATGGACACGGACCAAACTGGACCGTCTTGTGTTGGATGTTATCATAGATATGGAAATGTGCATAAGGTCTGAATGTTCAGTCTTGGTGCTGTCCGTTCTACACATGGACAGCATCTGGATGGAAAACAAAAACGGTGAACTTAAGAGTATGTTCACATGGAGCAGATAAACGGCAGATTTTCTATCTGTAGCATATTACAATAGCAAAGTGGAAGAGATTTACCAAATTTCATCCACCCGCTACAGAACAAATCTGCACAAAATCCACGCGGAAACCAAGTTACCATTTGAGAAATTGAAATCCACAGTACGTCAATATAATGCAATGCATAGCGTGAAATCTGTGACCAATCTGGATGTAACTCGTGTGGATTTTACCGCGTGTCCTTTCTGCAGCCCCGCGCAAAAAAAAAAAAAAAAAAAAAAGCTGGAACATGTCCTATTCTTGTTCGTTTCGCCTGCAAGGATAGGACAATTCTACTGTAGTTTATTTAAAAAATGGTGGGATGCACACAGTCAGGACCGCAAAACGTATACGGCCATGTGCATGAGCCCTAGAGCAGTGATCTACAACCTGCGGCTGTCCAGCTGGTTCAGTATTCACACTCGGCAAGGCTTCTTGTGGGAGATGTTTTCTTCACACTTGGCACTTTAGTCGCAGTCTGGTGTACAAAAAGCTGCGTCACCAATAATGTATTCCTTACAAATATAATAAGTGACAAATAAACAAATACACCCAATCCTAACAAACAAAAAGAAAAACTGAAAATAAATAAATAAAATGTTTTCCTGTTCGGCTAGGTTCACATCTGCAGTGGGGTTTCCATCTTTCTGTTCTGGTATAGGAGCAGGAATTTTTTATTTATTTTTTGGCAAATGATGGACACCAACTGCATCCGACAGACCGCACTGACTATAATGGTTTCCGTCATTCTCCTGGACCACATAGCTCTGCATCCAGCACTTTAATTGTCCCGCCTTTTTTCCGGAATCTGCGACGGAGGCTCATGTGAACCTAGCTTTAGGATTGTGCATGTCAGCAAACCCCCCCCCCCCCCCCCCCAGACCTCTAATAACACAGCCAAAAAGTGTCAGAATCTATTGGTTTATTTTTCCATTTGTAAAAATATAAGACATGACATACTGCAGAAGCAATGATCTGATCTCATCTGATTGTTGAAAAATTAAAACTTCATTTAGTGATACAAATGCATATTTTACAGGATCGTAGTAAAAATACTGACATCTGACGTTAAAACATTCAGAATATGTGTAAAAATCACATTTTTCTAGCGCCGTAGAGAGAGCAACGCCACGCGACATGGTGGACATAGGCCAGGTAATAACACAGCGGGGGTGGGGCATACACCAGGTATTACTGACACCGCATGGGCAGCTTTAAGAACAGAATTTTACCGTGATATCTGGTTATAATCTACACGTAATATTTTGTCCATTACTTTATTGTTGGTCCAGAGTTGTATCTGGTCTCCAGTCACATCCAGAGCTGCAGACCAAGGAACAGTGCACTGAAGGAACTCCGATCAGGTCCCATACTGTAGTCACATCCAAAGCTGAGGTCACAACCCTGCTGGTTTACGGTTGACAGACAGCAGTGCATTGTGGGAGTTCAGATTTTAGGTCACATGACCGTACAGTGCAGATAAATCAATCCCAGCCAACCAGCAAAGACATAAATGCAGCTCTGATTGTGACTGGAGTACAATGTAAACCACGCTCACAGATCTGCTGGCTACACCATTGCAGTGCATTTTAGGGGATTTGTTTTAACCACATCATCTACCATGCAGCACAGCAGAGGATGCTCTCCACATATACAGCAGCAACTGGAAGATGTAAGGTTTGTGCAGCCTCCAGATCTATGAATGCAGCTTTGGTTGTGACTAGAGTACAAGAGATGAGGTAACCTGAAATCAATACAGGGAAACAAACGATAGGCAGTTGCTAGACATTATGGGGGAGATCTATCAAAACTGGTGTAAAGGAAAACTGGCTTAGTTGTCCATAGCAACCAATCAGAATTTACCTTTCAGAGATCCTGAAAATGAAAGGTGGAATCCGATAGGTTGCTATGGGCAACTAAGCCAGTTTTCCAGCTTTCCACTAGTTTTGATAAATCTTCCCATATATGTGGAGTACATGACAAACACACCTCAACTGAAGGAGATCCCGCAACCCTGCACGGTCTGAGGGCCTTAGAGACCCCCATCCCCCGACTTCATTGCCTTCAAAGTGCCTCTGCTGCGCCAATCGCTCTACTAGTACCAGTTTCAGAATAAAGGAAATTGAAAACAGAATAACAAAGATCTAACGCCCACAAAAATATAAAAAGAAACTTCTTAAAGGGGAACTCCACCATGAATTAGCATTTGATGGCCTCATTTTTCTTGCAATATCCACGTTATCCTATAAAGTGGAATGTCTCTTTAAAGGAAATGTAGTCTTACACTAGGTTTTCACAGTTGTCCTATACAAAGGGCTTCATTACAGCTGTATCAAGTAAGACACACCGGGGGGACGGGGGTGGGGGATTACTACTAAATATTTTAGTCAGGTTTGAGGCTTTGTAGTATCCTCTCGCTACAGTTCGGGCCGAGGCAGCGTCTGCCCATTTTATGCCCTTGGGCCGGGCCCTGTACCGTACGGTAACATCCTGTGCCACCCGGGGTTAAATCCATTAATACACAGAGATAAGATGGCAGCGTATGTTCGCCTCCAATCTTATTTCAATAAATTATTTAGCTGATGGGAAACATATGGGAATCGCTAGAGTAATAGTGGTTAGTGCTGCAATATTGTGCGGTGGGGTTCGTATTCCGAGTACCTACAACCGCCCCATCAGTCCGACCCTCCCATTTACTTGTGCACTGCTCCTTGCAGATTAGGGGTGGGGGGTGGGGTATTAAATAAAACTGGGGATTCTGGGTAATCTTGTGCTTCGGGTTATTCCTATATGTTCAGCATTAGATAATTACACAGGATTCTCTTATATATGAACAGTCAGATATGGAGATTATATACACAGTAATAAATTATATAGGTTTATCAAAGTCAATGCAAATCATGAGCTCCACCTCCGAAACATGATGACTGCCTGTGACTGTACCAGAGTATTAAAAAAGAGAAAGGGGGGTTTGATGCATATTGGTTCAGTCAGTTTACATATGAATCCCATTTTACACAGAGTTATATATAATACATTATTTCTTCTGACTCTGAAGTTTAATGCAGGCCGTAAGTCAGAGCTGCACTCCCTAATCTCCCAGCACTCCCTGCTTGTTCAGCACCTACATAGAGCTTGCTGTAGTGGTTTGCATTCTGGGAAGAGTCATCTTTAGGCCAGGCTCTATACAGTCATCTAATGTACAAAAAACTAAGGGGATCATTTATCAAACTGGTGTAAAGTAGAACTGGCTTAGTCGCCCATAGCAACCAATCAGATTCCACCTTTCATTTTTGGACAACTCCTTTGGAAAATGAAAGGTGGAATCTGATTGGTTGCTATGGGCAACTAAGCCAGTTCTACTTTACACCAGTTTGATAAATGACCCCCTGATTTGCTTTCTGCTGATTTTTTTTTTTCAGGGCTGGGGATGTCTGTCAGTAAGCATAGCTTACTGACAGTTTCCAGTAAAAAAAATCATCAGAATACAGAGTGCAGCCCTGGCGTATAATACCGGCTGAAAATCAGCCCCAATCGAAGAGCAATCTAATATATATATATTTATTAAACAGGAACATAAACTCAGTAAGGCTACGTTCACATCTCCGTTTTGGATATTCGGCGGAAATCCTGGCTGGACAATTTTTTTTTTGCAAGCAACTGCTTTTGTCTGGACGCATCCCGCCATGTATGCCGGAAATCAGCTGGATTTTCGCCGTACCTCATTGCAGTCAATGGGGATCTGGCAGGGTGCTCTGTGCCAGAACAGCCTGCCGGATCTCCTAATGGAGATGTGAACGAGATCTAAGCTGGAAACAGAACAGAACAAAGATGGCCGGACTGACAGGATGCCCGAGGTGATGGCGTCCAGTGTTTAACAGGAGATTAAAAGAGGTAGAGAGTCCGATACAAGATATGTAGAGGTCTAAAGTGGCCACATTCCCACGTACAAGTCATTCAGCCAACAGAAAGACTGGGGCGCTCTGTTGTTGGTGACCCCCTTACAAAATAGTGGTCAGAACAGAGGGCCGCGTCCAGCGCAGCTCCCCGTACTGGAGAGGCAGGTGATTTGAGAGAACACAAACTGGACGGCCCCTTTAACCACGCTCTGTCCTGCAGAGATTCTTTGGAGCAGAGCTCTGGGTCAGTGACCAAAAGGCGACGGAGTTGTCAATTAACCCTTTCATAAAACGGCTTAGTGTAAAATCATAACCCATCTGTTATAGCAGCATCAGACTTATTTAATATATACATTTGTAGTATGGTGTTAGACTATGCACAGGTGCCATGCGGGTAGGGAGTAGAGGAAGAGTCCGGCCTGTACCCAGAAGTCACTGAATCCTTTTATGATGCGTGTTCTCCATGTGTCACTGTCCACACAGCAGCCATATTAACACAACACAGGAAACTTGGGCGGGCGCATACGGGGACATATAGGGGGGGGGGGTCACAGTAGAAATAACACATTAATGCAACAGATCCAGCATTACATGTCATGTATATCGTGTGCTGGGAATTATTAGCCAAGACTGACCTGTCGCCTACACACTGGGGCCATGCTGGGGGGCACACTAATAAGGAGCCAGTGGGTCATTGGCTTGCAGGCCATCTTAGACAGATACACTATGGGCAGGAGAAGATGCTTTTGCCCACCCCCAAAGCATCTTGTCCCCCCCGCCAGTGGAAAACTATGGTCAATCGCACCTCTCTTCCAGTTGCTGAAAGGTAGCTATGATTGGAAGAGTGTCTGGGGATCGACAGGTACTCCACCAATCATTGCTTTCCTTCCTGACATGTACAAAATAAAAATTGGCACCTTGCTTGCCAGCCCCCCACCTTGGCACCAGCCTTGCTGCATCCTCTGTGCAGACAACAGATCTGCTTCCGAACAGCAAACTGCCTAGATGTGCAAACAAATCCAGTATACATAGCCAAATACAATAAATGCTAAAAACCAGAGACTGCAGGCAGAGGGCACCCGACAGGGATAAGAAACCAGCGACAACCAGCTGGCTGCAGGTCAAAAACTTTGGGGGTCCACAGGCTTGATTACAACTTCCCATTACTGGGTGAGTTTTGAATATAATTCCAGTGTAGAAAACCAAAAAGTCCGTTCGTTGTACACGGACGCCACGTATCATGGTGGCCAAGCCCTCTCCAAACGGAACACTTCATTTTTTGCTCGAATTAGAAACAAAGATATGAAAATACAAAATCCAGGATATTGTATATATAGATCCAGGCACCTCGTCTCCTTAATGACTGTGCTATAGGGGAAGGGGCCTTTTGTTCGCCTATGGAATGTAAAACCAACATAAAAAAAAAAAAAATTTTTTTTTCCTTTCCTTCATTTCACAAAAATAGAATTGCAAGCTCTCCAGAGATACAAGAACTGCAGATGAGATAAACTATACAATATATTTTCTTAATAATATAAAAAAATGATTTCGCAAGTAGAATGTCACACGAATCAAAAGGCTAAAGACTAAAAAATAAAATAATAATAATAATGTGCAACGAGTCAGCGCCATTCGCCACGTCCGATCTGGCGTTCACAGTGTAATAACGGTGCCATCTTCTTCCAAGATCTTTGTGCCGTGGTTATGGCCAATGTGGTCCAGGCTGCCGGAGCTGGCAGATAAGTGTGTGCGATACGTGGATATAAATCCGTTCTGTGGGGAATCATGATAAGAACTGTGTAGAGTTAAGGACTCCAGACTCTCAGTTGATTGTGCCGCCCTGGGGATGACTGAGGTGCCACCCTCCTCTATGATAATGTCCTCATCGTCGCTCTGTGCCTCCTCGGGATGGTAGTTCTGGATGATCTGTTGTTGGGGAAGGCTGTTGTACATGCTCGTGCTGCTGTCCGTCGACTGCCCAGAGCTGCCAGAGTTCCTGCTGTTACGTACCACGTTGTTCCGCTGGTTGGCCGGCCTGACGGTTATGATGAGGTTGTGGCTGTTAGCGATCATCATATCGGTGACCTGGTCCAGGCTCTTCCCGGAAACTTCAATGCCATTGACTTCGAGAACCTCGTCGTTGACAGCTAATAATCCAGTGCTTTGGGCGAGTCCTCCGGGAACGAGCCTGGAGATAAAGATGCCTGGCACTTTCTCCAAGCCATGCGGCGTAACGCGGACGCTGGAGCCATCCCGGATGTAGAATCCCAGAGGTTTCTCCATGCCATGTTTGTAGAGTCGCACTCGTCGGTGAGTTTCAGGGAGAATGTCAACGTCAATGATGGAGGAAACTGGCCTGAAGTCGCTGGGCATCCCAATGACAAGATGAGGCTTCTTTTTGATGATGTCTGGGCGAAGAACTGTTGTAAGTACATTCTTCTTTTTGGTCAAAGTATCAGTGCCAAAGGCACTGTAGTCTGCTTCTTCTGTAGAAGAAAGAAAAAGAAGAAGGAAATTAGAATATTCCAATAAGAACAGACAAGGATCATTAAGATTAATGTGAACAAAACAAAAGTCCTAGAACCAAAACAGAAACCTACTCATTTAATATTACTGGAAAATTCCAATAGTCCAGCACCAGTATGACCACCAGTGCACAGTAACTGTACATTTTGGATCCACATGCAAAACAATGGGCAGATCGACTATGGCAAATGTGGCAAAATTTGGGAGGATGTGCCTTGCACCACATATATTAAGGGTTTTAGACAATTTTTCCACCCGGCTCAACAAGCTGTTTTGGCTTAGTGGAAAGTGAATGTAGCCTAGAAGTAAAGGAGCAAGACTTAAAGATGTGCCGTTGTCAAAACTGCGACAGAATTTTGGAGCAAAATTTCACAGCAAAGTAAGGTGGTCTATACAGACTAAAGGCGCTCCAGATTTATCATGCAGCATCAGCCACTTCTAGCGCATTTACAGACATCAGCCCAGGCGATAAGGATCCTCATGGCCACAAAGGCTTGAAGTAGCAGAAATTCCTGTTCATCCGGCAATATTTTTGTCTCATTCCAGATTAGTTGACATCATCGGCAAGCTGATCCGGCTGCCTGATCTGCACAGGTCGGACCAAAAACTGTTGCATACAACTGTTTGTCCGGCCGAAACCTGGCAGCCAGAAAGCGACTGGATCATCGCCAGACCACATTACAGTTAAGGCTTGTTCACACGACAGTGCTGTGTTTTGCGGTCCGCAAATTGCGGATCCTCAAAACACGGATGGCGTCCGTGTGCCCTTTATAGAAATGCCTATTCTTGTCCACAAAACAGACAAGAATAGGACAGGATTTATAATTTTTGCGGGGCCACGGAACGGAGAAACGGATGCGGACAGCACACGGAGGGCTATCCGCATCTTTTGCGGCCCCATTGAAATGAACGGGTCCGCACCAGAGCAGCAAGAAATGCGGCTCGGATGCAGAACCAAACCACGGTCGTGTGAATGAGCCCTTAATGGGGAATACGGCTGCGAACTGTAGAATTTGGCAATGCCGTATCTAGAAAAATCCAGCAGGCAGTTCTCTGCCTGAACAGCCTGCCAGATCTGCTGTTGTAATGTGAATGCCACCTTATGAATATTTTTTTGGGTTCCATCACACAAGCAGAAAAATAGAATTTAATCAGTGACGGATCCATCACAGGCTTTTCATGGGGTCCCTCAGGCATCCTTAATTTTACCAGAAAAAAAACAAAACTGTTTCACGCTGTTCTATGTTTCCTTTAAGGGCTGCAGACCGCAATGCACGTGTGGCCCCGGTTGCAGATGCGGGCCCATTCACTTGAAAGGGTCCGCAATTCGCAAGATTCAGTCCGCACAGCAAAAAAAACAACAAAAAAAAGTTTTTTGTTTTTTTTTTGCGGTGCGGATGCACTGACCAAAATCCCACTGAAGCGCTCCGTAGTGCTTCCGCTCCATATCTTGCGGATTGCAGACCCATTCAAGTGAATGGATCTTCATCTTTGATACGGGGCGCACACGACCGGTGCACGTATATTGCAGACCCGCACACAGCATGAGCCCATAAAATCTGCTGCAGGTGCTCCGTCAGAACAGATGTGAACACAGCCCTATCAGGAATTCGAGGTTTACTGTGGATATAGACAGCACAGTCTTTATAAGGAGCTTGTAACAGACACCGCCGGGTGGCACGATTGGTTTCAGGATAATTTATGTTTTATTTTCAAGCTGCACGAGCTGTAATATAAATTATATATGCTCATGGAGACCATTACAGCTCTACAAACGAAGGTGAAATTAGAGGCTAAATACGTAGAACCTGACCCAACAAGAGCAGCGCTCCAGGCTGGAGCTCTGTGCTAGTTCATTTTTATATTCAGAGGCTAAAAAACAGGCCCTAACTCAATAGCCTGTGTACCAGTGTGGGCAACCCTATGTGAGCTAAACACGGCAACCCGTGGCACTAGAACATTTCCCCCATTTTTGCAATCCGTCAGCTGTGTGAGCAGGACTGGTAGCAGGTGATAGAAGATCGGCATCATGCATACACATGGTCAGAAATAGCTATTTTACAGTAATGAAGTCATTAACACAAGGTGCTCCCAGAATCCTGTTCAGACGATGACGCTGCTGTGGAGACCCATTTACTGTGGAGGCTGCGGGTAAACAGAATCCGGACGGACGGGTTGTTACGTACACACCTGACAGGTATGCAGGGGCCGCGCTGCCAACGCCTGAGGGCTGTATTTCTGGGGCAGCACATCGAGGTCAGGCTTACACATAAGTCATTTACACACCGTACAATAATATAATTAGCCCGTGAGTGCAAGTTTAATCACCGCTTACCTTTACCCTACATGACCAGGCAATGACATCACCATGAGGAGGTGACGGGCATACTGTGCCCCCCCCCCCTCTCCAGTTTCTGCAGGAGTGACACACAAACCTCACCAATAGGCATGACGTATGCCCAGCACCGTCACCTGACCTCCCCACCCATGTAGGAAATGCACCAATCTTCCCAAAAATGGTGTTAGATGCCACATTATAACGTCGTCACTGTACACCTAGCCCTGAGCCAAGCAGCGCCCCGGTATTCTCCCCTATAGGACGCTCTTAAAGGGGTATGCACCACAACGGATATGACTTTTTAAAGATCATTGCAAATATCGCTCACAAGCATTGCGGCATGAGCAAGATCAAAAGCGATAATTGAGATTGAAAGAAAAAAAAAATAATAATAATTAAGAGT
The DNA here is from genome assembly GCF_905171765.1 of Bufo bufo. Taxonomy (NCBI): domain Eukaryota; kingdom Metazoa; phylum Chordata; class Amphibia; order Anura; family Bufonidae; genus Bufo; species Bufo bufo. The sequence continues at coordinate 149,873,556 of NC_053394.1, forward strand.
ATTTTTAAAATCACAGCAGTGAACATAAGAGTTTAAAGAGGACCTTTCATCAGAAAATGGTACGTTAAATTCTTATACAACCTTATGGGGCTGCTCTCACTGATGTCCGGACACTTATATATTTTTTTAAATGGACCCCCTGTTCGGCCGATACGCTCTCCATTAGTTTTGTCACCTCATATGCAAATGAGGCGGCAAAGTTATAGTAGGCGTTGTTCTCTAAGTTCTGGTGGGCGCGGTTATGCTCTCCCTGGCAGCGAGCGCATCCAATCGCAGCGCCCCGCTCTTAGCCAGGGAGAAGGAGCTTAAGTTCTCACGAGATTCGCAAGAACTTGAGTTTCTAGACATCTGGACTGAGCGCCATCTTGGAGCTCCTTCTTCCTGACTAAGAGCGGGGCGCTGCGATTGGATGCGCTCGCTGCCAGGGAGAGCATAACCGCGCCCACCAGAACTTAGAGAACAACGCCTACTATAACTTCGCCGCCTCATTTGCATATGAGGTGACGAAACTAACGGAGAGCGTAGCGGCCGAACGGGGGGTCCATTTAAAAAAATATATAAGTGCCCGGACATCAGTGAGAGCAGCCCCATAAGGTTGTATAAGAATTGAACGTACCATTTTCTGATGAAAGGTCCTCTTTAACACTTCCACATTTCATGCTCAAGTAGGATTGCGTCGCTGGGTAGTGCCCGGACTCGGACTACAACCTGGTACATAAAGTGCACACAACCGAATAGGACAACTACACATACGGGTCCCACAACATTCTTTTGTCGCAACCGATACAAATATTTGCGGTTGCATTCAGTAGATACCTCAGGAGCGCTGGGAGGGAGTCATTCGGCAGAGAGGCGCATTTCATACATACAATACTTTATGGCAGGCTTACGTCTATTGCTCACATTCTTCACTAGTAATGATAGAAGTATGTGGCACAACCACCCCCATCAGCCTGCGCATATGAATCACCCGAGAAGGAATACTGGAAATAGGCAGGGAACATGCTCAGCCGAGGGTTTATCGCCCAGTGTGGGGAATGTTATCCATCGTGCAGGGCTGTACCAGGAACCAGACATTCCTCAAAGTCTTACATTCTGTGTACTGGCTGCAACCTGACGGCCCCCCCCCGGCCCTTCATATATGTGCTTGGCAGGGAAGAAACATCAATTTTTGCTCTGACTCTTTTGCTTACATAGGCAGTAAAAGCACGTAAGTATGGGACTATATGACCACACAAAACGTGCCCTCTTATGACTATATGGGTATATGGGCACCCAATGAGAAGCATACTGGACTGGCCAGTGTCCAGGAAAACAACTATGGACTCTATGTTGTCTCAAATCCAGGACGGCTCCATACAGGTGACTGTATACTGGGCAGAATCATGCAGGACAAGTCTGGATCACCCAATAACATTAGTTCATCTTGGATATCCCTTGCTTTGTACTGCATTTACCTCAGGAGCTGCAATCGCCATTCTCTGTCAGCTCTCAGACTGCAAGATCACACCCTCCCTGCTGGTTCGGCGTCTGCGTAAAGCAGTACAACGCACTGCAAAGCATTATAACTAGGGGTGCACCGAAATTTCGGCAGCCGAAAATATCGGCCGAAAATGCACCTAATCCACTTCGGCCGATATTGTTACATATCGGCCGAAAATATGGGGTGTGGGATTTGTCACCCACCATCTGCGGGCGGGCGCCAGGCGGGCGGTTTACTTTGTCACTGCATCTTTATTTTACCTTACAATCGTGAGGCTCCAGTAACTAACAACTCTGCAGGCAGAGCGGAGGCCGGCGTAACGTCACTTACTCACGTGACGCGCCTGCTCCGCCTCCTTCATTCATAAAGTGGGCGGAGCAGGTGCGTCACGTGAGTAAGTGACGTTACGCCGCCCTCCGCTCTGCCTGCAGAGTTGTTAGTTACTGGAGCCTCACGATTGTAAGGTAAAATAAAGATGCTGTGAGCAGCAGGGCCGGGGCTGTTATGGGTAGGGGGGATCGGTCTATGGAACTGCTATGGGGAGGGGGGATCTGTGCACTGCTATGGGGAGGGGGGGATCTGTGCACTGCTATGGGGAGGGGGGATCTGTGCACTGCTATGGGGAGGGGGGATCTGTGCACTGTTATGGGGAAAGGGATCTGTGCACTGTTATGGGGAAAGGGATCTGTGCACTGTTATGCCCATAACAGTGCACAGATCCCCCTCTCCATAACAGCGCCACCCACAGATCCCCCTCTCCATAACAGCGCCACCCACAGATCCCCCTCTCCATAACAGCGCCACCCACAGATCCCCCTCTCCATAACAGCGCCACCCACAGATCCCCCTCTCCATAACAGCGCCACCCACAGATCCCCCTCTCCATAACAGCGCCACCCACAGATCCCCCTCTCCATAACAGCGCCACCCACAGATCCCCCTCTCCATAACAGCGCCACCCACAGATCCCCCTCTCCATAACAGCGCCACCCACAGATCCCCCTCTCCATAACGGCGCCACCCACAGATCCCCCTCTCCATAACGGCGCCACCCACAGATCCCCCTCTCCATAACGGCGCCACCCACAGATCCCCCTCTCCATAACGGCGCCACCCACAGATCCCCCTCTCCATAACAGCGCCACCCACAGATCCCCCTCTCCATAACGGCGCCACCCACAGATCCCCCTCTCCATAACAGCGCCACCCACAGATCCCCCTCTCCATAACAGAGCCACCCACAGATCCCCCTCTCCATAACAGCGCCACCCACAGATCCCCCTCTCCATAACAGCGCCACCCACAGATGAATTTCATTCATGAAAAAGAATTATTAATAAAATCATTAAAAAAAAAGTATTTTAAAAGTATTTGGGCAAAAAGGCAGTTTCGGTTTCGGTTTCGGTTTTCGGTCAAGGGCATCCTGAATTTTCGGTTTCGGTTTCGGACCAGAATTTTCATTTCGGTGCACCCCTAATTATAACCGGAACAGTCCTCTCCCTAGCCACTAAAAGATCTTACTCTGTGAATGATGATCCAATAACGTAATCCCAGATACAACCAAATTTACCCACAGACAAGATAATTGGATTGCCAGGAAAAGGACGGGAAACCCGGACAACTGGCACCAATGCGTCATATAGCAGCGCAAGGACAAATGTCTGCCACTGATAACAATAACCGCAGCTTGTGTCCAGAAAAATAAAATCAATATCAAAGCACAGGAAGGAATATGCAGCGGGGATGGGGCAACCTCTGCCGGGCAATTAGCTTGTCCTTATGTGCCCTTTACCATGAAAGGAAACATTAATACCTGCTGGGCACCTGCCAACTACACCCCATTAAATCAATTTCATTGTACGTCCCAGCCCATGAGTTCTAGTACACTCCATTATCTGCTTCAGGAACAATGGCTCTTATTATGCCGAGCTGAAACAGCAGTCAGCTGTCTTATTAAATTTATATATCCATGCGGCATGGCACAAAAGGAGTTAAATGACACGGGAGGCCATGGCTGTAATGGCAGCCATGGGTTGTCACCCAGCACGAATAAGGAATGGCTGACTAGATTAACAGAAAAGGACGGTTCAAGGACTGCTGAGTTTGAGAGCGAAGAGGGGAAATGCGGCCTGGTCTACACTGAAGCAGAGCCCGCCTGTGCCTTCTGCCACATTCCAGCATATGAGGCCTCCTGACCGAGCTGCTGAACAAATGACAAAATCATTACAGAAAGCAATCTCCTCCGCCTCCCCACTCCGCAAGTTAAAGTACTATAGACTCAGGGGCAGCAAAGACTGGGTATAGAGCTTGGAGGAAAGTCAAAGATTAACAGGAAGGAGAGGAAAACCATGTAAATCTGAGCCACTTATACAATACACTATACACACACACACACTATACATACACTCAATATACATATACAGAAATGACCTATACATACATAGTGTACACACAAACACATACATATACAATATACCTGTAAACACAAATACACGCAGACAGAATGTATACAAACACTGTATACATGCAAATACTTTCAATGATGATATATATATATATATATATATATATATATATTATATATATACGCACACACTATAGATACACGGTCAGACATAGTATCCAAGCGGTGCAGATCACCAGGAATAACCTGAAGCAAGTAATGAGCGCTGAATCAATGTGATCACTGGTATACAGGAATCATTCACACCCCTTTGTGACATGATAACCACTAGGCCGTATCTTTGTGGCATTGGACTTGGAATATGTGGCATTACCCTGCTGGACGGAGCTGTACCAGTCCATGCAGGGGCCACTCCGCATTGGATATTATTACTGCAATGAATAGAAGGACAGGAACACCTGGACCCCGACGCTCATCTTTTATTCACACTCAGCCCTTGACCCACCGCAGACAACATGGCAACATGTGCACGGGGGCCTACAGGGGCGCATACAACGCAAGGGCTATATCATCAGTACAATGTAAGGCCTCTTTCAACACTACAGTATGTCGATTTCAGTGTTTTGCATTCCGTTTTTCACGGATCAGTTGTTCTGTTTTTTTGTTTCCGTTGTGTTTCCGTTCCGTTTTTCCGTATGGCATATACAGTAATTACATAGAAAAAATTGGGCTGGGCATAACATTTTCAATAGATGGTTCAGAAAAAACAGAACAGATACGGAAGACATACGGATGCATTTCCATATGTGTTCCGTGTTTTTTTGCGGACCCATTGACTTGAATTGAGCCACGGAACGTGATTTGCGGCCAAATATAGGACATGTTCTATATTTGAACGGAAAAACGGAAATGGAATGCATATGGAACACATTACGTTTTTTTTGCAGAACCATTGAAATGAATGGTTCCGTATACGGCCCGCAAAACACAGTAGTGTGAAAGAGGCCTAATGCTTCTACCCTCAGGAACACCCATTTCTCCATTTACACCAGACTTCACCCCCTCACATGATATCACCATTTCCTTTAATTACATCTAATATGTATGGGGGTGTCCCGACTCTCCCCCATCAGCAGATGTCTGTTGGACTTCAATAGGCCAGTTCCTTTAGGGAAGATAAGGTGCCGCCAGAAGTGTCTGGCAGTGGATTCCTCCCCTCTCCCCACTGGGAACACATGCACATTCGGCTGAATCGAGCATGCATGTGTATGAAGGAATAGCTGGCGCCTAAACGAGGGCTCGTCCGACATCAAGTGCATGATTGTAATCAACATGTCACATTAGGAAGCGACTGGTCCTCCTTAACCCTTTAGCATTCCTGTAGGGTCTTCAAACAAGAGAAGAGGTCTCATAAGTCTTGAATTTCTAGGTCAGAAATGTCTAAAGAGAATTTCCCCAGCAGCGGATATTGCCAAGTAGAAAACATATCCTTCCAAGACCTGCAAGTTTCCCTGCAACTACAGACCGTAAAGATAAACCGGGGTAAATTCCATCCAGTCGCTTACACCGAGTCTTACAAACCTAAGGTGGAGCTGGAGATTTAACTCCTTGAGGCTGGTATCACACAGGTGTTTTTTTTGGCCTTTTAATGCATTTTGCAGTTTTTGGTGCATTTTTTTGCAGCATGGCAGTCTCATGGCTATTTGAAAAGTTCAAGGACAAAAATGCATTTGTTTAGTGCCATTTTTAGATACTTCAGGTGCGTTCAAGGGCAATTTTTTTTTTTTTTTATTTTTTTTATTTTTTATTATAGCATGCTTTCAGTAAAGCGTTTTCCCTCCTTTACTGGCATTTTTGCCCCATAGATATTCATTGTTTTTGTCCTGCTTGGAAAAAAAAAAAAAAAAAAAAAATGTACCATGTCACGTTTTTTACAAAGCATTTCCTGTATCCATGAATTTTTACCATACTACACTAAGCGGAAGTGACATCAAAATGGAGTACAAACTTTCCTATAGGGAAACATTCAGGCACTGGGAGCAGACCAGTATAAAAAATAAATAAAATGCTGTGGTTGCAATTTGCCATGGCATCTAAGGAGTTAAACAGCCGTGACCAGTGTTGTCACTGATCGCGGACACTGCTGGTGGCTGTTTTCCAGCTATTGTGCCCGCTCAGCTCCTGAGTGGGTGCCATCTTTAAAGGTCTTTACCACGATTTTGACTCGCACCATTCTGCAAGCAAGTTCAGTCGGTTTTGTCTGCAATTGCGTTCAGTTTTTTCTGTGCAGGTGCAATGCGTTTTGGTGCGTTTTTCACGAGCGTGATAAAAAACCTGAAGGTTTGCAAACAACATCTTCTATCAACCATCAGTGAAAATCGCACTGCATCTGCACTTGCTTCCGGATGCAATGTGTTTTTCACTGAAGCCCCATTCACTTCTATGGGACCAGGGCTGCGTGAAAAACGCAGAATATAGAACATGCTGCGTTTTTCACGCAACGCAGGACTGACGCTCCTGTACACAGACCCATTGAAATGAATAGGTCAGGATTCAGTGCGGGTGCTATGCGTTCACGTCACGCAGAAAACTCACTCGTGTGAAAGGGTCCTTAAAGATCGGACATCTGCCATACATGCTCTATGGATGTCGGGAAGGGGTTAAAGGCTATGGACACCTTTGAATGCTTTTTGTATTATTGCCTCTTATTTATTTGGGACTAAAAACATTTTTCCAATTAGAAAGGTTTTGACGGTTCACACGCAGTGCAGGCGGCTCCCGCCGTCACAGTGAAAGCCATCTCATGACTCCCTCTCTATCCCTTATCTGCTTTCCCGAGGGGTCATAAAAATTCGTTTAAACTGAATTCTCAGAAGATTTTATTAAACGTAGCTTAATTCCATCTCCCAGGGGACTAGAAGCGGTGATCCACTGATGGCTTATATAATGCTTTAGAATACATCGTATACCAATGCATTACTGCCCATCATGCTCTTATAGATGGCAGATCTGGGGCCTCTCAAGAATCCGAATGCCACTGAATCCCACAGTCATATTGAGGGGCGCCTACGAGCTGACGGAGGTACCCCACCTCCTTAAAAGGGCTGTCTCACTTCAGCAAATTACATTCTTCATGTAGAGAAAGTGAATACGAGGCCCTTACTAATGTATTGTAATTGTCCATATTGCCTCCTTTGCTGGCTTCATTCATTTTTAAACATTTCCTGTATCCAAGGGTTACGACCACCCTGTAATCCAACAGCGGTGGTCGTGCTTGCACACTATAGGAAAAAGAGCTGACCTCTCTGGTGGCTGGGAGCTCACATAGGCTGGCGCCTTTTCCTACAGAATGCAAGAACAACCACCAATGATAGATTGCAGGATGGTTGTGACCCCTGGAAACGAGCAGTGTATAATATAATGGAAAAATGAATCCAGCCAGCAAAGGAGGCAATATGGACAATCACAATACATTAGGAAGTGCCTTATATTAACTTTCTCTACATGATAAATGCCATTTGCTGAAGTGAGACAACCCCTTTAAGTCAAACTCCTTACATGTGTGGTCTCTTTTGACGGTGCCATTTAAGGGGTTAATACAACCTATAGCAGTTATGGACACGGTGGCAGGGATTGAGTGGGGTGGGAGATGAGACCTCTCTCTGGTCCCATCTATCCATAAATGTCCAGATGGGAATACCCCTTTATTCCCTGTATTACATAAAGATCGTGTTTCAGTTCTATCAGCTGTATGCACAGTAGAAGCTTTTGGCCACTGCATACAAATCAGAATGTTTCCATTCACTGACACCAAGCAAAAAAAAAAAAAAAAAGGCTATTACAAAGTTGCAGAACTTTTCATTCTACAACGATGGAGCTTCATTACATATAATATATAAAAACCCGTCTGTCTATAGCACACCGCTACACAGTGCCAGCGGGGCCACTCTGTTGCTGTCCGTGGCCAGGTGATCACCAAGGCCGTGTTATGGCATCGGTGTATCATCTACATACATAGGGGAAGAGTCACCAGGCAACACTAGACAAACACCACACTCCCCTCCCTCGCACCCATGGGACCTTGCTGCGGACACCCGCTCTCTCTGCACAAACATTTCTATTGGATCTTATCGTTATATCCCACACACTCACATGTCTCTGTTCCATCCTCTGCCGCATTCCCCTGTGAGGGTGGGATCTATATGCTCATTTATACATTTCATCCTGAGCTTCCTGGTTCACAAACAGAGCTACAGTAAAAACAATGGCAGAGCTAGAAGAGAGGGAGCACGTAACTGTATATTAATCCTCAGGGTCAGTGGAAGGATGAGTGACAACCCCCACCAGTACGGCAATAGTGGCCATCAGTCACCCATCACTAACCAGAGTAATACATTCAGGGTGGAGCTCACAAATGGAGGCTTCAGACAATCAATTTCCTACGAACTGAACACAAAATCCAGTTCTAGAAGTCAATTATGTACTGAAACTTTGAAAAAACTGAATATATGCAAAGCGCCAATCTGCAGGAATCGCCCCAGGGCGGCATCTGGAACCTGCCGTGTGAAAGAAACTGAACTATGGAGCAGACTGCGACATCTAATACAATCAGTTCATTATACGGCGGCAGCGCTTAATGAAAGGGACAGAAACCGAGCAGACAAATGCACGTCACAAAGCGATATCTGTATATGTATTAATCCTCCTGATCCGGGAAAAGCTGCCCGACCGCTCCTGCTGCAGAAGAAATGGTGGCCATATTGCTTGTCACCGACTTTCCTAGAAACTAAAATAAACTGCTTTCACTTTCTTAGGGCTCATGCCCAGGAATATAAATGCTTCGTGCCCGTTTTGCAGACCGCAAACTGCAGGTCTGCAATATACAGGCACCGGCAGTGTGCACTCAGTGTTGCGAAATGGATCCGCGATCTCCAAGGTATGTCATAAAATAGGAAATGTCCTATGTTTTGCAGAGCGGAGGCACTACGAAGCGCTTCGTAGTGCTTTTCGGGTCCGTGCCTCCGCTCTGCAAAAGATAAGACATGTCCTATTTTTTGCCGTATCTTGCGGACCGTGGACCCCTTCCAATCAACGGGGCTGTATCTGCAGCATGGAGTGCACACGGCCAGAGCCTGTGCATTGCGTACCGCTAGTTGCAATCTGCGGCACGGAGCCCTTAGGTTCGTGGGCATGAGCCCTTAGGCTGGGTTCACACTTGAGCGTTTTACAGCGCGTTCAAACGCGCTGTAAAACGCTCAACACATGAAAACCAATGCTTCCCTATGGCCCTGGTTCTCACTTGAGCGTTTTACAGCGCTGAAAAACGCGCTGTAAAACGCCCTACGCTCAAACAAGTACTTGAGCTTATTTGGGGCGTTTTACAGCGCGTTTGGGGCCATAGGACATTGCAGTCAATCACACAAACGCGCGTCAAACGCGCGTTTACTATTGCAAAAAACGCGCATAAAAAACGCGCGTCAAAAACGCGCATATCAAAGACGCTCAGGTCTGAACCCAGCCTTAGAGCTAGTTCGGAGAAAACCAATATGGTCACCATAAGTGCCAAACAGGGGTAATCACCCTGCTTCCTCAAATTAGCAAATCAGTAAGGCTAGTTGTATCTGGCATTGACAGAATCTACCTGAATGCCCTCCGGCCTGATTAACTATAATTGGGAGCAGCGGAGATCTGGCAGCAACCCGGCAAATATGCCAAGAATCGTCCGGACTAGGGCTGCAGTAAACGATTATTTTAGAAATAGAGTATTCTATCGATTATTTTTACGATTAATCGAGTACTCTAATAAGAAAAAATTAATTAATAGACTGTTTTCCCTTTATAAAAACTCATCAGACCCCCTGTCATCAGTCCCCAACACCCTTCGTTCCCCCCAGTGCCATCAGCTCCGTTCCCCCAGTGCCTTCAGCTCTCCCCCACCCCAGAGCCATAAGCTCTCCCCCCATTGTGCCAGCAGCTCTCCCCCTGCTCCTTCTGACACCCAGAGTGCACAGCGTCATTGGTTGCTATGACGCTGTGCACTCCGGGCGCCCGGCCTTAGTCACACCAACTTACCTTTCCAGTAGGGGCGCCGTCGACACTCCATCGTTCTGCACTGCTCTGTGTCTGACGTCACACAGCGCGTCAGGTCTCGGCGTGCGTACGTCACCATGGATGTGCTGTGGAGTGTCTGGAAAGGTGAGTATTGCGGCCAGCGGGAGAACACGGCGCGGGAGTAATAGCAAGTGCTTCACTCCCGCTCTCTGGTCACGTGACACAAACAAATCTTCTTTGTGTCTAATTACTCGATTCAATCGAATAATCGCTTCAGCCCTAGTCCGGACTAAGGCTAGTTTCACACTAGCGGCTGACAGCATTGCCGGAAGCTACAGGGATGCCGCCCCGCCCCATTAACTATGATAGATACCGGCAAATATGCTGAGAATAGGCCAGACATATACCTCTGCCGGAACCAGACAGCTTTGGCAGCCTGCTCCATGCTGGAACAGCCTACCAGACTTGTCAGGCACTGGTGTGAAAATTAGGTTATGAAGTGAACTAGACGCCCCCCAAATCTACTGTTATCCCAATTCTACATCTACTATTATATTAACAGACAGCATCTTTCTTTCACAGCAGCAGTAAAGTGATAATGGGTTATCTAACTGTAGGAGGTCTTAGCATTTGTGCTGCTATAGAAAGAAATTATATAGTACTGCCAAACAGTACTGTACATGAAAAAGAAAAAGCAGTTAAAAATTCTATGAACATTGAGTTTAAAGGGCATCTGTCAGCAGATTTGTACTGGCTGACCTGTTACCTGTGTACATGGCAGCTGAAGGCATCTGTGTTGGTCCCGTGATCATACGTGCCCGCATTGCTGAGAAAAGTTTTAATATATGCAAATGAGCCTCTAGGTGTAACGGAGCGTTGCTGTTACACCTAGAGGCTCTGCCCTCTCTACAACTGCTACGTTCTCTGCACTTTGATAGGGCGATGCAGTGTAAACATGATCACAGCTGGCCCTGTCAAAGTGCAGAGGGTGCAGCAGTTGTAGAGAGAGCTGAGCCTCTAGGTGTAACGGCAACGCCCCCATCGCTCCTAGAGGCTCATTTGCATATATTAAAACTTCATTTTTCTCAGCAATGCGGGCACATATGAACATGGGACCAACACCGATGCCTTCAGCTGCCAAATGCACATGTAACAGGTCAGCGAGTGTCATAGGTACAAATCTGCTGACAGATGCCCTAAAAATACCACTTCCTGATGAAAGTGTCCCTTTATCAACCCCTCAAAATGTTCTTTAAATCTAGGGCTGCTGACCTGAACCATAAGTAAACACAAAGACAAGTTAATGTACCAGAAAAGCCCCTAACAGCGGGGAGAACATCAGAAAACACAAAGTATCTGATGTCCGCACATCACAGGAGCCCAAGGAAATGCTGAGCTCCGCAGGATGCACACGTGGGAGGTGTTTTTCTACCAAAGGAATTAAATTAAAAGAAAAAAAAAAAGAAAAGTTACTTAATATTTTCTGTCTAGAATGAAAACAGAGTTACAGCAGGGTCCAGTGCACAAAATACCACAGCGCTAGATTACTGCTCCGTCCCCAGCGCCACCACACGAAATGTAACACACAGTATCGACGGCCGTTAAATGTGAACTACATTACACTGTTACCAATGTAGTGCTTTATATGACAACATGAACGCAGAGATTTATATGTGTCCTATTGAGGACAGGTCCTAAACCTGAGACAAGCTATCCATCCAAGGCCACGTTCACATCACCGCTATTTCTGTTGCTCTGTTCCGTTAGAAAAGCAGAACGAAAATAACGGAGGTTCCAATATCGGCACATAACTGAAACTAATGGAGCCAAACGGACCCCAGTGACTATAATGGGGTCTTTTTAGTTTCCATTCGCAAGTCCGTTTTCTTAGAGGAATAAAAAAAAAGTCCTGCATGCTGGACCTTTTTTGTACGCTTTGTTTTGCAACAGAGGTCCCGAAAGGAGTCTCCTACACAGACGTGAACATACCCTTATGTGCATGGAGAGATGCTGACTTTTCTCCCACCACAGAAAGCAGGGGCAAGACGGATGAACTTCAACATGCCTGATGCTTTTGTTCTCAGGGAGGTTAGGGTAGGTGAACACAGTTTTTTGGAGGAGGTTTTGAGGCAGATTTTCCTGCAGGTTTTTCCAAAACAAGAAGTGGATTTAAGAAGTACAAGTGCTTCCTTTATAGGTCAGATTCCTTTAAAATCCACTTTTGGCTTTGGCTGAAAAACCTGTAGGAAAATCTGCCTTAAATCCTCCTAAAAAACAAAACAAAAAAAACAAACAAATCGGAATTAGACTAACCAGTAATTTGGTTTCCATGAGATCAGCATGATGGCCACAAGGAGATTGACCACTAACCTCTGTGGGGGCAGGATCAGAGAAAGGTTAAAAATCCCCCCTTCCTCCACCATACACCAGTGCTTTCCAAAATTATCAAGTGAAAGTGGAGACAATCTATAGTATTCTTATTATCTGATTAGCAGGTATTGACTCATACCAGTACTCAACAAAAAGGAAAGATAAATTTAGGGAGGGAATAACGGGCTGTCATGGTGATCTCATGGAAACCGAATTACCGACAAGTCTAATTCCGATTTTCCATATCATCACCATGACCTCCACAAGGAGATATCCAAAATTATAATATCAAGGGGGGGCAACTGCCTGAAGGACTTGATGTCCAAAAGACAGATCAGCAGTATTAGAAAAATCTAGGCGGTAATGCTTTATAAAAAAAAGGTATGTACACTGGACCAGGTTGCCACTCTACAAATGTCTTCCAGGGAGGCACCTGCTCTTTCCGCCCGAGAAGAGGACATAGCTCTAGTTCAATGTGCTTTTAAGTTAGCTGGACAAAAGCTCCCCGAGCGGTATAGCAATGGAAGGCCTAGATAACTTCTTCCCTTTGTTATTTCCTGAGAACTGAACCAGAAGACTATCGGACTTCCTGAAATTTTTTGGGACCTCCAAGTATTTTAAAACTGTATGTCTAACATCTATAGAGTGAAAAGAACTCTCCCTGCTATTTTTGGGATTATTGCAAAATGACGGGAGAATGATCTCTTGATCTCTGTGGAAATCAGACGTGAAATCAGTTACCACCTTGGGTAGGAACCCTGGGTCTAGTCTGAGTACTATCCTATCTTCCAGGATTCTAAGATATCGCCTGTATCTCACCCAGCCTCCTAGCAGAGGTTATCGCAATCAGAAAAGCAGTCTTAAAAGACAGAAATGTGAGCAGACAGTCTTCCAGAGGTTCGAAGGGACTCATGGTTAGGCCATTTAAAACGGTATTAAAGGATCCAGGAAGGAACTCGTGATTTTAGTGTGGGTCTCAGCCTTGCTGCCGCTCTCATGAATCTTCTGATCCACCTGTGGCCTGTTAAGTCCGCATCAAAGAAACAGCTTAGTGCAGATACCTGTACTTTTAGAGTAGATGGCTTAAGACCCAACTCTATGCTCTTTTGGAGAAAATCTAAGATTTGTTGAATCTTTGGTCTAACTAGGTTAGGAGAAGATTCCCCTGACCAAGAGCAGAATCTCTTCCAGATTTTCAGGTATATGGCCGATGTTACATTTTTCCTACTGGCCCTGAGAGTAACTATGACCTTATCTGAAAGTCCTTGATGCCTCAGTATTTCGACCTCAGGATCCAGGCTGTTAGCTTTAAGAATTCTGAATGGGAATATAGGATCGGCCCTTGATGTAGAAGGTCTTTCCTGAGTGTGAGAGACCATGGCTGGTAGATTGAGTCTTTTGAGGGAGGGGAACCAACTCCTTTTTGGCCAGAAGGGGGTCACCAGCATGATAGTCGAACTCTCTTGTAGGATTTTCTGAATTACTCTCTGAATAATTGGTATTGGAGGAAATGCATAACACAGGTTCCAGTCCCATGTTGTGGCAAATGCGTCTAACACCCAAGGATTGCTCCTGGGATCCAGGGAACAGAATCTGTTCACTTTTTTGTTGTCTTTTGACGCAAATAAGTCTATGTCTGATGTCCCCCATCTGTCTATTATCATCTTGAAGACTTCTGGATTTAGAGACCATTCTATTTGGTCCAATGTGTGACGGCTGAGGTAGTCCGCATCCTGATTGAGAGCCCCTTTAAAGTAAGTCGCCGAGATAGACCTCACATTCCTTTCTGCTCAGTGAAATATCCTGTTTGAAAGGTCTAGGAGCTTCTATGATTTTGTGTCTTCTTGATGTGAGAGGTAAGCCACCGACGTTGTATTGTCCGACAGTATCCTTAGGTGGCGATTCTGAAGGGTCTCTTCGGCCACCTTTAAAGCTTCCCACACTGCACTCAGCTCCCTGAAGTTTAAGGATTGGCTGCTTACCGAAAGGGCACAGGAACCTTGGTAATAAGAGTCCCCAATTTTTACACCCTAGCCCAACTGACTGGCATCGGTCTTGATCTGGACATACGGAGACTTCCTCCAGGCTACTCCCTGTGAGATTGCTGCTCACCTTCCACCAGTTTAAGGAGGTCTTTACGTAGCCTGGAATCTGAACCTTGCAATTGAGCGACTTCTGTTGTTTGTCCCAGATGTCCAGAATCCAGGACTGTATGGGACAGGAATGCAGCTGGCTCCACATTACTTATGGGATACATGCCGTCAATGTTCCCAGCAAACTCATAGCTTCTCTCACAGAGCAGATTCTCTTCCTCTGGAAGGTCACGATTTTTCCCCCCAAAGCCTGAATCTTGTCTGTGGGCAGGAAGGTGGCCTGTGACTGCGAGTCCAGGAAGACACCTAGGAACCGTACTCTGGTCGATGGATGTAGACAGGATTTCTGAGGATTGACAATCCAGCCCAGCTCCTCTAGAGTGAATAAAAATGTGTCTAGATCTGTTAGTAATTGATCTACCGTATCTTCCACTAGTAGGAAATAGTCTACATAGGGGATCAGATTCAGCTCCTTCTGTCTCAAGAATGTGACCATCTCTATCACCAATTTTGTGAATATTCTGGGAGCCGAGGAAATTCAAACGGAAGAGCCGTAAAATAAAAAATGGCAAGTGTTGTCATGCTGGTCTTTTATGGAGAATCTTAGCAAATTTTGAGAGTTGTGGTGGATCGGGATGTGATAGTACGCGTCTTTTAAGTCCACAGTACACATCCATGCGTTCTTTTTTATTAGGGGAATCAGGGATCCCAGAGATTTCATCCTGAATTTCCTGTAGGCAATGTACTTGTTGAGGAATCTCAGGTTTATGATCATACGGAAGGATCCTTTCTTCTTTTTTACCAGAAAGAGACTGGAGTAAAATCCCAGGACCTGTTCTGAGACTGGGACCTGAATTACGACACCTAGCCCTATGAGGTCCTTGATACTTTGCCAAATGACGAACTGAGCTTTCCTTGACCCCCGATTTGGTATTTAAAAAAACTCTTTGGGGGGGACTGAAGAGAATTCTATCTTGTAGCCCGCTCTGAATACCTCCTGGGCCCAGGGGTTTGATGTTATCTTTTCCCAGGCAAATAAATTCTTCAGTCTTCCCCCCACTCTGGCGTCATTGTTTATCGCTGGATTTACTCTGGGGGTTAAGGAGAAACCCTTTCCCTCCTTTGGGGTAACTCCAGCGGCCTGACTTGCCTTTCCCTCTGTAAGATCTCTCTTGGCCCTGAAAGGAACGAAAGGTCTATCCTCCGGAAATCCCTTCTTTTTATCTGAAGCCTTTTCCAGGATCTTGTCTAAGACTGGCCGAAGACATACTCACCTGAAAAAGGGATAGAACATAACTTGATTTTCGAAGTTTTGTCCCCAGACCAGGATTTCATTCAGAGGGCACGACATGCCACGTTAGAAAGACCTGCATCCTTGGCAGAAATTATGATGGACTCCGCAGAAGCATCCGCTAAAAAGGCCATTGCTGATTTAAGGAGAGGGATAGAGTATATTATTTCCTCCTTGGGGGTTTTATTCCTCAAATGGGATTCTAACTCATTCAGCCAAAAAGGTACATAGATCTCGCTACTGAGGTCACAGCGATGTTAGATTTGAGATTAAACATAGACACCTCCCAAGATTTGCATAATAACCCATCAGCTTTCCTCTCCATGGGGTCTCTCAATTGTGATATGTCCTCGAAGGGCAACAAGGTTTTTTTAATGACCTTGGCCACGTGTACATCTATCTTGGGGATCTCGTTGAATAGTGCCAGATCAAACAGGCGGTTCTTGTATTCTCTGGACACCCCTAGCCTCCTCTCAGGGTCTGACCATTCTTCCAAGATCACATCTGTAATGTTTTTGTTAATTGGGAATACTCTGGCTCTTTTTGTCCTTAGACCCACAAACATCTCCTCCTGAATAGAGTGAGGTTTTTGAACGTCCTCCACACGCAACTGATGGTCCCAACCCCATTTATAAGGCAAGAAATCCCACTTATTAAACCTGACAGGGCACACCTGTGAAGTGAAAACCATTTCAGGGGACTACCTCTTGAAGTTCATCAAGAGAATGCCAAGAGTGTGCAAAGCAGTAATCAAAGCAAAAGGTGGCTACTTTGAAGAACCTAGAATATGACATATTTTCAGTTGTTTCACACTTGTTTGTTATGTATATAATTCCACGTGTTAATTCATAGTTTTGATGCCTTCATAGTCATGAAATGACTTTGAATGAGAAGGGGTGTCCAATATATATATATATATATATATATATATATACACACACACACACACACATATACACACACACACACACACACACCACTGTGCAATATTGATTAGGGGAGTGGGAAAAGACCCCTCTCCACAAGAGTGGCCCCGTATTAACCGGATGGTGATTAAACAAAACCCGCAGGATAATAAGTAATCCCCGCAGGGAACTTACAGGAGGCATAGTTGGAGCATCAAGCTCTCTGGGGAAGTGCGGCTCAGGACCCGACATTTTGTTCCAGACCACAGATCAGATCCGACACATGGCTATGCCGCTATGCTCACCAGCATTTTCAAACCTGGATGCCATTGCTGCACACCGCCGCCTCTCGAGTCACTCCCTGGCATGCCGGAAGGGACGTACTCCAAGCGCATTGCGCGCCGGGCACTTACTCCAGCTTTAACCCACCAGGGGCAAGGAGGACGACGCAACCCCGGGAGCAGGCTCCGAATCAACCAGAGCGAGCCCTCCAGTCTCTCTCCTGCTCAGCATCGGTACTGGACCGCCGGAGAGCAGGGGGGGGGGCTACACTTCGTCAGATAAGTGCCAGCAACACTTCCCCTTCGATAGTTCCACGTTCCATAAGAAAATCTTTTTCCTTCATCTCCCTGACGAACAGGGAGACCTTTCTCTGCCCTGGCCTCTGTAGGGCAGGAAACACTGGTGTATGGTGGAGGAAAGGGGTGTTTTAACCTCTCTCTGTTCCTGCCCCTACAGAGGTCAGGGGTCAATCTCCTTCTGGCCGTCATGGTGATGATATGGAAAACTCCATGTGAAAATTACCCTAAGCCTGCACATTCAGAATACATTCACGCTTGGCCAGACTAAG
Organism: Bufo bufo; assembly: GCF_905171765.1. Taxonomy (NCBI): domain Eukaryota; kingdom Metazoa; phylum Chordata; class Amphibia; order Anura; family Bufonidae; genus Bufo; species Bufo bufo. The sequence continues at coordinate 149,891,003 of NC_053394.1, forward strand.
TATGCATGTGTATGGGAGGAACAGGTGTCAGCTGAACAAACCCCTTTGGCTGACAGCTATTTCAGGTTACGTCGGCCTAAAGTAGACCATAGACATAAGAATTAGGCCCCTTGCAAACGAGCGTTTGTCATGCTGCGTGTCTGACCTCAGGCCGGTAGCTGCGCTGCGGGCACGCAGTGTGACACACGCTCGTCTGCAAGGGGCCTTAGACCATCAGACAATACATTTGGTGAGGTCGGCACACAGAAGATTAAGAAAGGACCCTACTAAAATAAACTGGATCTGGCAATGATCTGCAGACATATATCTCATGGCCGGCTTAACACTTCAATAATAATTTCCTTCTATTGTTTACGACTGGAATCACTACTTCCTTTATAACTGCAACAAGAGGGAATCTGCGCCTCGGATTCCAATAACACACAAAAATCAGGAAACGGTTATTAATGCAATTCCCATAGCTGGCAGAGGGGGTTAATATCAAATGCGAGTAGTATTCACTTTCACTCAGCGTTACTATTTATAGTCACCCATGGCGGATTATAATGTAATCGTTTTGGGCAGTAGCCCCGGGCCTGACTCTTCTCGGGGGCCCATGGCCGCCCAAACGACCCACCATCTTAATAGAACACAAACACATATTAGGCTGTAAGCTTGGACAGGAAGCAATGGAAATCATCAGTGGTGTCGGCGAAGAGCATCCTCTCCTTCCTCCTCTGCCCCAGGTTAACCCCCAGCATATAAGTAAGCAACTGTGTGTATATAAAGGGGGAACGGTCAGGGGCCCAAGTTGACTAAACAGCCCTGGGCCTATGATGCACTTAATCCGCCCCTGATATTCACATTTAAACACCATTATATTAGACTCCAGAGCTGCATTCACAATTCTGCAGCTTCAGAGCTGAAATCTTCCAGGATTCTCTGCTCGTTCAGTCTCTGCTCAGGGAGGACGATTTACAGTATGGGATGCGTCATCTTTACAGCAGGCACTGTACAGTCATCGAATATAGCCCCATTTCACACCCAGCATCCAGTTAGGCTCCATTCACACGTCTGCAAATGGGTCCGCATCCGTTCCACAATTTTGCGGAACGGGTGCGGACCCATTCATTTTCTATGGGGACGGAATGGATGCGGACAGCACATTTGCGGAGCGTGGCCCCGATCTTCAGGTCCACAGCTCCGCAAAAGATAGAACAGGCATTTCTATAGGGGTGCCGGGCAGGTATGTTGCGGATCCGCAACACACCACGGACGTGTGAATAGAGCCTTAGACGGAGACAGGGAAGGTGTGGAGAAAGGGATCTGTCTATGGTGGGCTAAACAGGTAAAGATGCAGGAACGAGGCGTTACCTTTTCGCTGTAGAAATATCCGCAGTAATGGGTTGGCCGTGGTTATCGCTTTGTGGTAATTGTCATCGTTGTTAATGGGCAGCAGGTCTCCGTGGATATCGGCATACCCCACCAACACATCCACATTGGGAATTTTATGCACATGTTGAAGTAATCCATAGAACTCTTCAAACTTTCCTGGCTTAGACCGTTCCAAGGCAAACCGCCGGAATTCTGCGCCAAACTGTAAAGGCAAAATAACACAAATGTGAATCAGGGAACTATTAGGCCATAAATGTGTCACACCTCTTGGCTACCAATCAGTACCGCCATGGGGCTATGCAAATGGTGGGCACTGTCTGGGCTATGGGGCAAGACGAAAGCCTTTTCTTACGAAGAAAAACATCCAAGCCAGGCTACATTTTGCAAAAACACATCTGAAGTCTCCCAAAAGCATGTGGGAAAAGGTGTTATGGTCTGATGAAACCAAGGTTGAACTTTTTGGCCATAATTCCAAAAGACATGTTCGGCGCAAAAACAACACTGCACATCACCAAAAGAACACCATACCCACAGTGAAGCATGGTGGTGGCAGCATCATGCCAAGGGGCTGTTTTTCTTCAGCTGGAACTGGGGCCTTAGTTAAGCTAGAGGGAATTATGAACAGTTCCAAATACCAGTCAATATTGGCACAAAACCTTCAGGCTTCTGCTAGAAAGCTGAACATGAAAAGGAACTTCATCTTTCAGCATGACAACAACCCAAAGCATACATCCAAATCAACAAAGGAATGGCTTCACCAGAAGAAGATTAAAGTTTTGGAATTGCCCAGCCAGAGCCCAGACCTGAATCCGATTGAAAATCTGTGGGGTGATCTGAAGAGGCCTGTGCACAGGAGATGCCCTCGCAATCTGCCAGATTTGGAGTGTTTTTGCCAAGAAGAGTGGGCAAATCTTGCCAAGTCAAAATGTGCCATGCTGATAGACTCATACCCAAAAAGACTGATTGCTGTAATAAAATCAAAAGGTGCTTCAACAAAGTATTAGTTTAAGGGTGTGCACACTTATGCAACCATATTATTTTATTTTTATATTTTTTCTTTCCTCTACCTAAAAGATTTCAGTTTGTTTTTCAATTGAGTTGCACAGTTTATAGGTCACATTAAAGGTGGAAAAAGTTCTGAAATGATTTATCTTTGTCTCATTTTTTTTTGCATCACAGAAACCCGACATTTTAAACAGGGGTGTGTAGACTTTGTATATCTACTGTACATGTTTGAATGAACCGAACGTGTATGGGGGAGTCAGGGGAGATAGTAGTTTGGCCTATAGCTGTTGGATATGTATGGCACCCTTAAAGGGGTTGTCTCACTTCAGCAAGTGCCATTTATCATGTAGAGAAAGTTAATACAGGGCACTTACTAATGTAATGTTATTAACCATATTGCCTCCTTTGCTGGTTAGACTTATTTTTCCATCACATTATACACTGCTCGTTTCCATAGTTACGACCACCCTGCAATCCATCACTGGTGGTCTTGCTTACACACTATATGAAAAAGCACGGGCTTCTCTGGTGGCCGGGACCATGGGACTGCACATAGGCAGGTGCTTTTTCCTATAGGGTGCAAACACGTCCACTGCTGCTGGACTGCAGGGTGGTCGTAACCATGGAAATAAGCATAATGTGTATAATGTGATGGAAAAATGAATCAAACCAGCAAAGGAAGCAATATTGGTAATAATACATTGTATTCACTTTCTCTACATGATAAATGCTATTTGCTGAAGTGAGGCAACCCTTTTAAGTGTCAGTCTCAACTTCTGGCATTCTATGACTGAACCAGGAGGTACTGGATGAACACAGTCATAAATCCTGCTCACTCAGAGGGGAGACTCAGCAGCTCACAGACTCGTGGGACCCACAAAACAAAATGAGGGGGATTTATGAAAACGGTGACATTGCCGCCCGCAACAACTAATCACAGCTCATCTGTAACAAATGGCATAGGTGCAGAGCAGTTTCAGTTTTAGGGCCTGCACAGTTCCCAAAAAGTACCCAATCAGGCCACCTGACACTAGTACAGTTCCCGTTGGCTCAGTTTTTCAATTTTTGCGGAAATGTCACAATCCCATTGTTTTGCAGGAGACATCCCTGGGTCTGTCGTCAGCTGCCTGCGTCCCGAAACCTTGTTCCACTTGGATCGGACACACCTATGTGTGACTAAGAGGTCAGCGCACACATTCTGCCGGCTGGGCGAAGGACAATGCCGAGAGCCTGAGTCAGGCAGATAAACACCATGCACCGAGGCTTAAGCCAAATACCTCCCTGTGCCTCATCTGCTGCAGGTATGCGGCTTGCAAGCACTAATTAACCCCTTCAGCTCCTCAGAGTAATAACAGGCGGCCCGATTATTGGCAGGGAACACTGCGTTAATACAGTACACATTGGAAGCATTTATAGCATACTGTTCCCAGGTATATGCGGCGTGAACCCTTTCATTTTCTATTAACGGCGAAATGGTGGGGTCACATGGAAATGCTCCCAAACCGGATGGGGCTTTCTTTAGCCTAGACACTGCAGAAAAGCACGGAATGAGAAAAACAAAACGGCAACCAAAGTGGATCTGGGAAAAAAAAAAAAAAAAAAGGTATTTGCTGGCCTCATGCCTATCTCTGCTGAACCCTGAGACTTCCCGAAGTGCGCCGAGTGACTGCAGCAAAGGTTACTAAGCTGCTCATGAAACATGCTACATTATCGTATGAGCAAGCGAGCCGCCGAGGGAGCGGAAAAACCACATTGTAAGAGATTTACTAGAATGGATAATGTGCTGTAAAAAGAGCCGCTTGTTACAGACAGAGCTGATAATGACACCCGAGTATGTGCGTGCATGCATGTACTCGTGACTGTGTATTCATGCCTGGCCGTACCTGCGTGTGCGCGCAGTTATGCATGTACCTGAGCATCCGTGTATGCTTGCACGCACGTACCTGTGCATGTGTGTATTCATGCATGTACGTATCTGCGCGTCTGTTTATGCATCTATGTACCCGAGTGTGCGCGTAGTCATCCGTGTATGCTTGCGCCTACCTGCGGGTGTGTGTACTATATATGTACAGCATTGATCTGATTCTCTCCTTACAATAAGGCTTTACTCCACATGTTTCTATGTGGGATTCTGGGAGCATCCATGTGTAGGTTACTAGAAATGTGTGGCGCGCGTTCTGAGAGTATATGTATGAATGTATGTTACGGAATTTAGCCATTTGTATTTGCTGTGATTGAGAGCTTTCCCCGTGGACCCCATAATCCGCTCATGGTACACCAGTGCCCGTCACAGGCGAAGACGCAGGGTGCGTGGGGTTTAATCTGTTTACCTTCAGAGAAACCCATTTAATTATGGTAAAGTTAACTCTTCCTGTGGCCTGGGGGTCAGAAGACAATCTGATAGCATTAGTAGTCAGCCAGGCTCGCCTCTACATGGTCAGCAGCAGCTCCGGCTATACAAGTCAAAGCTGTCCCCAATCCACTAGCAGCAGGTGCCACTACGGAGGCGCCCGTGCCCAGTGCTACAATCACAGATATACTGCATCCACCCTGCTATGGGATGCTGTAGGATTAGACACATCACACAGGAGTCCTGACAGATAGGCTTACTGGGCATAATGGTGGAGGGAATGGGTTCATCCAGTTTTCTGTCGCCACAGAACTTAATTTGAGTTTCAATTATTCTCCATTTGTAATATCCCAGCTTGCTGTCAGTGACTGGAAACATTCACAAGCCTTAAGAAAACTCCAGAGGCCATAGGCGGAATTTATCACTGGTTTATGGCAGAAAACTGGGCCACAAAAGTCACTGATTTTGGAGCAAAATTCACTTGCATGAAAATGTACAACTTTCTTGAGGGGTTGTGCCACGCACGCTTGCTGCTTTTCAAAAAAGTGGGCAGCAAGGGATAAGCGATGAAACATTCGAAGTTGATTCCCATAAAACTTTGTTAGAATACTGTACGGGGCGCAAGTTGTTACTTTGCGAAGTCTCGCGAGACTTCGGGTAATGACTTCAAAAATTTATTTCTACTGTTAAAAAACTTTTACCGAACGCGGGTTCGGTTCCAAGTGGTACAGTTAGGCTACTTTCACACTAGCGTTTTTACTGGATTCGACAGGGATCATCAAAAACGCTTCCATCACTGATAATACAACCGTCTGCATCCGTTATGAATGGATCCCTTTGTATTATCTTTAACATTGCCAAGACGGATCCGTCATGAACTCCACTGAAAGTCAATGGGGGACAGATCCGTTTTCTATTGTGTCAGAGAAAACGGATCCGTCCCCATTGACTTGCATTGGGGGTCATGCCGGATCTTGCTCCGCATCCCAGGACGGAAAGCAAACTACAGCTTGATGCGGTTTGCTCTCCGGTATGGGAACACAACTAAACGGAACGGAATGCATTTTGGAGCACTCCGTTCTGTTCAGTTTTGTCCCCATTGACAATGAATGGGGACAAAACTGACGCGTTTATTTCCGGTATTGAGCCCCTATGACGGATCTCAATACCGGAAAACTAAAATGCTAGTGTGAAAGTAGCCTTACAGTGGCACAGAGGATTTAAGGACAGTTACTACAAATATTAGAGGAGACTCGCTCGCTATAAGTAGGGAAAAGTGGAAAAGATGCTCCTAACGATCGATAGCAGGAAAACTGTCACATGCGAGATTTTCCCCCAGCACCCGTCTTCCCGCACAGGGTGCTCATATGGTGGGGAGATAACAAGGGCTATGGCCAGGATTGTGGGATCGGTCTACGAGGTAGGACGGACCCATCCAGCAATTTCGGCTCCTGGTCAGTGTTGCTGTGATTGTGGGGAATCAGGGAAAAGTGCCGACATGACCAGGACCCAAACATTAGCCTCTATGGCAGGGATGCTCAACCTGCGGCCCTCCAGCTGTCGCAAAACTACAACTCCCAGCATGCCCTAATAGCTGTAGGCTGTGCAGGCATGCTGAGAATTGTAGTTTTGCAACAGCTGGAGGGCCGCAGATTGGGCATCCCTGCTCTATGGCATGTCCGCCTTCGTTTGCCAGTGTCTTATTGCCCCGATCAGTCCAGGAAGCACTGTCTGTGTGTCGGCCGAATTTCCTGGACCAAACGCTGCTCCTCTGACCCGAACTCACAGCATCATCGTGGTTTGTGATGCTGTGAGTTCTTTACTGCAGGGCTTCTTGTACTGTACTCACAGCATGACATGAGTACAGTACAGACCAGGCAGGAAATCAGTGCTGAGAGTTTGTGCCCAGATAGAGAGCCATCCAACGGACTAACACGCTCATGTGAAATTAGCCTTAGGGCTTTCATGTCAGGACCCCCCCCCCTAGGGACCACCTGGAGAAGAAGTGGCTAGGGATGCTGCAAATGATAAGTCTGGCAGCAGGTGGCACAGAGGATTTAAGGACAGTTACTACAAATATTAAAGGAGACTCACTCGCTATAAGTAGGGAAAAGTGGAAAAGATGGGAGTCTTAACGATCGATAGCGGTCTACGCAGGAAACCACACAAAACACCAAAGAACTGTAATCACGGCTGCTGCACTAAAGCCCCCTCAGCTTCACAGCAGGTGCGAAGTCCAGGACATCCACCTGTAGATCCAGGGCTGGTGGCAGCGCGCTGCCCTGGTATACAGTACAATGTCCACAGTCTGGCTGCACTGGATTAAGAACTGTGCAGGAGGTGACGTCACCAGGTCAGGACACAGCAAGACACCGGATACTAAATATAACCCTTGGGGGGAGCCTCTGCGACCACAGTACACAGGGGTTCTGCAGGACACCTGCTGGGGCAACCGGGATCTTCGGGAACAAAACCAACTGACAACCAATATACCCTCCATTACTGCCGCCACAAAAGTTGTCAGCCAGCTTTCCAGATCTGCAAATTCATATTGTGAAGCAGATTTATCACTCTGGGAAAGCTGGGTGACAACCAATATGGCTTCCGCAGTTTCCATAGGGATACATCGCCGCCCGTGCACTATGGGTTTGCCATCCAGGTCTAGCGGCTGCCTGTGCAAAAAGCTTTCCCAGGCTCGTGAATGGCAAATCTGCGTAGTCATGCAGTGATGGATTTCATAATTGTGTCTCGCTAGGCAGTTTGGACGCCCACCCAGATCTGACGCTGGGCGACAGCCAGCATGGCCTTCATCAATATGGGCAAGATCTGCCAGCTTTCCCAGGCTCCTGAGTGGCAAACCTGCCTAGTTACGGTATATAGAGATGGATATGCCACTTACTTAAGTAGGCACATATGTTGTTGGAAAGCTGGATTACAATCTTGCCGCTGGCCCAACTGGACGTCGCCCATCTTTCCCAGTAATTTTAGCTGGAAGAGAGTGGACAATACATCCTGCTGCAACTGTACGGGAGGCGCCGCAGAAGGTGTATTTACAGAGCGGCTGATATGCGCCTTCAGCTGTGTACAGTAGGAGTGACGTCAGGGGCTCATTGTCACCGCACCGATCCCTCCGGACAAGGTGTACACGGCAGTTCTCGTCCTATTATGCAAGCCCTGGGCGATTTTCTATCCACGGGCGCCGCTGCTCTCTATTCTATTTTTAGCTCTCACAATCCACACACCTAAAGCTTGGTGTTACGTAACAGGTACAGATAAGAGCAGGAGATGACAAGGCGTACTACATAAAACTTAGGAGGGCGGGGGGGGGGCATGCACCGAGGAGACTGGCGCGCTGTATACAATCACACAACAGCCAGACGGGCATAAAAGGGTGTAGGGAGGCGTCCGCCACATACCATACACAACCTGCAATACTCCACCGCATATCCATCCCCTACATCAACACTTCTCCTCTCCAGAGCAGGACACACCACCCACAGTGCCCCACCACTGCTCTAGAGTAGCCCTGGCAAAGCCCTCCCTTCCCTGGTAAGCCTCAGGAATGTGCCTTCCTGTCACTAGGTGGTGCCCACCATCAGAAACCCGCTGCACCTCGCAGGTGATTGTCACATTTCCAGTCCTACCCTTCAGGTGCCCACAGGGATCCCGTTTTCTCTTCAGCTACTGGCTCCCATACTATATGCCCAGTGCCCTCACCTCACCTTTATGCCCCCCCTACTATATGCCCAGTGCCCTCACCTTTATGCCCCCCCTTACTATATGCCCAGCACCCTCACCTTTATGCCCCCCTTACTTTATGCCCAGTGCCCTCACCTTTATGCCCCCCCTACTTTATGCCCAGTGCCCTCACCTTTATGCCCCCCCCCCTACTATATGCCCAGCGCCCTCACCTCACCTTTATGCCCCCGTTACTATATGCCCAGCGCCCCCCCCCCCTCTTCTCCTGGTAGATACCCCAGCATTTAACCCTCTCCCCTTTAGCAGGTGCCCCCAATATGAACCCCCCTTCTGCACACATTATCCGGCAGGTGCCCCAATGACGCCCTTCCTCTTCTGCAGCAGATGTGCCCAACATACACCCGTCTCTTTCCCCTCCCTCACCCCGAACAGGTGCCCCTCCGTGTACCCTCCTTCGCCTCAAGCACGTACCTTGCTCTTCACCTCCACGGTGCCCAGGGACCTGCTGCTGGTGCCCACAGTCCGGTGGCTCCGGTTCATGTTGCCGCTCTGAGCTCTCTATCCTCCTGCCTCGTCGTCCACCTTGCGCCTGGAAGGTATTCCCGTGTGACACGGAGACCGGGGCCGTCTACGTCATCGCCCCGCCTCCCGGTCGGCTGCGTCAGCACCCCGCCTACTGCCCCAACCACAGACCACACCCATCACACGGGAAGCAGGACACCTGTATAGGGACGCTGCGCTGCGTAATGACGTCACCGCGGCCGGCTACCATGGAAACAGAAACAATTGTAACAACCAAGTGATTGTAGAAGGGGAGCGCAATGTGTGTACAAGACTGAGGGGAGTCTTGTATAGGTGACATCTATCTGAATATAGGAAAAAGCCTCCCCTTATATAGGAACACTACCTGTATATAAGGGCCACCCTACCCATAGTGACATCTATCTATGTACATAGAATACAGCACCTAACCCTGTATAGTGACATTATCTATGTACATAGAATACAGCACCTAACCCTGTATAGTGACATTTACTTGTGTATAACACCTGCCTGCCCTACTAATAGTGACATCTATCCATATAGAAGACAACCCCTAACCCTGTATAGTGACATTTACCTGTATATAGCAACTGTCCTATACATAGTGACATCTATCTATATAGAAGACAACCCCTAACCATGTATAGTGACATTTACTTGTGTATAACACCTGCCCTACTAATAGTGACATCTATCTATACAGAAGACAACCCCTAACCCTGTATAGTGACATTTACCTGTATATAGCAACTGTCCTATAGATAGTGACATCTATCTATTTAGAAGACAACCCCTAACCCTGTATAGTGACATTTACATGTATATAACACCTGCCCTATACAGTCAGGTCCATAAATATTGGGACATCGACACAATTGTAACATTTTTGGCTCTATACACCACCACAATGGATTTGAAATGAAACGAACTAGATGTGCTTTACCTGCAGACTGTCAGCTTTAATTTGAGGGTATTTACATCCAAATCAGGTGAACGTTGTAGGAATTACTACAGTTTGCATATGCGCCTCCCACTTGTTATGGGACCAAAAGTAATGGGACAGAATAATAATCATAAATCAAACTTTCACTTTTTAATACTTGGTTGCAAATCCTATGCAGTCAATTACAGCCTGAAGTCTGGAACGCATAGACATCACCAGACGCTGGGTTTCATCCCTGGTGATGCTCTGCCAGGCCTCTACTGCAACTGTCTTCAGTTCCTGCTTGTTCTTGGGGCATTTTCCCTTCAGTTTTGTCTTCAGCAAGTGAAATTCATGCTCAATCGGATTCCGGTCAGGTGATTGACTTGGACATTGCATAACATTCCACTTCTTTCCCTTAAAAAATGTTTTGGTTGCTTTTGTAGTATGCTTTGGGTCATTGTCCATCTGCACTGTGAAGCGCCTTCCAATTAGTTCTGAAGCATTTGGCTAATTATGAGCAGATAATATTGCCCAAAACACTTCAGAATTCATCCTGCTGCTTTTGTCAGCAGTCACATCATCAATAAATACAAGAGAACCAGTTCCATTGGCAGCCATACATGCCCACGCCATGACACTACCACTACCATGCGTCAATGATGAGGTGGTATGCTTAGGATCATGAGCAGTTCCTTTCCTTCTCCATACTCTTCTCTTCCCATCACTCTGGTACAAGTTGATCTTGGTCTCATCTGTCCATAGGATGTTGTTCCAGAACTGTGAAGGCTTTTTTAGATGTCGTTTGGCAAACTCTAATCTGGCCTTCCTGTTTTTGAGGCTCACCAATGGTTTACATCTTGTGGTGAACCCTCTGTATTCACTCTGGTGAAGTCTTCTCTTGATTGTTGACTTTGACACACATACATCTACCTCCTGGAGAGTGTTCTTGACCTGGACAACTGTTGTGAAGGGTGTTTTCTTCACCAGGGAAAGAATTCTTCGGTCATCCACCACAGTTATTTTCCGTGGTCTTCCGGGTCTTTTGGTGTTGCTGAGCTCACCGGTGCGTTCCTTCTTTTTAAGAAGGTTCCAATCAGTTGTTTTGGCCACGCCTAATGTTTTTGCTATCTCTCTGATGGGTTTGTTGTGTTTTTTCAGCCTAATGATGGCTTGCTTCACTGATAGTGACAGCTCTTTGGATCTCATCTTGAGAGTTGACGGCAACAGATTCCAAATGCAAATAGCACACTGGAAATTAACTCTGGACCTTTTATCTGCTCATTGTAATTGGGATAATGAGGTAATAACACACACCTGGCCATGGAACAGCTGAGAAGCCAATTGTCCCATTACTTTTGGTCCCGTAACAAGTGAGAGGCACATATGCAAACTGTTGTAATTCCTACACCGTTCACCTGATTTGGATGTAAATACCCTCAAATTAAAGCTGACAGTGTGCAGTTAAAGCCCATCTTGTTCGTTTCATTTCAAATCCATTGTGGTGGTGTATAGAGCCAAAAATGTTACAATTGTGTCGATATCCCAATATTTATGGACCTGACTGTACATAGTGACATCTATATAATAGATGACAGCTAACCCTGTATAGTGACATTTACCTGTATATAACACCTGTCCTATACATAGTGACATCTATCTATATATGACAACACTTAACCCTGTATATTGACATTTACCTGTATATAGCACCTGTCTACTAATAGTGACATCTATCTATATAGAAGACAACCCCTAACCCTGTATTGTGACATTTACCTGTATATAGCAACTGTCCTATAGATAGTGACATCTATCTATATAGAAGACAACCCCTAACCCTGTATTGTGACATTTACCTGTATATAACACCTGCCCTACAAATAGGGACAACTTCCCCTGTATAGTGGCATCTGCAGATCTGATATCTACCTTGCATATGCAATACGCAGCCCTGCAGGGTGAGCGATGGTGAGGTCACGGTTAATAGGCAAAATGAGGGTTGCTCTTGGTTACTCACAGTTTATAGAAGACCCTGGGCAGGCGTACAGCAGTGATGGAGAGGCTGGCACAGTGGTCCTCTGGGGCACCCTGCAGGGTGACCGATGGTGAGGTCACGGTTAATAGGCAAAACGAGGGTTGCTTTTGGTTACTCACAGTTTTTATAAGACCCTGGGCAGGCGTACAGCAGTGATGGAGAGGCTGCCACAGGGGTCCTCTGGGGCACTCTTTGTATATAGGGACCAGGCCAGATGGTAGGTGAGGTGCCCTGGGTGTTGTAGGTTTAATGTGCCGGTGGCAAGATCCCTTTAAGTTCGTGACGCCAGTGACGGTAACGGTGGCACACCGATTTATTATAGCAATAACGGAGGAACACACGTTGCAGTGAACCAAAACTTCCTTTTACTGAATAGTTAACTATTTACAGTCTTTGGTCAAAAGCTCCATAAGTAAGAGGAAGTAACATGCAGGCTTGACATCAATTGGCATGTACAATGTTCTTGCAAGATACTCAGAGGGTTAAACACTTACAGATCAGGCTGCACTTTTCCTCAGAATCCTGTCTGTCTTTATCTCAAGGCCCGTATGCCCTATTGCTGGCTTTATCCTTGGTTAGGGAAACTTCCTCTCGTATATGACTCCTTGCTTTGAATATATCCTTCTGCCCTTCAGCTCGCTGTTTGGCTGGAAACACCTTGGCTCTGCACTGTCCTCTGTTATGGCAACTTTAGGTTTCTCAGGAGGTAAAAACCCTCTCCTGGTGGCAACTAGAAGCCTGGGCTATCTAGCTGCATGCCAGAGGCTACTCACAGATCCTCTCTCGCTGAAATCACTCTTGGCTTCTGACTACACAACTCCCTGGTCTAGACCTGGCTATTTATACTAGGGGGTTCCCTAGCTCCCTCTACTGTCTAGGAGGAGGAACTACACCCCTACAGGCCTGGTACACAGGAGATAAACATAAATAACATGACAATTCACATTAAAATGCAATATAAAATATAATAACCATGTTCCACAGGAGGTGGAGAACAAACGTGACCCAATTGACCCTTGTGTAGTGCCCACATTTACCTAGTGGGACACTACACATACGACACCTAAAACATTTATACCCTCCATATAGTGACATTTATTACCTGTATAAAATAACTGCTCCCCCATATACAAAAAACAAAATTGCTACACACCATTATATATACAAACAATAGAGCTAAGAGATGGGGGTCATTCTAGATAAAAGTGGTACAATACCGACTATAAATGAGTATACATGAATAATGGAAGCTCTTAGCGCACATACGTGTCGGGCCCATCTACCAGGCGTCAAGGTGGCTTCCGCAGATGTTCCCCCATATACTGACATCTGCAGACATTACAGGGCCTCCCTATATATAGTGACATCTACCAGCACAGACTACAGCGCACCCTTATTTTCTGGGGACATCTACCTGTATATAAGTCCGAGCCTTACGGTGACACCTATCTGCATATGAGACCCCCCCCCCCCCCTCCACACGTATAGTGACATATAGACATGTATATAAATCTAGGTCTCTTCCCACATAGTGACATCTATGTGCATATAAGACCTGGCTTACTCCATATAGTGACATCTACCTGTATATAACACCTTGTCTTTCCCAATATAGTGACATCCACCTACATGTAAGATGCAGACATCTCCCACTGTCGTCTCTGCAGTTCACGCAGTGAAATCTACGAGGAACCCATGTTGAGAGGGCTTTCCCCTCTTAGGGTATTCTTAGCTCATGTGGTCACAAAAGTGGAGGTGGTCACAAAGAGGCTTCATCCGAGGGGACAGCAGTGTTTATTCACTGTACATAAGTGACACCATGTAGGTTCTGCAAAATCATGACCTATTACAACCTGATGATCTTCAACAAGATCCTTGTTCCCCCCAACTATCAGGAAGGACATCCCCTCTAATTCATCTAATCTGGATGCATTACATTTCTTGTATATCTTATTTGTAAAGGTAAAAGGCAATACATAATATTGGCTCAGTGGTTAAGAGCACATGGTTATTTAAATGGCAGCGACAGCTCAGGCCTCAATTCTCTGTGGTTTGTAATCTATGCCCAGCTCTGCTACATACTGTCAGCAGTGCAGAAGAGAATCAAGAGATAAAGTGTCTGCAACCATCCAGAGCCTGGAGTTGAGTTATCAAGTGCAATGTACTTAGGCACTCTGTAATGATGACAGCGGCCCGGGCTGGGCAACCATGTTTGTGGTAGTGCACAGCTGAGCTGAGGTGAGGTGGGGAATGGCATGTAAAGATGGAATTTATGGCAGTGATAATTGTGGAGGTGTTGTCATCAAGGATCATTGATGGCTCTGTTCCATACAGAGAATCTCTTGGCGGCAGAGGTCAACGTCTTATCTGCGTTATTGATACAAGATAAGCTGCGAAGTTCTTCCGTGAAATAGCCAGAATATCTGTCGTTCCTCAGCAGGGCGTAGCCAGGTTTCCATGTTCCACCACACACAGGAAAGGCTCAGCTTGTGCAGGAAATTTCTGATTTCTGACATATTTGGATGGACAGAATAATGTAAACACATACCTTTCACAGTCCACAGAGCCACTCATATCTCAGGAATCCAGGACTCTTCAGGTGTCACTTACATAACCAGGTGTCTCAAGGAGGAGCAGGCATGACAAAAAAAACAGGAATGGCCAGTCTGCATGTACAGGAACATTCCATGAATATCACTGTGTGCTCTACTGAGTACTTACACACCTGGTACTTTCTGCTTAGTTCTGACTGACCAAGGTCTGGAGGTGGCCTGGCGGACTGCCTTCTGAGGGGGGTCTGGAAAGCACTGGTGTCCTCTATTGTCCACTTGGATGTTAGGACCTGTTCCTGTATAGCCTTAAGAAGACAAAATAAAGGGCCTTCAAGTGACCATTAAACTGAAGAGAATTTTGTTATAGGGTCCCATCATAGAAGCTGCCCAAAAGAACCTGACAAACCAAGCTATGACCAGTTTGGTTGAACTTCCATTTGTCCAATCCCATTGATTTCCCTGAGATAAATGATGCTGCGCCCCTGTTCAGGAGTTGGACGAACATCTCACTTATGTCTAGGATGATAATTACCCGTGTCTAGGGTAGGCCCAAAGAAAAGAAAGGATCAGATGTATATTCTATATGTTCTATTTTATTAGTCCAAAAGTCTGGTAGTGGTAACCTCTAATGAAATAGCCTCAGCTCTACTAAAGTCTAGGGTCCTGGTAGAAGTCCAAGTATGACTTGGAGGTTGAAGGGAGTTTGCTTGGAAATTCATGATGGATGTCTGGAGCAGATTGTGACTCCATAATGAAGCAATCCAATAATCTGGAAATTTTGATAATCCACCAGCTATGTGATCCTACAAGAGTGACATTACAGGGTTTGTCCGAGTTAGAAAAAAAAAATATATAGCACTGTAAATCTGATGGGCAGCAATATATAACTAAGCTAAGCAAGTTTTAGGCAAAAAAATAAAATAAATCTATATTTCCTAATTTCCCTGGTTCTCTTCTGGCCTTTTGTTTACCTGCAATAACAATCTCTGCCCCTCCCCCTGCTCTGCAAAGGGAGTGAATACAAGTGCTGCCCTGAGTGACATGTCTGTCTGCTGGTAGACTTAGCAGCATGTTGTATTTGTAGGACTACAAGTCTCAGCTGTACAATGACACTGCTGATACACACAGGATCTTCCCACTACCTGTTCTTGTGCAATGCTCTGCAGAACTCATCTGTCAGCTCCTGTGCCCAGCATTTGTCTCCTCACTGCCTGCAGCTACTCAGTAAAGCCTTCAGCCCTGAGTCTGTGCAGCTGAAGGGGTTAATGTTTTTCCTCAAGAATCCAGGAAGAGAGCAATAAGCAGCAGACTGGGGCGTGGCCAGCACAGTGATGTCTTCTGTACAGACACATATCTGTTCTCTCAGGCTTGTGCACTAAACATCATTAGAGCAGGGGGAGAAGCTGACATCATAGGTCATGTGACCCTCAGTGAAATCTGAGAAAGCAGCAACTGGAGATAAAGTAAGTGAATTGTAAAGTCCTTTCATTTGCCTAGTTAGAAACATACAAAGAACAAAAAAAAAAACAGACAACCCCTTTAAGAACATTGGAATCATTCTCCTTCATTGTTTCTTCTTTCTCCTAGATCCTCCAATATCTCCCATGCAATCATGTAAACCAGAGTCAAAAGCACAAACAATGAGTGTAAATGATCATTTCCTGCACTTTCATTACAAGTTCCACTCTCTACAGCCCAGCCTGAATGTCCACAAATGCCTCTCCTAAATTTAGTAACAAAACAAAGCCTTGAACCAACAGAGCCCAGCACAATTGTCTTCTGCCTTTACTACCAATTGTAAGTCCATCAATAGGCTCAGCCATCAAAGCCTTTCCCTACTGTGACTACTCAGCTGAAACCCTAAAAACTGCCTGTTTCCCAATTAAACCAATGTGAGGACTGGCCCCCACTGATTGGATTGGGTATGGACAAGTCCCTGGCACTCTTTACTGTGCATTGTGTGGGGATAAGGCCATATCACCTGGACATAATTTTATCATTAGTTGATACTCAGATATATTTAATGGGGTTTTCCGAGATTTTTTCCCTGGATAGGTCATCAGTATCTGATTGGTGGGGGTCCGACACCGATCAGCTGGTGCTCGCAGTAGTGTCGCGACCTTCTCTCTGCTTTCCCTAGACCGAATGACTACACATTCTTCTGCCACATGGCTTAGGAGCAGCTCAGACCCATAGAAGTGAATGGGGCTGAGCGCGATACCAAGCACAGCCGCTATACTATGTGTGGCGCTCTGCTTGGTGAGCAAGGAGAAGGCAGCGGCGCTCACAGGAGCGCCGCTGCCTTCTCAGAACAGCTGATCGGCTGGTGTCCCGGGTGTTGGATCCCCACCGATCAGATATGAAAGACCTATCCTATAGGTCATCAGTAGTAAAAATACTAGAAAACACTTTAAAGATAGTGTTATTCTAGTAAATCACTAGATTTATAGTAAGAATCGTTATTCCTAATTATAAGACTCTTTTTTTGGGTACAAAGTGTTCTTGTTATGTTCAGATGACATTACTTATCCTATACTAATCCTCAGTTTCAAATGATATTATACCCAAGAGCTGAAATCACAATTCTGCTGGCTATTAGTGGAAACAGTGAGCTTGTGGACAGACAACACTGCCTATATAAAACAATAAAAAGTCTCCAATACGTTGCCTGTTCGTTGTGCGCTGCAGGTCCAGGAGTGAAGTGGGTAAGTTCACACAACAAGTCTATGTAGGTATTGGACCACGCTGCTGGAGTATGGCCTGGAAAGGTTCTTTTCTAGTTTGAGCCATACACAGTTTCTGATATAGGAACACGTCAATATCCTCACAAATTGCCCTTTAATCCTTGAGCTTCTCTGCGGATTAACAAAGGGGTCGCACAAATAGTGATGTACCGTCAGCCACAAATAAATTTAAAAGGTTTATTATACTCATAAAAGTAGATGAGTTTAAAACATATCATAAAAGGTATCATAAAAAGTGTATATCCTCTTGTTCATGCCCGACCCGGGTTTCGCTTGACGCTTCGTCAGGGGCGAACATGCTCCAAAAAGACTGCCCAAAACGTTGGAGCATGTTCGCCCCCTGATGAAGCGTCAAGCGAAACCCGGGTCGGGCATGAACAAGAGGATATACACCTTTTATGATACCTTTTATGATATGTTTTAAACTCATCTACTTTTGTGAGTATAATAAACCTTGTAAATTTGTTAATCCGCAGAGAAGCTCAAGGATTAAAGGGCAATTTGTGAGGATATCGACGTGTTCCTATATCAGAAGCTGTGTATGGCTCCGAACTAGAAAGGAACCTTTCACCCCCCCCCTATTCCGTCAGATACGGGTACGTTCTCCTGGTTCGGGAGAATCTCGAGCTTTAAGATGAATGTTCTCCCTAGGATACTCTATTTCTTTCAAACGCTCCCTATACACATTCCCAGACTTTTCTATTATACACTGTTAAAAATGCTCACACAGTTTATATGGGAGGGGAAAACCCCAAGGATTGCCCGCTCCCTCCTGTTCCGCCCTAAACACAGTGGAGGTTTGGGACTACCGAACTTCGTGGCCTACCACAAAGCCTCACATCTAATGCGCATCATTGACTGGTGCCGGCATAGTTCGCATACACAATCGGTACACACCGAACAATCTTTTATATCCACCCCGTTGGCGGCGACACCGTGGTTAGCCGCACATGTCCCCTTGCAAGCACGTCTCCATCCAACCGTTGGTCCGACTATTCAAGCCTTCTCCTCCACTGCGGATAGCGCGGACATCTCACCCTCGCCCTCACCGTTATACCCAATTTTGGGGAACCCACAATTCGCACCAGGACTCGAGCAGGGTAATTTCAGGACTTTGCTATCTAATAACGTCTTCCGGGCTCACCACTTTATCATGACGGAAACATGGACGACTCCACACTTGGACTCCAGTACTCCGGTATTGACTGACTGGCAGGAACTGCAACTACGACATTTCCTCTCTACACTTCCACAAGCATCTTTATACGGTAGAAATAAAACAGACTTTGAGAAACTATGCGATCAAAAGGGTACCCTCAGACACACTCTCTCCAGCATGTACGGTTTCCTGAATTCTCCTTCGGGTCTCCCCCCCCCCAAAATATATGACACAATGGGAACAAGACCTGGGAGTGACGTTTACGGCTGAGCAGACAGATAGGATTTATTCGTGCACACATAAGACCTCTATAGCCAGTAACATACAGGAAGCAGGGTTTAAACTACTCTCTAGATGGTACTGTGTACCCACCAGGCTGAATGCCATATTCCCTACAGTGTCTCCACTGTGCTGGCACTGTGGTGAAACAAGAGGGACCTTGTTACATATCTTTTGGGAATGTCGAGCACTAACACAATTTTGGGATAAAGTGTGGCAGGTCACGTCCAAATTAACCACGGTTGACCTCCCGAAATCTCCAGCATTTTTCCTGCTCCACCAGTGCGACCTATCCATGGCGACTTATAAAAAATCTGTGATACGACATTTGGTTAACGCTGCTCGGGCATGTATCCCTTGCCTTTGGAGGCAGACAACTATGCCTACAATGTCTCTATGGCTGGGTAAAATCCAGTAGATAATGAGGATGGAGGATCTAACCGCTTCGCTTCTGAACACGGAAAATAAGTTTCTTAAGACATGGAAAGGTTGGATGACATTTCAAACTACTCACGACTATAGACTTCTCCTTGCTTCTTAAGATAGGAAGCTCTTGGGTATCTCTCTTGGCCATTTATTTTCCTTTTCTTTTTACTCATTCTGAGTTTTCTTTTTACCTTCAATTTCTTGCCACCTCGCCCTCCTTCCCCTCCCTCCGCCCTTTCCCCCCACTTCCCTTCCCCACCTGACCTGGTCTCTCCCTTTTGCCTGCATACTACCTGAAGTTAATTGGTTATTAGGCTGCACCTTTATCAAAGGAACGTTTGGGTATCTCCCGACATATGCTGGCATTGTGTACTTGCCATTCGATTTCCTTGGTGCCTTTCTGTTACATACTTAAAGAGGACCTTTCACCGATTCTTACCTTATGAACTAACTATACAGATATGTAGAGCGGCGCCCGGGGATCTCACTGCACTTACTATTGTCCCCGGGCGCCGCTCCGTTCTCCTGCTATGCCCTCCGGTATCTCCGCTCACTAAGTTATAGTAGGCGGAGATACCAGTCCCTAAGTTATGGTAGGCGGAGTCTGCCCTAGCGCTGGCCAATCGCAGCGCAGAGCTCACAGCCTGGGAGGTTATTTTCTCCCAGGCTGTGAGCTCTGCAATGCGATTGGCCAGCGCTAGGGCAGACTCCGCCTACCATAACTTAGGGAACGGAGATACCGGAGGGCATAGCAGGAGAACGGAGCGGCGCCCGGGGATAATAGTAAGTGCAGAGAGATCCCCGGGCGCCGCTCCACATGTATGTATACTTAGTTCATAGGGTAAGAATCGGTGAAAGGTCCTCTTTAATGTTTACCTTACCTTTCTATTGTATGGCACATGTCTTATGGAGGTAACTCTCTTGGGCTGCGTCCCGAGGTGTCCTCCTCTTGTGATACATTAATTTTAAAATGAAAATTTATAAAAAGAGAATAAAAAAAAGAAAAAAAAGAAAGGAACCTTTCTAGGCGATACTCCAGCAGCGGGGTCCGATACCTACATAGACAACACTGCCTACAGCTGAGCTGAGCTTATATATTAAAGGCAGGAGCTGTTAGGTTTTTCTTTCGACATCAGATCAGATATGCAGAGCCTGGTGTAAAGACGCCATTTTATAAAATGTATATACCCAGAGCAAGCTCTGCACAGACTTAGAACCAACAGGGAATGCTGGGAAATTTAAACTTTGACTCTTATACAGGCTGTAACTCAGAATGCATACTGGATAAATAATGTATGCATACAGTGACTTTACCAACACAGTAGTCAGTGCAGCTCTGGAGTATAATATAGGCTGTAACCGAAGACAGGATATGTAATATGATGTACACACACAGTGAATTCACAAGACCGAATACCACAAATCTGTTTATATGGATTACAATTAATAAAGTGATATTAGCAAGATATGAACGAGTGCTGTCTTTTCTTTTAATTATACCAGCAGAATAGTGAGTGCAGCTCTGGAGTATAATGCAGACTGTACCTTAGGATCAGTATAGGATAAGTGATGTATATAAACAGTGACTCCAGCAGCAGAACAGTGAGTTCAGATAAAGGAGCATAATAAAAGCAGTAACTCAGGCTCAATACACGCTAAATTATGTAATGTATGTACAGAATGACTTCTCCATCAGTATAGTGAGTGCAGCTCTGGAATGTAACACAGGATGTAACCCAGGGTCAATACTAGATAAATAATATTGCGTTTGTGTGAGTGCAGCTCTGGTGCATAATTCAGGATTAGTAATATATGTACACTGTGACTCCGCCAGCAGAATATTGAGCGCAGCTCTGGAGTATAAACAAGGCTGTAACTCAGGATCAGCAAAGGATAAGTAATGTACTATATTTATCGGGTGACTTCACCAGCAGAATAATGAGCACAGGTCTGGGGTATAAACAAGGATCTAACTCAGGATTAACAAAGAATAAGTAATGTAATATACAGTATGTTTCGGGTGACTCCACCAGCAGAATAGTGAGTGCAGCTCTGGAGCATAAGAAAAGCAGTAGTTCAGGCTTGATACAGGATAAGTACCTAGAATATTAGTGCATGTCCCTTTCATTTCCCACCTGGACTACTGCAACATCCTCCTGTGTGGCCTCCCATGTAGAACTGTTGCTCCTCTCCAATATATCCTCAACTCTGCTGCCAGGTTAATCCACCTCTCCACCTCTTTCTCCTCTGCCTCCCTGCTCTGCCAGTCCCTTCTCTGGCTCCCCACTGCCCAGTGAATTCAGTTCAAGATACAACAACTACATATAAGGCCTTCCACAATCCGTGCCCTCCTTACATTTGACATCTCCGCATGTAACCTCTGATCCACACAAGACCTTCTTCTTTGTTCTCCTCTTGTCTGTTCTTCACACAATCATCTACAAGATTTCTCAGTGCATCCCCCATACTCTGGAACTCTCTACCAGTGATGGCCAGTTCGCCGTGTTCGCCCGCGAACACATGCGGGCTGCCATCTTAAATCACAAGTCCGGCGAGGCACAGGTAAGCCCTTACCTGTGCCTGCGCCGCGAGCCGGTCTGAAACAAATGCGGTCACCGGGAGCAGGCAGTTCCGAGAACAGCCGCCGGGGGCCTTCATCGGGCTGATCTCGGAACTGCCTGCTCCCGGTGACTGCATTTGTTTCAGACCGGCTCGCAGCGCAGGCACAGGTAAGGACTTACCTGTGCCTTGCCGGATTTGTGATTTAAGATGGCAGCCCGCATGTGTTCGCGGGCGAATGCGGCGAACTAGCCATCACTGCTCTCTACCCTAACATTCAAACCTTCAGAAGCAACCTGAAAACCCAACTCTTCAGTAAAAGCCTACCACCTGCAATAAGCATGGTGCCACCACATAGCCAAGTGAGCAGCTTTTACCCCCAACTACTGTGCCCTTCCCCTTTCCCTTGATTGTAAGCTCTCGTGGGCAGGGTCCTCTCCCCCTTTGTACCAGTCTGTTAATACGATCTTGCCTATTGTACTTATGTTTTTATATTATGTATACCCCCTATTAGATGTAGAGTGCCATGGCATTAATGAATTACACAGTGACTTTACCAGCAGCATAGTGAGTACAGCTCTGGAGTATGTACACACAGGATGTATCAGTGCAGGATAAGTAATGCAATATGCTTACAATGTAGACTCATTCTGTAAGTAAACTGGAAAATGGTGTTCAGGGCAACTGATAACATTGTGTTCCAAAGTCAATCTTCAAGCTCCAACCTGTGTATGCAGCCTAAGCACAGCCATGTTCAGAAAGCTCCAACACAAATCCGACGGTTGACAGGCCGTCTCTAACAGAAACTCTTGGAGGTCTGGATCACATAGGAGTCTATCCTTGGTTTTGCATCTCTATGGCCCTGGTGCCTCTTATTGTCTAGGTCAGTTTCAGTGAGGAATGCTCCCAGCCAGCTTACATATGAGTGGAGTGAAGAGCAAGGCGACAGTAAGAACCGCCCGCTGTCAGAGGCCTGATAAATACACCAGCTGCAGAGATGCAACCTTTGCCCTCACATTCTGTGGAAACTCGGCTGAGTCAGGAATTCACCTTTTCATTGTACAGGAGGCTGGTTATGCAAAAATGTAGAAGATCCTGTTTTTCTGAAATTAAAATGTCATTCGAAATGCAAATGTAGACTCTATTCCTGCTATTTATGGGCCCAAGACTCAGAGAGCCGTCCAGCATCAAGATGAAGTCCTCTCCTCTGTTACCACGTTCTCACTGGTTGCAAATGCAGTGACCCTGTGGTTCACTGCTAAAAGGGTTAATGCCATACTGTAATGTGGTTCACTGCTAGAAGGTTTAATGCCATACTTAAATGTGATTCATTGCTAAAGTTGTCAAAATGTTTACTGTGAGAAAAAGGTTAATGTGTACCAACTGTGCACTTCCAGTAGTACAAATGGTTAATATAACTATATTATAAATGTTTTATTACAAAAGGCTTTGCATTGGAAGGGAATAGATAACTGGCAGCTCTTACAGACAGTTGCCAGATGGTCGTCCTCCTGGCTAGTGAGTCGTTTGCAAGAAGGCCAAGAGAAAAGAAGTGTCTTGTAGTTGCTGATGTAAGCCATAGAAGCTGGAGCAGAAAAAAAGAATTCTTATCCAGGGAAACACCATCTCTGTGTGTGAAAAGCTGCCAGAAAAGCAACTGTACTAAAAGCCAGCCTCTGAGGGAAAGAAGAGACTTCTATAGAAGGTTTAGGGCCATTAAAAGGGACAGTGTGTGGGCAAGTAAGTCAAACGAAAGGTAATGCACGCATACGGCTCTAGACTTCACTGCACATGGTTTGGGTTATATTGCTTCCGTCGCCCGCCATACTACTCAGACAGATTGGCCATCTGTTGAAGGATTGCACCCTGCAGTTGGGAATTGAAGAGATATTGAAAAGGAAATTGCATGCCTTACAAGGGACTGTTACCATTTTCACTTCCTATACACAGCCTTTGGAAAAAAGTCTACCTTGTGATATATCTGAGGACTGTGCCCATTACTTGGTCTGTGCCACCTAGCATCCACTCAGTAAAAGAGAGACTATAATTTGCTTTAACCAGCTGGGCCTGACAGTGCATGTGTCTGCATATCTGATCTGGATAACCTGGTCTCCTCCCGTGCACCCTGCTGCTCGTCTACCATCAAGGGCGCCCCAACCGCCACCAGGCAGGAGCCCCCAAATCCACAGTGTGACCAGGGGGGAAGAAGGGTTGCGCCCCTCCATTCATTGCACACCCAGCCTGGCGGAGCGCTGGAGCAGGTTTAGCCACCATGAAGACAAGGACCCTTGTTGCTGCAGCCAACACCACTCCTATCTTCTCCACCTTACTCCTCC
Organism: Bufo bufo; assembly: GCF_905171765.1. Taxonomy (NCBI): domain Eukaryota; kingdom Metazoa; phylum Chordata; class Amphibia; order Anura; family Bufonidae; genus Bufo; species Bufo bufo. The sequence continues at coordinate 149,914,989 of NC_053394.1, forward strand.
CCTGCTGACCGATGCACGGCACAAATAAGGCTGCTCCAGCCTCAAAGCTGGGGACATATATTATACTTGTGTTGTGTTATTGTAAGTGGCATAACTGTGAACTTGGAGGAGCTCCATATTCTCTAATGTTCTAACACCATTTCTGAAATTGACATTTTACCCCATAAACCAGGGAACTGCTCAGTCAGAGGCGTAACTACCATAGCAGCAGACCAGGCGACTGCTATGGGGCCCAGAGCAAGAAGGGGCCCAGTCTTAGTTGGGATTATCTCCTCTTCTACTGGGGGTTGAAAACTTGGTCAGGACTCTACCCCTCTAAAGGAACAACTTTTAGCAAATAAGGCAGTGGAATAATGTCCCAAGGGTCACTGAAAGGGGTTTAGGCAGAAACCCTTCTGTCCTGTGTGGGGGGCTTGGTTTTATCCTTGCTATGGGGCCCTTACATCTCTATGTACGCCACTGTGCTCAGCCATGTGTGGATGCATCTGTAAGGGCATATAAGATCTAGTTCCATGTTCTAGGAATATTATTACAACCGTCTTTAGACCACCCCGAGCCACACAGATTTTTGAGGATTACTAAATAAACTGGTCACCCATGGGCTGATCCTGCTGTTCGGAGTTTAAGACTGTAAGCTTAGTAGACAAGCATGACTATGAAATAGCTAATAGATGTTTACATGCTTCCAGTGCTGGGCACTCATTTAACCTTCGCCAGTTTTCTGGTGTAAAAAAGTCTCAAATCTCGAGATTGCAGCTTTTTAAATTACATTTGTGCAATATTTTATGTAGTTTTTATGCCACTGTTGGCATTTTCCAGAAAGGGGGCAAAGTAAAGACATGGTGTGGGTGGTGCCATCAGCCAGGGGCAGACTGGGAACTTAAAGGGAACCTGTCACCGGGATTGTGTGTATAGAGCTGAGGACATCAGTTGCTAGATGGCCGCTAGCACATCTGCAAAACCCAGTCCCCATAGCTCTGTGTGCTTTTATTGTGTAAAAAACATGATTTGATACATATGCAAATTAACCTGAGATGAGTCCTGTCCCTGAGATGTTGTCAGGGATAGGACTCATCTCAGGTTATTTTGCATATGGATCAAATAATTTTTTTTGTACAGAATAAAAGCACACAGAGCTATGGGGACTGGGTATTGTGGATGTGCTAGCGGCCATCTAGCAACCCATGTCCTCAGCTCTATACACAAAATCCCAGTGACAGGTTCCCTTTAAAGTGGCCCTGGAAAAAACCTAACAGTGCCCAACATGTTGTAGGAAGGTCAGGATTGACAGAAGATGGGGAGGACCAACACAAGTAGGCAGGGACAACAGAAGTAGGTGGAGTCAGCCATACCATACTGCAGCACAAAATACCGCCCCTGCAGAACCAAATATCACAGTGCAGCACAAAATTCTGCTTCAGCAGAACCAAATACCAAAGTGAGGCACAAAATACTGCCGCCCTTGCCACAGTATTTAACTGTATCACCGACGTCCTGAGTACGGTAATACAGTTGAGGTCAGGAGGGCACCTGCCGCTGTCGGCTGGGTGCATAACTACCTGATGCGCCTAGGATCATGCCAGTTTTTGGGAATGAATGTTCATCCAAATACTCGTTCCTGATAACTGTCTAATGTAAAGGTTCCGTCAATCACCTGACATACAAGCAAATACTCACTTGTTGCCAATAAGAAACCTGAAACCCCACCTCTTCAGACAAGCCTACAACCAGTGACCCTGCTGCCTCTATACCACCATGACCAACTTAACTCGCACCTACTGTGTCCTTCTCCCATACCATGTAGATTGTAAGCCCTCACGGGCAGGGCCCTCTCTCCTTCTGTACCAGTTTGTAACTTGTCTTGTTTATGATTAGTGCAATTGTCTGTATTATGTATGTGCACCGCTTATCATATGTACAGCGCTATGGAATGAATGGCGCTTTAATAATAAATAATAATAATAATAATAATATGCAAAGTGAATGGGGACAAACAATGGTAATAATGATCGTCTGCCTCCCTTGCACTTTGCATCGGGCTGTGTGAAAGGCCCTTTCAATGAGCACTGATCAACCCGCCCTTCATTGGTCTGAATAAGAGGAACCGAAAAGTCGGTACATACGGTACATATTTTCTATGACATGAAACCTCATACTAATATGTAGTTGACCTAACTGTAAACCTCTGAACTCCCCTTTGTACTTAGTTCCTTATTCTTTTAATAATTAGCATTATTTTCATGACATCACCATAGAGTCTAGCGTCGCCTTTATCTCATCTGCCGATAATTACACGGATATTAAACCTGGATGTAGTAATTGACTGACCCCTCACTTTCTCTGTAGTCACCATACTGATTCTGGAGGCTGCTCACCTTATCTACAGTGCTGCTTCTGGAATGCCGATCAATAAGAAAGGGAAAAGGTTAATGTGTGGTACAACAACATGTTACAGTAAAGTTCCTTTAACCTGGCATCAGAGAACTAACTGATCGGTGGAGGTTTGACCCCTGGGACCTGTGTCCCGTGTTCCCAATCTGATGGAGCAGCAGGTCGAGCACGCACCCTGCTGTACCACTTATTCTTTATGGGACTGCCGGAGATAGCCAAGTAGAGGGTTCGTCTCCCCCACAGATCAGATAGTTCTCCCCTATCCTGTGGATAGGAGATAACGTCAAAACTTGGCACAACCCCTTTAAAGCTAAAAGACTACACTTCTATCATATCTTGATGATACTGTTTCAATTCCACTGTGGTGGGGTATAGAGGCTAAATTGTGTCACTGTCCAAATATTTCTGGATCCAACTGTACGTAGACATATTAACTGAATATTGTTGGGAATTGATCATTTTAGGGGGACATTCTCTTTAGTAACCGTAGAAATGAATTCTGAGCAATGTGGGAAGCACAAATGATATACAGACTGCATTCAGCGGGGTGACCCTGCCTGCCCGCTTCTCCCAGCCTGGCATGCAGCGTTTTGTGTTCCTCCGGTGCCCCTCCTTTATGGTGATGATATGTGCATTCATTTACCCCCAGATTAACAAGCTCATCTGCATGAGAATAGGCTGATGACATCATATATAACACCCAGGGCTCATCCAGGCACTTGTGTAAATGAAGGGGGTTTTTCAGTTTAATCTTCATATTAATTACATTTTTGTGACTTTTTAACAGACTTTAGGGCAGTTTCCAATAAGATCAACATTTTGTACGCCACTATTAGTCAAAGGTTTATGGTCTATGCTCCTGAAAATTAAATTAACACCAGCTATGAGCTATGGTAAAGTAGATCTAAACTATGGTTTCCGTCAGTTCTAGTGACTTTGCCACACTCCCTCCTGCTACCCCTGCCTACTTTTCACAGTGGTAAAAGTATATAGTCACACTTTACAGTGCCAACATGGCACACGCCATATTTTCATCTTTTTTATACAATAAAAGTGGCTTTAGATCAATGATGCATCTGCCTCATTGTGCTTTAACCCCTTGATGACATCTGACATACATGTATCGCCAGCATCATAGCGAGTGGATGATGGCTGTTTTACAGTTATCGCCAATCGCGGAGACTTAACATCTCACGGTCAATAGTAACCGCATCTGAGTAGTTAGGGCGCATTCACACGACTTGTATATTTGTGTCTGCATCTGTTCTTCTATTTTGCTGAATGGATATGGACCCATTCATTTCAATCCGTCCGCATCCGTACTTCCGTTCCGTGGTCCTGCAAAAAAGATAGAACATGTCCTATTCTTGTAAATTTTGTTTTTATTAACAAGCATAATAAGAACATGTCCTATTCTTGTCCACAATTGTGGACAAGAATAGGCATTTCTATCATAGGTCTGACGGTCAGTTCCGCAAAATGTGGATCTGCAATTTGGGGACTGCAAAATGGATACAGTCGTCTAAATGAGCCCTTAGGCTAAGTTCACACGAACGTGCGTGACCCGTGGCCGTATTGCGGCCCGCAAATCGCGGGCCGCAATACACGGCCACAGTTCCGTGTGAATTCCGCATCACGGATGCGGACCCATTCACTTCAATGGGTCCGCTAATCCGGAATCGCGGAACGGCCGCACGGGACGGGACCCCTCGGAAGCACTACGGAGTGCCTCCTGGGGTTACGTCCCGTTGTTCCGTTCCGCTAAAAGATAGAACAAGTCCTATCTTTTCGCGGAACGGCCGGATCGCGGACCCATTAAAGTGAATGGGTCCGCGATCCGATGCGGCTGACCTACGGCCGGCGAACAAGCATTGCGGCCCGCTATTTGCGGGCCGCTTCACAGGCACGGGTCACACACGTTCGTGTGAACCCGGCCTTAGTCAGAGGGCTTCCCTCTAGTGAAATTGCAGTTGTCATGCATCATATGGTCTTGTGAAGCCCCCCAGGTCTGCCATTGTAATCTATGTCAGGGCTTAATAGGAAGAAGTCACAGTTAGCATAGAGAACAATACTAAATTATTGGAATCTATATAAGTATTAAATTATCTCCTGTTCAAGTCTCCTAGGAGGACAAAAAAAAAATAATATATATATATATATATATATATAACAGAAAAACGGGCAGCACTCCAAAAAATGCTTGATGAAGGCTCTAGCACTGAGCTGAAACGTTGCATTGCCTTATGGGTAAATACTTTATTTTTTGGAGTGCTGCCCGTTTTTCAGTTTTCTATATACGGGGTTTGCTTATCCCCAATTAGGCTTTTTGCACCCACCTGTTTTTTTTATATATAATAAAAATTCAAATGACCCCTTTCCCAATATTACATATAAAAATAAACAATAAAAAAAACATAATTGGTATTGCCGTGTCTGAAAATGTCTGGAGTATTAAAATATTAAAGTATTAACCTGCACAGTGAATACTGTCACAGGAAACAAATCATTATACCAAAATTGCTAATTCTTTTATTCTCAGACTCAGTACACCCTGAAAAAAATTTGAATAAAAGGTGTATGTACCAGTAACCAAAACCAGTGTACCAAAACAAATACACAGCTCTGTAGACAGAAATAGAAAGAAAGTTGTGTCAGAACATGGCGACTAGTGTTGAGCGAATTACACTCAAATTGACTTCAATCTGAATTTCATATTTTTTTTTTGCTGTGCTGTGAAGCCGAATTTTCATGTTAACAAATCAATTTTCCCTGAAATAGCGGTAAAAAAAAAACAAAAACGTACTCACCTCATCCATTTGAGCGAGAAGAGGCCATCTTGAAAATACTGCGTGAAATTTTGTATGCGGTGACGTATGACATCACCACGCCGCCCAGTGTGATGATGTCATCACGTCACTGCGCAAGATTTTGCACGGTGTCTTCAACTAAGATGCCTGTGACTGCCTCTACGCGATCAAATGGATAAGGTGAGTATTTATATATATTTTTTTTACCCTGATTAATCCCTGAAAAGCATAAATGGCAGCCTCAGATGCCGCAATCAGTGATGAACGCAGCATCTGAGGGGTCGAATGATGGAGGGCAGCGCGATCGCCGTTCCCCGTCATTGCACCTGCTATATACAAAGAAATGCGCTTCGTGACGAAGTAATTCGCCATGAAGCGAATTTCTTTGTGAAATGTGGCGAAGCAGACGAATCGGATTTTCCATAACTTCGCTCATTTCTAATGGTGACAAAAAGAAACTTTTTTAATTCTTTATTTTTTGGAGTGGTAAAGCAGAAGTAAAAAATTATAAAAATCAAAGTGAACACCATAAAAACTAAAGCAGAAAAAAACAATGATTGAATTTTTTTAAATCTTACCCAGCCCACAAAGATGGTTTTCCTGTTTTTAAATACATGAGGTATTACATTAAATGGCATTACCATTAAAAAAACTACTTGTCCTGCAAAAAAAAACACCTGAATGGAAAGGGAAAAGAGTTAGGCCTTCTGCACACGACCATAGGTGTCCCGTTGCCGTATTGCGGACCGCATTTGCGGATCCGCAATACACGGGCACCGTTCCTGGTGCATTCCGCATCACGGATGCGGACGCATTCACTTCAATGGGTCCGCAAATCCGGAGATGCAGAATGGTGGTGGAACGGAAGCACGGAACGGAACCCTACGGAAGCACTACGGAGTGCTTCTGTGGGGTTTCGTCCCGTACTTCCGTTCCGCAAAAAGATAGAACATGTCCTATCTTTTTGCAGAATGGTTGGATTGGGGACCCATTAAAGTGAATGGGTCCGCGATCCCCTGCGGCTGCCCCACGGTTAGTGTTCGTGCATTGCGGCCTGCATTTTGCAGGCCGCAGCACCGCCACAGGGTGCACATGTTCGTGTGCAGGAGGCTTTATGGAAAGGCGAAAGAATAAAGAAAAATTACAATTGTTTATGGTGCTAATGGGTTAACCATTTTGATTATCTCTGTTTGCTGTCAGTGAATGGTCACTAAATGGTAACATTACATCTGGAGGGTGATAAATCTGTACAAACAGTTGAGGTTTTTTTACAATTGTATAGGTAAACTATTGTGAGCTAAGTAGCTTGGACTGCAGTCAATACGTTTTACCAAACCCTCAGGGCACAGAGAGATTTGTGCTGCTGATAGCTTACAGAGGATTGTCTACTCCAGACCAGGGATCAGCAACCTTCGGCACTCCAGCTGCTGTGCAACTACAACTCCCAGCGTGCTCTTTCCACCTGTGTGGGAGTTTAGAGAGCAGTCAAGCAAGTGTGCATGCTGGGAGATGTAGCTTCCCAACACCTGGAGTGCCGGAGGTTGCTGGCCCATGGTCTAGACTAATACAATTGTAACAAACCCTCAGCTGTGAGAAGTAGCTGTCCAGAACAGGATTTTAGCCACGGAATGGGTTTCTGAGTATTAAAAGGCTGAACATGATGGATGTTTTTTTTTATATTGTATATAATAATGTTTTTACTGAACTTTTTAAATAAAAGGGTAGAGTGGTACAGATGGCACTGACTTCATATTCACAAAGGCACACATGACAGGCGGTAAGTACATTGTTGTAACTAACGCCTGTATTACGCAGGCCGATTGAGCAAGTGATTGTCGGGAAGGAAGCGTTCCCTAATATAGGGCTGATGCACACGACCGTACCCATATTGCGGCCTGCAAACAGCTGGTCTACATCATATGGGCACCAGCCTTGTGGGCACTGTATCACGGACGCGGACCCATTTACATGCCTCCTCACCGCGGACCGTCAGATGCGGATTGCAGACCCCATTCAAGTGAATGGGTCCATGTCCGCAGACGGCGGGCACATGATCGGTGCCTATGCAAAGACTTCCGGCAGGCTGTTCCCTGCCAGATGTATAGCCCTAGTGTGCAACTAGCCTAAGTTTTTTTTCATACGCAGCAAATCGCAGACATATAATGGTGGAACCCTGCGCCGCCCTCTACATAACTTCGGCCACTTCTAAATCTACGCCAGCTTCCTTGCTGGTAGATTTAGACCACTTTCTATGCCTAAGGCTACATGCACACGAACGTTGTTTGTTTCCGTGTCTGTTCCGTTTTTTTCAATGGGTCCGCAAAAAATGTGGACAGCACACCGTGTGCTGCCCGCATCAGTATGTCCGTTCCGTAGCCCCGCAAAAAAATGTTCTATTCTTGTCCGTTTTAAGCATTGTTACAGTGGATCCGCAAAAAAAAAAACGGATGGCATACGGATGTCATCGTTTTTTTTTGAGGATCCGCAATTTGCGGACCGCAAAACACATACGGTCGTGTGCATGAGGCCTAAAACAGGTGTAGAAAATGATGAATGAGAGGGCCTAGCGGCCCGTCCCCTTTCCCCAACTCACTCACTTTTGTAGACCTGGTGTGAGTGGGTCAATGAGAAAGCAACAGAGACATGCGCTACTTTAGCCGTGTTTTGGACCAAACACACCAATTGAAGTCTAAAACTCAGAAGGCATCCATGTTGTGTCAGTGGTTTTCACTGACCATTGATAGATGATTGTAGATGCCCTCATCATCTCCCACGTAGACTACTGCAACATCTTTCTTTGTGGCCTCCCAACTAATGCCTTTTTCCCATTTCTGTGTCCATTTGACGTCTGTGGAAATACCGTCTGTGTTTTATCCTTGCTGATATCCGTGAAAAATCTGTTTTTTTGTCCTCTGTGTGTCATCCATATTCCACAGACACTGCTGAAATGAAAATTAATTCCCAGAGCGATGCCATCCATGTTGTGTCAGTGATTTTTCATAGACCCATAGGCTGGTTTCACACGGGCGTTGCGGGAAAATGTGCAGGTGCGATTTTTCCGCGCGAGTGCAAAACATTGTAATGCGTTTTGCACTCGCGTGAGAAAAATCGCGCATGTTTGGTACCCAAACCCGAAATTCTTCACAGAAGTTCGGGCTTGGGATCTGTGTTCTGTAGATTGTATTATTTTCCCTTATAACATGGTTATAAGGGAAAATAATAGCATTCTGTATACAGAATGCATAGTACAATAGAGCTGGAGGGGTTAAAAAAAAAAAAATTATTATTTAACTCACCTTATCTCCTTCTGTCTTCATCTTAGCTGTGTGCAGCAACAGGACCTGTGGTGACGTCACTCCGGTCATCACATGATCCATCACCATGGTAAAAGATCATGTGATGGACCATGTGATGACCGGAGTGACGTCACCACAGGTCATGTTGCTGCACACAGCTAAGATGAAGACAGAAGAGAAGCCGGGCTGCGCGATCAAGTGGATTAAGGTGCATTTTACTATGCAGTCTGTATTCAGAATGCTATTATTTTCCCTTATAACCATATAACCTCCTAGCAACCGTGCGTGAAAATCGCACCGCATCCGCACTTGCTTGCGGATGCTTGCGATTTTCACGCAGCCCCATTCACTTCTATGGGGCCTGCGTTGCTGGAAAAACGCAGAATATAGAGCATGCTGCAATTTTCACGCAACGCACAAGTGATGCGTGAAAATCACCGCTCATGTGAACAGCCCCATAGAAATGAATGGGTCCGGATTCAGTGCGGGTGCAATGCGTTCAACTCACGCATCGCATCCGCGGGGAATACTCGCCCGTGTGAAAGGGGCCATAGACTTCAATGAGTGTATTTGGTCTACATCGCGGACCAAAGTGGCGCTTGTCCATGAATAAACACATTAAAATCAGTGCGTACGTGCGCTGTCCGTGGAGAACACAGTCTCGTCCTCATACAGAATCATGGTTTCTGAGCACTAGATCGCTGTTTATGCCATGATGTGCTGCCCAGAAGCCATGATCTGTGGTGCCTGCATGAACAACAGGATCACCTGCTGAACGAGCGTGGCACATTTACATGGTCAGTAGTTCCCAATAATCTGCCGATTCTTTGGCCGTCTAAATGCACCTTAAGGGTTGCCGTATTGCGGACTGCATTTGCTGATCCGCCATACACGGGCACCATTCCGTGGCCATTCCGCATCACGGATGCGGACCCATTCAGTTCAATGAGTCTGCAAATCCAGAGATGCGGAACGGAAGAACGGAATGGAACACTACGGAGTGCTTTCTGGGGTTCCGTTCCGTGCTTCCGCACCGCAAAAAGATAGAACTTTCTCTATCTTTTTGCGGACCGGAAGGATCGCGGACCCATTCAAGTGAATGGGTCTGCAATACCCATGCGCCTGCCCCACGGATGGTGCCCGTGCATTGTGGACCGCAATTTGCGGTCCACAGCACGGGCACGGGCTTCACATGTTCATGTGAATAAGCACTAAGGCCTCTTGCACACAAACGTTTTTTTGTTTACGTTCCATTTTTTGCATTCCGTATACGGAACCATTCATTTCAATGGATCCGCAAAAAAAATACGGAGGGTACTCCGTATGTCTTCCGTTTCTGTATTTCCATTTTTCCGTTCTGTTCAAAGATAGAACATATACTATTATTGTCTGCATAATGGACAAGGATAGTACTGTTCTATCAGGGGCCAGCTGTTCCTTTCCGCAAAAAAAACAGAATGCACACGGATGTCATCCGTATTTTTTTCGGACCGCAAAATACTGAAAAAGTCATACTGTCATGTGCAAGAGGCCTAAGACTGCTTTCACACAGTCAGCGTTTGGTCAATATTTGATCACTGATTTCCATCAGTGATTGTGTGCCAACCAGGAGTGGAGATTTGCACCTAGTTGTGTTTTTTTGACCTGCACCTTGTTTTGGTTCACAATCACTAAAAGAAATCACTGATCAAACACTGACCGAACACTGAGGCCTAGTTCACACGAATGTTTTTTTTTTGCGAGTGTTAGGGCCGTTTTTTTGTGTTCCGTATACGGTCCGTATACGGAACCATTCATTTCAATGGTTTCGCCAAAAGTTCCGTATGCATTCCGTTTCCGTATTTCCGTTTTTCCGTTCCGTTGAAAGATAGAACATGTCCTATATTTGGCCGCAAATCACGTTCCGTGGCTCCATTAAAGTCAATGGGTCTGCAAAAAAAACTGAACACATACGGAAATGCATACATATGTCTTCCGTATCTGTTCCGTTTTTGCTGAACCATCTATTGAAAATGTTATGCCCAGCCCAATTTTTTCTATGTAATTACTGTATACTGTCTATGCCATATGGAAAAACGGAACCGAAAAAAACGGAAAGGAAACGGAAACACAATGGAACTCAAAAACGGAAAAAACGGATCTGTGAAAAACGGACCGCAAAAAACTATAAAAGCCATACGTTCGTGTGAACTAGGCCTTAGGCTACATTTACACTGGTGTTTCTGGGTCCGCTTGTGAGATCCGTCATGGGCTCTCACAAGCGGCCCAAAACGGATCAGCCCCAATGCATTCTGAATGGATAAGGATCTGTTCAGAATGCATCAGTTTGGCTCCGTTCTGCCTCCATTCCGCTCTGACGATGCGGAGCCAAACGGATCCGTCCTGACTAACAATGTAAGTCAATGGGGACGGATCCGTTTTCACTGAGACAAAATGGTGCAATTGAAAACGGATCCGTCCCCTATTGACTTTCAATGTAAGTCAAGACAGATCCGCTTTGACTTAGACTTTATTTTTTTAAGAATAATGCAAAGGATCCGTTCTGAACAGATACAAGCGTTTGCATTATCGGTGCGGATCCGTCTGTGCAGATACAAGATGGATCCGCATCGAACGCAGGTGTGAAAGTAGCCTTACCTACCACTGAAACCTTCAGAAGAAATCTGAAAACGTACTTCTTCAGAGAAGCCTACAACCTACTGCAACTGTGCTGCCACTATACCGCCATATAAGCAGCTTTGCCCCCACCTACTATCTTCTTCCGCTATCCCTTTTAGGCCTCATGCACACTGCTGTTGCCCGGCCATGCAAGCACCGGCTGTGTGCTCCCCGCATCACGGATGCGGACTCAATCACTTGAATGGGTCCGCAATCTGGAGCTGCGGTGCGGAACGGAACCCCCCACGGAAGCACTATGGAGTGCTTCCGCCGTGTTTCTGTCCGTGCCACATGTTTTATTTTTTTACTGTGCGGATGGATCACGGACCCATTCAAGTTGAATGGGTCTCGATCCATCCCGCCTGCCGCACAGATGCTGCCCGTGCATTGGGGAGCGCAAATTGCGGCCCCCAATGCACGGAACGGCCGCACAATGGCGGCGTCCTCTTTCTGTACTAGCTTGTTTATTGTACTTGTTTTTGTATTATGAATTTATACCCTTTTCATATGTACAGAGCCGTGTTATAAATGGCGCTCTGGAAATCCCTTTCCAGCCTAGCAGTGTAAGTGGAATGCTGATGATACAGAGGGCAAAAATCAGATACACAGATTATCAACGGACCCTTCACAGGTGAAAGACTGACCATCTTGTCAGGGACATCATCATGGATATGGACTTGTGAAAGAGGCTTAAGCACTAATACCAATCTATGCTGAAAGATGCCAGTCTACAACTAATCAGGCAATGTCATTTGTCCATTGTCAGAAGTGAAGAGGAAAGTAGGAAAATGGGAGGGGAGGAAAACAAAAGGAGGGGGGGAGGGAACAGAAAAATACAATGGTGGAAAACCAGAACCGTCAACCAACAACCAACAACCCAGTCTCTCTCAAATAGCTCCAGTAAACTCACCCAATTATAATTTACCATTTCTAACAGGTCATCATTAGATCATGGGACCTCACAGCATAGGACCATTGAAAAGAAAAACTACTCCAAGACAACTGGTGGGTCTCCAGTCAGGCCTCAAGCACACAACCTTAGCAGGTCCATGCCCGTATTGTGGGTCCGCAATATACGGGCACTGGCCACGTGCGCACCGTATCACGGACCCATTCACTTGAATATGGAACGGAGGCACTGATCGGAAGCTCGTGGAAGCAAGTATGGAGTCAAAGCCTTCATCCAGGGGTGCACCACCAATGAGGCCAGGTGAGGCGATCGCCTCAGGCAGCACCAGGTAGGGGCAAGAGGGGGGGGGGGAGCATAAGGACCATGGGCAATGAGGGCTTTCATTTTGGCAAAGGAGTTAGATTAAGAAATTGGCATTGGGGGGGGGAGCCGTTTCAGTTTTTGCCTCAGGCAGCAGAAAGGCTATGTGTACCCCTGCCTTCACCCAGTCAGTTTTTATCAAGAAAGACAGTTTCTCCAAATATAGTTCAAACATAGGGGGTGAAGGTTGAGTCCAAGGTTGTTTTGTGTTCCACTGCCAAGACCATGTAAGGTAGTTTTCTACTGCCCGGGGTATCAACATCAATATAGCCAATTATGGGCCAAGTCTTGTTGAGGGAGGTATAATTTATAAGGTGTGTAGTGGTAAAGGTGTGTACCCTCTCCCAAAAGACTTGTACTAGTGGACAGCTCCAGAAACAGTGATAAATGTCAGCCGAGTCTGACTGGCATGTAAAACATTCCAGTGGCCAAGCCATGAAAAAAAATCAAGTGGCCCCATGTTGTAATTGGGTTCAAATTGACAGAAAGCGGGGGTAACACAAGTAGACAGGGCCAGCAATACCATATTGCAACACAAAATACCACCCCAGCCAAATACCTCAGTGCGACACAATGAAGTGCCCCAGCAGCATCAAAAACAGTGCAGCACAAAATACTGCCCCAGCAGCACAAAATATCTCCTCAAAAGCTGACCCCTGTGGTGGCCAGCGTCAGCCGCCACGTTCTGTCCTCCTTTTCCAGTTGCCTCAGGATGGCAATAAAATTGAATTCAGGAATGAGGAGGACACCTGTGGTCACACCGGCCAGGTACATAACTACTTGATGCCCCAAGCATTAAATAACTCTGTGCACGACAAATCTTTACTTACCTGGCTAGCGGCCATGTGGAGGGCTCAGGTGGCCCGGTGGGCATCGGCCCCCCAGGAAATTTGCCCTGTAGAGTCTATGACCATACAACCCTTAAAACATTTGTCTGTAGGGAACACATTCATTTTGCATCCCCAAAGAGGGAAAGGCATGCACTGCCTCTGTGTTTCTGCTAGAAGGAAGATACTTGGCTCTACATTCTACAGCAGTAAGCAGAGTCACAATCAATAGGGGCTCATGCACACAAACTTATTTTTTGTCCACTTCCAATCCACATTTTTTGCGGGTCAGATGCGATCCCATTCACTTCAATGAGGCCTCAAAAGATGCGGACAGCACACCGTGTACTGTCCCCTTTCCTATGTTCTTTCCACGGCACCCGCAAAAAAATAGAACATGTCATATTCTCGTCCGCATTACAGACTAGGATAGGACTGTTCTCCTATGGCCTGAAAGTTACATTCCGCAAAATGTGGAACATACACGGCTGGTATACGTGTTTTGCAGACCGCAAAACAGGCTACGGTCCTGTGCACAAGCCCTAACTGTGAGATATCAGTTGTCCATTTGGTCATGGCTGTTTGGGAGATAGTGTAGGATAGCAAGGACTGAATAAATACATAATATCCAAAGTTTTGACGCCCGTGCAAGAAAGTGTGAGTTGGCAGGATTCTATTGCAAAGGAGCAGGATTGTAGAAATATAACAACAGATATTTTTTAACCAACTTACTATGTAATGGATACAATTATTATTATTATTATTATTATTATTATTTTGTTTCTGTTCACTAATAGGGACCAGAAATCTTGAAAATGGTGAGAAACAGAAACAAAAGTTACAGGACCTTTCATTATACAATAATTAAACAAACGCCCTTTACCAGTTCAGAAAATGCTGTGATTGGCGCAGATCAGAGGATGAAGTAGCAGGGAGCGCTGGAATGTTACGCTCTCTCATCTGTATTCAGCACCTGTTAGGCAATAGACATGACTGCACACGTGTTGATGTGAGTAGCATCTGCATAGCGCTGACTACACATCATCCACAAGATCATGACTTTGATTTACAAACAAATGATAGGAATGATTGTGATATCTGCACAGCGGATGTGGGAAGCCTTAGCCTGCAGCTCAGACACATGATTTCTCCTGGACTACAGAGCCCTGAGTGCTGCACAGACGTCACTTCTGCCACCCTCGTTGGGTCTCCTGCATTTAGGAAGAAGATTTGTTTCCGAACATAAAGGGTCATAATGATCCAACCGGCACAAGGCTTCCCCAATCTGATCCCTGTTGTCACTACTATAGCACTGTGTAAACAACGACCAGAAGGGAAGAGTCTATTATGGAGAATTGTTTACTCTGCTACAATGGGGATGATTCCCCTGCTCTCATCTTACCAAAATGCCTCTCTGTCTGGAAAACAGTCATCAGGGTAATTAATGACCATCTACTGGGGGCTGCAGAGATAGCGTTCGTACCCCAACCGTGATGACCAGGTCTATGAAGTGGGAGTTAGGAAACAACTAGACGGCATAGCCGTGCCGCAGATACAACATGAAAAGAATGGCGTGGTATTAAACAAGCAGGAAGTGCTCAAACCCACATGCAGTTGTGCATATATATAGGGGAGCAATTCCTGCACTTGTGGCCCGTTGCTAATGACGATCCCCAGCAAAAATGTATACAGTGGAGGATGCCCACAGCAAACCACAAGTACCACAATAGACATCCTACACAAGATAGCAATTATGTGGATGTGATAATCAATATAGCAATATAACAAAATAATAACAAAGACAGGCGCACTCTGCGGTCTTACTAAACCCTCAAACTGATTTAAAAATTGAGAGATTAGCCAACATGTCCTACGGTGTAGGACATGTCTGAGTCCGAGCTCCGGGACCTAACACTCACCTACCTGTGCCATAAGGGCAATACCAGGAGCCAGTGGGCAAATTACAGGAGCATGAGGCCTACTGCTTGAGAAACCTTGGCGCGGTGCTCGGGCTCAGACATGTCCTACACCGTAGGACATGTTGGCTAATCTCTCAATTTTTAAATCAGTTTGAGGGTTTAGTAAGACTGCAGAGTGTACCTGTCTTTGTTATTATTTTGTTATATTGCAGATACAACATGGCCAAGTTACGATGGAGTACCACATGGCCATATGAGCCACAGCATCCTTTGATTAACTAATTAGGACTGCACTGTTTAGTTGGTCTTCACTATTAATGGACGCGCGGTTGTGCAGGTGCCATGTAACCATTAACAATGCAGGCCCACTAAACTATGCGGTCCTAGTTAGTTAATAAGAGACCATCTGCAGCACGGCCATGCTGTGTGGTTGTACCATTAGGAGTTGATTTTGGTGGAGTCAGAATCTGTGGAAACTTTAAATATTGTATACAGTACAGACCAAAAGTTTGGACACACCTTCTCATTCAAAGAGTTTTCTTTATTTTCATGACTATGAAGGCATCAAAACTATGAATTAACACATGTGGAATTATATACATAACAAACAAGTGTGAAACAACTGAAAATATGTCATATTCTAGGTTCTTCAAAGTAGCCAGCTTTTTTGCTTTGATTACTGCTTTGCACACTCTTGGCATTCTCTTGATGATCTTCAAGAGGTAGTCCCCTGAAATGGTCTTCCAACAGTCTTGAAGGAGTTCCCAGAGATGCTTAGCACTTGTTGGCCCTTTTGCCTTCACTCTGCGGTCCAGCTCACCCCAAACCATCTCGATTGGGTTCAGGTCCGGTGACTGTGGAGGCCAGGTCATCTGGCGCAGCACCCCATCACTCTCCTTCATGGTCAAATAGCCCTTACTTTCAAAGTTTTCCCAATTTTTCGGCTGACTGACTGACCTTCATTTCTTAAAGTAATGATGGCCACTCGTTTTTCTTTACTTAGCTGCTTTTTTCTTGCCATAATACCAATTCTAACAGTCTATTCAGTAGGACTATCAGCTGTGTATCTACCTGACTTCTCCTCAACGCAACTGATGGTCCCAACCCCATTTATAAGGCAAGAAATCCCACTTATTAAACCTGACAGGGCACACCTGTGAAGTAAAAACCATTTCAGGGGACTACCTCTTGAAGCTCATCAAGAGAATGCCAAGAGTGTGCAAAGCAGTTATTTAAAGCAAAAGGTGGCTACTTTGAAGAACCTAGAATATGACATATTTTCAGTTGTTTCACACTTGTTTGTTATGTATATAATTCCACATGTGTCAATTCATAGTTTTGATGCCTTCAGTGTGAATCTACAATTTTCATAGTCATGAAAATAAAAAAAACTCTTTGAATGAGAAGGTGTGTCCAAATTTTTGGTCTGTACTGTATTAAAGGGGTTGTCTCACCTAAAACATTTGTGACATATCTCTAGGAAATGCCAACAATGTCAAATAGGTGAAGGTCCCACCTCTGGGACCTGCGCCTCTCTAGAACAGAACTCCCAAAGTGAACAAGAGCTCACGGTATACGTGCGGCAGCCCTCCATTAATTCTTATGGGAGGGCCGAAAGTAGCCAAGCGGCGTGCTCGGCTATTTTCGGAGTTCCCATAGAAATGAATGTACTGTAGAGCGCACAGCACAAGCACAGCCACCGCTCCATTTACCTCTATGAAACTGCCGGAAATAGCCAAGCCAGTGCTCGCATAGAAATGAATGAATGGAGGGTGGCTGCGCGTGTACAGTGCGTGTTTGTTCACTTTGGGAGCGTCGTTTTAGAGATAGGTGTCCCAGAAGACTCAATTACAGATAAAGAAATCTGATAACTTAAAGCTGGGTACCCACATTCCCATTAATTGATATGTTTTTATTGTCTCTCAAAGAAAAAGAAAACATGGGGGAAGATTTAGCAAAACTGGTGTAAAGTACAACTGGATTAGCTGCCCATAGTGACCAATCAGATTCTAACTTTCATTTTCCAAAGGGGCTCTGAAAAATGAAAGGTGGAATCTGATTGGTTGCTATGGGAAACTAAGCCCGTTTTCCTTTACCCCAGTTTTGATAAATCTCCCCCATTATGTTTGGGATTGAGATCTGCAAACAGTCACTACAACCAGCTGGTGTAAACAGCTTCTACACCCCTACCAACAGTGTCGGACTGGGGTACCTAGGGCCCACCAGTAAAATTTATTTTGGGGGCCCACCGTACAGATACATTCAAATATAATAAATAATCTAACAGCTGGTTGAGGGGCTGTACATTGACTATATGCATGTAGTGCAGTAAATCGAATGTGTTATGTGTCACTTGTGCAGGGGGTGGGAGACTAGGGGCCCACCTTGCTCAGGGGCCCACCGGGGGATTCCCCTGTACCCCTGTGGGCCAGTCCGAGCCTGCCTACCAAGTACTTCTGCCATATCTCTTTGATAGTGGGCCTATTGTGCCAGCAAAACCACACAGTTTTTAGACACGGGCAGATTTATCAAAACTGGTGTAAAGAAAAAAAAATGGTTTAGTTGCCCATAGCAACCAATCAGATTCCACCTTATATTTTTCAGAGCTCCTTTCGAAAATAAAAGGTGGAATCTGATAGGTTGCTGTCGGCAACTAAACCAGTTTTCCTTTGCACCAGTTTGATAATTCTCCCTCTACTATGTGAATAGAAATGCTCATCCTTAACACTCGAACAAACATCATAGCATCATATTTCTAAGCCAGGAAAAATGCTGCGAAGCACAACCTCATGTGCTCCATAGTCCACAGAGCTGTATGGTAAATGCTTCCATGTATAGGAAGTCAGTGAACCCTGACATACATATGAAGGGGCCCACACAACCCTCCTCTCATTCCTGAAAGCATGTGGCCTGGCAATATTGTGTTTTGATTATAATACTAATGCATTGGTGCATGGGAAAATATGTGGGGTGGGGGAGGGGGGAGGCGTCCATCTCTCATTAATTACATAAATGTAGTGTAGTATCTGTATGCGTGGACAGAGAATGGAAAACCCCTGCTGTGTCAGCGTTCACTTTCCTGATAGCGATAAATAAATTGTGAGTTTATGTGACGTTGCAGAGATGCAGCAATATGATAACTCATTTCATGTCTCAATATAAAGTCATAAAGGGCCTCTCCCCATCCGGAAAGGCTGATAACAGACTGCAATAGTGTGTGCCAAACTGTACTGCAGATGGAGAGGTGATAGATGGGGGTCAGCAGCATTGCAGAGGGAGAGGTGATAGACAGGGTCAGCATCACTGCAGATGAAGAGTTGATAGATGGGGTCAGCAGCACTGCAGAGGAAGAGGTGATAGACGGGGTCAGCAGCACTGCAGAGGAGAGGCGATAGACGGGGTCAGCAGCACTGCAGAGGAGAGGCGATAGACGGGGTCAGTAGCACTGCAGAGGAGAGGCGATAGACGGGGTCAGCAGCATTGCAGAGGGAGAGGTGATAGACGGGGTCAGCAGCACTGCAGAGGAGAGGCGATAGACGGGGTCAGCAGCACTGCAGAGGAGAGGTGATAGACGGGTTCAGCAGCACTGCAGAAGTAGAAGTGATAGACGGGGTCAGCAGCACTGCAGAGAAGAGGTGATAGACAGGGTGAGCATCATTGCAGAGGGAGAGGTGATAGACAGGGTCAGCAGCACTGCAGATGGAGAGATGATAGATGGGGTCAGTAGCACTGCAGAGGAGAGGTGATAGACGGGGTCAGCAGCACTGCAGAGGGAGAGGTGATAGACGGGGTCAGAAGCACTGCAGAAGTAGAAGTGATAGACGGGGGTCAGCAGCACTGCAGAAGTAGAAGTGACAGACGGGTCAGCAGCACTGCAGAGGGAGAGGTGATAGACGGGTTCAGCAGCACTGCAGAAGTAGAAGTGATAGACGGGGTCAGCAGCACTGCAGAAGTAGAAGTGATAGATGGGGTCAGCAGCACTGCAGAGGGAGAGGTGATAGATGGGGTCAGCAGCACTGCAGAGGAGAGGTGATAGACGGGGTCAGAAGCACTGCAGAGGAAGAGGTGATAGACGGGGTCAGCAGCACTGCAGAGAAGAGGTGATAGACAGGGTGAGCATCATTGCAGAGGGAGAGGTGATAGACAGGGTCAGCAGCACTGCAGATGGAGAGGTGATAGATGGGGTCAGCAGCACTGCAGAGGGAGAGGTGATAGATGGGGTCAGCAGCACTGCAGAGGAGAGGTGATAGACAGGGTCAGCAGCACTGCAGAGGAAGAGGTGATAGACGGGGTCAGCAGCACTGCAGAAGTAGAAGTGATAGACGGGGTCAGCAGCACTGCAGAAGTAGAAGTGATAGACGGGGTCAGCAGCATTGCAGAGGGAGAGGTGATAGACAGGGTCAGCAGCACTGCAGATGGAGAGGTGATAGACTGGGTCAGCAGCACTGCAGAGGAGAGGTGATAGACGGGGTCAGCAGCACTGCAGAGGGAGAGGTGATAAACGGGGTCAGCAGCACTGCAGAAGTAGAAGTGATAGACGGGTTCAGCAGCATTGCAGAGGGAGAGGTGATAGACAGGGTCAGCAGCACTGCAGATGGAGAGGTGATAGACAGGTTCAGCAGCACTGCAGAAGTAGAAGTGATAGACGGGGTCAGCAGCACTGCAGAAGTAGAAGTGATAGACGGGGTCAGCAGCACTGCAGAGGAGAGGCGATAGACGGGGTCAGTAGCACTGCAGAGGGAGAGGTGATAGACAGGGTCAGCAGCACTGCAGATGGAGAGGTGATAGATGTGGTCAGCAGCACTGCAGAGGGAGAGGTGATAGACAGGGTCAGCAGCACTGCAGATGGAGAGGTGATAGACGGGTTCAGCAGCACTGCAGAAGTAGAAGTGATAGACGGGGTCAGCAGCACTGCAGAGAAGAGGTGATAGACAGGGTGAGCATCATTGCAGAGGGAGAGGTGATAGACAGGGTCAGCAGCACGGCAGATGGAGAGGTGATAGATGGGGTCAGCAGCACTGCAGAGGGAGAGGTGATAGACGGGGTCAGAAGCACTGCAGAGAAGAGGTGATAGACAGGGTGAGCATCATTGCAGAGGGAGAGGTGATAGACAGGGTCAGCAGCACTGCAGATGGAGAGGTGATAGACGGGTTCAGCAGCACTGCAGAGGGAGAGGTGATAGACGGGGTCAGTAGCACTGCAGAAGTAGAAGTGATAGACGGGGTCAGCAGCACTGCAGAAGTAGAAGTGACAGACGGGTCAGCAGCACTGCAGAGAAGAGGTGATAGACAGGGTGAGCATCATTGCAGAGGGAGAGGTGATAGACAGGGTCAGCAGCACTGCAGAAGTAGAAGTGATAGATGGGGTCAGCAGCACTGCAGAGGAGAGGTGATAGACGGGGTCAGAAGCACTGCAGAGGAAGAGGTGATAGACGGGGTCAGCAGCACTGCAGAGAAGAGGTGATAGACAGGGTGAGCATCATTGCAGAGGGAGAGGTGATAGACAGGGTCAGCAGCACTGCAGATGGAGAGGTGATAGATGGGGTCAGCAGCACTGCAGAGGAGAGGTGATAGACAGGGTCAGCAGCACTGCAGAGGAAGAGGTGATAGACGGGGTCAGCAGCAATGCAGAAGTAGAAGTGATAGACGGGGTCAGCAGCACTGCAGAAGTAGAAGTGATAGACGGGGTCAGCAGCATTGCAGAGGGAGAGGTGATAGACAGGGTCAGCAGCACTGCAGATGGAGAGGTGATAGACGGGGTCAGCAGCACTGCAGAGGAGAGGTGATAGACGGGGTCAGCAGCACTGCAGAAGTAGAAGTGATAGACGGGTTCAGCAGCATTGCAGAGGGAGAGGTGATAGACAGGGTCAGCAGCACTGCAGATGGAGAGGTGATAGACAGGTTCAGCAGCACTGCAGAAGTAGAAGTGATAGACGGGGTCAGCAGCACTGCAGAAGTAGAAGTGATAGACGGGGTCAGCAGCACTGCAGAAGTAGAAGTGATAGACGGGGTCAGCAGCACTGCAGAGGAAGAGGTGATATACATGGTCAAAAGCACTGCAGAGGAAATGTTGATAGACGGGGTTAGCAGCACTGCAGAGAAGAGGAGATAGACAGGGTGAGCAGCATTGCAAAGGGAGAGGTGATAGACAGGGTCAGCAGCACTGCAGATGAAGAGGTGAGAGACGGGGGTCAGCAGCACTGCAGAAGTATAAGTGATAGATGTGGTCAGCAGCACTGAAGAGGAAGAGGTGATAGACGGGGTCAGCAGCATTGCAGATGAAGAGGTGATAGATGGGGTCAGCAGCACTGCAGAGGGAGAGGTGAGAGACGGGGGTCAGCAGCACTGCAGAAGTATAAGTGATAGATGGGGTCAGCAGCACTGAAGAGGAAGAGGTGATAGACGGGGTCAGCAGCATTGCAGAGGGAGAGGTGATAGACAGGGTCAGCAGCACTGCAGATGGAGAGGTGATAGACAGGGTCAGCAGCACTACAGAGGGAAAGGTGGTAGACGGGGTCAGCAGCACTGCAGAAGTAGAAGTGATAGACGGGGTCAGCAGCACTGCAGATGAGAGGTGATAGACGGGGTCAGCAGCACTGCAGAGGGAGAGGTGATATACGTGGTCAGAAGCACTGCAGAGGAAGAGGTGATAGACGGAGTCAGCAGCACTGCAGAGGAGAGGTGATAGACGGGGTCAGCAGCACTGCAGAGGAAGAGGTGATATACGTGGTCAGCAGCACTGCAGAGGAAGAGGTGATAGATGGGATCAGCAGCACTGCAGAGGAGAGGTGATAGACGGGGTCAGCAGCACTGCAGAGGAGAGGTGATAGACGAGGTCAGCAGCACTGCAGAGGGAGAGGTGATGGACGGGGTTAGCAGCACTGCAGAGGAGAGGTGATGGACAGGGTCAGCAGCACTGCAGAGGAGAGGTGAGAGACGGGGGTCAGGAGCACTGCAGAAGTAGAAGTGACAGACGGGTCAGCAGTACTGCAGAGGAAGAGGTGATAGACGGGGTCAGCAGCACTGCAGAAGTAGAAGTGATAGACGGAGTCAGCAGCACTGCAGAAGTAGAAGTGATAGACGGGGTCAGCAGCATTGCAGAGGGAGGGGTGATAGACAGGGTCAGCAGCACTGCAGATGGAGAGGTGATAGACGGGGTCAGCAGCACTGCAGAGGAGAGGTGATAGATGGGTTCAGCAGCACTGCAGAAGTAGAAGTGATAGACGGGGTCAGCAGCACTGCAGAGGGAGAGGTGATATACATGGTCAGAAGCACTGCAGAGGAAGAGGTGATAGACGGGGTTAGCAGCACTGCAGAAAAGAGGTGATAGACAGGGTGAGCAGCATTGCAAAGGGAGAGGTAATAGGGTCAGCAGCACTGCAGATGGAGAGGTGATAGACGGGGTCAGCAGCACTGCAGAGGGAGAGGTGATAGACGGGGTCAGCAGCACTGCAGAGGGAGAGGTGATAGACGGGGTCAGCAGCACTGCAGAAGTAGAAGTGATAGACGGGGTCAGCAGCACTGCTGAAGTAGAAGTGATAGACGGGGTCAGCAGCACTGCAGAGGGAGAGGTGATATACATGGTCAGAAGCACTGCAGAGGAAGAGGTGATAGACGGGGTTAGCAGCACTGCAGAGAAGAGGTGATAGACAGGGTGAGCAGCATTGCAAAGGGAGAGGTGATAGACAGGGTCGGCAGCACTGCAGATGGAGAGGTGATAGATGGGGTCAGCAGCACTGCAGAGGGAGAGGTGAGAGACGGAGTCAGCAGCACTGCAGAAGTAGAAGTGATAGATGGGGTCAGCAGCACTGCAGAGGAAGAGGTGATAGACGGGGTCAGCAGCATTGCAGAGGGAGAGGTGATAGACAGGGTCAGCAGCACTGCAGATGGAGAGGTGATAGACAGGGTCAGCAGCACTACAGAGGGAAAGGTGGTAGACGGGGTCAGCAGCACTGCAGAAGTAGAAGTGATAGACGGGGTCAGCAGCACTGCAGAGGAGAGGTGATAGACGGGGTCAGCAGCAATGCAAAGGGAGAGGTGATATACGTGGTCAGAAGCACTGCAGAGGAAGAGGTGATAGACGGAGTCAGCAGCACTGCAGAGGAGAGGTGATAGACGGGGTCACCAGCACTGCAGAGGGAGAGGTGATATACGTGGTCAGCAGCACTGCAGAGGAAGAGGTGATAGATGGGGTCAGCAGCACTGCAGAGGAGAGGTGATAGACGGGGTCAGCAGCACTGCAGAGGAGAGGCGATAGACGAGGTCAGCAGCACTGCAGAGGGAGAGGTGATGGACGGGGTTAGCAGCACTGCAGAGGAGAGTTGATGGACAGGGTCAGCAGCACTGCAGAGGGAGAGGTGATAGACGGGTTCAGCAGCACTGCAGAAGTAGAAGTGATAGATGGGGTCAGCAGCACTGCAGAGAAGAGGTGATAGACAGGGTGAGCATCATTGCAGAGGGAGAGGTGATAGACAGGGTCAGCAGCACTGCAGATGGAGAGGTGATAGATGGGGTCAGCAGCACTGCAGAGGGAGAGGTGATAGACAGGGTCAGCAGCAATGCAGAGGGAGAGGTGATAGACGAGGTAGACAGCACTGCAGAGGGAGAGGTGATGAACGGGGTCAGCAGCACTGCAGAGGAAAGGTGATGGACAGGGTCAGCAGCACTGCAGAGGAGAGGTGATAGACGGGGTCAGCTGCACTGCAGAGGGAGAGGTGATAGACGGGGTCAGAAGCACTGCAGAAGTAGAAGTGATAGACGGGGTCAGCAGCACTGCAGAGGAAGAGGTGATAGACGGGGTCAGCAGCACTGCAGAAGTAGAAGTGATAGACGGGGTCAGCAGCACTGCAGAAGTAGAAGTGATAGACTGGGTCAGCAGCATTGCAGAAGGGGAGGTGATAGACAGGGTCAGCAGCACTGCAGATGGAGAGGTGATAGACGGGGTCAGCAGCACTGCAGAGGAGAGGTGATAGACGGGGTCAGCAGCACTGCAGAGGGAGAGGTGATAGACGGGGTCAGAAGCACTGCAGAAGTAGAAGTGATAGACGGGGTCAGCAGCACTGCAGATGGAGAGGTGATAGACGGGGTCAGCAGCACTGCAGAGGAGAGGTGATAGACGGGGTCAGCAGCACTGCAGAGGAGAGGTGATAGACGGGGTCAGCAGCACTGCAGAGGGAGAGGTGATAGATGGGTTCAGCAGCACTGCAGAAGTAGAAGTGATAGACGGGGTCAGCAGCACTGCAGAAGTAGAAGTGATAGACGGGGTCAGCAGCACTGCAGAGGGAGAGGTGATATACATGGTCAGAAGCACTGCAGAGGAAGAGGTGATAGACAGGGTGAGCAGCATTGCAAAGGGAGAGGTGATAGACAGGGTCAGCAGCACTGCAGATGGAGAGGTGATAGATGGGGTCAGCAGCACTGCAGAGGCAGAGGTGATAGACGGGGTCAGCAGCACTACAGAGGGAGAGGTGATAGACGGGTTCAGCAGCACTGCAGAAGTAGAAGTGATGGACGGGGTCAGCAGCACTGCAGAAGTAGAAGTGATAGACGGGGTCAGCAGCACTGCAAAGGGAGAGGTGATATACATGGTCAGAAGCACTGCAGAGGAAGAGGTGATAGACGGGGTTAGCAGCATTGCAAAGGGAGAGGTGATAGACAGGGTCAGAAGCACTGCAGAAGTAGAAGTGATAGATGGGGTCAGCAGCACTGCAGAGGAAGAGGTGATAGACAGGGTCAGCAGCACTGCAGAAGTAGAAGTGATAGACGGGGTCAGCAGCATTGCAGAAGGGGAGGTGATAGACGGGGTCAGCAGCACTGCAGAGGAGAGGTGATAGACGGGGTCAGCAGCACTGCAGAGGAGAGGTGATAGACGGGGTCAGCAGCACTGCAGATGGAGAGGTGATAGACGGGGTCAGCAGCACTGCAGAGGAGAGGTGATAGACGGGGTCAGCAGCACTGCAGAGGAGAGGTGATAGACGGGGTCAGCAGCACTGCAGAGGGAGAGGTGATAGATGGGTTCAGCAGCACTGCAGAAGTAGAAGTGATAGACGGGGTCAGCAGCACTGCAGAAGTAGAAGTGATAGACGGGGTCAGCAGCACTGCAGAGGGAGAGGTGATAGACAGGGTGAGCAGCATTGCAAAGGGAGAGGTGATAGACAGGGTCAGCAGCACTGCAGATGGAGAGGTGATAGATGGGGTCAGCAGCACAGCACTGCAGAGGCAGAGGTGATAGACGGGGTCAGCAGCACTGCAGAGGGAGAGGTGATAGACGGGTTCAGCAGCACTGCAGAAGTAGAAGTGATGGACGGGGTCAGCAGCACTGCAGAAGTAGAAGTGATAGACGGGGTCAGCAGCACTGCAGAGGGAGAGGTGATAGATGGGGTCAGCAGCACTGCAGAGGGAGAGGTGAGAGACGGGGTCAGCAGCACTGCAGAAGTAGAAGTGATAGATGGGGTCAGCAGCACTGCAGAGGAAGAGGTGATAGGCGGGGTCAGCAGCACTGCAGAGGGAGAGGTGATAGACGGCGTCAGCAGCACTACAGAGGGAAAGGTGGTAGACGAGTTCAGCAGCACTGCAGAAGTAGAAGTGATAGACGGGGTCAGCAGCACTGCAGAGGGAGAGGTGATATACGTGGTCAGAAGCACTGCAGAGGAAGAGGCGATAGACGAGATCAGCAGCACTGCAGAGGGAGAGGTGATGGACGGGGTCAGCAGCACTGCAGAGGAGAGGTGATGGACAGGGTCAGCAGCACTGGAGAGGTCATAGACGGGGTCAGCAGCACTGCAGAGGGAGAGGTGATAGACGAGGTCAGAAGCACTGCAGAGGGAGAGGTGATGGATGGGGTTAGCAGCACTGCAGAGGGAGAGGTGATGGACAGGGTCAGCAGCACTGCAGAGGAGAGGTGATAGACGGGGTCAGCGGCACTGCAGAGGGAGAGGTGACAGAAGGGGTCAGAAGCACTGCAGAAGTAGATGTGATAGATGGGGTCAGCAGCACTGCAGAAGTAGAAGTGACAGACGGGGTCAGCAGCACTGCAGAGGAAAAGGTGATAGACGGGGTCAGCAGCACTGCAGAAGTAGAAGTGATAGACGGGGTCAGCAGCACTGCAGAAGTAGAAGTGATAGACGGGGTCAGCAGCATTGCAGAGGGAGAGGTGATAGACAGGGTCAGCAGCACTGCAGATGGAGAGGTGATAGACAGGGTCAGCAGCACTGCAGAGGGAGAGGTGATAGACAGGTTCAGTAGCACTGCAGAAGTAGAAGTGATAGACGGGGTCAGCAGCACTGCAGAGGGATAGGTAATAGATGGGGTCAGCAGCACTGCAGAGGAGAGTTGATAGACAGATCAACAACACTGCAGAGGAGAGGTGATAGACTGGGTTAGCAGCACTGCAGAGGGAGAGGTGATAAACGGGGTCAGCAGCACTGCAGAAGGGAGAGGTGAGAGACGGGGTCAGCATCATTCTAAACTTGGGGGACAATGACAGTTCATTTGGTTATTCAAATTCTGTGTAGTCCTCATGATACCACTTCACAGGCCCATAGGCCCATAGTCTATGGAGGGGTCTGAGCTGCATGAGACATATGCATATGAGACGCAAGCTGGTTAAGGCCGGCGGCCTACAAGACACCAGAATATTTCAGTGGCTGTTTTTTTTCTTTTAGGGGCAGGCACAAAGGCAGCACTATTAAAGTTTTTTTTTCTTCAAGATTTTAATATGGCCTCATGCACACGACAGTATTTTTTCACGGTCCGCAAAACAGGGTTCCGTTGGTCCGTGATTCGTGACCGTTTTTTCATCCGTGGGTCTTCCTTGATTTTTGGAGGATCCACGGACATGAAAAAAAAGTCGTTTTGGTGTCCGCCTGGCCGTGCGGAGCCAAACGGATCCGTCCTGACTTACAATGCAAGTCAATGTGGACGGATCCGTTTGACGTTGACACAATATGGTGCAATTGCAAACGGATCCGTCCCCCATTGACTTTCAATGTAAAGTCAGGAGTTAATATACCATAGGATCTGAGTTTTCTCCAATCCGATGGTATATTTTAACTTGAAGCGTCCCCATCACCATGGGAACGCCTCTATGTTAGAATATACCATCGGATTTGAGTTAGATCGTGAAACTCAGATCCGACAGTATATTCTAACTTGAAGCGTCCCCATCACTATGGGAACGCCTCTGTGTTAGAATATACTGTCGGATATGATCTGATCTGATATGATCTGCGATCCGTCTGTGTGAAAGTTGCCAACGGCCACGGATCACGGACGCGGATGCCAATCTTGTGTGCATCCGTGTTTTTTCACGGACCCATTGACTTGAATGGGTCCGTGAACCGTTGTCCGTCAAAAAAATAGGACAGGTCATATTTTTTTGACGGACAGGAAACATGGATCACGGCCGCGGATGAACAACGGTGCATTTTCCGAGTTTTCAACGGACCCATTGAAAGTCAATGGGTCCGCAGAAAATCACGGAAAACGGAACAACGGCCACGGATGCACACAACGGTCGTGTGCATGAGGCCTATAGGTCATTAATATCAAGGTCCGACTCCAAGCACCCCGATCAGCTGTTTGAGGACGCCACTGTGCGACAAAATATTGGGGTCTTACAACCTCTTTTTTCAAAAACCGGCATACTGCTGTGAGTAAATGACCCCTATTTTCCTGATGCTAGTTCTGTCATTTAGGTGTTAGGTCCCATAATATAGTGTGTAGTGTAGTGTAGTTTTGGGAAACACCTTGGTGTTTAGCTGCTTATTACAGTCACTATTGCTAAACATAACTAATATTATGTGTGAAGGAAGTTTTAGGGCGCCTTCACACACTGTGGATTTTATTGCAAAATTTTCCGTGACTGAAAATCCGTTCCATTCACCTGAATGGAGCTTGCAGACATCCACGTGCTTGCCTCCCCATTCAAATGATTGGAACTGATTTTCAGTTGTGGAAAATTCTGCAACAAAATGTGCAGCGTGTGAGGGCGCCCTTCCTGGGTGCTGCTGTGTGGTGCTGGAGATCTGCACGTTTATTCTCTGTTCACCACCGGTTGAGACTTGACACACTGCGCATGTGTGTGTTACAGTGTGTGCTTGCATGATTTGGACAGGACATATTGTAATATGAGTCACTTTAATTCCTCCCGCGTGGCTAGGTTCTTAAAATTAATTTTGCACGTATGCGTTGTCAATCGTGCATAATAAATTAGGGGCCGGTTTTAGGTAGGTCTGGTTACAATCAACCACAGAAAATTGTTAAATAATGTACATGGTTACTAAGTGATGAGCGGTAGGGGCAATATTCGAATTTGCGATATTTCGCGAATATTTGGTAGAATTTTCATCATATATTCGCGAATTCGAGATTATTTTCTTGATCGCGAAAAATCGGCAATGTAATATTTGCGTAATATGCGCGAAATACAGGTGTGGGTATAAGCTGGTATAAGTTTCCTAAGACTAGAGAAAATAGTTGGCACGGCAGAACATTACAATAGCTTTATATGCAGATAGAGTGCTCCAATATATTTGCGATTGCGAAATCGGCACTAATGATGTGAATATTGACGCAATACATTCAATTTCACATTTTAACAGCTCTGACTACTTATTAGTGATTGGTGCACTAAGTATTGTTGTGAACTTGTGACATCACAGCACTATGTCTGTAGCATGTATGTATGTATGGACAGCAGAACCTATATCACTATCTACCCTACACTGACTATCTCCCACTAACTATCTGTATTATATATAAACTAACTATCTAACTAACTAACTAACTATCTAATGTAATGACACAGCAAAGCACAGAGCACAGCAATAACACTGCTGTCTCTCTCTCAGATCTGCAAAATACTGCATAGGGCTGCTGGGGAGGTTCTTATATAGTAAGGGGTAGGCATCTTTCCTATTGGTTGCTAGGGATGTTGCTAAGCTCAGACAAAGACATTGCAGCCTTCTCATTGGCCCGCAAGGACAAAGGGAGGTTACTGATGAAAAAAAAATCTAGAATATTCTAAATTACGAATATATATCACTATGTTCTAAATATTCGCGAATTCGTGAAGTACCGATATTCGCGATTAATATTCGATATTGGCGCCCAACACTAATGGTTACAAATACTGCTATTGAAGATGGAGTGTTACTGGTAGAAACATCCCTCTTAGGGCTCATGCACACAAACGTATTTTGTTTCCGTGTCCGTTCCGTGTTTTTTGCGGACCGTATGCGGAACCATTAATTTCAATGGGTCCGCAAAAAAAACGGAAGTTAATCCGTGTGCATTCCGTTTCCGTATGTCCGTATTTCCGTTCCGCAAAAAAATAGAACATGTCCTAATATTATCCGCATTACGGACACGGATAGTACTGTTCTATTAGGGGCCAGCTGTTCCTTTCCGCAAAATACGGAATGCACACGGGCGTCATCTGCATTTTTTGCGGCTCCGTTTTTGCGGACCGCAAAATACATACAGTCGTGTGCATGAGCCCTTAAAGGGTTTCTGTCATGAGAAATAATGTTATGTAGCTGACTGACATTAGCGATGTGCTAGTGTCAGCAGTACATAACAGTATGCTTTATAACTCCCTGCCCGCCGCCGTTCTCTCAAAATAAAGACTTTTAAAATATGCTAATGAGCCACTAGGTGTTATTAGGGCGTTGCTTCAGCACCTAGAGGCTCGGTCTACGCACCCTTTCCGCCCAGGTCCAGTTGATTGACTTTCGAGTTCTCCTCATCATCCTGTATTCTCCTCATCGTCCCGTAAATCCCGCGCCTGCGCCGTCGTTTAGTATTCGGCGCAGTCGCAGTGAGTGAAGGACGTGCTCCTGCTGCCGGCTTCCTTATTGCGCCTGCGTCACAGGAAGGAAGCCGGCAGCAGGAGCGCGTCCTTCACTCACTGAGCTTGCGCCGAATACTGAACGGGACGGCGCAGGCGTGGGATTTATGGGACACCGAGTAGAACCCGAAAGTCAATCAACTGGACCTGGGCGTGTCAAAAGGTGCGAAGACCAAGCCTCTAGGTGCTGAAGCAACGCCCTAATAGCACCTAGAGGCTCATTAGCATATTTTAAAAGTCTTTATTTTGAGAGAACGGCGGCAGGCAGGGAGTTATAAAGCATACTGTTATGTACTGCTGACACTAGCACATCGCTAATGAAAGTCAGCTACATAACGTTATTTCTTATGACAGAAACCCTTTATAGGGGATTTCCAGGAGTTACTTATTGATGACCTATTATTAAAGGGGTTGTCTGGGTTCAGAGCTGAACCCGGACATCCCTCCGTTTTCACCCAGGCAGCCCCCCTGACTTGAGCATCGGAGCAGTTCATGCTCCGATGCTCTCCTTTGCCCTGCGCTAAATCGTGCAGGGCAAAGGCATTTTTAGGACTTTTGGTGACGTACCGGGGCTCTCCATGGGGCTGCCAGGAAGCCCGGTGACGTCACCGGCACTGATGGGTGGGCTTTAGCGCTGCCCTAGCCAGTAAAACGGCTAGGGCAGCGCTAAAGTCAGCCCATCAGAGCCGGTGACGTCACCGAATACCGAAGTTTCGGCCCGGCAGTGTGTTATGATAAACAAAAGAGCCCGTGCCCTGCGCGATCCAGTGCAGGTCAAGGGAGCGCATCGGAGCATGAGATGCTCCGATGCTAACATCAGGGGGGCTGCCTGGGTGAAAATAAGGGTATGTCCGGGTTCAGCTCTGAACCCGAACAACCACTTTATAGAGATTGAGTTAAATAAATTGGCTGTATTGTGAATGGTGTGCATGGAACTCATCACTCTTTTCATTTTAGCACATGAACAGGGTAGGCCATCAGTATCAGATTGTTGGGGGTCCAACACCTAACACCACCGTGTATAAAATGTCAAGCAGTGGGTCTGGCATTGGAAAGAGATGCGGGAGCTGTACTGCTCTGTCCATTGTCAAGTCAAGTGAATGAGCAGTGTAGTTTCCAGTTTCAGAGCTACCCCCAAACAACTGATCGGCAGGGGTGCAGGGTGTTGATCTCATATTGTTGGCCTATCATCCCAGAAAACCCAAGTCCAGGTTATTTTTATTGATGACCTAGCCTTTTCTTCAGCCAGCTGATTGGCGGGGTGCCAGGTGTCGGACCCCTGCCGATCTAGCAATGATCTATCCTGAGGATAGGTCATCAATAAAAATAACTTGGACAACCCCTTTAAGCTCAGATGGGATGAACAGAATTCTGCTTTATACCCTCACGAAGATCCATTGTCCCCAATGTTTGCATTGTGAGCAGCTGATTGTGGGTGGGATTGGAATGTGATTGACAGCTCTGCTCTCACGTCCTGTGATATCATCGCCCTGTGCTGGGAACCTAGGAATGAATAGGCATATGGGATGTATAGAGCCGGACCCACACCAAGTGAGAGGAATGTCCTATGTGCTGCTATCCTCGTGAGAAGCAACATACAAGATACATCCATAGCAGACATACATTTACTGTCAATCAGACCTGCACTTGTGGACATTTCTTCTGAGTCACTGTGGTCAGAGTAGATTCCTTTGCTAACAAAGGTGACATTCTCTGAACTTGTCCTGCCAGATTCCATTGTGTTGTCAGGTGAGAATGTTCATGAGAGCCTATTCTGTAGAGACTACACTGCCCCCTCATGGCTAACTAATTTACTACATCTACAGTCCAGTCATTATTTCTGGCAGTGGGTGAAAACTTATTCCCATGGAATACCACTTCGACATAGTGCTGCATAGTTTGGAATTAGCATGGATGCTAGCTCTTGATATAGCCTGTTTATTAGGGTTAGGGCTCATTTACACAACCATATGGTCACTGTGCTCGTGCTGCGAACAGCAAATAGCGATCTGCAATGCACGTGCACCGGCTGTGTGAATCCTGCATTGCTGTGCGGACCCATTTTCTTGAATGGGTCCACAATCCGTAAAATGTACTATATACATTTACTACTAGTAAATAACCTCCTAAATCTCTGGACACCAGGTACTTCAGTACTATATCTCTGGACACCAGGGACTGCAGAACTAAGGGGGTCATTTACTATCAGAAATACGCCTAGATTATACATATTTCTGGCACAGATTGCGGCGCAAAGGTTATTTGCGCTGCAATCTGCGACTTTTCCCCGAATATGGCAGGTCTAAAAAAGTGGGAGCGCCGTGGCCCGGCAGGCCGGTCTCATTCATCAGTTTCTACGCCTGTTTTAGGATTAGAAAACGGTCTAAATTTAAGCCAGCTAGGAAGCTGTCTTACATTTAGACCGGCACTGGCTGGCCTCTACATAACTTCGTCAGATCCACCGCCAGCTAAAGGGCTTATTAAGACCAGCGTCTAAAATAATGGTCCTAATAAATGAACCCTCAAATTTCTGGACACCGGGGACTGTAGCACTAAATCTCTGGACATCAGGTACTTAAGTACTATATCACTGGATACCAGGGACTGCAGCACTAAATCACTGGATGCCAGGGTCAGCATCATTGAATCATTGGACACATCGACTGGAGCACAGAAAACCCAGCAGTAGAATATGTTACACAGTGCAAGTACTAACATCAGCTGTGTTCTCAATGTATAGTGACCCAGTAGATCACTGCTAACAGTTAAAGGGGTTATCCCATGACTAAAGTAAATAATTAAAAGCAGAAATATAGTACATGACAACCTCTTTCTAACAAAGCCAGAACCAGCCCTATACCTCACATGGATCCAGAGATATCACCATTCATTGCTCTGCTAGATTTATATCAAGCTAACAGCTCAAGGGGAGGGTCTTTTCTGCTGCAGCTCAGGGGGCGTGTCTCAGCTCTCCCTATCACAGCTCAGGAGGCAGTTGAAGGATGAAACTGAGCATGTGCGGCCTTCTCAGTGAGCAGGTCAAAGAAATAAGAAAAATATACATTTAATTGAATAACTTAGCGGTTATGCTAAATTTTTTATTACATGCAATTACAAATGTATTCAGATCCAGGTGCTGATTTGAAAACTGCAGAATAGTTTTCATTGGACAACCCCTTTAATTCACTGCTAAAAAGGTTAATGTTTACCATTAATGGTTAGGCTGAGTTCACACTTCAGTGATTTGGTCAGTTATTTCCATCAGTTATTGTGAGCCAAAACCAATAGTGAAGCCTACACAAAGATAAGGTATAATGGAAAGATCTGCACCTGTTCTGTGTTTTTGACCTGCACAAGCTTTTGGCTCATAATAACTGATAGAAATAACTGACCAAATAACTGTGAACTTGGCCTTAATGTACTTTCCATGCTTTGAATGTGATTCCAAGACCTGACATGGGAAAACAGCTTAGTTGTTGGGCCCTAGGCCTGGACCATCTGAGGGAGGAGCTGTGGTCTGTGCAGTGTGAGGCCTACTACAAGGACGTCTCCATTCCTACATGCTGGGGACAATTGACAGACCTCTAAGAGAAGGAAGGAATCTATGGACTGTTAGGACCATACCGGACAGTGCGTGATAGCAAAAGTATCATCCATCTATGGTTTTGGACTTTGCTGTTTGTGGAAAAAGTTCATTGCCTCCAGCACCCACCACGTTTTTACCATGGATTAGCTACTCATTGGAGGATCTACTCCCCCTGTGAGAACTGTAGTATGAATGGTGAATGTGCACCCATTTGGTCAATTTTGGAAACTGTCTGGATTTAATAGAGAGAGACTATAACAACCTGCTTTCCTGTATTCAGCCTTGGAAAGATTGTGTGTGTATTTGGAGAGACTGAACTTATCCTCACAAGTGTTGTTTGCCAAAACTACCAGAGTAAAGCTTGTTGGCCCTGTTACGTTACACTGGCCTCCTTATTGCTTTTCACCCAACACCTGCACTGCTGCCACCACTGCATTGCCTCCAGCGCCAGCGAGTCCTGATTTGCACCCATCTACCTAACATCAAGAGCACCTTACCTAATACTAGGCAGGAGTCCAATACCAGGGTGCACCCCCTGGATCATAGGACTTTCTCTGTGAAAGTGAGTAACGGAAGTCTGTCACCAGGCACAATGCCTTGTAGGGCTAGTGTAATACCCCAGAGTTGTATTACCATTCCTTCACCATGCTACTGTCTCTAATGGTATAACATTAATGCCATGTGTGTATTTATTTCCAGGTCCTTTACCATTGTGAGCTGATATTACTGCCATTAAACTGTTTTGTTCATGTAATATGCCTGGTTCACCAGCAGGTGGCAGCAGGATTTTGTGCTGCACTGTCATATGTAGTTCTGCTGGGGTGGAATCTTGTGCTGCACTGTGGTATTGCTGGCCCCACCTACTTCTGTTTTCCTTGCCTACTTGTGTTGCCACTCCCCCTTTCAATTTGGTCCTGCCTACATGTGGCTACTTTTAGTTTTTTTTTCTAGGGCCACTTTAAGTTCCCAGTCCATCCCTGTCCTTGCCCCTCCTGCTTCCTAACCCAGACCCTCCCTCTCCTAGATTGAAATGCTAAAGTACCTGCATAGTCATCTCGCCTGGACCTGTTAATCAAGAATGAAAGGGAGGGGCTAGCAGAGGCATCAAGAGGAGAAAATGTGCACAGAATGTCTTGGGTCCGCCCTCAGTGCACTTGACTATCCATCTACATATGGATTAAATGTACTTTTTCTCCAGAATGAAGTGAAAGGTAATTGCTAAGTGAAAGGTATCATTACATTCAGCTGATCTAGCCCAACAAGGCAATGTGCCTGTTTTATTAGTGTATTTCCTGGTGACAGATTCCCTTTAACAATGTTCTGTAAACACAGTGAACTTTTATTAGTTAATTTAACAACCGTGTCGACCAAGAGTTTGGTTAGTAAATATATGTTGCAAGACACCACATGAATTGCCTAATTTCCACCCTAATACGAATTAATGTAAATAAAAAAATGAGGGCCCTGATTTATTATTCCTTTACTCAAGAATTCTGGTTTCAAAAGGTTGCAAAATGGGGATTTTGTGACATTTTGGACTCACTTGCGCAAAGTTTTGTGTCTTTTTACACCACTCACTCAAGTTTTGAATTATGGGTGAGCAAATGGGTGTGGATAGCTATACCTAGTGTTACTCCAGATTTATCAAGGAGACATTTAAAAAGTTGCAAAAAAAAGTCCCAATCTCACTCCAGCAGGAAAACTGGAGTAGCTTTTCTAGACAAAAGTGCTAGGCTTTAAGGGGTTACCCGGGAAATAATAATGATGACCTATCCTGAGGATAGGTTGTCATTATCTCACCAGCGGGGTGCTGGATGAGATAAACTCGGCTGTTTCAGTGAGCTGCTACTCTTAGGCCCCTTTCACACGGGCGAGATTTCCGCGCGCGTGCAATGCGTGAGGTGAACGCATTGCACCCGCACTGAATCCGGACCCATTCATTTCTATGGGGCTGTGCACATGAGCGGTGATTTTCATCGCAGCATGCTCATCTTTGTGCGTTTTTCACGTAACGCAGGCCCCATAGAAATGAATGGGGTTGCGTGAAAATCGCAAGCATCCGCAAGCAAGTGCGGATGCGGTGCGATTTTCACACACGGTTACTAGGTGACGATCGGGATGGGGACCCAATCATTATTATTTTCCCTTATAACATGGTTATAAGGGAAAATAATAGCATTCTGAATACAGAATGCATAGTACAATAGGGCTAGAGGGGTTAAAAAATAAATAAAAATAATTAAACTCACCTTAATCCACTTGTTCGCGCAGCCGGCATCTCTTCTGTCTTCTTTTTTGAGGAATAGGACCTTTGATGACGTCACTACGTTCATCAAATGGTCCGTCACATGATCCATCACCATGGTGATGGATAATGTGACGGACCATGTGATTAGCGCAGTCGGTTTTTTATCACGCGCGTGCAAAACACATTGCACCCGCACGATAAAAACTGAACATCGGAACGCAATCGCAGTCAAAACTGACTGCAATTGCGTACCTACTCACGCGGGTTTGCTGCAATGCAGTGGGACGCATCCGGACACGCTCGTCTGCAAGGGGCCTTACAAGAGCTCTGGTGAGTGCCGCGGCCTCCTGGCGTTTTACCAAGCACAGCGTCATACATTGTATTGCTGGTCAGCCCTATTCACTTGAATGGGGCTGAGCTGCAACTAGGCCATGTGACCAATCATCTTCTAACAGCTGATCAGCATGGGTGCCAGGAGTTGGTTGGACCCCTGACAATCTGATATTGATGACCTATCCTGAGGATAGGTCATCAATATCTTTCCCAGATAAAATCATTAAGGCTACCTGCACAGGAACGTATTTTGTTTCCATGTCCATTCCGTTTTTTTTTTTTGCGAATAGGATGCGGACCCATTAATTTCAAAAAAATGCTGACAGCACACCGTGTACTATCCGCATCCATATATCCAATCCGTAGCCCGGCAAAAATAAATAGAGCATGTCCTATTCTTGTCCGCCATACAGACGTCATCCATTTTAATTTGCGGATCCGCAATTTTCGGACCGCAAAACACATACGTTCGTGTGCATGTAGCCTAAGAATGAGACAAATTTATCAAATAACGTGGATATCCAGCATCTATATGACCGTAAGCATGTTAGAGTGGCAGCCTGTATGGCAGCAAGTGGAGATACCACCCAGTATTAGAGCTCGTTCACACGAACGTGTTATGCCCGTTGCCGTATTGCGGACCGCATTTGCGGATCCGCAATACACGTGCACCGCATCATGGATGCAGACTTATTCATTTCAATGGGTCCGCAAATCCGGAGATGCGAAATGGAAGAACGGAACGGAACACTACGGAAGCACTACGGAGTGTTTTCTGGGGTTCCGTTCCGTGCTTTTGCTTTTGCACCGCAAAAAGATAGAACTTGCTCTATCTCTTTGTGGAACGGAAGGGCCGCGGACCTGTTCAAGTGTATGGGTCTGCGATCTCCATTCGCCTGCCCCACGGACGGTGCCCGTGCATTGTGGACCGCAATTTGCGGTCCACAGCACGGGCACGGGCTTCACACGGTCGTGTGAAGTAGCCCTTAGAGTAATCCTGCCTCAATATACACACAAAACACGAGGTGCACCACCTTGGTTATCATTGACCTCGCATCACTAATGTTTTTTCAATTTCAACTCAATTGCATTTTTCCAGGAGTTTTTTTTTTCTTATCCCCCCCAAAATCAATCAGAACATTTATGACTTTTATAATGCTGAGAGGCAACAGTTAAAAGAAAAAAAAAGTTGAATGTGTGCTTGAAGGGTTAAATGCTGCTAAATCTAACAAAACCAAAGTCTCAGAAAACCATGCCCTCTGCAGGTCATGGTGGGTAACTGCAGCTATTTCCTGTCTGTCAATCTCTGGTAATGGGACAGAGCTTCTTTTTCGGGAGTTTCCAATTAGCTTTCCAAAATAAATTTATCAAGTGTGTAAAATGGAGCCCAAAATATTTAGCCTTCAGCTGAGGGATAAATCTGAGCGTACTGAGGAGTCCAGGAAATGTATAAATGATAAACTATGGAATGGTCATTGTTTTCTTTTACATCCTCCATTCCCACCAGTTATAGTTCTAAACATGTCTGGCCAGGCAAGGCTTTGCCCCTCCAAATCAGCTTGTTCCAGGGGGTCCTAGGAGCCAGACCTGTGGCCATGATGGCTGCATTCTGCAACCCCTTTGAGAATCGCTTATAACATAATGTCTGGAGTTGAGAAGCAATAGCGTATTCAGGTTACAGTCTGAGGGTGGGGAAGTGACAACCACCTTAGTGCCATCAACAGAACGTTTGGGCAACAGTTAATCTAACCTTTTATGTACAAACAGGGTATATTAGGTCCATGTTTTTTACAGAAAGTTTCATTAATTCGTATTTAGTAGCCGTCTCCTGTGCCCAGCCAGGACGTTTCTCCCAGGGGTAACGCAGCACTGGAATTTCCTGCTCATCTCATAAAAACATAGCAAACAAGTGAGTGTGCATTTCACCAGTGGCGTCAGCCTGTGTCCTTCCCACACGATCACTAGATAGCCACAAATAACCCGGTACACAGATGTCTTCTAATCACATGGACCGAAATATACATTGTTCTCTGCTCCGTGATAAGCATCGGCCTTCATGTCCAGGACACAATGCAATCATTATATATGGAAACATATTAGATAACTGGATGACTAAGTGTGGCATAAACTGCCAATGAATGTTATGTAACCTGAGAACATCCTAACTTCTAGAAAATCAAGTTCATCACCGGGAACAGTCTGGGCATCCAGTGAAAATACAGGAAATGGTATAATAACCTTCCCTAAAGCTGCTCCAGAGGCTTTTACTTCTTTTATTGCTACCTGTGTCAGGGCTGTATTAACTTATTGGTGCCCCCAGTGCAAAGGTTTCCCTTCTTAAGCATTAAAAGGAGCTCTCGAACGTGAGGAGGACTGGTTGCCACCACTTGCAGAGCTGTCTAAGGGGGTGAGGAATTGGTTAGGGATAAAGGAACCCCAACTTTACAGGTTCGGCGTTCGGGCAGTGGAGGAATCCCGTTATGGATTCTGTAATATAATGGAATATAACAGAATTCTATGACGGAATGCCTTTATGAGGCATTCCGTTTTGATCCGTCATGATAGAAGTTTATGGCCAAGCATAACGGATCCATCTGGTTTCCGTTATGCAGGACTTTGTTCTTCATCATAAACCAGATGGATCCGTTATGCTTGGCCATAGACTTCTATCATGACGGATCAATACGGAATGCCTCTTAAAGGCTTCTGTTTTTCATTCTGTCATAGAATTCCATTAAATTCCTTTATAATTGAATCCATAAGGGGATTCCTCCACTGCCCAAACGCTGAATCTGTAAAGTTCGGGTTCGCTTATCCCTAGAGGTGGGGCATCACTACACCCTGGCACTTGCACATACTACACAATGATGAGCTTTTCTGTCAGGCTGCTCAGCCATAATGGCATATCGTAGGCAGGATCACATCATTACCATCTATTGTAAAGCAGAACAGTGTGTAGTGAGGCTCACTCCTTCACCCCCTAGGCAGATCTGCAAGTGGAGGCAAGTGGTCCTGCTCAAAATTAAGGAAAGGTTGCTGATGACCATCTTAAATCACTTGTTGAGAACGCCTTTAAGAGGGGAATCTACACAATATCTACACATTAAAAGGCTTATCCCTTAGGATAAGGCTTATCCCATTAGGCTCCATTCTATCAAAGCAAGAACCAGCCCTGTACCTCACCCCTTGAGCTGGCAGCTCAGGGGATGTGCCCTTTCTGCTTCAGCTCAGGGAGAGTGTCTGATGCCGCTTTTTTTCCTATCATAGCTCAGGGGCATGTCCTTTCTGCTGGATCTCTTTACCTATTATATTTAGTCCAAAGTCACACTGCTCAATACGATGACTGTCCTAAAACTCATTGAATAAGCGAATACAACCTTATCTGAGTGTGGTTTCTTGATTTCCACAGACATTTTAAATTCATCCTCCACACTTCTGCTGCTTGCTTCTTGTAGTTCCACAAAATGACAGGAGATTGGCCACTGAAAGCTCTTATTTATGGGTGGAACATAAGATAGATAGTGTAGCAGCACTCAGGGTATACCGGCCTTAATGTGGTGGTGCACGCGGTGTTGAACGTTAGTCCGTAGCGTCGCTCCAAGCAAATATCCAGAAATAGTAAAACAGCAGCACTCTCTTGTCTCTTTAATCCCTTTATTTCATCAAATTCATGCGACGTTTCGACCTGGATGGTCTTTTTCAAGCTTGAAAAAGACCGTCCAGGTCGAAACGTTGCATGAATTTGATGAAATAAAGGGATTAAAGAGACAAGAGAGTGCTGCTGTTTTACTATTTCTGGATATTTATTTATGGGTGGACTATGAACTGTGTCCCATTGGCCCTGGAAAAAAACCTAAAAGTGGCCCCATGTTGTAGACGGGCCTAAACTTACAGAAGACAGGTGTCACGACCATGGTTATGGTCGTGACTCAGGATCCGCATGCTGTTGCCTGCGGTTTGGTTTTATTTTCAGCCCCAGGTGAGGGCCGCTAGTATGTTGCCTCACTTGTGGTTGCCGCTGGCAACATGTGGTTATATTGCAGTTTGGCAGCCTGAGCTGGTGCTGGGCAGCTTTCTGCAATGTGCATGCGGTTCCTCCTGGCAACCTGCCTTTATATGTGTGCACATTCCCTGTTTGGTGTGCACAGGGTTTAGTTGTGTGCACTTTCCCTTTAAGTTGCTGTCTTCCCTTCCCTGGTGTGAGAAGGGTTAATTCCCTTCCTAGTATGTGAGCACTGGGTGTGTCTGTGTGGGTGTGGCTACATGGCCTATATAGCCTCTGCTGAGAGCAGTAGTCAGAGGGGTACTTCAGCCATGGTCTGCTGGAGTCATCCTCCTACTTTTATACCACCTGCCAGTGAGGGCCACCCTTGTGGTCATAAGCAAAATGTTGTTATGTGATGTTAAGTTTATGTTTATGTGGTGTCTGTTATTAGTGCAGCTATGGTTCTGGCTTCCTGTGTGTTTATGTGTGCTGTGTCCTTTTGTGTCTGTGTGTGGACTTCAGCACTTGTGTCCAGGGATCCAGTCAGTGTGTCTGTGGCAGGTAGGGGTGGAAGTCTTTCACTCTCCTGCCATATCCATAGTCTGTTTATGTTTATATCCCCTTGCAGCTCCGCCAGTTTAGACTCCTGTTTCTCCACATCCAGGAGGAACAGGTGGTCTACCCAGCTCCTAGTTCAGGGATCGGCGGAGGGTGAATAGGGATCCGAGGTTCCTGAGCATGAGCCCTCCTACCTTCAAGGTTGGCTCATGCAGCTAGGAGTCAGGGTCAGATTAGGGATGCGTTAGGAGGTGACCTGCTCCCTAATTCTGTGGTCCTGGCCGAGCAGCGACCAAACATCTCGTGGCATCGCACGACTGAGGGTTTCCCCCATCCTCAGCCGTGACAACAGGGCAACACAAGTACTTGCCAGAGCCAGGGATTCGCCTTGATGGCTTCTTCCGGGGCATACTAGGTGTGTTTTCCTTCCTCTAATATATGGTATGGCAGTTAATCAAGGCACTGAAACCCTCCATTAAAAAAATCAAATGCTTTATAAAGTTAAAAGACCAATAGAAATCCCCCAAACTGAATATATTACATGCACAAATCCAGAGTTCTTCCAAAAACAAATATAGGTGATTGGTCCCCTTTTTGATGATCAGTTATTTACCTTTTTTATATGCTTCTTTTCCTAATTTTAGGAAAAGAACAAGTGCTCAATGTCCATATTTTAGAACAAGTGCTCAATGTCCATATTTTAGAACAAGTGCTCAATGTCCATATTTTAATTATATATAACTTCCTAAGTACCGGTTCACACTACTGATTTTGAAAAACATTCTTTAAAAAAATCAGCGCAGAGGCAAATAGCTTATGTACAATTGTTTTGATGATGTTTAAATTAAAGGGGTTGGCCACTTTCTGGTGATTGTTCACCATTGTGTATATAAGATAATATAGTCTGTTGAAATTCTGCATCATTTGCTGTATTTTATAAGGTACAAAATGTCTTTTGTACTGTCCACACAGAGGTCTTGTCCATAAAATGGCTGCTGATGAAGGGTCATCTGACCAGGAAAATCACCTCCATGTGATGTCTCCTCCATTCACACACACCATACCTGTACTAAACTCCAAAAACAGAACAAGTGCAGATGGCAGGAGCAGTGTATCTGAATGGAGGAGACGTCACATGGAGGTGATTTGCCTGATCACATGACCCTCTATCAGCGGCCATTTTATGGACAAGACCTCTGTGTGGACAGCATAAAAGACTTTGTGTACCTCGTGAAAATATAGAAAATGGTGCACAATTTCAACAAGGGCTATATTAGTAAGTGCCATATAATCATCTTATATACACTTTGGTCAACTATAACCAGAAAGAGGCCAACCCCTTTAAACAATATTCTACATTTTTTCAAATCCACACCTGGATCTTAATTATTGCATTTAATTAAAAGTTTAGTATAGCAACTCTTATTCAATTAGGCTAGTTTCACACTAGTGTTCAAAGATCCAGCAGGCTGTTCAGTTCGGGTACAGCCAGCTGTATCCGCCACTGCTGGACACTGCTGGAATGCCATCCGGCTCCATTATCTAGGCACAAGGAGCAGCCCCAAGTAACAACGTGGTCCATGGAGCGTTGAAGGGTGGCTGTTTGAGCAGGACAGCCAGAGATGAGGATTCCAAGGAG
This sequence comes from Bufo bufo, assembly GCF_905171765.1. Taxonomy (NCBI): domain Eukaryota; kingdom Metazoa; phylum Chordata; class Amphibia; order Anura; family Bufonidae; genus Bufo; species Bufo bufo. The sequence goes on from NC_053394.1 coordinate 149,957,353, forward strand.
AAGGATACAGCATCTTGACACGGGCAGAACAAACAGAACATGATTGTAGGCTAGGAGAATCATGGCCACAACACTGATAACAGGACGTCTCTCACACCAGTTTAGATGGGCATATGGGACCTCACTAATCATGCTACACTACATACTGCTCCTCCTGAGGCTTACTACAGAGAATGGCAGGATAGGCTCTCTGCTCTGTCATCATTTTTAACTGTATTCACATCCTTAGGATGCAGATAGAGGTGAAAATGGTGTCGCTGTCAGCTGGCCCAGTACAGAGAAAGGTTGCCCGGTGGATGAAAGGTCCCTGCTGTATATTCATATTCTATACTGAACAAATTGTTGCTCAGGTATATTCATATTCTTCACCATTTTCTAAATCCTTGCTTGCTGTAAGTTAAAGCAACCCTCTGGTTAAAAAAAATTAATAAATCTGAAACCCAATTCACTTGCTGTTGCCCTTTGATTGGCCAGCACTGCTCACGTGAACAGTGCTGGCCAATCAAACAGCAGTGCTGGACGAGGAGGAAGTGTCATAGGCTACCGTTGCACAATGTGAGAAGCAGTGCGGCCATCTTGGATGGCAGAAGAAGAGCCCAAGAATTAGTGGATCTGCTACTAGAAAGCTGGAAAGGAGGTCACTATGTAAGTGTTGTGCTCAATCGAGAGACCAGAGAGTCACTTTGGTGGGTGTATTATTGCTAAAATCCAGAGGCTGAGGGTTTTGTAACAATATGCCCAGACGCACAATTATCTCGTCCATAAGGATTTGTTACAATGTATTACTAGAAAAAAAAAATGGTATCAGTCCAGCCAGTTTAACTTCATCAAAAAACCTCATCAACTGTGTGAGCAGGACTAGGCCAGCACAGGTTTTCCACTGTCTGGACCCAAACATGAATCTTTCCATTCACTGACAGAGAAACAATCAAAAGTCAGGCAGAGTTCTTGAAAACTGTAAAGAACTGAAATACAAACAGGGTTGGACTGGCGCAACAGAGTACTAGAGGATCCTCTGTTGGGCCCAGACTCAGATACCATAGAGGACCCCAAAGGTCCAGGAGAAAACTCCTATTTGGCTACCTTTGGAGATAATCACTTGTCACTACAGTGTTTTTCTTTGATTCAAAACCTGTTAGACCTTATTGATAATATAGGGGTTGGGCTTAAACCCCCAGCACAAAATATAAGAAGCTGAAATTGTACAATGACAAATGTACAGAATTTTAATTCTGAAACTTGGTCAGAAAAGTTCAGTGTGAAATCAGTTAACACTAGGGCTGCAACGATTCATCGATGTAATCGATGCAAATAAATGAAAATGTTTAAATCACATGACCACAGAACGTGAGTGGAGAGAAGCCTCTCACTCACCGCTCCGTGGCCCCCCATCCGCACCGCACTGCCAGGGCCAGGGCCTTACGTGCACACATCGTCAGCGCGCTCGGAAGTGGGAAGCCGATACGGTCCATCTCCGGCGGACTCCATGTCAGCGCACTGCCAGGAAAGGTAAGTATAAGTTAGCAGGGACCCGAATCTGCCAGGGAAGGGGGGCAGGGGGCACCTGTGATTTGAAGGGGCTGATGGCGCTGGGGAACATGGAATGGAGGGGCTGATCTGATGGCACTGGGGGAGTGGGGGACATGGTGGATGGCATGGAGTCACTGGGGGAGGGGGACAGATGGCAATGGATGGCATGGAGGGGCAGATGGCACTGGGGGAGTGGGGGACATGGAATGGAGGGGCTGATCTGATTACACTGGGGGAGTGGGGGACATGGTGGATGGAATGGAGGCACTGGGGGAGGGGGACAGATGGCAATGGATGGTATGGAGGCACTGGGGAGGAGGACATGGCAATGGATGGCATGGAGGCACTGGGGGAGGAGGACATGGCAATGGATGGCATGAAGGCACTGGGGGAGGAGGACATGGCAATGGATGGCATGGAGGGGCAGATGGCACTGGGGGAGTGGGGGACATGGCATGGAGGGGCTGATCTGATGGCACTGGGGGAGTGGGGGACATGGTAGATGGCATGGAGGCACTGGGGGAGTGGGACGGATAGCATGGAGGCACTGGGGGAGGGAGACATGGCAATGGATGACATGGAGGCACTGGGGTAGAAAGACATGGCAATGGATAGCATGGAGGAACTGGGGGAGGAGATCATGGCAATGGGTGGCATGGAGGGGCAGATGACACTGGGGGAGTGGGGGACATGGTATGGGGGGCTGATGTAATGGCACTGGGGGAATGGGGGACATGGTGGATGGCATGGAGGCACTGGGGGAGGGGGACATGGCAATGGATGGCATGGAGAGGCAGATGGCACTGGGGGAGTGTGGGACATGGCATGGAGGGGCTGATCTGATGGCACTGGGGGGAGTGGGGGACATGGCATGGAGGGGCTGATCTGATGGCAGTGGGGGACATCACATGGCAATGGATGGCATGGAGGCACTGGGGGAGTGGGGGACATGGCAATGGATGGCATGGAGGGGCTGATGGCACTGGGGGAGTGGAGCTGAAGGCACTGGGGTGGGGGAGAGTGCAAGGCACTGGGGAAATGGAGCTGATGGCACGGGGGGAAGCGGATGGCACTGGAGGAGAGTGGAGCTGATGGCACTGGGGGGAACTGATGCACTTGGGCTGATCGCACAGGGGGGAACAAAGGGTGTTGGGGACTGATGGCAGGGGATCTGATGAGTTTTAATAAAGGAAAACAGTCTATTAATTTATTTTTTCGTAAAAATAATCGGTAGAATACTCGATTTCTAAAATAATTGTTTGCTGCAGCCCTAGTTAACACAGTGAGCTTAAGTATTGTCTTTTCCATCAACCATCCTGTTCTGCAATCATAGCCATTTCACAGCACTACAATGGCATGACTATGGACTGTGACAAGATGTGGTCACCTATAACCATCCTGTAGCCTACACATTGCCAGCTCCTCTTTATTTTTTATATTTCAGCCCGGTAGTTATCCTTGTGGGCTCTGGGCTTCATCTTGAAGACGTTTTCCTCCCTTCTGCCAGTATTTTTCTTTTCTTCAATATCTCATCCTTGGTATGGCGCCCTCCTGTGAGCTGCTGGCAGCATATGAAACGCCTCTGCAGATGACTTTCTCATAGACGGGAGGAGGTCAATGTGACATGACCTGAGCATCTTGAAAACCCCACATGTAACACTTGTCATTTCTGCTTAAATGACCTCTCAATATGAGCTCCTACTCACATTCCTCAGCACTAAGAGTAACAACATACCACAGCTGGGAGAAATACTGTGCAAAAATGATAGCGGATAAGAAATGTTATGTCATATCAACTCGCCTTAAACAGCATAAATCATGAGGAGATCAGTAATTTAAGTGCACCCCCAGATAAAAAACGGATCAATTTCCATCTGAGATCCGTTTTTTGGGGATGCAAAAAAAAGTCCTGCATGAAGTACTTTTTTACAGTTTTTTATCTGTTCTTCTGATGGATCAGAAGAACGGAAAAAGAAACGGTCATGTGAAACCAGCCTAAGCAGGAGAAATTGCCTGCGTGCCATATTCCTAAAAATGCAGTCACTGGGGGAATGTATAATTTTTGTAATGCAGTTTTCTGGCCAACAAACATCGTTGTGTTAAAAATTGTGACTTTTTGCATTTTTCTAACTCCCTCCTCATTTAACGTGTCCGACATAAAACAGGGACAAATCAACCAGGAATCTATGCCAGCTAGAAAGCTCTTTCTTATCTGGAATCATTACCTCTTAATAGAGGAAGGGTGGATATTCCAAAATCTCCGATAATCCTGTACTTGTACAGCAATATAATGTTCAATTACCCTCTGAAGACTAAACAGAGAACAAAATAAAGACATTACACCTGCCCAGACATAGAACGTTTTCACCTTCCTGACACAGCCTCATTTTATAAATCTGACGTGTCACTTTATGTGGTAGTAAGTAAATAAGAAAAAGTACCATGCAATAAGTTATTCAACTTCTGCCTGAATATGGAAATACCTATATGTGATCATAAATTGCTTCATGGTAAAATGGCTCAGAAGGGAAGGTGTGCTATTTGGGTTTTAGGATACAGATTTTGCTGGAGTGGTCTTGTCACAGCCAGACAGCTGAGAAACGCTCACAGGAGCTTTTCAGATCCTCCTCCTTGAATTTCTTTGTTTTGGTTTAGTTTCTCATCTCGTTAGTCTATCTCAGCTGTCATGCAGTCGGATTGATTGCTGCCCTTTAAATGCCTCCCCATAATGCAGTAGTGTGCGGCTGATACAACTTCCTGGAGTGTGTGTGCGCGCGCGCGCGCGCGCGCGCGCGCGCATATGCTGTTTCCAGTCCTCAAGTCCTCAGTCGTCTGCAAGATAAGTGCTGGTTATGTATTTATGATTTTGTCTTTTCTGGATCCAGGAGACCCTGACTCCCTCCATGTCAGTGTAGGGAGCCGGTGGTCGTGTCCCTTCACTATTGTAGGGTCTTCAGGTAATAGATAGCCGAGGAACGTGGATATGCGCCCATCCACCTTTGGGGTGTTCGCATAGGCTGAGCAGTGAGGGAGAGCGGCAGGTCTATTGCAGGGGTCTCCCTTTGTTCCTTAGTTGTGGATCCAGAGAGACATTGTTTATTTGGTATTGTCTTGTCTCCTGTACACCATCCGGGACATTATCAGCTGCCAAAACCGTCTCAAGCATGGATCCGGTTTCACTTTTGGCTGAACGCTTTCAGGGTCTTTCTTTGGAGGTAGCTGATCTCCGTAAGACTTTTTCTCAGTTTCAAGTGACCGGTTCAGCTTGCGTTCATGGAGTTTGTGATGAGCCTAAGATCTCGCTTCCGGATACGTTCTCCGGGGGTAGTGAGAATTTTGTGCGTTTTAGAGAGGCTTGCAAACTCCATTTTCGCCTTCTTCCCCATTCTTCTGGTGATGAAGAACGGAGGGTGGGGATCATTATATCGCTGCTCAGGGGTAACGCTCAGTCCTGGGCCTTTTCGCTGCCGGAGGGGGCACGGCCCCTTCGTTCAGTGGATGAATTCTTTTTAGCCCTGGGTCAGATATATGATGATCCGGATCGTATTGCTCTGGCTGAGTCTAGACTACGTCTGTTATGCCAGGGTAAACAATCCGCAGAGATATACTGTTCAGAATTTCGGAGATGGGCAGCAGATACGGGTTGGAATGATGCTGCACTCCGAAGTCAATTTTGCTATGGTCTTTCAGAGGGATTGAAAGATGCATTTGCCTTTCATGAAAGACCTACCTCCTTGGATTCTGCTATGTCTCAGGCTGTTCGTATTGACAGGCGTCTTAGAGAGAGAGGAGAGATCTCTCCTTCCTGTCATACTCAGTCCCGGGACAGTTCAGCGGTCTCATTCTGTGCACAGGGGTCTCAGTCGCTGTCAGCCCCTTCTGAGCAGGAGTCCATGCAGCTGGGGTTGATTGCCTCTGACAATAGAAGATTCAGCCCGCAGGGGAGAGTTTGTTTTTGTTGTGGAGGTATAAATCATCTGGCAAATGTTTGTCCCTCTAGGAGATTCAGGCAGTTTTCTGGGAGTAATAAAGAGACAAAAAGGAAAAAAATCTTTTAAAAATGTTCCGTCTGTTACTATTGGCAGGGTTGAGGTGGAAATTGAAGGTTTTCCGTTTGCTTGTAGTTCCCGTTTTGTCCTGCCTGCTAGGGTGGCGCTAGAGAGCAAGAGCATTTTTTGTGAGATTTTTGTGGATAGTGGAGCAGCTGTCAACCTCATTGATAATCAATTTGCAATAACTCATGGTTTCCAGGTATGCACTTTGGGAAAAGATATTCCTGTTTTTGCTATTGATTCAGCTCCACTTTCTCAGAAATCCTTAAAGGGCATAGTTCACAATATCCGTTTAATTGTGAGTGATGCTCATGTTGAGGATGTGTCATGTTTCGTCCTTAGCGGTTTGCCTACTCCTCTAGTGTTGGGGCTACCCTGGCTCACTAAACATAACCCCACCATTGATTGGCAAGCGAGGCAAATAAATGGTTGGAGTAACTTTTGCAGAGAGAATTGCCTCATAACATCTGTGTCTGAGGTTTCTACTAAGACTGTACCACCTTTCCTCTCTGAATTTTTGGATGTCTTCTCTGAGAGTGGAGTTCAGGGTTTACCTCCGCACAGGGAGTATGATTGCCCTATTAATCTCATCCCAGGCGCCAAGCTGCCTAAATCTCGTTTATGCAATCTCTCCCAACCTGAGAGGGTCGCTATGCGGGCTTATATCTCTGAGAGTCTGAGAAAAGGACACATACGACCCTCGAAGTCACCTGTTGCCGCTGGTTTTTTCTTTGTTAAGAAAAAAGATGGTTCTTTAAGACCTTGTCTGGATTTCAGGGAGCTGAACAGTATCACTATTCGTGATCCTTATCCGCTTCCTCTGATCCCGGACCTGTTTAACCAGGTTGTTGGGGCTAAAGTCTTTTCCAAATTAGACCTAAGAGGGGCATACAACCTGGTTAGGGTCAGAGAAGGAGACGAATGGAAGACGGCTTTCAATACCCCTGAGGGCCATTTTGAGAATTTGGTTATGCCTTTTGGTTTGATGAATGCCCCAGCCGTTTTTCAGCATTTCGTCAACAGCATTTTTTATCATTTAATGGGAAAATTTGTATTAGTGTATTTGGATGACATTTTGATTTTTTCTCCTGATTTCAAGACTCATAAGGAACACTTACGTCAGGTCTTGCTCATCCTGCGGGAGAATAAATTATACGCGAAACTGGAAAAATGTGTGTTTGCGGTTCCAGAGATCCAATTTCTGGGCTTTCTTGTCTCCGCTTCTGGTTTTCGCATGGACCCCGAGAAGGTCCGCGCTGTGCTTGAGTGGGAGCTTCCTGAGAATCAGAAGGCGCTGATGCGTTTTTTGGGCTTTGCTAATTATTACAGGAAATTTATTTTGAATTATTCCTCTGTTGTTAAACCACTCACTGATATGACCAGAAAGGGGGTAGATTTTTCTTCCTGGTCGGTAGAGGCGCGTAAGGCCTTTTCTAATATCAAGGAGAGTTTTGCTTCCGCTCCCATCCTAGTACAACCTGATATTTCGTTACCCTTCATAGTTGAGGTTGATGCTTCTGAGGTAGGGGTGGGTGCGGTCTTGTCTCAGGGTTCCTCTCCTGCCAAATGGCAACCGTGTGCCTTTTTCTCAAAGAAACTCTCCTCCGCAGAGAGAAATTATGATGTGGGAGATAGGGAATTGTTGGCCATCAAGTTGGCTTTTGAGGAATGGCGCCATTGGCTAGAGGGAGCCAGACACCCTATTACCGTGTTTACTGACCATAAAAATCTGGCCTACTTGGAGTCAGCCAAGCGTCTGAACCCGAGACAGGCCAGATGGTCTTTGTTCTTTTCAAGGTTTAATTTTGTTGTTACGTTCCGCCCTGGGGTTAAGAATGTGAAGGCAGATGCCCTGTCACGTTGTTTTCCGGGAGGTGGGAATTTTGAAGACCCGGGTCCCATTTTGGCTGAAGGTGTGGTGGTCTCTGCTCTTTTTCCTGAATTGGAGGCAGAGGTGCAGGCAGCCCAGTCAGAAGCTCCTGATCTTTGTCCTCCTGGGAGGTTGTTTGTGCCTCTCGCTTTGAGACAAAAGATTTTTAAAGAACACCACGATACGGTCCTTGCTGGGCACCCGGGGGCAAGAGCCACACTGGATCTCATTGCTCGGAGATTCTGGTGGCCTGCGCTTCGTAAGTCGGTTGAGGGTTTTGTGGCAGCTTGCGAGACTTGCGCTCGTGCCAAGGTCCCTCATTCACGGCCATCAGGTCCTCTCCTTCCTTTGCCCATTCCTTCCCGTCCTTGGACACATCTGTCCATGGACTTCATAACGGACTTGCCTCGTTCCTCGGGGAAGTCTGTGATTCTGGTGGTGGTGGACCGTTTTAGCAAAATGGTGCATTTTATCCCTTTTCCTGGTTTGCCCAATGCTAAGACGCTGGCGCAGGCATTTATTGACCACATTGTCAAATTGCATGGGATTCCTTCAGACATAGTCTCTGATAGGGGCACGCAGTTTGTTTCCAGATTCTGGAAGGCTTTCTGTTCTCGCTTGGGGGTTCGGTTGTCATTCTCTTCTGCTTTCCATCCGCAGTCGAATGGCCAGACGGAGCTCGTCAATCAGAATCTGGAGACATATCTGCGCTGTTTTGTGGCGGAGAATCAGGAGGATTGGTGTTCTTTTTTGTCCCTTGCTGAGTTTGCTTTAAATAACCGTCGTCAGGAGTCCTCTGATAAGTCACCATTTTTTGGTGCATATGGGTTTCATCCGCAGTTTGGGACTTTCTCGGGAGAGGGCTCTTCTGGTTTGCCTGATGAGGACAGATTCTCCTCGTCTTTGTCATCTATTTGGCAAAAGATTCAGGATAATCTAAAGAGCATGAGTGAGAGATATAAGCGTGTGGCGGATAAGAGACGTGTGCCTGGTCCGGACCTGAATGTTGGTGATCTGGTGTGGTTGTCTACCAAGAATATCAAATTGAAGGTTCCCTCCTGGAAGTTGGGTCCTAGGTTTATTGGGCCTTACAAGATCCTGTCTGTCATCAATCCTGTTGCCTACCGTCTTGATCTTCCTCAGACTTGGAAGATCCATAATGTTTTTTATAAGTCCCTATTGAAACCTTATGTTCAACCTATTGTACCCTCGCCTTTGCCTCCTCCTCCGATTATGGTTGATGGAAATCTTAAATTTCAGGTCTCTAGGATTGTGGATTCTCGTCTTGTCCGCGGTTCCCTCCAGTACCTCGTTCATTGGGAGAGTTATGGTCCTGAGGAGAGGATGTGGGTCCCAGTGACGGACATTAAGGCCTCTCGTCTCATCAGGGCTTTCCATAGGTCCCATCCTGAGAAGGTGGGCTCTGAGTGTCCGGAGTCCACTTCTAGAGGGAGGGGTACTGTCACAGCCAGACAGCTGAGAAACGCTCACAGGAGCTTTTCAGATCCTCCTCCTTGAATTTCTTTGTTTTGGTTTAGTTTCTCATCTCGTTAGTCTATCTCAGCTGTCATGCAGTCGGATTGATTGCTGCCCTTTAAATGCCTCCCCATAATGCAGTAGTGTGCGGCTGATACAACTTCCTGGAGTGTGTGTGCATGCTGTTTCCAGTCCTCAAGTCCTCAGTCGTCTGCAAGATAAGTGCTGGTTATGTATTTATGATTTTGTCTTTTCTGGATCCAGGAGACCCTGACTCCCTCCGTGTCAGTGTAGGGAGCCGGTGGTCGTGTCCCTTCACTATTGTAGGGTCTTCAGGTAATAGATAGCCGAGGAACGTGGATATGCGCCCATCCACCTTTGGGGTGTTCGCATAGGCTGAGCAGTGAGGGAGAGCGGCAGGTCTATTGCAGGGGTCTCCCTTTGTTCCTTAGTTGTGGATCCAGAGAGACATTGTTTATTTGGTATTGTCTTGTCTCCTGTACACCATCCGTGACAGGTCTCTGGATGCCATGCAGCATCAGACTGGCCCACCAGAGTACCAGAGAATCCTGCCATGGGCCTAGGCTCTGATACCATGAAGGCCCCAAAGGTCCAGGTTGGATACAGATAATAATTTCCTCTTGTGAGCTCAAGGAACCCCAGTCTGACAAACCGACTAACTAACTAAATGACTATCTACAGGAAGCTGGAGAATCTCTGTACATGCCTTGGAGGGACGGACCAGAAACTTAAAGTGGCCCTGGAAAAGAACCTAAAAGTGGCCCCATGTTGTAGGCGAGTCCAAATTGATAGAAGGCGGGGCAACACAAATAGGCAGGGCCAACACAATCCACAACAGAAGTAGATGAGAAGAATATCATAGTGCAGCACAAAATACTGCCCCAGCAAAACCAAACACCGCAGTGCAGCATAACATACTGCCCTATCACCATACTGAGGACTGCAGTAGAGTTGAATTCGGGGGGGGGCATCAGATTGTCATGTACCTGGCCGTGAGGAAGGTGGCTCCTGGGACATCAGCCCACCGGGAAATTTCCCTGTAGGCATTGCCATAGCTGAAGGCTCACGGGCCCTGGTGCAAGAGTTCAGCTTGGGCCCCCCTCCCTCAGTGCTTTGTGGTAAGATGCAGAAGTGCAGCTAGCCTCTGCTGCCTGAGGCAAAAATTTAAATAGCACCCCCCAACCAAATTCTCAACCTAACCCCCTCCAGCACTACTGTTAAAGACATACAAGTATCTCACAAAAGTGATTACACCCCTCACATTTTTGGAAATATTTTAATCTATCTTTTCAAGGGACAACACTTAAGATATAACCCTTTGATACAATGTAAAGTAGTCAGCGTACAGCTTGTAAATTCAGTGTGCCCTCCAAATAACTCAACACACAGCCATTAATGTCTAAACCTCTGACAACCAAAGTGAGTACACCTAAGTGAAAATGGCCAAATTGTGCCCAATTAGCCATTTTCCCTCCCCGGTGTCATGCGACTCATTAGTGTTACAAGGTCTCAGGTGTGAATGGGGAGCAGGTGTGTTAAATTTGGTGTTGTCACTCTCACACTCTCTCATACTGGTCACTGGAAGTTTAACATGGCACCTCTACATAAAGATGGCCTAGGCTTATAATAAGATTGCCAACACCCTGAAACTGAGCAGCAGTACGGTGGCCAAGACCATATAGCGGTTTAACAAGACATGTTCCACTCAGAACAGGCCTCGCCATGGTCCACCAAAGAAGTTGAGTCACTATGTGAGGTATATGAGGTAATACTGGTTGTAAATGTCTTCAGTACTTTATATATGAGTGAGATATGAGTAAAAATAGAGAATGAATGAAGAGAAAGGAGGAGGACCTCCTCTTACCACTCCATTCTAGTCTCAGTAGAGAGCTCATCTTCCATGTTGTTGGGGGTTAAAGGACCTGTGATGTGACGATGCTCTGCTGGGAAGTTATTTTACTAGCTATACAGGACCTGTGATGCTGAAGATGATGTCATGACAGGTCCTGGCAGATGCTCCTATCTAACCTAGGATCTACACTATTCTTTGTGCAGTTCCTTTACTAGAAGTACAGGACCTGTGATGACATCATCACAGGTCCTTTAGCTTTCTCCACTGATGGTAGGGATACTATAATGGACCTGGACATAATGAATGTAATTAGTGGGCGGGGCCTATCCTGCACTTCAGGCCCCTTTTCCCCACGGGTCCCATAGCAGCTGAGTGATCTACCTCTATTGGAGGTACGCTGCTGTATATTAGTAAGGCTACTTTCACACTAGCGTTTTTCTTTTCCGGCGCTGAGTTCCGTCCTAGGGGCTCAAATCCGGAAAAGAACTGATCAGTTTTATCCCCATGCATTCTGAATGGAGAGTCAGTCCTTCAGGATGCATCAGGATGTCTTCAGTTCAGTCTTTTTGACTGATCAGGCTTTTCAGAAAAACGTAGCATGTTGTATTTTTACCTCCGGCCAAAAAGCCTGAACACTTTGACTGAACGCCGGATCAGGCCTTTTTCCCATTGACTTGCATTAACGCCGGATCTGGCGCTGTGTGTTCAGTCAAAACGGATCCGGCTTTTGCATGTTAACCCCGAAAAATGTGAAAAAAAAGTTAAAGTCCATAAATGGCGGATCCGTTTTTTCCAATGCATTTTTTCATTGTGATCAAAATCCTGATCAGGATTCAAATGTAATCCGTTTTCACACGTTTTTCCGGATCCGGCGGGCAGTTCCGGTGTCGGAATTGAACGCCGGATTAAAACAACGCTAGTGTGAAAGTAGCCTAACTGAATTGTATTAGATAAATTTAAGCCCTTTAAGTTCCCAAGATTACAATACTAATAACAAACAGTGATTGCGCAGCTTGCTGACCTCCTGCCACCCTGCTCTAGTCCCCACTGCCCTCTACTTCTTAGTCCCAGGGACACACAGCAAATGACTTGGATTTCCAGCCTAATTTTTTTTTTCACCTAGAAAACCCCTTTAAAGGGGTTCTCGGGGTTATGACCTCAGGATAGGTCATCAATATCAGATCTTCTCTCTGCTATAGACGCAGCAGCAGCAGGAAGAGAGATGGGAGATGGCACGTGCACACTGCGCGCGCCATCACCTCATGCAGATGATCAGCGGGGATGTTGGGTGTCGGACCCCCGCAGATCTGATATTGATGACCTATCCGGAGGATAGCACATCAATATTAAAAGCCCAGAGAACTCCTTCAATACATTTATAAGTGGGAACAATCTATTAGAGATGCCGTAGGAAAAAATTTGAGATGGCTCCATTCTGCAGCTGCATCTCTACTGACAGTACAGTAAGATCCTAAGTTCCAGCACCCATACATCACTGATCATTGCTACATGTAAATGCAGCTACACAAGCGGGCAATGATTGAGAATAAATGTCTCTTTCCTGATAATTGCTCTGTAAATCGGCCCTTAGTTCAGATAGTAGATTAGCAGGCAACTGTCTGTAGTCCGGTACTAGACTTTTTTCAATATGAGGCATCAGTGTTGGGTTAGTTTAGAGTGTCAGAGACTATATAAGCCATAGGTAACTATAATATTCCAATAAAATGTCACCTAAATAATCCTAACCAATGCTAGATTACTGGAATTTCAGCATGTAAGGCAATGTGATGATTGCGCCAGTCCTCCATTCTCAGAAACTTTTGCATAAATGTAGTAGCCAGCAGAGGGCACCAAAATCCAACCTGACATTTGGAAACTCCTCATATTTAATTTGTTTTTGCAAAATTGCAAGATGCAACATTTTGGCACAATTTATCAAAAACCCACAGAATGACTACAATTTTTGGTTACACCCTTAATGATTTCAGAGTTGTGAAAAGATCAGAGGTTGAATTCATAAAGAAAAATACAAATGTGATAGCACTCTACATCCAGCAATTTGCCTCCATGCTGGATGAGGCATTGGGGTACATTTTGGCCAAAGCGTAGTAAGCCACTCACCACGTCAAGGTCGCCTCTATTTGAGTGGTCCCTAACTCTAGTTCCTACCTGTTCATGGGCCATGACAGCCACACTTGCATCCCTGGATCCGATGAAAGCTGTAATGGCACCGGACGGGGTTAAAAGCAGAGTGTGCTTGGCGTGCACGCTGACCTGCATTCCCTGGATTTTGTGTGGCTGTCATGGCCCATGAACAGGTAGGAACTAGAGTTAGGGACCACTCAAATAGAGGCGACCTTGACGTGGTGAGTGGCTTACTACGCTTTGGCCAAAATGTACACCAATGCCTCATCCAGCATGGAGGCAAATTGCTGGATGTAGAGTGCTATCACATTTGTATTTTTCGTTGGTATATGTATTTCGCCATAGTGATGTGCACCACATACAGGTTGTGCTGACCCAATTCCCCACATGAATTCATAAAGGGTCAAGGAAATTACATTATGTGGGTTAGCTGTGTCTATGACTCTTTGGACAAAAGAATATCCTGCAGGAAGGAATATGTACCTGCTATAACCCCATAACCCTGCACCAGAAGATGGTTTCTCTATAAAAACTGGATGACAACCCATATAGACACCATAACTGTTTACAGACATCCTGTCACAGCACCCCAAGAATGTTCTGTCAACACATTTGGAGCATATACACTACTCACAAAAATAGTCAATTAAATGAAGTGGCTCACTGCTGATAGCGGGTGGTACGGTGCTACAAACTAGAATTGAGGACACCCCGCCTCAATGTAATGGATATGTCAAAATAGTAGTGGAAGCGAGCACTCACTCTATGGCAGTAACTCAGATTTAATAAATCCCTTCATTAAAAATAATACATATTCAATATAAAGTAGCTAAAATACAATCAATATAAAATACAATAGCACATAAAACTAAATGGTCGACCATATAAATGACACTATTAGGATAATCGCTGACATTGAATGATATTTGCGATTATCCTAAAAGTGTCATTTATATGGTCGACCATTTAGTTTTATGTGCTATTGTATTTTATATTGATTATATTTTAGCTACTTTATATTGAATATGTATTATTTTTAATGAAGGAATTTATTAAATCTGAGTTACTGCCATAGAGTGAGTGCTCGCTTCCACTACTATTTTGACTACTCACAAAAAGTTAGGGATATTTGGTTGTCGGGTGAAATTTATGGAAAGGGTATAAAGGTCACGCTGCAGTGATATTATATCATGAAAGTAGGGCATTTTAGTAGAAGCATGCAATGTTGATTTCCTCAACTCAATTTATTGAAACAAAAGCCAACAGTGGTGGGTATACTTCACAAAATATGTCAATGTCTCAATAACTTGTCATGTGGCCTAGAGCATCAATTACAGCTTGACAGCGACGTCTCATGCTGTTCACAAGTTGACTTATTGTTTGCTGAGGCATGGCACCCCACTCTTCTTGAATGGTGGCCCTCAGGTCATTGAGTTTCTGGGGTACAGAGTTACGAGCCTCTACACGGCGATTCAGCTAAACCAATAGTTGTTCAATGAGATTCAGGTCTGGAGAAAATGCAGGCCACTCCATTTGAGGTACCCCAGCCTCCAGCAGCTGTTCCCTAATGATGCAACCTCGATGAGCTGGCGCATTGTTGTCCATGAAGATGAAATTAGGCCTATGTTGTTCATACAGAGGCACAATGACTGGATTACTGATGTTATTTAAGTAGTATGGGCTTGTCACTGTACCATTCACAAAGTGTAGGACAGTTCTGTGTTGACTAGACACACCTGCCCACACTGTAACACCACCACCACCAAATGAACTTGGGTGCATCTCACCTCCCTTAAATGTGCCTAGAGTTGTGTAGCATTCGTCATCCAGTTCTGCAGCAGTCAGCAGTGTGGAATGTGGCCAAAGGATGTCCACTTCTATGCCTTTCTCTGACTCTTGCAGTTTTTCAGTATTTCTGTTGCAACCTGCTGATGACACTCTGTGACACTCTAAGCTCAGTGGCCACATCCGTCTGAGAACTTCCTGCTTGAAGTCTCGCAATGGCGAGGTACTGTTGATCAATTGTTAGGTGTCGTCTTGTCTCATGATGTCAAAATTGTGAACAGCATGATGAGGAGGACTGTGGTAATAGAGGGATCCAGATATTAAAATTATTGTTAGGAGTAGGCAACCCCTCCCTTCACATTCCTGTAGTGTGTCATCACCTCTTCCATGTCCGTCCAGGCCGGAGATTGTAGCAATAAAAATCAGTAAGGTGGAACAACTTCACAGAAACCAGAGCCCTATCATAAAATGTGAAGATGTCATGTACCAGCTTTATACAGACCAGAACCGTTAGAGGGGTCAGGAAAAGGCTAGTGTCCTTTCCAGCCGAGGTCACAAATTAAACCCATATCTTGCAATATACATCAAAGAAAGAAGTGGACAAATCCATATTTGAGCCATGTGCTTCCTCCTGAGAACTCAGCCCATGTATGTGCGCCTATGATATCAAAGTCAAGTTGATCCCAACTCATTAACAGGGAGCAATTAGATAACTACATCTATCCTGTCGTTACTTCCGCCATGTTTGGTACGCACATGTGCGGGACATTTGGACGGAGTGGAAGGAGATAATATGAAAATGCTAAGGTGAATACCCCAAAAGATATTTCAATACCAAGATTTTGAGGCAGACTTGATTTTCAGAAAGTGGTCATAAAAACTGTCATAAAAGGTCATTACCATACTTCCTGGCCTCTGACATCACAGGTGGGGGGTGATGGGGGGATGATACTGACCCTTTTAATTAAGCTCAGTGGCCACTTCCGTCTGAGAACATCCTGCTTGAAGGCTTGCAATGGCGAGGTACTGTTGATCAATTGTTAGGTGTCGTCTTGGTCTCATGATATCAAAATGTGAACAGCATGATGAGGAGGACTGTTTAAATACCAATTCTAATTCAACCAGGAAATTTATTGAGCAATTCATGGATCAAACACCTGTTGTGAATTTTGCCGTTAAGCTCCTTGTTAGAGAACAGCAAGTTGTGCAAAAAGTACTGAAACACTGAACAGTTGGACATTATTCCTTTCAAAAGTTTAGAGAAGGTCACATAAAGTTCACCTGTAAAGGTCAGAGTGCATTTTAGGTTCATCCTGAAATTTCACCCATAAACCCAATGAATATGGCCCAGTTCTCTAAATCAACCCTCCCCAAACACCACATTTTGCTGTACAGCAGCACATACCTGTCACATCCAGGGCCTCCAGGTGACGTCTCCTCTGATGTAGATCTTCTCTGTCATCATCTTCTCCATTTGGTCCGTACAACTTCTTTCCGCCTCCTCGTCTCTACAGAGTGTGACACACAGACATCTTAGCTTCCTCACATTTCTATCATCATCCCCCAACCTGGAGTCCCCACAGTGTTATACTGCTGCTCTCTCTGCCCCCCAATACCCCCAAATACTATCCTGAAGAAGAATGAGTGCCCCCATAGTAATAGTGCTCCTCATAGTCCCACCAATAGTAATTCCCTTCTAGAATGCCCTTATTAGTAATACTGCCCTCTACAGTGCCCCCATCCGTGATAACGCTCCCCAAGAGTGCCCCTATTAGTAGAAGAGCCCTCCAGTATTAATAATACCCTCACAGAGACCCCAGTAGAAATAAGGCCCCCTATTCCCCAACTGGTATTAAAGCTTTCTACAGACCACTTAGTAGCAACAAGGACCCCCATAGTGCTCTTAGTAGACATAAGGCAGATCTATAAGTCACTTCTATAGAGCCCCCAGTAGTAATAAGAACACCTAATGTCCCCTTGATTTATAATACCTCTACAGTGACCCCAGTATTTAAACTTCCCTCTACTGTTATAATGCTCACCCTAAAGTGCCCCTAGTATTTATAATGCCCCATGCAGTGCCCCTGTAGTTATATTCCTTCCTCCATCATACAGTCCCATGTAAATAACAGCCCTCTCTATCTACAACCCCCTCCAAAATACAGTCCCATGTAAATACCATCACTCCCTCCCCAGCCGCCTCCAACATCCAATCCCATGTACACAACACCCCCTCAACATTCAGTCCCATGTAAATAACATCATTCCCCCCACCAGCCACCTTCAACATACAATCCCATGTAAATAACATCACCCCCTCAACATTCAGTCCCATGTAAATAACATCACTCTCTCCCTCAGACCCCTGTAACATTCAGTCCCATGTAAATAACATCACTCCCTCCAAAAGCTGCCATCAACATACAGTCCCATGTAAATAACATCACTGCCTCCCACAGCCGCCTCCAACATACAGTCCCATGTAAATAACATAATCCCCTCCCACAGCCGCCTTCAACATACAGTCCCATGTAAATAACATTACCTGCCCCAGCCCCCTCCAACATTCAGTCCCATGTAAATAACATCACTCCCTCCCACAGCTGCCTCCAACATATAGTCCCATGTAAATAACATAATCCCCTTCCACAGCTGCCTTCAACATACAGTCCCATGTAAATAACATCACTCCCTCCCCCAGCCCCATCCAACACACAGGTCCATGTAAATAACATCACTCCCTCCCACAGCTGCCATCAACATACAATACCATGTAAATAACATTACTGCCTCCCACAGCCGCCTCCAACATACAGTCCCATGTAAATAACATGACCTCCTCCCCAGCCATCTCCAACACACAGTTCCATGTAAATAATATCCTTCCCTTCAACCCTAGCATGCAGTTCCAGTTAAATAACCACAACTCCCAGCATTGCTCTGCCTCTCCCTTCACTTACCTCTCCTCATGTAGCAGACCTCACCACAGCTTCTTCCCCAGGACTTCTCTTCACTGCCATCCTCTCTTGCACTGGTCACATGATGGTGACATCATCACAGGTCCTTCTCAACCACTGCCTGTTTTACTGGTCACATGACCTGTGATATCACCACAGGTCCTTCAGCTTTTCCTGTGCATTAGATTCAATTGTATTGCCATCCTTAGGACAGCAATACAGTTGTATCTAACAGGCAGGCAGGACATTCGGGCCCTGGGACAAAATATCAGGGGCCCAGGCCCTGAATGTTTTAACCTAGCAACGCCCCTGACCCGTAAGCAAAATATCCCTAACTTTTTGTGAGTAGTGTAGTTTCATTCTATCCTCTCTCTACTTTGGGTCTACTCAAAAGATGATAAAGTTGCTGCACCTTCTAAAGCCCCCCCCCCCCCATCTTCGAAAAGGAATGAACCAACAGGGTTAAACAACTATTGAACGAATGATTGTTACACTGACACAGCCATACACATTTTAGTCCATATTGACTGTTACGGTCATACAATGACATGGAGCGCAGGTCAAATGATCTCTCATAATCGTTCATGTAATGGCTGACTGCACCATATACTTTACATTCAATTACTGCAATCTGTTTTAAGTTTTAAAACAAGGCAAAATTTGTCCTTACCATGACAATCGTTTTGGTTGATCAATTCACGAATGTGTATATGGCCACCTTTATATCTGTGGCTGTTACAATGGACAACCTAATGGTAATAGCTAGGGGAACCCTGGAAAAACGCTATCAGGTCTTTTTCTCAGATGAATGTGGCGATTTGACAGTAATTTAAGAGAAAATGCATTTGATACTTGATCTAATCTAATGGAGGTGGGCAAAGTGACCCTGTCTGAGCATGTAATGGAAAGTGAGTAATTGGCTGCTAGACAGTAGGGATGTCAACAGTTCAGAAATTTCTGTACAGGCTGTAATAATAGTTGACTTTTTTTCCCGTGTCAGTGATTTTTTTGAGGCTGGTGGTACTTAGGTTATTTTAGCTACTAGATTATTTTGGTGGCAATTCTCATCATTTCACAGCTCACATTAAATGCTGGTGATGAGTTCTTATAAGTATAGCTATAAAGCTATAGACATACATTACTTATAATCTTTATTGTTCATTATGGTTTTCTAATTTGTCCGTAAAAAATGTTGGCTATCCATGATTTTGGAATAAGTTGTCCAGAAAAGAGAGATTCTGGTTGGCAACCCTGCTAGACAGCAGGGGCGTAGCTATAGGGGGTGCAGAGGTAGCAATTCGCTACCGGGCCCAGGAGCCTGAGGGGGCCCAAAGACCCTTGTGCTGCATAAGAAGACACACAAAGCACTGAGGGAAGGGGGGCCCAAGCCTACCTCTTGCACCAGGGCCCATGAGCCTTTAGCTACGCCCCTGCTAGACAGTCTGGGGTCTGGGGCACTTAGGAGACATGAAGGGGTAGGGAAGGGTGTTAGAGAGGCCAGAGCATAGATGAGACTGAATGGCTGCCAGAGAGGCATGTAGGATAGTAGACACTGCCTCCATGACAGGTGGTATGGGGCTGGGGAAGGGCATGTCCTGTTGGTGGTTGGAGTTTCTTGGTGTTGGGCTCTGGACAGATTCCTTTTTTCCACTGTTTTGCCTCTGTGGTGGATAACTGACATGTATTTTTGCCACAGACATATTGGAGTACAGCTTATTGTTTCTAAAGCTATTATAAAGTGTGTAGATTAATTGGGATAGATTTATAAAAACTGGTGTAAAGGAAACTGGCTTAGTTGCCCATAGCAACCAATCAGATTCCACCTTTAATTTTCCAATAAAGCTCTGAAAAATGAAAGGTGGAATCTGATTGGCTGATATGGGAAACTGTAACGCCCCCGAGTGGCATTACCACTCTTACGCCCTGCTTCTATCTGTGTATGCTAATATAATTTCATCTATGCATTTATTCCAAGTCCTCCACATTGTGCATTTCCTATTTCTATGCAACTGTATATGTTCATGTAATGTACCTGGTTCACCAGTAGGTGGCAGCAAGCATGGCAGAGCTACAGTTAGAGAGAATGGAACCCTTCTTTCCATTTTAACCCTCTCTCTAAAGAAGGGTGGAGACTAATTAGTTAAAGTTCAGTCCTAGCTTAACCCAAGCTAGGTGAAGGTATGCAGGGCCACGTCTCTTCGTTTCATACCCAAGCCCAAACCAAGCCAGCTAGAGCACCCTGCTGGGACCAAGACAAAGTCTGTAAACCGTTTGGAGAAACGTTTATGCAAAGTAAAGCTGTTATTCAACTTTATCACAAGGTCTGGACTCAATTTATTCTTCATCCGACAATTCAACTACCCCCTTTGTCTGCTTCAGAGCCAATGCCTGGGTGTCACTATCAGTGTGTGGGGGAAACTCCACACTGAACACAGGAGGGAAGTGGATCAGCAACTGGGCCTGGAAACTAGGGAAGAAACAGGTCACCTCCTAGACAACTCTATACCGGGCCCTGACTACCTATCAATATGAATAGACCTTGAAGGTAGGAAAATTCATAAGCAGGATACCTAGGCCCGGATTTCCCTATAAGGCCCTGGAATAAGTATAGGATCAGAGACAACCCATTCCTCCCCAGATGGACGAATGGAAGTCTCTGTCTCAGGCCCAGATACAACAGGGAATATAACAAATACAAACAAACGTGACACTTAACTTCTGTAGAGATGGAAGAACAGGAACACCAGAGAGGATCTCACACCAGCTCAGCCAAACCCAAATGAAGCTATCAGCCACATAGTCAGAAGGGTGGGGTGAGACTATAAAGGGTAAAAGTGATGACCACTGAGCAACATCTGAGAAAAGGGAAGTGGTCATTAACACTATCAACACTGAATCAAGAGAAATCAAGGAGGCTGTTAGATTCCTCCACGCTCAGCCAATCTCCTTGATTTCCTGACATCAGTCACCTGAGGGACCGTGACACTTGGGTTCCAGCATATCCAGTTAGGAGCACCGTGACACGTGCACAAAACATTATGGGACATTATAGGCCACCCTATACTACTCGGCCATTCCTACACCTGGGTACCAACACCATTTCTTAAAGGGACTCTGTCCCGTTGTTGCTTGATTGCAACTGGCGTCACAAAACACTTATCTCATCTTAAAAGGACCCCTTGCGGACCACACCTCTATTGCAAAACTAAGCCAGTTTTCTTTACAGTTTTGATAGACCCCCCCCCCCCCCCCTTTGAATGTAGGAATATCAGTACGTGTGTCCAAGTGGGAAGTGGGTGATTGAAGATCAGTTATCGGGCAGTGGGGGCATTGTGAGATGGTGGTCAGATGGTGTCATTGTGTGGCATTCGCTAATAATGTAGTTAAATCATGGTCACATTTAGCTTCATGTACATGACCATATTTTTCATCATTCATTTCTATGGGGCCCTTCACATGGCATGTTCTGGTCTGTATAGGGACAAGAATAGCCATTTCTATTGAGGGGATTGAAAATAATGCAGACTGCACATAGAAGGTATCTGTATTTTGTGGATCCATTGTAGATCCGTGTAGATGAAGTCTTAAAGAGGTTGGCCCATCTCATACATTAGTGACATATCGCTAGGATATGCCACCAATGTCTGATAGGTGCGGGTCCCACCTCTGAAACTTGCATCTATCTCTAGAACAGGCCCCCAAAGCGTAGGGAAGTGCACATGCGTTGCTTGCTCTCCATTCACTTCTATGGGAGTTCCGAAAAGAGTTTTCAGAACTCCCATTAAAGTAAATCGGAGCCACCTCTCCAGAAATAGCTGAGGATGATCTTGACTATTTTTGGCACTCCCATAGAAGGGATTGGAGGGTGGCTGTACTTGCACCGTGCACCCCATATTAGAAATAGATGTGGGTCCCCGAGGTGGGACCTGCATCTATCTGACATTGGTGGCATATCCTAGTGATATGCCACCAATGTATGAGATAGGCCAACCTCTTTAATGCAATTATGCTTCATGTTTCTGTGGAAAAAAATGACAATATTTTCCTGTATTTTTTATTTTTATTTTTTTGCTAAAATTGCCAAAACAAATCTGTGAAAAATGTCATATGTGAACACATTCTGTCAATGAGTCCTAATGTAAATCCAAGAGCAGTGGTGAGGAAGCGTGGCCAGACGTCCAGTTTTAGGCCGAACAGTCCGGTTTCATGGCTCCCTGTTCTCCGTCCGGCGCAGGGCCTGGACGGACACAGGGATGTCAACCCTTTCAGTAGCTCACACACAGACGGCAGCACTGTGCTGTCTGAGCGTGAGCTGCAGCAACGGACTGAGGCTTCTCTCACCCCCAGTCAGTCACTAGAGCCGCAGACATGGCTCCCTGTGGCTGACTGAGGAGGAGAGAAGCACCCCGGCTGCCCCAGCTCACCTTCCATTAAGAAAATTCTCCCCCTCTCCTCCCCCGGTTTTTGTCCCTGGCTGGCGATGGGGGTGTGGCCTCACAGAGGCAGGGGCGTGGCTTCACAGAGGTTGACGTGGCCAGTGAGGTCCGGCTTTAGGTGTGAAGCCAGTGGCCACCCTATGGTGAGGACATGGGAAGAATTTTAAAGGGCCATTCTAATATAAATTGGCATATGGCTAGGATATTTTATCACTTTATGATGAGGGGGACCCTAAGTCATCACCAGTCCTTAGAATGAAGGGTCTAACCCCAAGTTAAAGGGGTTGTCTCATCACAGACAATGGGGTAATATTGCTAGGATATGCCCTCATTGTCTCATAGGTGTGGGTCCGGCAACTATATGGAGAACAGAGCCCGGAAAGTGTTGGAGGGTGCACTGCGCATTCGCAGCCACCCTCCATTCATTTTCTATGGGACCCCCATAGAAGTGAATAGGAGAGGTGGTCGGTCATGCTCGATGCGCTCCTATTCACTTCTTTAACCCAGCTATGCGGGAACTGCTGCACTACGTCATTCATTTGAATAGTCATCCTGGTGATCATGGATTTGAAGTCAATTTGTTCAAAAGCTTCGATTTTAATGCTGTCCCTGTACAGCATTAAAATGTATGGTCTGCAGGTAGGAAAATTCATATCACCTAAAGTTGCGCGAGACTTCGGTGAATTAATTCGGTATTCCTATCTGCATCTTTAAAAACATTTTAAAATAGGAATCCAAAGTCGGATTTGGTACTAAAGTACCAGCCGGTACCAAACCTGACTTCGGATTCCTATCTTAAAATGTTTTTAGTGACAGAGATAAAAATACCTAATTAATGCACTGAAGTTTCACGTGACTTCGGGCGATAAGAATTTTTGCCTACGCACAGCCGATACATTTGAATGCATTAAAATGGAAGTTTTTGAATGAAACGACTTGAGATCTATGATCCGAAGCTCGATTCGTTCAAGGCTGCTGCCCAGGGAAAAGGGGACGGAGCACTGAATCAGCACTGCGGTCCCTTCATTCTGAGGATTGATGGGGTCCCAGAGATCTAATCCCCACTGATCATAAAGTGAGTATGCATCCTATCAATATGCCATTGATTTATAAGATAGAAATAGCTCTAACTGCATGTGTCTAAGAATTTCTTCAAATTTTTTCTACTGCTTTTTGGGAGAAATGACTGAATCTCAAAAACGGCTTTATTTCCAAGACATTGGAAAACCCCTGTAATTACCATTTAGCAGCCAAGGGGAATCCCTGGAATAATTGAGATATTCATTAGTCCTGTCTTTCTCCCCCACCACAGGTTACTTCACTTGAATGGGCTGCAGCAGGCGCACTTCGCCACAATCCCCCATCGGCCTTTGAGGTGAGCTCCATTGTGGTCTGTGCAGAATTAAACTTGGAAATGCCTGGCTTCCTGAATAGCCCCGAGTAAGTAGGTGCACTTGCATTATGAATGTGACCCTGGCAATGAAAGGGTTTGCTAGTGCAGAATAAATTCCTTTATAAAGAATGGGGGGGGGGGGCTTGCATGTTTTTTTTTTACTATTTTTCCTTGGTTCGTCTGTTTGTGATTAAGCATTGAGCAAAACCCAAGTAAATAATGAAAAAAAAATAATCATCCCGTCTGCCGTCTATTCGCCAGCAAACACCATAGGCAAAAGCAAGTCTCATATGGTCTTTGATTAATAGCAGAGGGCTCCTGACACATCGAGAAGTTCTGCATGTCCTTTCAATTAGCTGCACTTTCCCAGTCGCCATGCCAGATTTAGGGGGGTAGTGCAGGGGAGGGATTCACAGAGGGGGTGCCTTCTGCTCCCATCAGGAGAAAGAAGCAGTCAGTGTGACAGAGGTACAGAGGGAGAACCCCCCCTCCCTTCCCTTCTTCCATCCTCCTCCACCCCTCCTCCTCATTTTCCCCTATACTATGTACATTTCATAGAAGTGCTGCCTGCTTTTGACATGTGCTGAGCTGGCTTTCATGATAAGACTGTTATCTGTGCACTGCATGTATGACAGCTCCAAATAAACACCGCTCCATTGGAGACCAACGACAGCACAAGCTGGACATCCCGAAAAGGCTGACGCCTCCAGAGTGATCGGTAAGTGGCACAACTGTCCTTACTCTTAACAAACCCGGAGAGTGGTGGGGGAAAAGACTGTGGATATGGGGGGCACTCGATTAGTATGATCAGTGAGTAGCACGGGGCGCTCATGACCCAATTAAACACAGATGCTGTGGAGGAAGATGAAGTAAAAAGTAACCAAGAGGTTTTAGCAATTGGAAAGTAGTGAATGTTCATGTCATTGCTTAAGGCTTATTTCACACGAGCGATACGGAGTGAGTCAGAGTCTGGTCAGGGAAAAACAGATGGTTTTACAGGCAAGTTGGATCAGTTTTGTCTGCTATTGCTTTCAGTGTTTCCGTTTTTTTCCATGCGGATGCGATCAGTTTTTGACACGTGAAATAAAACTGAAGAATAACAATCTACATCTCCCAGCAACCATCAGTGAAAAGCGCATTGCATCCAGATGCTTTTTCGTTTTTCAGGCAAGCCCCATTCATTTCTATGGAGCCGGGGCTGTGTGAAAAACGCAGAATATAGAACATGCAGCGATTTTTCCTGAACGCAGAGATGATCAGGAATAAACAATGCTCCGCTTGAAATGAATGGGTCAGGATTCAGTCCAAATGCTACCTGCTCGCATCACGCATCACATCCAGATGGAAAATTTGCTTGTGTGAAAGGGGTTAAAAGGTTTTAAGTTTTGTAGTAATGTTTTATCACTATTCTATCATGTTAAAAAGTTCTGAAATTTGTATTGTGTTGCACCTCCTCATCATGTTCTATTTCATTGTTTGCTGTCAGTGAATGAAAGCATTTTTTTTACATTCAGAAGCTAAGGGTAACTACACATGTTGCGTATCTGCATACAGAAAATCCGCACCAAAAAACTGTACATAAATCTGCACTATTACGGTTTTGGTGCAATTTTTATTGCAGATTTAGGGCTCATGCACACGACCGTATGCCCTCCAAGACATACGGTCCGTGAGCGGGCCATATGTCCCTGAGCGGCATACATCATGCGCACGAGAGCGCACAGCATCATAGGTTACTATGATGCTGTGTGCATCGGGCTCCCGCCGGGCTATTGTCCCGCACTCATATGATATTACGAGTGCAGGATAATAGCCCCGCGGGCGGCCCGATGCGCACAGCATCATAGTAACCTATGATGCTGTGCGCTCCCGTGCGCACTATGTATGCCGCTCCGGGACATATGGCCCGCTCACGGACCGTATATCTCGGAGGGCATACGGTCGTGTGCATGAGCCCTTAGGTGCAGACTTTCTGCTTATGTTAACAACCCTATTGAAGTCTATTGGAAAAAGCACTATATGTAAAGTGCAGAATCATATGCAATTGACATGCTGTGGATTTCAAAATCTGCACGACAGGTCAATTTTCACATTTAAATTGGGGGTCATTTATTAAGAAGACTACACCAGTTTGGGCATAAAAAAAAGTCATAAGAGGACAATTTATGACTTTTTAAATGCCAGTCCGACTACATTTTGTCGCACAGCACTTTATATGCTGTGCTTGCTGGATTTTCTGCATGCAAATATGCAGCATGTGCAGGTAGCCTAAGACCTCATGCACATGACCGTATTTTCGGTCAACATCCAATCTGCATTTTTGGCAGACTGAATGCGGACCAATGGGGTCACAAAAGATGCGGAAAGCATCTGTTTGTCAATTCCGAATAGGACATCTCTACAGAAGTTTAAAAAAAATGTGGTATGCACACAGTCAAGATCCCTGTTTTGCGGTTCCGCAGTTTTGCACATGTTGCGGAATACAAGTAGCTTTTCCATGCAGCATTCTCGTGCAGAAAAAACGCAGTGTATTACAGTACTAGCAAAGTGAAAGAGATTTGGCAAGTATCATTTTTTACTTATGGAGATTGACCTATGGCGTGGATTTTGAATGGTGCGGACGTGGGGTGGCTCTAATAAAGCTGTTCAGTGGATCTGTATTGTTAATGGACGCACAGCACCTTCAATACCACACAGCCGTAATACAGACATACTGAACGGTGCAGTTTAATTAGAGCCCGCTGCAGCCGCCATGGCCACGTCGCAAGCTCCACACGACTGCTCCGTTTGTCTATACCAGGGGTGCACAACCTTTTTTGGTTGGGGGCCACATTGTCAACCTGAACCAATTCCAAGGGCCGAAAATAAACTTTAAAGGGGTATTACCAAGTGAAATACTATATTTAAGGCATATTGAACATACAGTATATATTATAAATGTCTAGTTACACTTCCAGGACTCCCATCTAATGGGACAATATATTAAAGTTTCATGTGAGCAGCCACAAGACATAGACATACATGTCTGCTACCAGGTGGTTGGGGGCCGCATAGAATGGTATTGAGGGCCGCATGTGGCCCCCGGGCCGCAGGTTGTGCACCCCTGGTCTATACCCTTAGGGGGAAAAATGTTCCTCCAAATGTGGCAATCAGAATAGATTCCTGGTTCAACAACCTATTTCCAGTATTCTTGTATCTATAAATTGTAATATTGCTAAGGTGGTTGTTAAAGTAACAAAAGAAGTGATACTCACCATTTTGTTACCCCTGCCGCTTCTAACATCAAAATTTGGTCCTGCAGCGATGATGTCATCTTCCTGGCTGCAGCAGTAATGTTCCGTATACGGCAAGTCATGGTGCAGCCAATCACTGACCTGATCAGTAAATGGCAAGGGGCTGCTGAGGCTGGGGATTGGCTGTGGCAGTGACGTGGTATATATTGGACATTACTGCTGCGCCTAATAAAACAAACCCTGACGAAGGGGAGCACAGTGCATAAAGCGGTGGGGAGAAAAAAGGTATCAGTCCCTTTGTTATTTTAATACATTTACTTTTGCTGGGAAATTTTTATTACAATTTGGAGACCCCCTTTAAGGTCCATTTACATGAACTGGTTGACAAGATATTATCTGGAACAAACTGTTTGCTCCTCCTGATAATTGCCTATTGTTGAGCAGACAGGAGAGCGGCATTGATATGCGGCAATCATCTACTCTGTATTAGGATAAACAATTGCTATTGCAATCCTTTGTCCCCATACAGATATATTGTTTGATGTCAGCAGATCCCTCATTACGTAGGGTGATCTGTTGTCGGAAAACCATAATTTTATGTGCTGCATAAAAGATGCAGTCATCCATTGAACAAGAGTTTGCTCATTTGATACATTTGCACGGGGCAATTACTGGGAACGAATGTTCCTAGGGAATTCCATCTCCAATAATTGCGCCATTCCTTGGCTTGTGTAAAAGGGCCTTTACTTTCTAGAAACACATCCAGACCCCTTTTCAACTCTCCTAAATGGATTGGCCCATCTCATTCATTGGGGGCATATTGCTAGGATATGCCCCCAATGTCTGGGACCCGCACCTATCTCTACACTAGAGGTCGTAAAGTGAAGGAGAGAGGACTGCACATGCATGGCTACCCTCCATTTATTTCTATGGGACTTTGGAAAATAGTCGAGCACTAGCTCGGCTATTTCCTTCAGCCCCATAGAAGTGAATGGAGCTGTGGCTGCGCTTGCGCAGTCCACTTTCCATTCATTTCTATGGGACTTTGGAAAATAGATGACCGTCCTGGGTACAAATAGATCATGCAAAAAAGGAGTTAGAGAGGAAAAAAGAAAAAGAGGGAGCTGAGCTCTAACAGCACACTATATGTATAATACACACACCTGAGATTGGGCGATGGCTTCAAAGATGGAGAGTCCAGCAGTATGAAATGAGGAATGGCAGCACTCAACTAGAGGGTTCACGGATTACGGGAGGAACCAAGTCAAACCACAGATGTAAAGACCCAAAGAAACAAATGTGTACTCACTCCACCAGGAAGGGGGGTTGGCAAGATAAAGCTCGAGATACTTGCAAACCCCTCACTCCCTCATCAAGGTCATATGTAGATCTCAAAAACACAACTTGTCCAGAATGGAAGTTAGGACCTCACTTGTGATAATGTATTTATTAAAGAAGGTCAATAAATACATTGTTGGTGGAGTGAGTACTTAGTCGTTTCTTTGGGTCTTTATATCTGTGATTTGAGTTGTAATAAATTTGTGGATATGTCTATAACTAGATGATGGGAGAGATCTCTGTATTCATCTTTGAGATATTTGTACATAGTTATTAGATCTCCCCTCAGTCGTCTAAACTAAATTACCCTACTTTTGATAATCCTTCTGAGTGCTGTAGTCCTTCCATTCCATATATGACTTTAGTTGTCCTTCTTTGAAACCTCTCAAGCTCTACTATGCCTTTCTCATGTACTGGTTCCCATAGCTGTACACAGCACTCCATGTGTGGTCTGACTAGTGATTTGTAAAGTGGTAGAACTACAGTATGTCCTTGACCATTTACATGTCAGTTTTACTAAACGTTTTCCCATGTAACAAGTAATCTTGGCATGTATTTTCCTTTTCTGTGTGCACAACCTTACATTTTTGTGGATGATTGTCATTTACCAATTTGTCCAAGCCTCTAACCTATCCAGATCCATCTATAATACTATACTGTCCTCTTTTGTGTTAAATACTGTACTTTACACAGTTTAGTGCTGTGTGCCAAAAATGACACATAATAGGGTGGTAAACCATACTATTGTGTCCCCCCCGA
The DNA here is from genome assembly GCF_905171765.1 of Bufo bufo. Taxonomy (NCBI): domain Eukaryota; kingdom Metazoa; phylum Chordata; class Amphibia; order Anura; family Bufonidae; genus Bufo; species Bufo bufo. The sequence goes on from NC_053394.1 coordinate 149,986,200, forward strand.
AAAAATTTAAAAAGATGGAAAGCAGGTCAAATGTCCAAAGTTTAAAGGGTTTCCCGTGTCTTCTTCTGGGAATTGTTGATAGGGGCTACTGTCTCTTAGGCCTGTGTTACACCAACAGATTATCTGACAGATTTTCTGACTAACCATTGGTCAGATGGCCAATTAAATATATAGATCTTTTGGTATACACACCAACTATTGGTCTGATTGGACAGATATTGGTCAGATAATCTGTTTGTGTAATACAGGCCTATTTATGACTCCTTTGTGAACATTTGGACTACATTTGCTAGATGCAAAGCCTGTAGAATGAAGCCTATTATACATTTCTTAAATGGAGTTTTCCATCTTCAGGGGATTTTTGGACAGACCATTGCATGTGGCCAGACCTGGCATGGGGAGGCATATTTATGTGCCCTCTGCCACTGTGTTCCAGCTTCTTCACTCTCCTGTCACCTTTGTCAACATCCGGTTTGATGGCTGCTGCAGCCAATCAGTGGTCACAGTGTTGACACATCCCCCTTGCATCACATGACTCATTGAGGGGGATGCGTCACTGCTGCAGCCAGTGATTGGCTGTGGGGGCCAAAAAACTGACTGTTTATGCACGGGGACTGGAGTATGGCAGCGGAGGTGGGGGAGAGAAGGAGCCGGAACCCAGTGGCAGGGAGCAGGTAAGTATGCTTCCTCCCCAAATCCGGCAACCTGAGGGGGTTTGCCTGAAAGTCCCCTGAAGATGGAAAACCACTTTAACTATTAGAAATAATGATCTGGCTATCACTAAACTTAGTTCCTTTACAATCCTATGTCATCTGGATTCAGTGCTTTGTCTAGTTAAAGGCTATGTTCACCTTTGGAGGCAATTTTTTTTAAAATGTGTCCTAAATTTGTGTCCTCCTACAACTCTTCCCTCTTCACTGGGCAAACGGTTGACATGTTAAAGGGGTTGTCTCTAAATACATACTTATCCTCTAACCAAATCCTACCCTGACACAGGACCCCCGTTCTCATGATCGTAGGGTACCTGCAGTCAGATTCACTGATCCTGTGGATAGGGGATATGTGTATTGTGGGAAAACCTCTTTAAATTCTAACATTTTCACTATTTTATAGTTAAATATCATTTTAGGGTTTGGAGTTGTTAAAGCAGTCTCTCATGGTTACATAGTGTATTCTTCTAAGAATAGATTGTTATGTGAGAGACTGTCAGTGACACTTCATTCATTATCCCGTGACTTGTTTGACTAAGGAATCACACTGAAATGATGGAAGTTTCAGCACTTGGCAAACAGAGTAAGTGCTGTCACCATAATTGTTTCTGTGGGCGAAGTAGAAGGAGAACAACAGGATGCAAGATTTTGTTTTAATAAGTATTATCAGGGTATAAGTAACATAGTATATAAGTAACATACTATATAAGGCAGAAAAAACTCATTTGTTCATCCAGTTCAACCTGTTATCCTGCAAGTTGATCCAGAGGAAGGCAAAAAACAACAACCCTGTGAGGTAGAAGCCAATTTTCCCCACTTAAGGGGAAAAAAATTCCTTCCCGACTCCAATCAGGCAATCAGAATAACTCCCTGGATCAACGACCCCTCTCTAGTAGCTATAGCCTGTAATATTATTACACTCCAGAAATACATCCAGGCCCCTCTTGAATTCCTTTATTGTACTCACCATCCCCACCTCCTCAGGTGGAGATTTCCATAGTCTCACTGCTCTTACCGTAAAGAATCCTCTTCTATGTTTGTGTACAAACCTTCTTTCCTCCAGACGCAGAGAATGTCCCCTCGTCACAGTCACAGTCCTGGGGATAAATAGAGGATGGGAGAGATCTCTGTACTGACCCCTGATATATTTATACATAGTTATTAGATCTCTCCTCAGTCGTCTTTTTTCTAAAGTGAATAACACTAATGTTGATAATCTTTCAGGGTACTGTAGTCCCCCCATTCCAGTTATTACTTTAGTTGCCCTCCTCTGATCCCTCGTTATGATTTTTACAGTTATATTCTTGCATATAGTTATAGTCTTGTACATAGAGACAGTTTTAGAGTAGTTATATTTGTGTTCATAGGGACAGTATTATAGTACATTGTTACTAGTTGTATTCTTGCATATTGGAGAAATATTATAGTAGTTATATTTATGCACATGGCGCAGTATTGTAGTAACTGCTGTATCTTTTTGTATGTAGTGGCAGTATTATAGTAGTTATATTCTTGTATTCAGAGGCAGTATTAAGGTAGTTACATTACTGTACAGAGACGCAGTAGCAGGTCTGTTTCACACTAGCATTAAAATCATCTGACAGGCTGTTCAGGCAGAGGAACAGCCTGCCAGAGTTCAGCATATCCGGCATAGCCTGATACTGCCTTTCCCCGCCAGAGCCCATTGACTATAATGGGACCAGCAGGGATCCGGCCTGTTACCGGCATTAGTTCCGGGATTCAGCCAGACAAAATCCAGCTTGGCAGTGCTGTGTCCCTTTTTGGCTATGCTGGATACGATGAACTCTGCCAGGCTGTTCCTCTGCAAGAACAGCCTGCCAGATGATTTTAACGCTAGTGTGAGAAAAGCCTTAGGCCCCTTTCACACGGGCGAGTATTCCACGCGGATGCGATGCGTGAGTTGAACGCATTGCTCCCGCACTGAATACCGACCCATTCATTTCTATGGGGCCGTTCACATGAGCGGTGATTTTCACGCATCACTTGTGCGTTGCGTGAAAATCGCAGCATGCTCTATATTCTTCGTTTTCCACGCAACGCAGGCCCCATAGAAGTGAATGGGGTTGCGTGAAAATCGCAAGCATCCGCAAGCAAGTGCGGATGCGGTGCGATTTTCACGCACGGTTGCTAGGAGACGATCGGGATGGAGACCCGATCATTATTATTTTCCCTTATAACATGGTTATAGGGAAAAATAATAGCATTCTGAATACAGAATGCATAGTAAAATAGCGCTGGAGGGGTTAAAAAAATAAATAAAAATATTTAACTCACCTTAGTCCACTTGTTTGCGCTGCCCGGCATCTCCTTCTGTCTCCTTTCTTCAGGACCTGGGTAAAGGACCTGTGGTGACATCACTCCGGTCATCACATAATCCATCACATGATCTTTTACCATCGTGATGAATCATGTGATGGACCATGTGACGACCGGAGTGACGTCACCACAGGTCCTTTACCCAGGTCCTGAAGAAAGGAGACAGAAGGAGATGTCGGGCTGCGCTATCAAGTGGACTAAGGTGAGTTAAAAAATTTTTATTTTCTTTTAACCCCTCCAGCGATGTTTTACTATGCATTCTGTATTCAGAATGCTATTATTTTCCCTTATAACCATGTTATAAGGGAAAATAATACAATCTACACAACCCCGATCCCAAACCCGAACTTCTGTGAAGAAGTTCGGGTTTGGGTACCAAACATGCGCGATTTTTCTCACGCGAGTGCAAAACGCATTACAATGTTTTGCACTCGCGCGGAAAAATCGCGGGTGTTCCCGTAACGCACCCGCACCTTTTCCCGCAACGCCCGTGTGAACCCAGCCTTAGGGTAGTTATATTCTTGCATTAGGGTCCATACACACAACTGACAGTATTTTGCAGTCCGCGAAACACGGGTACCGGCCACGGAACAGAACTATGGATGTGGATAGCACACGGTGTGCTATCCGCATCTTTTGCGGCCCCATTGAAATGAATGGGTCCGCACCCGTTCCGTAAAATTTTGGAATGGCTCCGGACCTGTAAACACGGTCCTGTGAATGGACCCTTAGGAGCAGTATTATAGTAGTTACAGTCAGGTCTATAAATATTGGGACATCAACACAATTCTAACATTTTTGGCTCTATACACCACCACAATGTATTTGAAATGAAACGAACAAGATGTGCTTTAACTGCAGACTGTCAGCTTTAATTTGAGGGTATTTACATCCAAATCAGGTGAACGGTGTAGGAATTACAACAGTTTGCATATGTGCCTCCCACTTGTTAAGGGACCAAAAGTACTGGGACAATTGGCTTTTCAGCTGTTCCATGGCCAGGAGTGTTATTCCCTCATTATCCCAATTACAATGAGCAGATAAAAGGTCCAGAGCTCATTTCAAGTGTGCTATTTGCATTTGGAATCTGTTTCTGTCAACTCTCAAGATGAGATCCAAAGAGTTGTCACTATCAGTGAAGCAAGCCATCATTAGGCTGAAAAAAACAAAACAAACCCATCAGAGAGATAGCAAAAACATTAGGCGTGGCCAAAACAACTGTTTGGAACATTCTTAAATAGAAGGAATGCATCGGTGAGCTCAGCAACACCAAAAGACCACGGAAAACAACTGTGGTGGATAACTGAATAATTCTTTCCCTGGTGAAGAAAACACCCTTCACAACAGTTGGCCAGATCAAGAACACTCTCCAGGATGTAGGTGTATATATGTCAAAGTCAACAATCAAGAGAAGACTTCACCAGAGTAAATTCAGAGGGTTCACCACAAGATGTAAACCATTGGTGAGCCGCAAAAACAGGAAGACCAGATTAGAGTTTGCCAAACGACATCTAAAAAAGCCTTCACAGTTCTGGAACAACATCCTATGGACAGATGAGACCAAGATCATCTTGTACCAGAGTGATGGGAAGAGAAGAGTATGGAGAAGGAAAGGAACTGCTCATGATCCTAAGCATACCACCTCATCAGTGTAGCATGGTGGTGGTAGTGTCATGGCGTGGGCATGTATGGCTGCCAATGAAACTGGTTCTCTTGTATTTATTGATGATGTGACTGCTGACAAAAGCAGCAGGATGAATTCTGAAGTGTTTCGGGCAATATTATCTGCTCATTTTCAGCCAAAGGCTTCAGAACTCATTGGATGGCGCTTCACAGTGCAGATGGACAATCACCCAAAGCATACTGCAAAAGCAACCAAAAAGTTTTTTAAGGGAAAGAAGTGGAATGTTATGCAATGGCCAAGTCAATCACCTGACCTGAATCCGATTGAGCATGCATTTCACTTGCTGAAGACAAAACTGAAGGGAAAATGCCCCAAGAACAAGCAGGAACTGAGGACAGTTGCAGTAGAGGCCTGGCAGAACCTCGCCAGGGATGAAACCCAGCATCTGGTGATGTCTATGCATTCCAGACCTCAGGCTGTAATTGACTGCAAAGGATTTGCAACCAAGTATTAAAAAGTGAAAGTTTGATTTATGATTATTATTCTGTCCCATTACTTTTGGTCTCTTAACAAGTGGGAGGCACATATGCAAACTGTTGTAATTCCTACACCGTTCGCCTGATTTGGATGTAAAACCCTCAAATTAAAGCTGACAGTCTGCAGTTAAAGCACATCTTGTTTGTTTCCTTTCAAATCCATTGTGGTGGTGTATAGAGCCAAAAATTTTAGAATTGTGTCGATGTCCCAATATTTATGGACCTGACTGTATATTCTTGTGCATAGGAGCAGTATTATAGTGGTTATATTTTTATATATAGGAGCCAGTATTTGAGTATGTAAGGGTACTATTATAGAGGTTATATTCTTGTACATAATAGCCATATTCATATACATATGGAGCAATATAATGGTGGTAATATTATTACACTTGGGGGTAGTATTACAGCAGTCATGGTCTTGTACATAGAGGGCAGTAGTATAGTTGCTATGTTCTATAGTTTGTTGCTGGGAGGGACACACCCCATATGATAAAAGTCTAAAACTAATAGCATGTTGCAAAATAATATCATTTTGATTTAGTTTGGTTTTTAAAGGGGTTTTCTCTCCAGTACAGTTATCACCTTTGCATGGAACCCCCAAACTGTAGGAGGAGGAGTTCGAATGGAGTGGCACTCGAGTATGTGCTTAGCCCCTCCATTCAAAGTCTATGACACTGACTGAGCACAAGCAGAGGATAGGTGATAAATGCTTGTGGCTGAAATACCCCTTTTTCAGTTGCCTAAGTTGTCTTTGTGTAACACACTTGTGGCCTCTTGAAAACCCAATGAAGGGGCCATGTGCAGTATTCTTCTTTGATTACAAAACTGTACAATACAATGCTGTTCAGCCTATTGTTGTCTGTTTCAGGTTAACGAATCTTATTTGTAATGTCCTCCCCCTGAGCATTCATAATTAATCAGTCCTGAATGCAGTTAATGCAACTCTTGCCAGTGAGCTGAGCAAATGCTGCTATTGGAGAAATCTGGACAGTTTTGTTTGCAAAAGTTAGAGCCAGGAACATTTTTTGAAGGTTGGCAGCTGCCCACCAAGCGGCGCTTATCCGTCACAGTCAGTGCAATGTGTTCCAGACCTCCTGGACCTTCTCTAGGCTTTCTGTCCTGTTTGAGTAGTGGCACTAGTGAATCCTAGAGGTACAGCATAATAGTACTTTCTCCTCTGAACTAGCCCTGCCAGCATTGAGCAGTTGATCAGTATCCAATGGCATTCTGTCTGTCATACAAATCATTAGACATGTCTGAAGTTTGGACCAGAGGTGTACTCCACAGAGACTCCATCTCAGAATGTATGATCTCAAGTTTTGCCTGGTACTTTTTCAAAGGGCATCTGTACCTATGAAACTGGCTGATCTTTTGCTAGTGTGCTTGGCAGCTGAAGACTTCTGTGTTGGTCCCATGCTCATAAGTGCCCTCATTGCTGAGAAAAATGATGTTTAATTATATGAAAATGAGCCTCTGGGAGCAATGGGGACGTTAGCATTACATCAATGCCCTTTAAAGTCAGAATTGTGAATGTTCTGTTCTACCTTACCAGGGGAAACTAGAGATATGGCCCTTCCATTGGTAGACTTATTAGACTCATCGGGACTCCTAATAGACGGGTGGGAAAATCACCCTAAACTGCAACCATTGTCCTTTATTCATAAATTGTACATCAAGCAATATTTGGGGAAAAAGAAAATCTCTCCAACTGCTTTTATGTCAAAATTCGAAACGATGTCACTTTCCAAGATGCCCCCTAAGAAAAAAGTGGCACAGCTATATTCTGTGTTTGTTTCCCAGGCCAGACCTGACTCATATAGCTTTGTCAGTAAGTGGGAAAGGGAACTGGGGACTAAATTTTCAGATAGAGAAGTTGCGCAAATATGCTCTAATACTCCCAGGGTATCCAGATGTGTAAAGTTACAGGAAAACCTTTACAAGGTTATCACTAGGTGGTATTACACACCCCAGAAATTACATCTCATCTACCCAAACTGCGATTCTAAGTGCTGGAGGTGCCTTAATGCAGAAGGCTCCATGCTACACATATGGTGGACATGCCCTACTATATCGGAGTACTGGAAACAAGTCTGCTCAATTTGCTCACAGATCAGTAAGGTACAAATTACGCCCTCAGCTAAAGGATGTTTATTAGGAATGATAGATATAGATAAAGTTAAAGGAAACAGATATACTACCTCCTTACTAGGCCAACTACTCGCGGCTGCGAGAGTTCTGATAGCATTTAAGTGGAAGAGTCGTAGGGCCCCGTCCATTTCCCAGTGGATTGCAAAGTGCGATGCCCTTTACAGACTAGAACAAATAGCAGGATGGGAGTCCAAAAGAACACAGGTATTCGAAGCCACATGGGCCTCGTGGAAAAAGTATAGAGATTTCGCCTCATAAGGTGGATAAGTTTTTTTGTTTTTTGTTTTTGTATTTGTATCAAGTGCTACAGAGAAGTAGGTTCCCCCCCCCACCTCCCTTCCCAATATCTTCTTTTTCTCTCTTTTATTTTCTCCACCCCCCCCCCCTCTCCTTCTTCCTCATTATTGCTGGTACTGAATATGATTGTATCTCATACTGAAAGATATGGAAATAAGTACCCTTTTGTGGGGTTGATGTATCTTTTTGTATTTTCTGCTTAAGATTCATAATAAAGTATTTTCAAAACGAAAAAAAATAAAAAAAAAAATAAAAAAAAATTGTGAATGTTCTCTGCTGGGTTGCTCAGGTATATTAGGACTGGGTTTTCCTGTGGCTTTTGGGTACAGTTCTGTTTTAAGGGAACATCACATTTTGGCCCGATAATAATCTGTGTACTGAACCAGTGGAGCGTCGATCATAACATGCACATCAGCAATTAGAATTCCACATGCATCGGTTCAGTATATTCAAATTCCTTCACTTAGAGCAAGCGATTCTGATCTTGACTTAAAGCGAACCTATTAGGTAATTGTCCTATCGGAGAGCAGTGAGAGAGCCGTAGAGAAGCTGAGACTTATGATTTGCGGTATATACATTTTTATGATTTGAATCAGAATAAAAAAAAAAAAAGATAATCCTGACAGGACTCCTCCAAGAGACAGTGAGAGTCCGGATTACTCCACTCACACAGTGATTGCAAATTTTTTGTAGGTTGGCAGCTGCCCACCAAATGTCGCTTATCCGCCACAGCCAGTCCAATGTGTTCCAGACCTCCCCGGCCTACTCTAGGCTTCTGTATACGCACTCATATAGGGACAGAGAAATCTTTTAATCACTGAGTGTGAGCGGGGTAATCAGGACTCTCACTATCTCTCACTATCTCTCTAAGGAGTTCTGTCAGGATTTACTCTATTTTTTACTCAGAAATCCTGCTCCAAATCATGTAAACCTATATATAGAACCAAACTGCTCTCCCTGTATCATATCCTTCTCTCAGATAGTCAGCAGACATTCCTGACGGGTTAGTTTCGGAAAGGTTGTAAGTTTTACTATCAATACTTGTCTCTCAATACATATGTTCTGTATGGAGTAAATACTCAAGTTGCACATGAGCGAGTCCAGATTGCAGGAATCACGCTCCATGTGAGAGCGTGATCCTCCGTTCTGGACTTGCAGGAGTGCACAACATTATACTGAGTTATATGCTATGCGCCTCTGCTTGACCTTACTGATACAGGATCATACTGACAGCTTTATTGTACTATGATTCTGTAGAAGTAAGGTCAAGCAGTGACATGTAATTCCTGCAGAGAAAGCAGTGATTCTAGTGGATGCTGCTCCTGCCAGTTACAAGCAGGGACTCACAGCAGCAAGCATTAATGCTGATTCTTCTGAGGTGAAGTGGTACAAATCCCATGAGCACTTGCTCCTCCCTGCAGCCAATAGCAAGGGGACCAGGGAGAAAGGCCAAGGAAGGAAGAGAAACAGCAGCCATCTTAAAGGGGTTCTCCGGGAATTAAGAAAATGAAAAATACTTAAATATTACTTCATTATAAATACACTCACCTAAAGAATTATTAGGAACACCTGTTCTATTTCTCATTAATGCAATTATCTAGTCAACCAATCACATGGCAGTTGCTTCAATGCATTTAGGGGTGTGGTCCTGGTCAAGACAATCTCCTGAACTCCAAACTGAATGTCAGAATGGGAAAGAAAGGTGATTTAAGCAATTTTGAGCGTGGCATGGTTGTTGGTGCCAGACGGGCCGGTCTGAGTATTTCACAATCTGCTCAGTTACTGGGATTTTCACGCACAACCATTTCTAGGGTTTACAAAGAATGGTGTGAAAAGGGAAAAACATCCAGTATGCGGCAGTCCTGTGGGCAAAAATGCCTTGTGGATGCTAGAGGTCAGAGGAGAATGGGCCGACTGATTCAAGCTGATAGAAGAGCAACGTTGACTGAAATAACCACTCGTTACAACCGAGGTATGCAGCAAAGCATTTGTGAAGCCACAACACGCACAACCTTGAGGCGGATGGGCTACAACAGCAGAAGACACCACCGGGTACCACTCATCTCCACTACAAATAGGAAAAAGAGGCTACAATTTGCACGAGCTCACCAAAATTGGACTGTTGAAGACTGGAAAAATGTTGCCTGGTCTGATGAGTCTCGATTTCTGTTGAGACATTCAAATGGTAGAGTCCGAATTTGGCATAAACAGAATGAGAACATGTATCCATCATGCCTTGTTACCACTGTGCAGGCTGGTGGTGGTGGTGTAATGGTGTGGGGGATGTTTTCTGGGCACACTTTAGGCCCCTTAGTGCCAATTGGGCATCGTTTAAATGCCACGGGCTAGCTGAGCATTGTTTCTGACCATGTCCATCCCTTCATGACCACCATGTACCCATCCTCTGATGGCTACTTCCAGCAGGATAATGCACCATGTCACAAAGCTCGAATCATTTCAAATTGGTTTCTTGAGCATGACAATGAGTTCACTGTACTAAAATGGCCCCCACAGTCACCAGATCTCAACCCAATAGAGCATCTTTGGGATGTGGTGGAACGGGAGCTTCGTGCCCTGGATGTGCATCCCTCAAATCTCCATCAACTGCAAGATGCTATCCTATCAATATGGGCCAACATTTCTAAAGAATGCTATCAGCACCTTGTTGAATCAATGCCACCTAGAATTAAGGCAGTTCTGAAGGCAAAAGGGGGTCCAACACCGTATTAGTATGGTGTTCCTAATAATTCTTTAGGTGAGTGTATATTACCAAATACCTTTCATTAGTTATAATGGCTCGCTTTGTCCCGGGAGCAATCATTAGGAAAAATAAAATGGCCGCCATCCTACTAGTCCACACAAAACCTGTCCTAACTACACAGGAGGACAAGTTAAAGAGCCGCGCCATCTTCCTCTCTTACTTGTCAGGGATTATGATCCTGAATACAGTTTAATATGATCTTCAGCTGAATCTCTGTAGGAATGGAGTTCATTAGGAGACATGAAGTACAGAGAGAATAGTGGGGGTGTAGATAATGAGCAGCAGCACTTGAATGCAGTCTCCATTACCACAGTCTGTCCTGTCCGTCCTCTCTGCACTTCATGTCTCTTCATGAACTCCATTCCCACAGAGATTCAGCTGAAGATCTTATCAGCTGTATTCAGGATCATAATCCCTGACAAGCAGAGCAGAGAGGAGGATGAGGCAGCTCTTTACCTCAGTGTTGTAAAGTAAATTGTCCTCCTGTGGGATTAGGACAGGTTTTGTGTGTGCTAATAGGACGGCGGCTATTTTATTTCTCCAAATGATTGCTCCCTAGACAAAATGAACCATTATAGCTAATGAAATGTATTTGGGAATATATTTATACAAAAGTAATATTTAAGTATTTTCATTTTCTAAATTCCTGGAGAACCCTTTTAAGAGACAGCAGCATGGGCAGGAGATGGAGAGACTGAGAGATCTCCACAGACAGAAGTGTTCCCTACTTCTGTGCACAGTCCAGACAGCTCCTGTGATTCCTGTATGAGAAGGGAAAGCTCAGCTCCTGCATTACCACTACAGCTAAGCTACTACTTGCCCCTGACATCACTGCCATCCAAACTTCTGAATGCTGCAGTCGCCAGCTGGTTCCCGGGCAGGACAATCGTAAGTGCACCAACTTTAGCATGAAAACGTTTTCTGCAACCGGGCCCCAACGTTCGGAATAGGTTAATTGCTAGACAGTAGGGTATAGTAAGCTGAGTGCTAGGAGTAGATAGCTGGAAAGTGCATACTGTCTATATCTTCCAAAGGAGAGTGTGTGCGACCACCATCACTTCTTACTATTACAGATACCCCCCCCCCCCCTTCACTTGGGGTTTTCCTTTCTTTGCTTTGTTCCTTTTATTGCATAATCTGCACCATTGTTCACCCTTTCCAAAATAAATTAGTTGATCAGTTAACTCCTTTCTGGGGTGGGTGTGTACTGAACTGGGCAGGGGTTTCCCAAGTCGGCCACTGGCAGAAGAGGAAGACCCTCCTGCTATCCTATAGAGCTCCAAGCAAGATTTGGGTGGAGGCACCGCGTCATAGTGAGGTGAGAATCACCATACCCCATGCCTACTGAGTGCTGCACAAAGGGATATTACAGGCACATAGCATTATAAATCAGTATAATATTGTGTGCTCCTGCCAGTCCAGAACGGAGGAGAGTGGGATTCCTGCAATGGACTCGTGTGAAACAGCCCTAAAGAATTTGCCAGCCTATTGGATCCTTCTTTCCTGGTCACAGGACCTATTGACACAGCTTTTCTTCTAAGTCTAGCCATATGTTTATTGTCTGTGCCGGACCCTTACATGGATACAGGAAAAAGTCAAAGGCTCGCAGTCCCAAAGGCAATTGCCAGGCTAACGATTACGGAAGTATTGCCTCTATTCACACAACTGCAAGAGGTGAGTGCGGAACCGGACGGCTCTCAAATACTGCCACTTGCCACTTTTGGATAACAACCACTGATGCAAAAACACTGATGTATGAATAAAGCCTAAGTGGCTTTGCAAAAGGGGTGGATTATATTTCTAAAACTTTTTTTAAACTTGTAATAACGTTTTAGCTTTTTCTTTATCATGAACTTGTGATCCTCTGATCGCTCGTATAATGCAGTAATGCTGTATTGCAGTGTATGATGCCTGTTAGTGTCAGTGATTCTGTACATGGCAGACCAGGCGGCCCTTGCCCCAGCTGCTATAGACACCCCTTAGCACTGGTGAGCTGACATAGGTAGCTCTCTAACTAACCAAATGCATTGGACGCTATTGACTGCAGCATCTAAGGGGTCAAACTGTCAGGATCGGAGCTCTCCTTTGAACTCCTGGTTGTCTGAGCTGTCACTGTAAAACAAAAAGCCTGCAAGTGAGCAAATGCATTCAAAATGAAAAGCAGTATCAGAAAAACTGTTGAAAAATTGTAAAAAAGACCAACTGAAAAAACCCAAAATTGTTAGGACCAAAACGAGTAAAATACAATAATATAAACAATTGCCTGTCATCTCAAGACGTAAAAAAAACTATTCAGAAATAGAATCCCTTTAAGACTACAACTCCAGTCATCCCCTTCCTAAGTGATTCCAGATCCTGGCCCTAGTCGCTTCTGTGCTTTCAGTAAACAGATTTATGATCATTTAGTCAGCAAGCTGCAAATTATTTACTTAGAGGATGCTTGGTTTTGCAAAATTGTGAAATGTAAACCCAGGTTATTTGGATATTTGGAGCCAAGTGCAATGTGTTTCCTTTGCTGTCATATAATCACACACTGGGCAGAGACCACCGTATACGTTATGCTGTACACACGAGACAAAACACGGTGCTATAAACACTCAGACTGGAGTTTATTTGTGGGTGCTGGTGTTGTGTACTTTAACAGATGGGGATTTAGATTTTTTTCTGTCTTATGTTGTTCCCTTGGCTTTTGCCTTCACATTTTTATGCATCTACATTCAGTGGTGTTCAGCCATATTTATCCGTCAGCCCATATCTGGACTACATATGAGTGTGACCTGTTTCACAGCTCACATAGCACAATGACGACACCCCAGGGCTCCAAAATACCTACGGTAATATAGTCCACAATTATTATTAAAGGGGCTCCAATGCTTTTTTTTAACTAGGCGTTGTCTGTTGCTGTCTCACCATAATTTATACTTGCATCAACTGGAGAGTGATTTTAAAGAGGACGTGTTACTTCTTCTAACTTGTCTATTTAGTAAATGTTTTGTATTCCACAGTTAGGACCCAGCATTGTGCAGCTCTTCTGTTAAAATGGAAATTTAGGAATACATTGAGAACTGGGGGGGGGGTGTCCTTAGACTACAGCGATCCATTTGGGTTTCTTGATGGAGTCTTGGAAGCCAAACCCAGAAGTGAATTTGAAATAGAGAGAAAGTAGTATCTGTCCTTAAAACGGTTGTCCAAGTTATTTTTTATTGATAACCTATTCTCAGGATAGATCATCAATATCAGATTGGCAGGGTGTCTGACAACTGGCACCCCCACGATCAGCTGGTTGAAGAGAAGGCGCGCCATGGCAGTGCAGGCTTCTCTTCATTGTTTACCTGCTTGTCGTTGCAACAGCAGCGGTGCGCAGGTGTAATTACAAGAAGCCACCCATTCCCTTAAAGAGGACCTTTCACTAGATTAAAAAATCTAAACTAAGTATACAGACATGTAGAGCGGCGCCCAGGGATCCCCCTGCACTTACTGTTATACCTACACTGTGTATGGACACACCCAACTGGTAACATTTATTTGACAGTTTATACATTTATAGGAAAAAATATATGTTTCTGTGCTATTAGAAGAATCCTCATTGTGTCATATGTAGTGTAGTGATCATTTCACTGATGTGTCTCTGAAGACCTGTCACCTTTACTGACATGTCTGTTTTAGCAACTACTTGCACCCCCCCCCCCCCCCCCCCATGTAATAACAATTCTGGAGCATCTACACTCACCTAAAGAATTATTAGGAACACCATACTAATACGGTGTTGGACCCCCTTTTGCCTTCAGAACTGCCTTAATTCTACGTGGCATTGATTCAACAAGGTGCTGATAGCATTCTTTAGAAATGTTGGCCCATATTGATAGGATAGCATCTTGCAGTTGATGGAGATTTGAGGGATGCACATCCAGGGCACAAAGCTCCCATTCCACCACATCCCAAAGATGCTCTATTGGGTTGAGATCTGGTGACTGTGGGGGCCATTTTAGTACAGTGAACTCATTGTCATGTTCAAGAAACCAATTTGAAATGATTCGAGCTTTGTGACATGGTGCATTATCCTGCTGGAAGTAGCCATCAGAGGATGGATACATGTTCTCATTCTGTTTACGCCAAATTCGGACTCTACCATTTGAATGTCTCAACAGAAATCGAGACTCATCAGACCAGGCAACATTTTTCCAGTCTTCAACAGTCCAATTTTGGTGAGCTTGTGCAAATTGTAGCCTCTTTTTCCTATTTGTAGTGGAGATGAGTGGTACCCGGTGGTGTCTTCTGCTGTTGTAGCCCATCCGCCTCAAGGTTGTGCGTGTTGTGGCTTCACAAATGCTTTGCTGCATACCTCGGTTGTAACGAGTGGTTATTTCAGTCAACGTTGCTCTTCTATCAGCTTGAATCAGTCGGCCCATTCTCCTCCGACCTCTAGCATCCACAAGGCATTTTTGCCCACAGGACTGCCGCATACTGGATGTTTTTCCCTTTTCACACCATTCTTTGTAAACCCTAGAAATGGTTGTGCGTGAAAATCCCAGTAACTGAGCAGATTGTGAATTACTCAGACCGGCCCGTCTGGCACCAACAACCATGCCACGCTCAAAATTGCTTAAATCACCTTTCTTTCCCATTCTGACATTCAGTTTGGAGTTCAGGAGATTGTCTTGACCAGGACCACACCCCTAAATGCATTGAAGCAACTGCCATGTGATTGGTTGACTAGATATTTGCATTAATGAGAAATAGAACAGGTATTCCTAATAATTCTTTAGGTGAGTGTAAATTAGAGGGGCAAAGGTTTAAAAGTAATACCAGGAAGTATTACTTTACAGAGAGAGTAGTGGATGCATGGAATAGCCTTACTGCAGAAGTGGTAGCTGCAAATACAGTAGAGGAGTTTAAGCATGCATGGGATAGGCATAAGGCTATCCTTCATATAAGATAGGGCCAGGGGCTATCCATAGTATTTAGTATATTGGGCAGACTAGATGGGCCAAATGGTTCTTATCTGCCGACACATTCTATGTTTCTATCTATATCACTCTATGTTGTCCCACCTCTTTATATTCCTGCTAGAACTTTGGAATGAATTTCTAGCAGTTTGCAATGAAGGTCCAGTTGGGTGTTACCAGTTGGGTATGTATCACTGCACCATCTACCATTGGCAGCACTGATTTGATAATGTCAGACTGTGCAGGGACACGCCACAGCTGGTAACACCCAGCTGGACCTTCGTTGTAAATTGCAAGCAATTCATTCATTAATTGTGTACAACATAGAGTGATATAGATGCTCCAGAATTCTTATTTCATGGGGATGCAAGCAGTGGCGTACATAGAGAATTAAGGGCCCCATAGCAAGGATCAAACCAGGACCCCCACACAGGACAGAAGGGTTTCCACCTAAACCCCTTTCAGTGACCCTTGGGACATTTTTTCCACTGCCTCATTTGCTAAGGGTTGTTTCTTTAGAGGGGTAGAGTCCTGACCAAGTTTTCACCCCTCAGTAGAAGAGTAGATAATCCCAACTAAGACTGGGCCCCCTCTTGCCCTGGGCCTCATAGCAGTCGCCTGGTCTGCCGCTATGGTAGTTACGCCCCTGGATGCGAGTAGTTCCTCAAACAGACATGTCAGTAGAGGTGACAGGTCCTTGTTAAAGTTCACTTCCAACCAATACAGGAGTCCTGGGAAGTGTGGCAATGGTGACACCAGTGAGGCAGGAAGTAGCTAGCTTCTCCACCTTGGTAGCTTTATTAGAAATATGAATAGTATTATTAGAAATAGAATTACTGCACACAAACCTTGAGACACAAGTCTGATCTCTCAAAATACATTTTTAATAAGGGGATGTGGAGGACTAAATAAACCCATCTGCTATTTTTCCCCCCAAGCAGCACTAGTCTTGTCCATACGCAGTGTCTGAGTACAAGTCATCACCATCATCATGAAACCAAGCTGCCATACCAGACACTGCCTGTGGACTAGAGTGGTGCTGTTTCAGGGGAAAAAAAGTCTATCCTTTTATTCAAATCCAGGATATCCGTTTAATTCTTAATATACTGAAATTTCAAGAGATTTCCCTTATACATCTATGCCATGATATATACCATTAGCCCTAAATTCCTTCTTAAATAATATTTGAAGAATGAGACCCTTTCCCTAATTGCTATAATCTTTTACTGGGTACTGGTGACAGCAGTCGGGCCTTTTTTGTTTTTCGTCTGGATCCCTAAACCAGGAGATAAAGTTGTCCAATGCATGGGTGAGTGGTGAGAGATGGCGCCTGTGTATTATATATTATTCTGTCATTTCTCCTCTGGCAGAGAAGGGCGTCTGAATCCGTGGACTCCTGTCCACAGTGAAGCTGATAAATCACAGCTTTGCTCAGTGGCCATTCGTCCCAGTCGCTTGGTTGATTGAGCTGATTTTCTCATTGTTTATTGTTGTAATGGGAGACTTGTGGACCCCGAGGGTTTGTTTGCTCTGGGCACATAGGGCATATTTCTTGTGGCAATCACTTGTCTGGATTAATAATGAGATGATGAACTCTGTGTTTAGGAATTTGCAGACACGCTGTTTTTACAAAATGGTATTGTAAGTATGAATCCTTAAAATGGGAACTGATGAAGTCTGGCACATTTATGTCTTTAAAGGGCATCTGTCAGCAGACTTGTACCTATAAAACTGGCTGACCTGTTACATGTGCGCTTGGCAGCTAAAGGCATCTGTGTTGGTCCCATGTTCATATGTGCCCGCACTGATATTTTAATATATGCAAATGAGCCTCTAGGAGCAATGGGGGCGTTGTTGTTACACCTAGAGGATCCGCTCTCTGCAACTGCTGAGTCCTCTTGACTCTCCACTTGACAGGGCTGGGGGTGATGCCATTTTGACTGCCTGGCCCTGTCAATCAAAGTGCAAAAGGCGCAGCAGTTGCAGAGAGAGCTGAGCCTCTAGGTGTAATGGCAACGCCCTCATTGCTCCTAGAGGCTGATTTGCATATATTAAAACATAGAGTATTAAATATAATGAACCGACACTCTTCACCTGGTCGACAAGCAGAGAGCAATATAGGTAAAATGCATTTATTTCATATAAGAATAAACCATAGAAGGATTCATTTAAAAAGTATTCAATTAAAAAGACATACATTAAAAGTGCATTTACTGGATCCACCCTTATATTGGGGAAAATAACCCCCGTTACTGTAGTACCACGCCGGTGGAAGTAAGAACTCCATACATAAATCAATAAGTAGGTAAAACACTAAGTAGCAAGCATATATGGTTTTAAATAATAATAAATAATAAATATTATGGATGTATGAAGTGCAGGATGGGTGGAAGTTCAGCAATTGTCACCGCCGTATATTGCTATTTGTTAGCAGTTCATTGGTGGAGTATTTCTCCAACAGGCAGGTAAATTATATGTTTGGTCGCTGTATATCAGATGTGATGTAGTGGCTGTCTTTGTTTTGCTGATAAAATCGCCACTCTGTTGCCACTAAGATGGTGGACTCTTAATATTTATAAAGCAAATTCAGATGGAATATTCAATACAGTTTGTCTGCTTGTTTAAAAGTTAGTATCTTAGTGCATTCACCACTTGAAGTGTTTCTTCACAGTAAGTATTATTAATAGCCAGTCTCTTATACCGATGGCATTGGCAGGGTTATCTACATTCGTGTTAGTACATAGGTCGGGTGTTATACCTCATGTGGCGTCCCACACGGTAAAAAGATCTTCACCCTGACTGTGGTTACCTTCTCCGATGATCTCGTTGGCCACGACTGCTAGTGCGCCTTTCGGGACTCCTTGTTTAGCGTTCGAGTCTTCTCCTTCGGCGTCCCACATGGGTATGGCGTACCACGTGTTTCAGTTACAACTGATGAAGTAGGCAGTCTGGACCTCTGAAACGCGTCTGGTGAAAGCACAGCAAAGCTGCATTCATATTATTTGATGGACAACAATCATTTTTTGAAAGCGCTTCTAATATTAACCTTCTCCTCTTCTGAGTGAAGATCGCTGCATAGTGAGCGCGGACCGACCTGAAACACGTGGTACGCCATACACGGTGACGTCATACCCACGTGGGACGCCGAAGGAGAAGACTCGAACGCGAGACAAGGAGTCCCGAAAAGCGCACTAGCGGTCGTGGCAATATTATCTGCTCATATTCAGCCAAATGCTTCAGAACTCATTGGACGGCGCTTCACAGTGCAGATGGACAATGACCCAAAGCATACTGCAAAAGCAACCAAAGAGTTTAAGAGAAAGAAGTGGAATGTTATGCAATGGCCGAGTCAATCACCGGACCTGAATCCGATTGAGCATGCATTTCACCTGCTGAAGACAAAACTGAAGGGAAAATGCCCCAAGAACAAGCAGGAACTGAAGACAGTTGCAGTAGAGGCCTGGCAGAGCATCACCAGGGATGAAACCCAGCGTCTGGTGATGTCTATGCGTTCCAGACTTCAGGCTGTAATTGACTGCAAAGGATTTGCAACCATGTATTAAAAAGTGAAAGTTTGATTTATGATTATTATTCTGTCCCATTACTTTTGGTCCCATAACAAGTAGGAGGCACATATGCAAACTGTTGTCACTCCTACAACGTTCACCTGATTTGGATGTAAATACCCTCAAATTAAAGCTGACAGTCTGCAGTTAACGCACATCTTGTTTGTTTCATTTCAAATCCATTGTGGTGGTGTATAGAGCCAAAAATGTTAGAATTGTGTCCATGTCCCAATATTTATGGACCTGACTGTATGTCTATTTAAATGAATCCTTCTATGGTTTATTTTTATATGAAATAAATGCATTTTACCTACATTGCTCTCTGCTTGTCGACCAGGTGAAGAGTGCCGATTCATTATATTTAATACTCTATACCTAGCCTCCTCTGATTGGTTGAATCAGCTGAACCTAGAGCACCTGTACATTGCATTGGTCAGGTGAGCCACCAGTAATTTACTTTCTTGTTATATATTAAAACATCATTCTTCTCAGCAATGTGGGGACGTATGAAAATGGGACCAACACAGATGCCTTCAGCTGCAAAGTGCACATGTAACAGGTCAGCCAGATCTGCCTTTGAGGTCTTTCATTTTTCTTTTTTAATGGATCTGAATGTTATGGGTGGCATTTTAATTTGACCATGGACTTCATTTATATGTTCTTTCTGTGGAGTCCCCCCCTTCCCATATGTGCTGATTGGGTACCTGGTGAAACTGGCCGCGGTGTGTGTTGGAAAATTAGATTGTAAGCTCTTGGAGGCAGGGTCAGGATGATAGGAGTGATATATTCTGTGTAACATAGATCACATTGTGACAGGGATAATAGGAGTGATACATTGTGAGGAAGATTATAGGAGATTTTTTTTTTCTTTTTTTGCATGGGCACCTATGGATGACGTATGCCCAAAGCCAGAATGCCAGCGATCGCTGTTTCTCTGATAGTTGGAATCTACAATACTTTACCTGCAGCTCTGGAACTTGAAAGTACAGCAGCAGAATAATATCTAGGGGGACATCAAGTGTTATCGGAACAAAGCCACTTTGACGTAAGAGTTGTTGTAGACCTGCAGTGGCTTCTAGAAGAGACAGCCCAGGAAAAGAAAGGGAAACTCTAAAAAAGTAGTAATAGTAGTAAAAAGTTGTAAAAGTAGTAAAAAGTAGTAAATAGTAAAAAATAGTAATAATCGAGGAGTGGGTAGCCTTAGAGTGAAGAGATATAAACTGCAATGAGTTGGAAAAACATCTGCACGTAGTAAAGCCTTGTTCTCACAGCAGTCAAGGCTGGACTTCCATTGCTGGAGGTGATGGGCAGTAGTGGTAAAGAAGGCTTTATGGAAAAGCCGTCAAATCCCCTTAAATATTTTCCACTTTCCCCTTTCTTTCTGTGAATATTTGCCAGATGCCTCCATTTATTTACACATATTAGTTTAAAGCAGCTTCTGTGACTTTTACATACATTTCATTTCCTACTACTCCAGGAAATGATGGTTTGTAGTTCAGTCTAAGAGGATAAATTCCCCTTTTAAGATGTGCGAGGTCACTCTGTGGGTGCTTGTTCCAGAGGCTGAGAGCTGGGTGCAGGAATTTTTACTGTAAAACTGTCCCCAGCAGAGCAGGATGTGACCGCTCGGCCGCTGGTCCTTTCTTTTTTTGGCTTATTTTCTCTTGTGTTTATGTTTCCTGCTATACAGCTCTGGTTTTATATGACAAGTTTGAGATGCGGCAGACTTTCCAGAGGTTCCTGATAATCTTCATTCCCTGTATATAGGACCCAGCACAGTCCAGTCCTCTGTCTGGTGACTTTTTAGGCTTCATCAGACGAGTTTTATGGGGTCTGATAGTTGTATGGATAAGATGTACAGACCACCACTTCAAAAGCTGTTATAAGATGTGGACAGAACCTTTGTAGAAGCTGATTACTGACTGCTTATTTTGTAATCCACCTCTGGTCGCATATTAACGGGAACTGCTACTCTAATGACAGGGAACGGGTTGTCACAGTCCCACCTTTTACATTTCTGAACTGTAATATGCTTTTAACCCCTTAAGGACTTAGGACGTACCGGTACGCCCTGTTTCCCGAGTCCTTAAGGGGTTAAAGCCAAAGGGTGTATTGACCTTGTCGGGAGAATTTGCCATAAATGTGTATTAAAGAAAAAACCCTGTCATCAAACCTGTAGACAACAACTTTGCTGACCTTATATGATGCAGGAGATACATTCTCTTACAGCAGATGACTATAAAGCGGCTGGTGTAAAGGCAACCCTTTCCAAAATGCAAATCATTTGAGTGAATTGAAAGCTGGGAGATTTCAGCTCTGAAGCTGCAGAATTGTAAAGCTCTGGAATAAAGTAAAGGTTGTAACTGAGGATCAATACAGAATAAATAATGCAATTTCTGAACACTGCATCCACCAGCAGAATATTGAGTGCAGCTCTGGAGTATCATGCAGGATGTAACTCAGGATCAGTACAGGATAGGTAATGTAATGTAGGTACATGACATCCACCAGCAGAACAGAGAGTGCAGCTCTAAAGTATGATGCAGGATGTAACTCAGGATCAGTACAGGATAAGTAATGTAATGTAGGTACATGGCATCCACCAGCAGAACAGAGAGTGCAGCTCTGGAGTATGATGCAGGATGTAACTCAGGATCAGTACAGGATAGGTAATGTAATGTAGGTACATGACATCCACCAGCAGAACAGAGAGTAACTTAGGATCCGCCATGGCCTCTTCCTAGTCCAGTTACATCACAATCATTGGTCACCCTGCCTATTTGCAGCTCAGTCTCATTCACACGGCCTATTGGGTGCAATACCAAGTCCATTCGCCATAAAATGTATAATGCGATGCTTGGTAAGCTGTGAGAAATCTGCGGGACTCCTGGGAGTGCTGTCGCATCTTCAAATAGCTCATGGGAAGGGGGTCTTGCTGGCAGTCAGACCCCACTGATCATATATTAATGAGCTATCCCGAGGATAGGCCATGAATATTGAACTCCTGGAAAACCTCTTTAAATCACCCCTTTTATTTTATAAACATGCCGAGAGAGAACTGTGCTGTACAAGATCCAGATGACTCGCCTTCCCTGCGAGTTCTAGATTACTGCACATTTTCTCTCGTAATAAACATACAAACACTCCAGGCCATTGATCAAAATGTGAATTTTTTTGTTTTCCCTGCTGTTTTCTATTATAATAGCCCACAATGCATTCATGTATGTTTCCACAGTGCGTGCTTATCAAATGGACTGCATTCTTTAGGTGAAAGAAGGGATTTTTTCTTTGTATGGGGTGTTTAAACCCCAGTCCAACAGAGTGGTGATTGGGGGCCCATTTACATGGGCAAATAGTCAGGTCAATTATTATTACATATATAAATATAAATATATATATATAATGTAAAAATGGCTGCAAATAACTGACCAACAAGCAAACACTCATTTTTGTGGCTGATTCAATCATTTCTGCGCACATAAAAGGGACGTGCTGCCGACAAACTATAAATTTGGTGCATCTTCCGTGATTTTGAGCATGATCACTAAAGACAGAAATATTACATCTGGAGTATTGCTACTCAAGGAAGTTTCTAAGCATCTAAATTGGCTAAGGCTGCCTTGTGTGCTTCATAAATTTAGCACAAGAGAAAGCAAGTTAAAGGGGTTTTTAACCCTATCCAAGGGATAGGTCATCAGTATCTGATTAGTGGGGGTCCGACACCTGGAACCCCCGCCGATCAGCTGGCTGAATTGGCACTGGTGCTCACAGTAGCACCATGGCCTTCTGTCAGCTCACCAAGCACAGCGCCGTAAATTGTATAACGGCTGTGCTTGGTATTGCAGCTCATCCCCATTCACTTCAATGGGGCTGAAGCTGCACCTAGGCCATGTGACGGATGACCGTGATGTCACATGGCCTAGGCAAAGCTGTGAGAAGGCCATGGCGCTACCGCGAGCATCAGCGCCTTCTCAAACAGCTGATCAGTGGGGGTCCCGGGTGTCAGACCCCCACCGATCCGATACTGATGATATATCCAAACGATAGGTCATCGGTTAAAAAGTCTCATAAACCCTCTTTAAACATTATTTTGTTTCATGGACTTTTTCTAAAAACAGAAGTGATCGCCTTCCATGGTTGACATAAAGGCAGCGTCATATAGAAGAAACCGCAGCACTCTCCTGTCTTCAATTCAGTGGAATTTATTTCACCAGCAAAACAAATGCGACGTTTCGACCGTAAAGGTCTTTCTCAAGCAAGACCTTTACGGTCGAAACGTCGCATTTGTTTTGCTGGTGAAATAAATTCCACTGAATTGAAGACAGGAGAGTGCTGCGGTTTCTTCTATATGACGCATCCAAGGGGGAACTTCTGACTGGCTCCCAACACGGCTGGCACCACCACAAGATAAGACTTTCATTTTTCGTGGTGCTGCTATAAGCATTTTTTCCTATGACATAAAGGCAGATCATCCTCTGCATAGCAGAGGCCCTTGCTCTCACTAGCCTATAGAGACAGCAGAACCCTTCCCTCTCACTTGACTTCTTGTCAAAGCTTTTGGTCAGTGACCTTAAAGGGCTTCTGTCACCCCACTAAACTCTTTTTTTTTTTTTGGGGTACTTATAATCCCTATACTGCGATTTATCCATACATAATGTAATTAATCATTTTGGTTCAGTAGATTCTGCTAAAAACGTACTTTTATAATATGCAAATTACCTGTCTACCAGCAAGTAGGGCGGCTACTTGCTGGTAGCAGCCGCATCCTCCTCCAGGTACGGGGCCGGCGCCAGATTTTGAATGCAGACAGGGACAGCAGAGAACGAGCGCGTCCGCTGGCCCTGTCAATCAACATGAGGAGCGGGGGTCTTTATGAGAGGAGGATGCGGCTGCTACCAGCAAGTAGCCGCCCTACTTGCTGGTAGACAGGTAATTTGCATATTATAAAAGTACGTTTTTTGCAGTATCTACTGAACCAAAATGATTAATTACATTATGTATGGATAAATCGCAGTATAGGGATTATGAGTACCCAAAAAAAAAAAGAAAGAGTTTAGTGGGGTGACAGAAGCCCTTTAATCCATCTGAACGAAGATGGAGGAATAAAATGGTGGTGGGAAGCGTTGGGCTCTTGGCTGTCCTCTGCACAAACTCTCCTCACACTGACTCTTGGATGCGTCGTCTCCCGATTCCTCTTCTGTTTTTGCAGTAACAGGATTCGTACTGGTGGTTACACTCGCTCCGCCAGAAGACCTGCAATATGTTCAAGGGCTTACTGACTGTGCAGAGTAGTTTAATCTCTGTATTAAGCATCTGTCAACACCAGTGCCACTGTGGTTACTGATACCGCCGGCTGGGTGGATCCCGAGTGCTACAAAACCAACATTCTCTTATAACCACTCATAACTCCCAGCGTTTGAATATCATAAGTCCTGACCTGTCAGGAATCTGCTCTCAATAAATACTATTTTCATATACATTTTTTCAGTTGTATAAATCTGATGATATAGGGATTTTAACACCTGATGCTTATTTTTACTCTTTTTTAAGGTGTCGTTCCACCTCGATGCATGTATTTTCAGTACGTCAATAGCGTAATGAGAAATATAAAGATTTCCCATCTTTTAGTGCATACAGTCTCGGTTTTGGCTAAAATAAAATGCATCAACGCCATGTAAATAAAGCTTTATTATTCAGATGTACACCATACTTTCAGTTTCAGTTCTACCCCACTTTTAAGATCTCTGCTTGTTGTCAGTGGAATGAACCTCATTTACATTCAAAGACTGGCAACCTTTTGTGACGTAAGATGGCTGTACACATTAGATGAATATAGCCCAAACCCACTGATTTCGGTGGGACCAGCAGACTATTTAAAGGGAATCTTTTTTATTTTTCCTAGTGCTCCCTGTCAGCTCTCAAAGCTGCACTGAAATACATTACCAAGACTGCTGTGTATGAGTCCTCTCCATTATGTCACCATGGCACAGCAGTGTGGACTGTGTATTTCAGCGCAGGTTTTATACCTGAAAGCGAGGGAATGGGGAGCAGTAGAAAAATAAAAAATGTCGATACGGACTTCTTATGTGCACTACTAATAAAGTATTACTGCAGATAATTGTCAAGAATCATGGCTACAGATTCCCTTTAACCTGTTCAAGACAGACTGTTTTACCTCCCTTTATGACCAGACGCATTTCACATTTTTTTAGTCTTTGAGTGCCAAAACTTTTTTTTGTACCATTCGGTAAATAATGGTCTTTTTTTTGGAGCATAGGTAATTTTGAATCAAAAGCAGCACTTGCACAAGTGCCGCTACTTCTTTAAAAAACTGATCAGCAGAGGTTTCGGGAGTCGGATCCCCACAGTTGCATTTTGGACTTGTTAAAAGTTAACACGATATATGGTAGCTCTCATACCTGTTTGGGGATGGGTGAGGACTTCTGCTATCGCTTGTCCTCATACAATGGCATTGTTTCTGGGCAGCAGAGTGCTGTTTACACAGCACTATCTGCTGCCCAGAAAAGATGGTTGAGGTGTCCACACGAAGATCATTTCACCCAATAAACAAGTGTTTTGCTCGTTTACCAGGTGATCTGTGGCACCTTTACATGGGCCAATTCTCAGGAAAGAGTGTTCGTACAAATGGTCATTCCAGACAATTGGCCTGAAAATTTGCCATGTAAACCTTTCATTACACAAACCTTCTCGTAGGAATCCTGCAGAGAATAAAGTTGCAGTCTGTAGACCGACTCGAGGCAGGATCTAGCTAATTGGTTGGGCCGGGGCTTAACAAGTTTTTTTGTCCTACTGCAGACATGACACAGACAAGCCACTTGTCTTGAAGTATGTCACAGGACAGTATAGATGAGCTCCTGAGACACAGAGAAAATATTTCTTTATATATTTCTCAGTTTCAACTGTAATAGAAAGAAAAACCTAGGAAAAGGAGAAGAAGAAGGCAGAGACTGCTGTGATTTTTTTGGGTGCATTTTTGGTGTATAGTGTCCCTTTAACGTGAACCTGTAAGGTGATTCCTGCTGCCCTAACTGAGAGCAGGTTGTGTCAGAATGAGAGAAGATCTCTGTAATGTATAGGCTTAGATTATTTGGATTATTTGGACTTTCAGAGTAAAAAGCTTTAAAGAGTTTGTTCATGATAGGGGTGGAGTGGGAACTTAAAGTGACCCTGGAAAAATCAAAGTCAAAGTGGCAGGTGGGTCCATATTGACAGAAGATGGAGCCAACACAAGTAGGTGAGGCTTGCAATACCACAGTGCAGCAAATAATACTTCCCCTGCAGGACCAAATACCACAGTGCAGCACCTGAATCCACCGCAGCAGAACCAAACACTACTGTGCAGGACAAAATTCTGCTGCAGCAGAGCCAAATACCACAGCCAAGCAAAATATACTGCTCCAGGAGAAATAAATACCACAGTGCAGCAGAATATACTGCCCCAGCAGAACCAAATATCACAGTGTAGCACAATATACTTTCCAAGCAGCACATAATACCTCCCCAGAGGCTGCCCCTCGGTGGTGGCCAGCACCAGCTGCCATGTTCTGTTCATGTTCTGTTCATGTACAGAAGAATACAGCACTACATACCTATTACACCCAGTGATGCCTCCTCTGATGTAGACATTCTCTGTCCTCTGTTCTCCATTCCGCTAAACTTCTACGACAAGCCACTGTTATGGAATATTGAGACAAAATGGATACTTGCTTGTTGAGAACTATACTTTAGCTAAAATGGCGGCCAGGCACCCAGCCAAGGCCTAGAACAAGAATCTTACTTTCATGCTTCATTATGTACCTCAAGACAGTTTCTGTTCATCTCAAGCAAGCAGCTTCCCCCATCTGGAAGGGGGGGGGGACTTTCTCTTGCACATAGATGTGACAGAAAATACTGAGTTTATAGCCAATAGAAAAGATATACGCCACCTTACACCCCCCCACTCCTTCCTGTTCTATATTTGCTGTCCTATATACTGTCTGCTGTTCCACAATAAACCAGAGATCTTGCTTTGACCCCCAGCTGTGTGTGTCTCAGTTTGATCTTTCCGTGCACGTATTCATTCAACATTGATTTGGAGCAGTACATCAACCGAACTGGCAGTTTGACCAGATCCAAAACACCCCTCCAGTGATGTCTCCTCTGATGTAGAGGTTCTCTTTCCTCATCTTCTCCATTCAGACCAAACTGTCATGACTTCTTTCAGTGACGTCTCCTCTGATGTAGCAAGTAGGAAGGATCGGCACTCGACTTATCATCCGCACAGGAAAAGAGCGAACTCCAAATCAATAGCAAAGGAATCCCAGCGGATTCCACGGCTTCAATTCATATGCTTGATATTTATTCCATCAATATTTACAGTAATTGGACACGTTTTGGCGCGTCCAGCCTTCGTCAGCAAGGCTCTGATGTAGACATTCTCTTTCCTCATCTCCATTCAGCCCAGTCTGTCATGACGACTTTTTTCCGCCAGTCTTTTCTCTGCATTAGTGCCTATGGTGTGGGCAGTTTACACATCTGGAAAGGCATTATCAATGCTGAACAATATATATAGGATTTAGAACAACATATGATCTAGGCATCAAGACATCTCTTTCAGGGAAGGCCTTACATATTTCAGCTAGACAATGCTAAACCACATACGGCATCAGGGCTGAACTGGCCCACCAGAGTACTAGAGTACTTACCTTGGGCCCAAGCACTGACACAATAATGGACCCCTAATAAAACAGGGCACCTAAGCTCTAGCAGAAGACAAATTTATGTGGAGCTGACCTTTAAACCCCATATATTTTATTAAACCTTATTGATAAGTCCTATATGTGCAATGATAACAGGAATTTCTTAAAACTGGGCACACAGAGGGTGGGCCCCAGAATCATTTCCTCCACTGGACCCAAGGAATTTCAGTTTGATGCTGTATGGCATCAATATCAACAGCATGGCTTTACAGAAGAACAGTTGTGGGTGCTGAACTGGCCTGTCTGCAGTCCATACCTATCACCTAGAGATGAGCGAAGTTTTGAATAATTCGATTCAGCAACTTCACCGAAGTTAGCCAAGAATTTATATTCGTTACTAATTAATTCATCACAAATCGCTATAAATCAGGTATAAAGCAGGCTACTCTGCTTTAGGGTATGGTGGAATATAGAGCGGCCGTGCTGCGGGTGGGTTGAGGCCATGCTGCGGTGAAGCGTGCACGGCCAATTAGCCCGCAGCTGCCTTTCATTTAATAATGAAGACCGCACTGTATAATCCTTCTTCATTGTTAATAGTCGCATGGCACCTTTAAACAGGGGCTGTTGCTGGTATGGGGTTTGGCTGGTTAGATGGGGGAACAATATGAATATTATTTACGTTCTTGCCTGCAAACTCCTGCAGGTTATTTGACAGTAAACCTTGAATATTAATCAGCTCTGGCATACAGGTGGGAGCCCTTCTTCTGCCATCGGCTTTTCCTCCTTTTCCACATCATCTAATATTGATTAGAAAATATCAGGAACATCCAGCTCCTCTCTTGGCATCTTGCTGACTATTCTAGGACATGGAGACTTTGAAGGAAGATTTGGAAGAAGTAAAGCCCAGCAAAAGATGAGGATGGTCATCATTAAGACCTGGCCCCCCTAAGGGATGCAGACTGGATGGTATTGGTTTGCACCAGAATAATAAAAGCTTCCATCTTATTGGTACTGAATTACATTGATGTAGGAATAAGTAAATGTAGGAATAAATAAATAAAACTGACGCAGAAGTCTCCCTGCACTCAAACTCTCCTATTCTTCCTCTATTAATAATTTTAAGCAACACTGTCCCTAGCGTATGAGCACTTGCCACGTCTCTCCCTATGCTCAGCTCACAGGACAATGACTGAGACCGCACGGGATGAGGGTTGTATAGGGCTGTGACATCACAGGGGATGGCTATCTGCAGATTGGCTGATCATGGGTGATCTCGCATTTCTTCATGCAGTCGCCATTTTAGGAAAAAAACTATTAGTTACCACAAAGTGTGAGGAAATTCGGATTTGTTGCGAATCAAAGTTTTCCTAAGCTTTGGACCAAATTCTGCTATGAATACGCCACTTGGCTCAACACTACTTTCACCAATAGAAAGCATTTGGCACATAATAAAATGAAAAATATGGCAAAGGAAACCCAGGACTGTTGAGCAGCTAGAATCTTCCATCAGACCAGAATTTCTCTCCCAAAATTCCAGAAATTGGTCTCCTCACTTCCCAGATGTTTACAGACTACTGTTAAAAGAAGAAGGGATGCTACACAATGGTAGACATGGCCCTGTCCTAACTTTATTGAGATGCATTGCTGATTAGGAAATTTTTTCATGAAATGGCAAAATGTCTCACGTTCAAAACCTGATACAGTGCATTCGAAAAGTCTTCAGACTCTTTCACCTTTTTCACATTTTGTTATGTTGTGGATTTGTGCTAAATAACATATTTTTCACTCATCATTCTCCATCAATAGGCCTTAATGAGAAAGAGAAACAGAATGTTCAAAATCTTTGCTAATTTATTTAAATGGAAAAACTAAAAGATTTGCATATCTGGATTTGGGGATTTTCTGCCATTCTACTCTGCAGATCCTTTCAAGCTGTTAGGTTCGATGGGGACCGTCAGTGGACAGTGATTTTCAGTTCTCTCCAGAGATGTTTTGATTGGGTTCAAGTCAGGGCTCTGGCTGGGCCACTCAAGGACATTCACAGAGTTGTCCCTAGGAGGGGGCTATGCACAGCGCAGGAAGCAGCAGGGAAGAAAAGAGTATAGTTTCTTTTGTTATTTTAGATCATATACAGGGGCTGCCCAAGTTTTTATTTACCTCAGACAACCCCTTAAAGCAATATAAGGCACTGATTGAAATAAACCTAAAGGACTTCTATGGGATTTTGAAAATGAAGACCTATCCTCAGGATAGGTCATCAGTATTTGATCGGTGGGAGACTGACACCGGGGCCCCCCACCAATCAGCTGTTTGAGAAGGCCTTTCCGTGCTTACCAAGCACAGCGCCGTGCATTGTATAGCAGCTGTGCTTGGTATTGCTCTCAGCCCCATTGAAGTGAATGGGATGGCTACCTGCTCACCGCAACAGTTGCAAGTAAACAATGCAGTTGCAGGTAAACAGTGAATAGAAGGCAGTGCTCATACGAGCACTGCGTTCTCTTCAAACAGCTGATCGGCGGGGGTGCCTGTAGTCTCCCCCCTCCCCTCTCCGATCTTGTTTGGATGACCTTTCCTGAGGTTAAGTCATCAATATAAAAAAGTGGACAACCCCTTTAAATTTCCAGGATCAGAGTAAGCCGATGCAGTCATTGTTTCATAATATATATATATATATATATATATATATATATACACTGCTCAAAAAAATAAATACAAAAATAACACATCCTAGATCTGAATTAATTAAATATTCTTCTGAAATACTTTGTTCTTTACATAGTTGAATGTGCTGACAACAAAATCACACAAAAATTAAAAAATGGAAATCAAATTTTTCAACCCATGGAGGTCTGGATTTGGAGTCACACTCAAAATTAAAGTGGAAAAACACACTACATGCTGATTCAACTTTGATGTAATGTCCTTAAAACAAGTCAAAATGAGGCTCAGTAGTGTGTGTGTGGCCTCCACGTGCCTGTATGACCTCCCTACAACGCCTGTGCATGCTCCTGATGAGGTGGCGGACGGTCTCCTGAGGGATCTCCTCCCAGACCTGGACTAAAGCATCTGCCAACTCCTGGACAGTCCGTGGTGCAACGTGATGTTGGTGGATAGAGCGAGACATGATGTCCCAGATGTGCTTAATTGGATTCAGGTCTGGGGAACGGGCGGGCCAGTCCATAGCATCAATGCCTTCGTCTTGCAGGAACTGCTGACACACTCCAGCCACATGAGGTCTAGCATTGTCTTGCATTAGGAGGAACCCAGGGCCAACCGCACCAGCATATGGTCTCACAAGGGGTCTGAGGATCTCATCTCAGTACCTAATGGCAGTCAGGCTACCTCTGGCGAGCACATGGAGGGCTGTGCGGCCCTCCAAAGAAATGCCACCCCACACCATTAATGACCCAATGCCAAACCGGTCATGCTGGAGGATGTTGCAGGCAGCAGAACGTTCTCCACGGCATCTCCAGACTCTGTCACGTCTGTCACGTGCTCAGTGTGAACCTGCTTTCATCTGTGAAGAGCACAGGGCGCCAGTGGCGAATTTGCCAATCTTGGTGTTCTCTGGCAAATGCCAAACGTCCTGCACGGTGTTGGGCTGTAAGCACAACCCCCACCTGTGGATGTCGGGCCCTCATATCACCCTCATGGAGTCTGTTTCTGACCGTTTGAGCAGACACATGCACATTTGTGGCCTGCTGGAGGTCATTTTGCAGGGCTCTGGCAGTGCTCCTGCAGCGTACTCAAGTTGTGTTTAATAGAGTTTCTGGGTGTAGTAGTGCAATAGACACTAACCTGAGACGGCTGACTCTCTGCAAGGGCAGGTGATGGTAGAAAATGTTCGTGACGCCAGTGCCAATTAAACGGTGGCACGCCGTTTGCTGATAGCAGGAATAACTGAGGAACCACGTGATGTTAAAACAAAACTCCAACTTTAGTAGTTTCCATATAGAGACATTAATGGAAGCACAGTTCCTTTGCATACAGTTGATTTTTCAATACGGTCGATGCAGGCAATACAGATTAAGCAAGGTGACTTCAGAGTGTGAAACACAGGACTTGCAGTACAGGAGCTTGCACTCTATTTCTGACTGATCCTGGGACATAGAAAATCTTCTCCAAGGCCCAATACCTTAACTCTGGCGTATATCCTTGGTTCTCTCTTTATAAAGTACCTCCTCTGTTATCTTGAGTACCTCTTGCTTTTCTGCGCTTTGCCTCTGTCTCCCTCTCAGCTTCCTCAGGCTCTAGAAACTTCTGAGCTCTAAACTAGACTGACTTTTGCTTCCCTGACTGGGTGTCACGGCTGAGGATGGGGGAAACCCTCAGCCGTGTGCCGGAGGATGTTGGTCGCTGCTTGACCAGGACGAACAGGATTAGGGAGCAGGTCACCTCCTAACAGCGTCCCTAACCTGACCCTAACTCCTACCTGCATGGGCCGACCTTGAAGGTAGGAGGACCCATGCGCAGGAACCTCGGATCCCTACTCGCCCTCCGCCGGTCCCTAGGCTAGGAGTCAGAGTAAGACATCCTGTTCCTTCTGGATACGGAGGAACAGGAGTCTAACTGGCCAAGCTGCAAGGAAGGGAGAACAAGTGCAACCTGTGGCAGTGGCAGGTACTTGCCACAAACATCACACTGACCTGCCACAGACAACCAAGCCTGGAACCCATGTGGGTGTACTGCCCACAAACAGCAGGACTCAGCACACAAACATACAACACACGGGAACCCAGGACCACAGGTGCAATAAAACAACATAAAGCAAACACATCTTCAGACACCAAAGGACATATATAAGCTTATGACCAGAAGGTTGGCCCCCACTGGCAGTTGGTAAGTAACCAGGAGGATGTCTACAGCCAGCATGGCTGAAACACCCTCTCTGGCTACTGCCTACAACTGAGGCTATATAGGGCCAAGAGGCCACACCCAACAGTCAGACACACCCCGTGACTCAGACACACAGAAAGGGAGTTAACCCTTCCAATACCACAGAAGGGAAAACATAACATAAAGGGGAAGTGTAAAAACTACAAACACACTGGCTGTTGCCGCAGGCAACGACATGGGTGGCAAGCGTGTCCTGGGAGTCAGCCCGAAGGCCGGGACACTGCCACCACATGTACACATACAACCAAACGTTGCCACGGGCAACCACAGTGAAGGGAAGATGTCAGTGCACACCACACACAAAACAGAGTGCACACAGACATACAAAAGTGCATACAAACGTGCACATAACTCCAAGGGAACCGCACACCTAGCTGTTGTCCGCGGCAACCGCACCTGAGGCCAACTACATTATGCCTCAAGCTGCGGTTGACACTACAACCCAAAACCGCGGGCAACAGTATGCGGCTCCCAAGGAGTCACGGCCATAACCGTGGCCGTGACACTCCCACCCCTCAAAGCCCCCCACCAAAAAAAAAACACGTAAGGGACTCACACAAGGGGATGGGAGAAGGGGACGTCTACTCTCAGACACGGTTCCCAAAAAGTCGCTGTCAGCTGCATCCTCTCCCAGCACACAACACAGCCAGTCCGACGAGGCCTGCAGCCCGCACCAGCGACACAGGAGAGAGAACCACCGAGAGATGGACGAGGGGACTCTCCACTCATGTCCCCACTCCAGTCGCTGCCAGCAGACACTCCTAACCAGCACGCAGCCGGACCACTTACGGAGTGCTGCCAGCAAACGACCAGAGATGGGAACATGGAGAGGAACGAGGGATCCCCAACACGGACACGGAAGGTAAGGTGGCGGGGAATAAGCCACCAACCGTGCCGTTAACGGAGAACCCCCAGGAACGCTCTCCCTCCGGAGAACGCGCATGCAGGCCACAAGGGGATGGCACTGCATGCTGCACCCTCTTTCGAAGGTATGCATACCGCATACCAAACAAACACCACGTGTAACTAAAATCAGGAGGAACGCCAAACGAGGCAACGATGATGGCGGGGAAATGCCACTCACCGCGCCGTCAGAGGCGAAACCCCCAGAACGCTCTCCCTCCGAAGAGCGCGCATGTACCCCTTCCGCAGACGGCGGTACATGCTTCACCCTCTTTCGAGGGAATGCATACTCCCACCCCTCAAAGCCCCTCCCAACAACAAAAGGGGAAGGTTGGTGAGGCACAAAAAACAATGGGAGGGGGGGAGGGGAAAGACAAAACAAAAGGGGACACCAACACGGACAACGGTGAACTAGGAATGGCGGGGAATGCCAGTCACCGCGCCGTAAACGGTGAAACCCCCATAACGCTCTCCCTCCGGAGAACGCGCATGCACCCCATCCGTAGATAGCGGTGCATGCTTTACCCTCTTTCGAGGGAAGGACCAGGTGAGGAGCCTTTCTGGTCATACTGTCACGGCTGAGGATGGGGGAAACCCTCAGCCGTGTGCCGGAGGATGTTGGTCGCTGCTTGACCAGGACGAACAGGATTAGGGAGCAGGTCACCTCCTAACAGCGTCCCTAACCTGACCCTAACTCCTACCTGCATGGGCCGACCTTGAAGGTAGGAGGACCCATGCGCAGGAACCTCGGATCCCTACTCGCCCTCCGCCGGTCCCTAGGCTAGGAGTCAGAGTAAGACATCCTGTTCCTTCTGGATACGGAGGAACAGGAGTCTAACTGGCCAAGCTGCAAGGAAGGGAGAACAAGTGCAACCTGTGGCAGTGGCAGGTACTTGCCACAAACATCACACTGACCTGCCACAGACAACCAAGCCTGGAACCCATGTGGGTGTACTGCCCACAAACAGCAGGACTCAGCACACAAACATACAACACACGGGAACCCCGGACCACAGGTGCAATAAAACAACATAAAGCAAACACATCTTCAGACACCAAAGGACATATATAAGCTTATGACCAGAAGGTTGGCCCCCACTGGCAGTTGGTAAGTAACCAGGAGGATGTCTACAGCCAGCATGGCTGAAACACCCTCTCTGGCTACTGCCTACAACTGAGGCTATATAGGGCCAAGAGGCCACACCCAACAGTCAGACACACCCCGTGACTCAGACACACAGAAAGGGAGTTAACCCTTCCAATACCACAGAAGGGAAAACATAACATAAAGGGGAAGTGTAAAAACTACAAACACACTGGCTGTTGCCGCAGGCAACGACATGGGTGGCAAGCGTGTCCTGGGAGTCAGCCCGAAGGCCGGGACACTGCCACCACATGTACACATACAACCAAACGTTGCCACGGGCAACCACAGTGAAGGGAAGATGTCAGTGCACACCACACACAAAACAGAGTGCACACAGACATACAAAAGTGCATACAAACGTGCACATAACTCCAAGGGAACCGCACACCTAGCTGTTGTCCGCGGCAACCGCACCTGAGGCCAACTACATTATGCCTCAAGCTGCGGTTGACACTACAACCCAAAACCGCGGGCAACAGTATGCGGCTCCCAAGGAGTCACGGCCATAACCGTGGCCGTGACACTGGGCCTTATATAAACTAGGGCTCTCTAGCTCCCTCTAGTGACTAGAAGCTGGAATGACACCCCTAGCAGACCTGTACATGCAAGTGTCACAGTAACAGGGAAATACATAACATTACATTACATGACAATTTATAAAGATGACATATACCAACTTCCCCATAAATAAGGGGGGACGACAGCACACCAAGTGACACTTTTGTAGTGACGGGCAACACAGTCCCCGTACACTACATACCCCACTGCTTTAAGCTGAGTACGACCTCGTACTCCATCAGGGCTCGCCCAACTGGAATCTCTACCTGAAACAGAAAAAAGAGACATGCAGGCATACATACATTTAATTCATCTGCATTTACATTCATATCAGGTCCAATTGGCAAAGGTGAAGGGTGATGACAAGGGGCGTCGTTCTCTTCTCTCAGGATAGTGAATGGAACTGGGGCGCTGACCTGGCACAGCGTAACATTATAACCAGGATAGTCCATGACAATGAATAAGTCCATAATAGAACAGCACAATAGATAAAACAGTATAAAAGTTCTTGGAGGCTCAAAGAACAAACATGAGTCCGTACCCAGGTTATTTTCCTATAAATCACAGAGGCTCTCATGCGGTGGAGTCCATCTCTGGGCACATTTCCTTTTAAAAGAGCAAAAATCTCAGAGGCTCAGGTCCTTTTGAGTCTGTCTCCGGGCACGGTTCCTTAGTATAAAGTTGCACAATAAAATGACAGCAAAGACAAGTGCTGTAATACCCCTGATCAACCTGAAAAGGGGGTAAAGGGTAAAAGGTGCAACTCAGGAACAGGTACAACTTGGCGTGGGATAGCAAAAGCAGAGGAGCAGCAGGAGGTCCTGGAAACAAACTTGGCTTTGTTGACTTTAATACTTCAGTGGTCAACACCCACCACTGAGCCGTGGATAAACTGGCAGCAGCAACAAACGACCAGGGAACATAGGACTCCTGTCCTGGAAGGGTTAACAGCATATTTCGTTGGTGAAATAAATCAAAGGCCTAGCAGGCTGATTCACAGGGGTATGTCATCATTACCCGGCTCTGCTGGCAAGTACGGCCTGTAGTAGTCCTCTACAGGAGGATGTGCCCACATAACAGTGTTAGGGGGCAGCTGCAACGTGAAGGGACCCCTAATAGGTATTGGCCCCATGGGCTTAGGGGTAAACCCTTGGGTGGACCGTACCGGTCCCGGCATGATAATTGTGGGATGAAGTGGAGTGGATACCGCCGCCGCAAGCGGTCCGGTGGGCTCTGTGCAGCAATTCACAGCAACAGGGGGTCTTCTTTGGGGCACTGGCGGAACGGTGGCAGCAGAAGGTAGTCTACGGGTGGTGACAGGCACCCTTACCTCGTCCTTCTTCGGCGGCGTCTGGATCCTGGCGGTCGCGATCTTGTGCAGCTCCCGCAACTTCTCCTCCAGCCGGACAATCTGCTCACCGATGCTCTCCGTGTCAGAGTCGCGGTCATCTGCTGGCGCCGCCGGCGCAGGTACAGTCACCGATGGCGCGGACTCGGCCTCTGCAGGTTCTGGTGATGCATCGGGTCTCCGACCCCTCCGGATGTTCTCAAAGGTATTTCGAAGTCCCTTTAGATTTTCCATCTCTTGCATGGTCTTCTCCCGACGAGGCAGCTCGGGGGAAGGGTAAGGGCTCACCCATTTTTCCAACACGGTTGGCTGCCAGAAGACGTTAGGCCCAATGAAGGAGCTCCGCTCCTGCAAGGCGTGATGGGCCGGCTCTGGAGAGCGTTCCGGTTCCCGCTCGCAGCCAGAGTAGTCTTCTTCTTCTGCCTCCCGGTCCTCAGGTACTCGCTTGGGACGGGTCACGGCAGTTGCATAAGGGCCTCTCAGGCTCTCGGCAGGGGTGAACTCCACTTCCTCTCCCTCGCGGAGGCTGTGCTGAAAGGAAGGGAGGTAGTCTCTCTTGACAGACCTTCTATTAACATATAAGTCTCTGCCAGTCAGGTAATCTTGTATGAACCCATAGCCACGGGCTTTGTCAAAGGACACCACCAACCCCTTTCTCCTTTCCAGGCGGGGTTGGGTGTCGGTGTGTCGTTCATGGATAGTCTTGGTCAATTCCTCATAATAGATTTTAGTCTTTGTATTCCGCTTTATAGCGGCCTCCCGGATCTCTGCCATTAGTGAAGACCACTTGAAAGAGGGCTGAAAGAAGTCTCTCCAGGAGCCATAGCAGGGCTCTGGTTCTTTCTCCCGTGGCGGGCAGGCGGGTTTCTCCGGTCCCGGAGAGTAGGCCGGTGGAGCCTCCTCTGGCTCTACACCAATATCAGTCATCTTTGGTATTTCAGGCGCGGACGTTGCAGCAAAGCGGTGCTCACTCTCCAACATGCTCGATCCTTCTCTGGAGAGCGATAGGGTGGCGCCAATCAGATCAGCCAGCTCCTCCCATTGCACTGGGAGGCCGCCCCCCAGGTATTCCAGTATAAGGAAGGCGGAGTCCATGCTGGCCGACATGCAAATGTCCAGATAAGCAGTGGCGCCTGACCTTGAACTCCTTCCCGCAACTTCCTCAAAAAGGCGCCAATTTTTCCCGCCTTTTCGGGATGAAGATGACGCAGCAGCTATTTCAGTAGCCTCAGCGGCCATCTTTGGTAGAAGCGCCGTCTATTCACTGACAGCAAGCAGGATGATGAAAAGTCCACAAAACCACACTCCGATGTGGCGATTTTCTTCCTCTTGGTAGCGCAACACTGCCCAGCGCTTTTTAGAGGTTTTAGGAACACTTTTGGTATGATTTTCAGTTCACAAAGTCCACTTTAAATAAACAGGCAATTTGTCACTTTGGTCACAGGGCAACTGTATAAGGCACAAAGTTCACGCTTCTTGCACTAGAAAGCGTGCATATCCTGTTCGTGACGCCAAAAGAGAGGTGCAGCGTACTCAAGTTGTGTTTAATAGAGTTTCTGGGTGTAGTAGTGCAATAGACACTAACCTGAGACGGCTGACTCTCTGCAAGGGCAGGTGATGGTAGAAAATGTTCGTGACGCCAGTGCCAATTAAACGGTGGCACGCCGTTTGCTGATAGCAGGAATAACTGAGGAACCACGTGATGTTAAAACAAAACTCCAACTTTAGTAGTTTCCATATAGAGACATTAATGGAAGCACAGTTCCTTTGCATACAGTTGATTTTTCAATACGGTCGATGCAGGCAATACAGATTAAGCAAGGTGACTTCAGAGTGTGAAACACAGGACTTGCAGTACAGGAGCTTGCACTCTATTTCTGACTGATCCTGGGACATAGAAAATCTTCTCCAAGGCCCAATACCTTAACTCTGGCGTATATCCTTGGTTCTCTCTTTATAAAGTACCTCCTCTGTTATCTTGAGTACCTCTTGCTTTTCTGCGCTTTGCCTCTGTCTCCCTCTCAGCTTCCTCAGGCTCTAGAAACTTCTGAGCTCTAAACTAGACTGACTTTTGCTTCCCTGACTGGGCCTTATATAAACTAGGGCTCTCTAGCTCCCTCTAGTGACTAGAAGCTGGAATGACACCCCTAGCAGGCCTGTACATGCAAGTGTCATAGTAACAGGGAAATACATAACATTACATTACATGACAATTTATAAAGATGACATATACCAACTTCCCCATAAATAAGGGGGGACGACAGCACACCAAGTGACACTTTTGTAGTGACGGGCATTACAGTCCCCGTACACTACACTCCTCCTGTTCCTCCTTGCACAAAGGCGGAGGTAGCGGTCCTGCTGCTGGGTTGTTGCCCTCCTACGGCCTCCTCCATGTCTCCTGATGTACTGGCCTGTCTCCTGGTAGCGCCTCCATGCTCTGGACACTACGCTGACAGACACAGCAAACCTTCTTGCCACAGCTCGCATTGATGTGCCATCCTGGATAAGCTGCACTACCTGAGCCACTTGTGTGGGTTGTAGACTCCGTCTCATGCTACCACTAGAGTGAAAGCACCGCCAGCATTCAAAAGTGACCAAAACATCAGCCAGGAAGCATAGGAACTGAGAACTGGTCTGTGGTTACCACCTGCAGAACCACTCCTTTATTGGGGGTGTCTTGCTAATTGCCTATAATTTCCAACTGTTGTCTATCCCATTTGCACAACAGCATGTGAAATTGATTGTCACTCAGTGTTGCTTCCTAAGTGGACAGTTTGATTTCACAGAAGTGTGATTGACTTGGAGTTACATTGTGTTGTTTAAGTGTTCCCTTTATTTTTTTGAGCAGTGTATATATATATATATATATATATATATATATATATATATATAATATATACACTGCCTGTCCAAAAAAAAGGTTGCCACCAAAAAAAAGGTCACACACTCTAATATTTCGTTGGACCACCTTTAGCTTTGATTACGGCATGCATTCCCTGTGGCATTGTTTCGATAAGCTTCTGCAATGTCACAAGATTTATTTCCATCCAGTGTTTCATTCATTTTTCACCAAGATCTTGCATTGATGATGGTAGAGTCTGACTGCTGCGCAAAGCCTTCTCCAGCACATCCCAAAGATTCTCAATGGGGTTAAGGTCTGGACTCTGTGGTGGCCAATCCATGTGTGAAAATGATGTCTCATGCTCCCTGAACCACTCTTTCACAATTTGAGCCCGATGAATACTGGCATTGTCATCTTGGAATATGCCCGTGCCATCAGGGAAGAAAAATTGATGGAATAACCTGGTCATTCAGTATGTTCAGGGAGTCAGCTGACCTCATTCTTGGAGCACATACTGATGCTGAACCTAGACCTGGCCAACTGCAGCAACCCCAGATCATAGCACTGCCCCCACAGGCTTGTACAGTAGGCACAAGGCATGATGGGTCCATCACTTCATCTGCCTCTCTTCTTTCCCTGATGCGCCCATCAGTGGCGTGCCCAGGGTGTTTGGCACCCGGGGCAGGTCATTTCTCTGGCACCCCCCCCAATACTTGACCACATACCTCTTACATCCAGGGACATCTCCTGTCATGTAGACCTTCTCTTTCCTCTTCTCCTCTGTTACACCGCCATGAGAAATTATTTCAGCCGCATCTCGTCTCTACAGAGTTTGTAACACAGACATGTTAGATTTCTCAATTTTTCCATCAACCTCTCCATCCTGGTGTCCACACAGTGTCATCCTGCTGCCACCCCTGTGCCCGTTGTGCCCCCCAATGCCCCGGGTACTATACTGCTGAAAAAATAGTGACCCTAATAGACATAATTGGAGTCATTTATCAAACTGGTGTAAAGTAGAACTCGATTTCCAAAAGAGCTGTCAAAAATGAAAGGTGGAATCTGATTGGTTGCTATGGGCAACTAAGCCAGTTCTACGTTACACCAGCTTGATAAATGACCCCAAATGTTCCTATAGTGTCTACAGCAGCTATAACGTCCCCTAGAATGCCCCCAGTAATAATAACACCCTATATTGTGCTCCAGGTAATAATCCCTCTATAGTGTCCCCAGAAATAATGGACTGGCCTCTACAGTGCCTCCCCAATAGCAAGGCCCCCATGCTGCCCCCCACACAGTAGTGTCCCCCACACAGTAATTTCCCCCACACTGCCCCCCACACAGTAGTCCCCCCACACAGTAGTGTCCCCCACGCTGCCCCCCACACAGTAGTGTCCCCCACACAGTAGTGTCCCCCACGCTGCCCCCACACAGTAATTTCCCCCACACTGCCCCCACACAGTAGTCCCCCCACACTGCCACCACACAGAAGTCCCCCCACACAGTAGTGTCCCCACACAGTAATTTCCCCCACACTGCCCCCCACACAGTAGTCCCCCCACACAGTAGTGTCCCCCACGCTGCCCCCCACACAGTAGTGTCCCCCACGCTGCCCCCCACACAGTAATTTCCCCCACACAGTAGTCCCCCAATACAGTAGTGTCCCCCACACAGTAATTTCCCCCACACTGCACCCACACAGTAGTGTCCCCCACACTGCCCCCATACAGTAGTGTCCCCCATGCTGCCCCCCACACAGTAGTGTCCCCCACGCTGCCCCCACACAGTAGTGTCCCCCACACAGTAGTGTCCCCCATGCTGCCCCCCACACAGTAGTGTCCCCCACACAGTAGTGTCCCCCACGCTGCCCCCCACACTGTAGTGTCCCCCACACTGCCCCCATACAGTAGTGTCCCCCACACAGTAGTGTCCCCCATGCTTCCCCCCACACAGTAGTGTCCCCCACACTGCCCCCCCACACAGTAGTGTCCCCCACGCTGCCCCCACACAGTAGTGTCTCCCACATTGCCATCCCTCCCATAATAAATTGCCCCCCCCCCCACTGTGCCACACAGTGTCCCACCATATTCCCCCCACGTCCTCCTGTGTGCACCCCCTCATGTCCCCCAAAGTTGCCACATTATAAAATAAAAGTTTGCCCCCATACGTCCTCACAGTTTGCCCCCACACAGTAATTTCCCCCACACTGCCCCCACACAGTAGTCCCCCAATACAGTAGTGTCCCCCACACAGTAATTTCCCCCACACTGCACCCACACAGTAGTGTCCCCCACGCTGCCCCCCACACAGTAGTGTCCCCCACGCTGCCCCCCACACAGTAGCGTCCCCCACACTGCCCCCACACAGTAGTGTCCCCCACACTGCCCCCACACAGTAGTGTCCCCCACACTTCCCCCACACAGTAGTGTCCCCCACGCTGCCCCCCACACAGTAGTGTCCCCCACGCTGCCCCCCACACAGTAGTGTCCCCCACACAGTAGTGTCCCCCACGCTGTAGTGTCCCCCACACTGCTCCCATACAGTAGTGTCCCCCACACAGTAGTGTCCCCCACGCTGCTCCCCCCACACAGTAGTGTCCCCCACGCTGCCCCCCCACACAGTAGTGTCCCCCACGCTGCCCCCCACACAGTAGTGTCCCCCACATTGCCATCCCTCCCATAATAAATTGCCCCCCCCACTGTGCCACACAGTGTCCCACCATATTCCCCCCCACGTCCTCCTGTGTGCAACCCCCTCATGTCCCCCAAAGTTGCCACATTATAAAATAAAATAAAAGTTTGCCCCCACACGTCCTCTGTCCACCCCGGCCCCCTCATGTCCCCCAAAGTTGCCACATTATAATATAAAATAAAAGTTTGCCCCCACACGTCCTCTGTGCACCCCGGCCCCCTCATGTCCCCCCAAATATGGCACATAAAAGAAAAAAAAAGAAAAATAGAAGGAAACCCTAAAAGCTAAATACTTACCTGCGCTTGCTTGCAGAGTCCCAGCACTGTGCTGTTGAGCCCCGGCAGAGGCGCGCGCGATGACGTCATCACACGCGCCTGCGCCGGGATTTCACTACCGCATAGGCTTCAGGCCTACTATGCCTGAAGCCTATGGCGGTGATCGGCGGCGGGGCAAGGAACTATGCGCTCCGCTCCCTGCCCTGCCGCAGTATGTGGGACTGGGTCACGGGTGTCCGCGCTTCAGCAATGAGCGCTTCCATCTGTATTGATGGAAGCGCTCATTGCTTCTGGGCCTGCTGGCACCCCCGTCAGAGCCGGCACCCGGGGCGCACCCACGCTGCCCCCGACACAGTAGTGTCCCCCACAAAGTAGTGTCCCCCACGCTGCCCCCACATAGTAGTGTCCCCCACGCTGCCCCCCACACAGTAATTTCCCCCACACTGCACCCACACAGTAGTGTCCCCCACACTGCCCCCATACAGTAGTGTCCCCCATGCTGCCCCCCACACAGTAGTGTCCCCCACGCTGCCCCCACACAGTAGTGTCCCCCACACAGTAGTGTCCCCCACGCTGCCCCCCACACAGTAGTGTCCCCCACGCTGCCCCCCACACTGTAGTGTCCCCCACACTGCCCCCATACAGTAGTGTCCCCCACACAGTAGTGTCCCCCATGCTTCCCCCCACACAGTAGTGTCCCCCACGCTGCCCCCCCACACAGTAGTGTCCCCCACGCTGCCCCCACACAGTAGTGTCTCCCACATTGCCATCCCTCCCATAATAAATTGCCCCCCCCCACTGTGCCACACAGTGTCCCACCATATTCCCCCCACGTCCTCCTGTGTGCACCCCCTCATGTCCCCCAAAGTTGCCACATTATAAAATAAAAGTTTGCCCCCATACGTCCTCACAGTTTGCTCCCACACAGTAATTTCCCCCACACTGCCCCCACACAGTAGTCCCCCAATACAGTAGTGTCCCCCACACAGTAATTTCCCCCACACTGCACCCACACAGTAGTGTCCCCCACGCTGCCCCCCACACAGTAGTGTCCCCCACGCTGCCCCCCACACAGTAGTGTCCCCCACGCTGCCCCCCACACAGTAGTGTCCCCCACACTGCCCCCACACAGTAGTGTCCCCCACACTGCCCCCACACAGTAGTGTCCCCCACACTGCCCCCACACAGTAGTGTCCCCCACGCTGCCCCCCACACAGTAGTGTCCCCCACGCTGCCCCCACACAGTAGTGTCCCCCACACAGTAGTGTCCCCCACGCTGTAGTGTCCCCCCCACTGCTCCCATACAGTAGTGTCCCCCACACAGTAGTGTCCCCCACGCTGCCCCCCCACACAGTAGTGTCCCCCACGCTGCCCCCCCACACAGTAGTGTCCCCCACGCTGCCCCCCACACAGTAGTGTCCCCCACATTGCCATCCCTCCCATAATAAATTGCCCCCCCCACTGTGCCACACAGTGTCCCACCATATTCCCCCCCACGTCCTCCTGTGTGCACCCCCCTCATGTCCCCCAAAGTTGCCACATTATAAAATAAAATAAAAGTTTGCCCCCACACGTCCTCTGTCCACACCGGCCCCCTCATGTCCCCCAAAGTTGCCACATTATAATATAAAATAAAAGTTTGCCCCCACACGTCCTCTGTGCACCCCGGCCCCCTCATGTCCCCCCAAATATGGCACATAAAAGAAAAAAAAGAAAAATAGAAGGAAACCCTAAAAGCTAAATACTTACCTGCGCTTGCTTGCAGAGTCCCAGCACTGTGCTGTTGAGCCCCGGCAGAGGCGCGCGCGATGACGTCATCACACGCGCCTGCGCCGGGATTTCACTATCGCATAGGCTTCAGGCCTACTATGCCTGAAGCCTATGGCGGTGATCGGCGGCGGGGCAGGGAACTATGCGCTCCG
This sequence comes from Bufo bufo, assembly GCF_905171765.1. Taxonomy (NCBI): domain Eukaryota; kingdom Metazoa; phylum Chordata; class Amphibia; order Anura; family Bufonidae; genus Bufo; species Bufo bufo. The sequence goes on from NC_053394.1 coordinate 150,030,412, forward strand.
CTCCCTGCCCTGCCGCAGTATGTGGGACTGGGTCACGGGTGTCCGCGCTTCAGCAATGAGCGCTTCCATCTGTATTGATGGAAGCGCTCATTGCTTCTGGGCCTGCTGGCACCCCCGTCAGAGCCGGCACCCGGGGCGCACCCACGCTGCCCCCGACACAGTAGTGTCCCCCACAAAGTAGTGTCCCCCACGCTGCCCCCACATAGTAGTGTCCCCCACGCTGCCCCCCACACAGTAATTTCCCCCACACTGCACCCACACAGTAGTGTCCCCCACACTGCCCCCATACAGTAGTGTCCCCCATGCTGCCCCCCACACAGTAGTGTCCCCCACGCTGCCCCCACACAGTAGTGTCCCCCATGCTGCCCCCACACAGTAGTGTCCCCCACGCTGCCCCCCACACAGTAGTGTCCCCCACACAGTAGTGTCCCCCACGCTGCCCCCCACACTGTAGTGTCCCCCACACTGCCCCCATACAGTAGTGTCCCCCACACAGTAGTGTCCCCTATGCTGCCCCCCACACAGTAGTGTCCCCCACGCTGCCCCCCCACACAGTAGTGTCCCCCACGCTGCCCCCCACACAGTAGTGTCCCCCACATTGCCATCCCTCCCATAATAAATTGCCCCCCCCACTGTGCCACACAGTGTCCCACCATATTCCCCCCACGTCCTCCTGTGTGCACCCCCTCATGTCCCCCAAAGTTGCCACATTATAAAATAAAATAAGTTTGCCCCCATACGTCCTCACAGTTTGCCCCCACACAGTAATTTCCCCCACACTGCCCCCACACAGTAGTCCCCCAATACAGTAGTGTCCCCCACACAGTAATTTCCCCCACACTGCACCCACACAGTAGTGTCCCCCACACTGCCCCCATACAGTAGTGTCCCCCACGCTGCCCCCCACACAGTAGTGTCCCCCACGCTCCCCCCACACAGTAGTGTCCCCCACGCTGTCCCCCACACTGTAGTGTCCCCCACGCTGTCCCCCACACTGTAGTGTCCCCCACGCTACCCCCCACACTGTAGTGTCCCCCACACTGCCCCCATACAGTAGTGTCCCCCATGCTGCCCCCCACACAGTAGTGTCCCCCACGCTGCCCCCCACACAGTAGTGTCCCCCACATTGCCATCCCTCCCATAATAAATTGCCCCCCCCACTGTGCCACACAGTGTCCCACCATATTCCCCCCCACGTCCTCCTGTGTGCACCCCCCTCATGTCCCCCAAAGTTGCCACATTATAAAATAAAATAAAAGTTTGCCCCCACACGTCCTCTGTCCACCCCGGCCCCCTCATGTCCCCCAAAGTTGCCACATTATAATATAAAATAAAAGTTTGCCCCCACACGTCCTCTGTGCACCCCGGCCCCCTCATGTCCCCCCAAATATGGCACATAAAAGAAAAAAAAAAAAAAAAAGGAAACCCTAAAAGCTAAATACTTACCTGCGCTTGCTTGCAGAGTCCCAGCACTGTGCTGTTGAGCCCCGGCAGAGGCGCGCGCGATGACGTCATCACACGCGCCTGCGCCGGGATTTCACTACCGCATAGGCTTCAGGCCTACTATGCCTGAAGCCTATGGCGGTGATCGGCGGCGGGGCAGGGAACTATGCGCTCCGCTCCCTGCCCTGCCGCAGTATGTGGGACTGGGTCACGGGTGTCCGCGCTTCAGCAATGAGCGCTTCCATCTGTATTGATGGAAGCGCTCATTGCTTCTGGGCCTGCTGGCACCCCCGTCAGAGCCGGCACCCGGGGCGCACCGCCCCCCCCCGGGCACGCCACTGGCGCCCATCACTCTGGAACAGGGTAAATTTTGACTCATCAGACCACATGACCTTCTTCCATTGCTTCAGAGTCCAATCTATATGCTCCCTAGCAAATTGAAGCCTTTTTTTCTGGTTTGCCTCACTGATTAGTGATTTTTTTTTTACGGCTACACAGCTGTTCAGTCCCAATCATTTGAGTTCCCTTCGCATTGTGTGTGTGGAAATGCTCTTACTTTCACTATTAAACATAGCCCTGAGTTCTACTGTTGTTTTTCTCCGATTTGATTTCACCAAACGTTTAAATGATCGCCGATCACGATCATTCAGGATTTTTTTCCTGCCACAGAATACGATGAGTTCCAACTATACTTCCAGTTTTTAATAATGCGTTGGACAGTTCTTAACCCAGTTTTAGTAGTTTCTGCAATCTCCTTAGATGTTTTCTCTGCTTGATGCTTGCCAATGATTTGACCCTTCTCAAACAGACTAACATCTTTTCCACGACCACGAGATGTGTCTTTCGACATGGTTGTTTAAGAAATAAGAAGCAACCCATTGCACCAGTTGGGGTTAAATACCTTATTGCCAGCTGAAAGATAATTGTCCATGCAGTAATTATCCAATAGGAGGCTCATACCTATTTGCTTAGTTAAATCCAGGTGGCGAATAGTTTTTTTGGACAGGCGGTATATATATATATATTTCCAGTGATTGACTAACTGCTGATTCCTCACATATCTAAATATTGATTTATTGGCATACAGACCTGACTTCCTACCAAGATCCATAGCCGCATCCAGCCTGAACCACAGACTCAGAGGAGCCGACGTTCTATAGGAACAATATGGAAAGCAGTTCCGTCTGTTAGATCTCTGAAGAACAATAAGAACATTTAGCATCTTACTAGTTTGTTTAAAGGCATTGTATTAAAATGAGAAAAATCTGGAAGGTATATTGCTACATAGAGTTAGAAAAGCAGCAATGTCTTACACAGAGAAAAAAAAGAAATGTTTCCACAAGGACACAATTTATGTGGGTTTTTTCCAGTGCACGTGCCAAAATAATTAAAGAGCACTAACTAACATTGCAATGCCAAAACCTCTTCCATCAGCTACAAATGCCATTTACTTCTCCCATCACCTTTATAAAGCGTCCTCTCCGCTTTTTATTGGCAACTAATCAATTAGAGGCAAATATAAAATAAAATAAAAATAAAAAAAAGAAATCCTTTAAAGGTATCTGCACTTCATTTAATGGTTTTGGCAGGAGGCAGGCTCCATACCAGACGGCTATTTGCAGGGTGAGAGAAAGTTTGGGGGGAGAAGGGATCTACTTTTGCCTTGTAGATGTTTTTTTGATATGTTTTCAAACTGGCAAAGTGGTCATAGTCTAAAGCCTCAACAAAGCGGCCTGTTCTTCTGAGCCAGCAAGGTCCCTTGATTTGTGAAGCCTTGTAACATATAGCGGGATAGAGTTACAAATTGGGGTCGGTTATACACAATGAAATACTTGCTTTAGGAGTGGTGGTTCTCAGTTTTCTGATAGAATTCTTTAATATTTCTAGACCCATCTACAGCAGCGTTGTTACTATGTTATTAGAAGAAGGGGCCTCATTTATCAAGACTAACAGGAAAACTATCATAGTTGCCTATGGCAACCAATCAGAGCTCACCTTGTATTTCTTAAAGTGTTCTGACAAAATGAAAGGTAAGCTCTGATTGGTTGTTATGGGCAACTAAGACAGCTTCCTATATTAGGCCCTATGGGGAGATTTATGAAAACTGGTGTAAAGGAAATGCCCATAGCAACCAATCAGATTCCACCTTTCATTTCTCAAAGGAGCTCTGAAAAATGAAAGGTGGAATCTGATTGGTTGCTATGGGCAAATAAGACAGTTTTCCTTTACACCAGTTTTGATAAATCCACCCATGTCTCTTACAGTTAAAGGAATTATACAACTCCTATAATGACCCCCCCAATGCCTGGGCCCCAATAGCAGGCTGTGATGGGGACGAGCCTCTAGTCCCTAGCGTCACCCGCTTTGCTAGGAAGGCTAGTCCCCATTGCGGCCTGCAAATGGCTGCTCCCCGGTCGCCAGATGTTTTGATCTGAGTGACAGGGAGATGCAGCGGCGGCCGTGCAGGGATCCGGAGTGACACGGGTGCCAGGGAGCAGACAAATATAACGTACATGAGGGGCCAGGGCATTGAGTGGGTCATCATAGGGGTTTGGTAACCCCTTTAAGGGAAAATCCCTAGGAACCGACATGACACCTGCGGGGTAGTGATTGTCTCGAGGTGTACATGTATTTTGGGTATGTGATATATTTTTTATAGCTTTCTTGCCAGTATTTTCTAGTGGTGTTATTCAGTGCCTCCAAACTTATTTGGTTGATATATTCATTACTGTGCTCTTGCATATCTTTGCGCTTTACATAGTCTATATATCTTGTGTTATTTTAAGTATGTATTAATACACCACTAGATAATTATTTTCGATTGCGATATTTATTATTTTGATGTTTCATATATACTGCCAGTTTGCCATAATTGTTATCATTATATATTTGGACACGTGTCCTTTTACTGTTATATACAATGGCAGTTTGCTATAATTGTTATTAATATACATCTGAATACTTCTCACTTTACTTACCCACATGATGCGTAATATATGTACAAGATGATCTCTCGGGGCTGCCCCTTAATTTTCTCTTTGGTGAGATTCATTTTAATGGTTTTAATACTTGCATGTATCAATAAAGGTTTTTGTATTCTCTTCTATACTTTGGGCTGTAACGATTCCTTTTTTTGTTTATTGGTCTTTAATGTGCGAGACGTTATAGACCAGACAGAATTTTGGCTCACCTTGGGCCTTGCAGTGTGCTGTTTGTCCACGTCGCCATCTTGGCTCAGAAAATTTAAATTGAACTTTGCAGAGAAGCCATCCTGAGGTTATCAAAATGTTCAGTGTTCATTACGTAAGTTTCTGAAAAGTCAAAGTAACAGATGTCCAGTGTCTTGTAATTCTACATAGAGCAATATATTATAGCATAGGGATAACCTCTAATGTTCAGCCGATAACTCTGGCTCTGTAAGGTCATACACCATAGAAATTCCCGTAAAGTACAAAATCAAAGTTACTCTGTTGACCATCTGTCCTAGGGTCTCATCTGGCAAGTGTGAACCAAACTAGATGCCATGACAGCTCCACAGGATTTCGTGCTCACCTTTACTAAGTGGCAAATAAGCTTAGTGCAGTGGTTTTATTGTTAGGGTACGACCACACAGCGCACCCGCCATAGACCACGGCCACCAACATTGCAGACCGATAAAACAGTGTGGTGCTAATTAATTTAATTAGGGCCCGCTGTGGCTTGTATGGCCACGAGGTACTTGACCACCTAGCAACCACAATGTGGTCATAACTGCAGTATGTCATAGGACATTTGTGAGTGGTTTGTAAGCAATGACATGAGCTATGATGGATCCATTCATACACTTATGCCACACATCAGTATATACAGTTGTATGTAGGATCAAGGTAGGATCTTCTGTCTCTTGGCTGCCCTATTGGAGCAACAATCCAAATTAATGGGTCATTACAGATGTTCTTCTTCCTTACTGTCCTGATACATGTCCTGATTAAGAGGCCCCCATGTTTTAGTGTCTTGTGCGAAAAGGCAAATTGACAAAGCATGATAGTGTACACAGCCCCTTTAACTGGGGCATGAGTCCCCCCACCTTCCAATATTGCAGTAGTGTGGCCAGACTCATGCATATATTTGTCACCGCCAGTTCTGTGAGAAGGTCTGGCAGACGTTCTTCTCTACCTCTTGCATGACGTTCTTTGTTTTGGTTTCACTTTGTCATCTCCTTTCCTTCTCCCAGGTGTCACCTATTTAGACTAATTGTCTCCCTTTATATTCCCTCCCATACTGCCTCACTTTGCGGTTTATACTACTTCCTGGATGAGGTGTTCACTGCTTGAGGCTGCTGCTGCTGTTTGCTAAGATAAGTCTTTTTCTTTATTTGTGTTTCCTTGCTGGCTTGATTCTAGGTGACCCTGACTCAGTCCGTATTAAGTGCAGGGAGCCGGTGGTCGTGTCCCCTCACTATTATAGGGTCTTCAGGTGTCACATGGTCTTAGGTACGTGGGCATGCAATCGTCTACCATTCAGACCCTTGCATGGGCATAGCAGTCAGGGAGAGCTCTTAGGGTTTTATAGGGCTCACCCATATGCTCCTTAGTTTGGGATCAAGCCAGTCGGATGTTTTTTTATAAGTTCCAGCTATCTGCAACATCATCCGTGGCAATATTTTTTTTGTAATGCTACTTTCAGATTAGTGGCAGCCTTCTCCGGCAGGCTGTTCCGACGAAATGTCGTAGTTTTGTTCCGGCCTCCTCTCGGCATGTTTGCCGTGCTGCAGCCGGACCTCCAGCCCGCCCCCATTATATGATTCATCTTTAAGAAGCAATACTTGGGATTTTCTGGTGCATTTGTCCTTACTTTGCACAACATCCTATCCCTCAGCAATCACCGCTTACTCTTAAACTGCTTGTATTTTTTTTTTATAGTTCCCAGGGAACAATCCATCTGCTTTGGATAAAACATTAATTTGCTGTAAAACTATGAAATGCCATCACATTGCACTCAGACATATCTGTGCAGAGACTAAATGCCGAGCCAACCATCTGTACCTTCTCTGCTTTACGCACAGCCGACCCAATCACAGCGTCCGCTGACCTGCGCTTTACAAGCAGCTTGCTCCTCACTATGATTATGCTGACACATTAAACACTAATTGCGATTTTCTTTGACGCTGTTATGCGTGTTATTGGTCACAGACTAATTCAAAAGGGAAACCAAATCAGGTCACTGCTCAACTTCCAGACCTACTATAGGATGGTGCATGGTGTATGCTGCCTCGGTTGCGGTTGCACAATACAGAAAAATCCAATACAGTACAGCCAATGCATTTCGGACAGTTATGCCTGTAACTGTGTAACTGTCCAAAACACGTTGGCAGTACTCCTTGTATGTTCCTGTTTTTAATATGAAGAAATAAAGACTGAAGATTTTAGCACAAAGTGCTGGATATGATCTTTTTTATGTACTGTATATAGCAGGGGTGCACCGCCAATGAGGCGAGGTGAGGTGCTTGCCTCAGGCACCACAAGGTAGGGGCAAGAGGATGCAGCGGAAGGACCATGGGCAATGAGCGCTTCCATTGTGGAAATGCTCATCTCTACATATTCAACTGCATCAATGTACTCAGGACAGCAATGCAGTTGAATGCCGCAACAGGGCATGGGAGCGTTTCCTCTAATAAGCTTTAGTCCTAGTTCCTGTAGCCCATCAGAGGCCGGTGTCAACATTATCTCGTTGCCTGTGCCGGGCTGGAAGAGGTCTGTGTCTTGCACTGCATCACTGACAGCAGAATGGAGGTAAGTATTTGAGTTTATTATTTTTATTTGGCAGCCACAATGGGATGGGGTCATTATTTTGTATCTGGAGAAAGCACTATGGGGACATTGCAGCTGTAAAAAGGAGCATATTTGTACTGGCACACATATTAAGGGGGCCACTATGGTGATATTTGTTCTTCAGGGGACACTCAGAGTTTTTTTTTTGTGTATTGGCACACGTTATAAGGGAGCATTTTTTTGTGTTGGCACACATAAGGGGATATTTTTGAACTGCCACACATTATAAGGGAGCATTTTTGTACTGGCACACATTGCAAAGGGGAATTATTTTACTGGCAAACATTATAGGCGATAATTTTTTGTACTGGCACACATTATAAGGGGGTATTTATTGTTCAGGCACACATTATAAGGGAATTATTACTACTGGGGCACTGTGGGGGCATTATTATTTCTGGGGGCAAAATGAGGGACATTATTACTATTGGGTGCACTGTTACCACATAGTGTACTCTGGCAGATAATACTTACTATTGGTGGGACTTTTGAGAAGACTGTTACATTGTAAGGCACCCTGGCAGTATCAGTATAGCGCAATTATTTTTGGAGGACACTATGTTCATGGCACTATAAGTGTCAGAGACACTATTTGCTGGGTACAGTTATTTTTTGTGTGCCAATAATTATTGAAGGGCAACTATGTGTGTGGTAATAGCATTTTCAGGGGAATTATCTGTTTCTGCAGTATAGTATTGGGAGGCACAGCGGGCACAGTATTAGAAGTGGCAGGATGGGGTGTTCAGAAGGTAGGGAGGAGGATGGAAAAGTAGAAAACTAAGATGTCTGTTTGTCAAACTCTGCAGAGACAAGAGATGGCTGAAAGAAATCATCATGGTGGTCGGGTCTGAATGGAGAAAATAAAGAAAGAGAACGTCAGAATATCTACATCAGAGGACATGTCACTAGATGTAAGAGGTATGTGGTGCTATATTAACCTGTATGTTTTGTAGCTCTGTATGTAATGTTTTCCAAGTATGTATTTAACAGTAGGGCTGGAGGAAAGGAGCTAGGTAAAAAAATTGGCATGGGGGGGCGCCATTTGAGTTTTTTGCCTCAGGCAGCAAAAAGGTTAGGTGCACACCTGGTGTATATGCGTGATTGGACAGCATTTAGCAGGCATCTAACACTTAAAAAATGTATTAAAAAAAAAGCTGTACAGTCATGAAATACTCACACTTGTAATATAGTTTATGCGCATATATCAGGGTATCGAGTATACACAGGAGGAGAAAGTGTATTTACATGTATAAATATAGATGTAGCCATTACATCCAAAATAAAAACCTCCATTCTTTACACTGCTGGTCGCATTCAGAGAGCTGGCAAACATAGCAAAATAGACACACAGTGTGGAACTTATTTTGGCATTTGAGCTAGGTGGCAAAAAGGTGCAAGTTAACATTTGCAGCTTCTTCCGATTTTAGGGTGCACTTGCCACTTTTTAAAAAAGAGGACTGTACTGCCCCAAACACAAGCAATATAAAGCCGTGAGCGGTCCGTGGTAACCCGGCCTGGATTCCTGCTGAGAGCAGGAGCGCACGGCGTCATTAGTTGCTATGACGCCGTGCGCTTCATGCCGCCGTTGCTGTACAGTAATACAGTGTTTCCCAACCAGTGTGCCTCCAGCTGTTGCAAAACTACAACTCCCAGCATGCCCGCACAGCCAAAGGCTGTCCGGGCATGCTGGGAGTTGTAGTTTTGCAACAGCTGGAGGCACACTGGTTGGGAAACACTGCAGTAATACACTCGTATGTGAAACAGGCCCGTGTGCATTCGGCTTAAGGCAGATATAATGCATTGCTTTTGGTTATGAGGCCAGGTAAAGACTTTTTAGGATAAAATGAGAGATATGGTCAAGATAATAGAGGGAAATGGTATGAATTTTGAAGTTTTGAATTTCAGACCTTCCCTCCACCATACAAGGGGTAAAGGAGGACTTGAAAGACATGGTAAAAACGGAGAAGCGATTTTCTAGCATATGAATCGAAAATTTATAAGAAATTTCATGTTAAATAGGGGAACTTTTTGGAGGCTATATACTGTATATGAAAGAAAAGAAACAGAGTTTGATCAATCTCTGATTGGTGGGGCTCTGACTCCTGGCACCCGGCTGATCAGCTGTTTGAAGAGACTGCTGCACCTCTCTCTAGGGCTGTTATGAGACCCCTCCCTTATTATTGAAATCAATCATTGGGGGTGTATAAACCATATACTAAACTTTATTAAGTTACCAAAGGTATGAATAATATAATATTAACCGCCTATTGATCGGTGGGGGGAGGGAAAAAAACTAAAACTTAACTTTTACTAGTCGATTTAAATTAATGCACAAACAAAACACCACAATACGAAACATATAGTAGGAAGGGGTTAATATGGTGATATATACCCCAAAGCAGATAACTATATAATGTGTCCGGGCCATAACACACAGATTATTGTACCTAAACCTTCATGTGGAATAAAACTGAACAGTCTTTCCGGATACTGTAGCAACCGATAGTATAGGTCCAGAAATGAACAGAGGGTCAGTTGGTTATGGATACGAGTGATAGTAGACAATCCAGAGAAGAAAGAGGGATCCAGGAGTCTGTCTAATGGTGGTGTGGTTGGATCGGGAGGTATCTATCCCTGAAATGAAAGGGAACAATCTATAAAGCCGTACCTAAATACACAGAGCACCCGCCCAGGAATGACCCTGTCTGGAACCTACCCCTGTACTTGGACAATTCCCTATTATAGTCCCTGAAAGCATTCCACAGGGCATTGTTCACAATGAAATGGACATCAGTGTGGGATGTGGCTAAAGGACGTCGACTTCTATGCCTTTATGTGACTCTTCCAGTCTCTCATTATCTCTGTTGCTACCTGCTGATGACACTCTGTGACACTCTAAGCTCAGTGGCCACATCCGTCTGAGAACTTCCTGCTTGAAGTCTCGCAATGGCGAGGTACTGTTGATCAATTGTTAGGTGTCGTCTTGTCTCATGATGTCAAAATTGTGAACAGCATGATGAGGAGGACTGTGGTGATAGAGGGATCCAGATATTAAAATTATTGTTAGGAGTAGGCAACCCCTCCCTTCACATTCCTGTAGTGTGTCATCACCTCTTCCATGTCCGTCCAGGCCGGAGATTGTAGCAATAAAAATCAGTAAGGTGGAACAACTTCACAGAAACCAGAGCCCTATCATAAAATGTGAAGATGTCATGTACCAGCTTTATACAGACCAGAACCGTTAGAGGGTTCAGGAAAAGGCTAGTGTCCTTTCCAGCCGAGGTCACAAATTAAACCCATATCTTGCAATATACATCAAAGAAAGAAGTGGACAAATCCATATTTGAGCCATGTGCTTCCTCCTGAGAACCCAGCCCATGTATGTGCGCCTATGATATCAAAGTCAAGTTGATCCCAACTCATTAACAGGGAGCAATTAGATAACTACATCTATCCTGTCGTTACTTCCGCCATGTTTGGTACGCACATGTGACTGACATATGGACGGAGTGGAAGGAGATAATATGAAAATGCTAAGGTGAATACCCCAAAAGATATTTCAATACCAAGATTTTGAGGCAGACTTGATTTTCAGAAAGTGGTCATAAAAACTGTCATAAAAGGTCATTACCATACTTCCTGGCCTCTGACATCACAGGTGGGGGGTGATGGGGGGATGATACTGACCCTTTTAATTTCAATCTTTTGATTGAAGTTTTTCTCATTAACATATAAATTATACCCATTTTCAGTGGACGCAGATTTTCAAAGAGACCGACCAATTTTTAAAGCTGTATACATGTTGTCTGAGTCTATGCACCACGACATCCGCATTGGATGCTGCCAAACATGGCGCACGACCGGGCCAATCGCAATATCTTTCAAAATATATTCAGATGATAATTAGAATAGTGACAAATAAACAACAACAAAAAATAACAATAAAAACTAACCACTACAATTAGCTCTCTCAGTGTTTGTGTGTTAGAGTATATCTGTGTACCCAATATCGGGCATTAAGTTTGATACCTGTGATGTTTTTTCCAAGGTTCCCATGTACTCTCTATTTTCCTCCTATGAATCATCCTATTCAGAATCATGTTCTCGTATCGACATGTCATATTTAGGGTTCCATATACCTCCCCTATGTTCGAAGGGTTTGCTTGTTTCCAGTGACGAGTGATCACCAACTTAGCACTTAATAGAATGTGACCGATGAGTGCCCTCATCGAGGGTGCAAATTGGTGAATGTTTATAAAAAGTAATGCCAAGGCCGGTTTCGGTCTCACCTCCCCTGCGCTGATACTAGTGTGAAAATCTGCCAGTACGTTTTCATTTTTGGACAACCCCATAGAACAGGGGTGGGCAATTATTTTTTCGATGGGGCCACATGAGAAACTGAAAATATTTTGGAGGGCCGGGCCAAAAGGCTAAACTCAATACTGCATAAAATCAATTGTATTTCTTTATAAAAAGCAGTAAATATCATTGTTGGACAACTGGTACGAGTACTTGTTATAGTTAAACAATGAAAAAGTGAGGTTGCCTTACAAGAAAAAAATTTAAATTTATTAAACAAAATTTCCCAAAACAATGAACATTTTTCACTATTTGTGACTCATATTAGTGAAAGCCATTGTCCCCCTGTGAATCCAGCCATTGTCCCCTGTGAATCCAGCCATTGTCCCCTGTGAATCCAGCCATTGTCCCCTGTGAATCCAGCCATTGTCCCCATGTGAATCCAGCCATTGTCCCCTGTGAATCCAGCCATTGTCCCCCTGTGAATCCAGCCATTGTCCAATGTGAATCCAGCCATTGTCCCCTGTGAATCCAGCCATTGTCCCCTGTGAATCCAGCCATTGTCCCCTGTGAATCCAGCCATTGTCCCCTGTGAATCCAGCCATTGTCCCCCTGTGAATCCAGCCATTGTCCCCCTGTGAATCCAGCCATTGTCCCCCTGTGAATCCAGCCATTGTCCCCCTGTGAATCCAGCCATTGTCCCCTGTGAATCCAGCCATTGTCCCCTGTGAATCCAGCCATTGTCCCCTGTGAATCCAGCCATTGTCCCCTGTGAATCCAGCCATTGTCCCCTGTGAATCCAGCCATTGTCCCCCTGTGAATCCAGCCATTGTCCCCCTGTGAATCCAGCCATTGTCCCCCTGTGAATCCAGCCATTGTCCCCTGTGAATCCAGCCATTGTCCCCTGTGAATCCAGCCATTGTCCCCTGTGAATCCAGCCATTGTCCCCCTGTGAATCCAGCCATTGTCCCCCTGTGAATCCAGCCATTGTCCCCCTGTGAATCCAGCCATTGTCCCCTGTGAATCCAGCCATTGTCCCCTGTGAATCCAGCCATTGTCCCCTGTGAATCCAGCCATTGTCCCCCTGTGAATCCAGCCATTGTCCCCCTGTGAATCCAGCAATTGTCCCACTGTGAATCCAGCCATTGTCCCCATGTGAATCCAGCCATTGTCCCCTGTGAATCCAGCCATTGTCCCCCTGTGAATCCAGCCATTGTCCCCTGTGAATCCAGCCATTGTCCCCTGTGAATCCAGCCATTGTCCCCTTGTGTACAGAACACCCCCCCGGCCCCCCCATCATATACAGAACACCCCCCCCCCTTACAATAGTACACACCCCTCCCCCCCCCCCCTTGCCTTTAGAAACGTAATGCTCAGAGATGATCAGCCATGTGTTAGTCACACTGACTACACACAGCACAGGGGGAGGCGGCCGCAGCTTCATGCTTGTCGGCTCTGTGACTGTCAGTGTCAGACAGTCACAGCCGATACTATGAGAGCCGCGGGCGCTGTGCTGTTACAGAGAAGGGAATAATTGCGGCCGGCCGGGTCCCGGGTACGGCTCGCACGAGGCACCCCCCCTCCTGCTGTGTCTTACCTAGACAGTACTGCCGCTGACGCTGCCTCCCTGCCACCGCGCCATGCCACACGCAGCACGCCGAGTCGGAAGTCCTCTTCATTCGCGGAGGAGGGGTATCGTTGCTTGGCACGCCTCTGGCTCCGCCCGGGGGCCGGATTAAAAGGTCCGCCGGGCCGTATACGGCCCGCGGGCCGTAGTTTGCCCAGGTCTGCCATAGAACATGTATTGGGGTGCCTGTCTGACCACAATTTTTCCAGCAAAACGATGGAGTGCCTGGGTATAATTTATAGGGTGTAAAATACCAACAAATCATTGTTTTAACCCCTACCTAATAGTGCGCTGTACATTTAAATGTGGTAGACAGATATGTCAAAGCTTTGACCCACTCCTCTTCTGTAAATTCTTGGTTTAAGTCATTTTCCCATGCAATTATTGAGGGTATTTTGATAAATTCTTATCCCCTAATATATTATATATCAATTTTAGTAGGCTTGGTGGATAATGTGAGTGTCTGGAACATATTAATTAGGTCTAGGTTAAGCTTGGGGGGAGATATTAAAATCTGATTCAGAAAATGCCGTATTCTTAAGTAATTATAGAATTCCCTGTTCGGAATCATAAAAGCTGATCGAATCGTTTCAAAAGATTTTATTACGTTTCCCTCCACCAATTGTGAAATATCTCTGACTCCAGCCCCAAGCCATGCAGAGAAGTCTGCCTCTTCAATAGTCCTTTCTAGCACGGAAATAGTTACAAGCTGTTTCGGTGGGGTTGTGAGTTTTCCATGTACGGAGTGTATTTGAGTCCAAAGCTTGATAGCATGCTGCGTCTTAAGCATAGGTGTGTTCAGAGTCTCCTTTCTCCAAATGGAGCTGATCAAAAGATCTCTTAGAGGGCCTCTGCCCGCAACATGCCCCTCAATTGGAACCCAAGGTTTACTGCTATCTCCCGTCCACCACTCTTTCAAAAATGATATCCCTATTGCCGTATAATAATCCTTAATAGATGATAGGCCTATACCCCCCACTCTTTTCCTTTTGGTCAGTATAGTGTGTGCTATTCTGGGTGACTTCTTGTTCCAAATGTATCTATTTAAGATAGATTGTGCTTTTTTAAAGAATGTGTTCGGGATCTGAATGGGTAATGTGCGAAATATATAGATCATCTTGGGAAGAGTCATCATTTGAAAGGAGACTGTTCTACCTACCCACGACATCTCCTTTGATGCAAATCCATTAAGGTCTGCAGTAAGGGTAAGTCGTTTTTCTTGTAAAGTAGTGAACATGGGGTCGTGAGTTGAACTCCCAGGTAGGTGATGCTGGAGGTCTGCCAATCCAACTTATACGCCGTCTTATGGGTTTGTAACTCATCGGTGCTTATTTGGATTGGCAGGGCTTGAGACTTGTTTTCATAAATTTTATAATATGACAAATTGCCAAAGTGTGAGATAATCTCTATGGCGTTGTGTATGGATTGTCTCAGGTGTGTTAGGGTTAATATAATGTCATCTACATACAGTACATTGCAATCTTGTATGTTTGTTGGCCAATAGTTATTCCTTCTATTGTTGTGGTGTTTCTGATATATCGCGCCAAAGGCTCCAGGGCAAGAATAAAGATCAGTGGCGATAAGGGGCATCCCTGACGTGATCCATTCGTTATATTAAATCTTTGGTATATGACTCCATTTGTATAGACTTGAGCAGACGGATTTGTATACAGGCTTAAAATGGAGTGTCTTATTTGGCCGTGGAAACCAATTGCATCCAACACTGAGAATGCATATGACCACCTGAGCCTATCAAATGCCCTTTCGGCGTCTAAAGTTATGGCAAGGAGTGGGATATTCCGCACCTCTGCTTAATTAAAGATATTCAATAGTCTTCTAGGGTTGTCTGCAGCTTGGCGTCCTTTAACAAAGCCTGTTTGATCCACCTTGATGAGTGAGGGCAATATGGGTGCTAGTCGGTTTGCAATCAGTTTGGAGAATATTTTTATATCTGCATTAGGCCTCATGCACACAACTGTTGTTTTATTCCGTGTGCGCCGTTTTTCGTGATTTTCTGCGGACCTGTTGAAAACCCGGCTAATGCACCGTTTGCCATCCGCGTCCGTGATCCGTGGTCCCAGTCCATCAAAAAAATATAACCTGTCCTATTATTTTTGCGGAAAACGGTTCGCGGACCCATTCAAGTCAATGGGACCGCTAAAAAACGTGGAGGCACACAAGATTGTCATCCGCTTTTTTCCTATCATTTGCATGGCAAACCTGTCAGACTTTTTTTTACTTTCTTTTATGTCAGGTGGTCCTCCAAAAATAAAGGAAGACACACGGAAACAAAAACGGAAACGGATCAGGGAACAACGGAACCCCGTTTTGCGGACCGCTAAAAAAACTGTTGTGTGCATGAGGCCTTAAGCAGAGATATTGGTCTGAAGTTTTGTGGGACATTATCTGGTTTGCCTGGTTTAGGGAGTGTTATTATGAGTGCCGTTTGCATCTCAATTGGAAAGGGTATTCCTTTGGCCGCTCTTTGATATATGGAGGGTAAATGAGGCAACAGTATTGTAATCAATTGTTTATAATATTCTCCTGATAGGCCTGGGGATTTTCCTACCAGCAGAGACTTAATCACTGTCTCTATATCTTTCTCTGTGATAGTGCCATTAAGCTTTGCTAATTGGGTATCGGAAAGAGAAGGCAAAGTCGCGTTTATCAAAAAAATCGTGTACCATTGTAGAATAGGAGTCTGGTAATGGGATTTGGTCCTTTAAATTATAAAGTTTTTCGTAGTATATTCTAAATTGGTCCACTATGTCTCTGGGGTCTGTTAGCTTCCCTTGAGGGTGTAATATATGAGGAATTTGAGTTTTGGTTTGCATGGTTTTGAGCTTAGACGCTAGAAGTTTGCCCGCTTTATTTCCTTGTATATAGTATCTAGCTTTTGTGCGAGATAAGGCTTTCTCATAATTAAGTAAGAGAAGATTCCTCAGCTTTTCTCTTTCTAATGCTATTTCTGCTGGACGCGCTTTTGTTGGTTGTTGTTTATTAGTCTGCTCTAAAGATGTCAGTTTGGTTAGGACATCCTCTATAGTTTTTTCTCTTGCTTTGTTCTCCTGATGGCCTATTTTTATCATTATCCCTCTAATGCTTGCTTTATGCGCCTGCCATACAATATATGGATCTGTGACAGTCAGTATTGATCTTGAAATATTCTTCCAAGGCCTCTGTTATTTCTTGGGAGTATTTCTTATGGCTCATTATAAAGGTATTATTCTTCCATACCTGGGCTCTTTGTGTCTGGGATTGTTCCCTTATTGACAATGTTATTGGTGCGTGGTCCGACCATTGTATGAGGCCTGTTGTGGTGGACGTTGAATGAAATATTGTGGTGCGGTCTACCAAAAACATGTCGATGCGTGAATAGGATGCGTGTGGGGGAGAGAAGTAATTATAAGGCCTCTTTCACACGGGCGTCATGGTTTTGGGCCGGATAAGATGCAGGTGCGTCGTGGGAAAATGCACGATTTTTCCGCGCGAGTGCAAAACATTTTAATGCGTTTTGCACGTGCGTGAGAAAAATCGGCATGTTTGGTACCCAGACCCGAACCCGGACTTCTTCACAGAAGTTCGGGTTTGGGTTAGGTGTTGTGTACAGTAGATTGTATTATTTTCCCTTATAACATGGTTATAAGGGAAAATAATAGCATTCTAAATACAGAATGATTAGTAAAATAGGGCTGGAGGGGTTATAAAAATTAAATAAAATTTTAACTCACCTTAATCCACTTGTTCCCGCAGCCCGGCTTCTCTTCTTTCTTCAGGACCTGGGTAAAGGACCTTTGATGACATCACTGCGCTCATCACATGGTCCATCACATGATCCATCACCATTGTGATGGATCATGTGATGGACCATGTGATGAGCGCAGTGACATCACCACAGGTCCTTTTCCTACTGCACAGCAAAGATGAAGACAGAAGAGAAGCCGGGCTGCACGAACAAGTGGATGAGGTGAGTTAAATTATTTTTATTAATTTTTTTAACCCCTCCAGCCCTATTTTACTAAGCATTCTGTATTAAGAATGCTATTATTTTCCCTTATAACAATGTTATAAGGGAAAATAATAATGATCGGGTCCCCATCCCGATCGTCTCCTAGCAACCGTGCGTGAAAATCGCACCGCATCCGCACTTGCTTGCGGATGCTTGCGATTTTCACGCAGCCCCATTCACTTCTATGGGGCCTGCGTTGCGTGAAAAACGCACAAAATA
Organism: Bufo bufo; assembly: GCF_905171765.1. NCBI lineage: Eukaryota > Metazoa > Chordata > Amphibia > Anura > Bufonidae > Bufo > Bufo bufo. The sequence continues at coordinate 150,047,819 of NC_053394.1, forward strand.
GAGCATGCTGCGATTTTCAAGTAATGCGTGAAAATCACCGCTCATGTGCACAGCCCCATAAAAATGAATGCGTCCGGATTCAGTGCGGGTGCAATGCGTTCACCTCACACATTGCACCCGCGTGGAATACTCACCCATGTGAAAAAGGCCTAATCCCTTTCTAAGCTATGTTGGGATCTCCACACGTCAAACAATTCCTCTGCGTGCAGCAGTGAGGACATGATTTTATCTGTTCTGCGGTTGGTGTTGGTAGTGTCAATTGTCGGGTCTACTACAGTATTAAAATCCCCGGATATATAATCAGTTTACCTTTTTTCATAGTATTTACTCTCTTCATTACTCGTCGCAGAAATGCCATCTGGTGTGTGTTGGGAGCATATATGTTTACCAGGGTGTAGATTATATTATTAATACAGCACACCAAGATAATGTATCTCCCCTTCAGGTCTATTGATTGGGTAATTACAGAAAAGGCCAATGTGTTCCTCAAGGGAATAAAAACACCTTTTGTTTTCTTATTGTTGTGTGCGTGTATTATGGTTGGATAAAGGCGATGTTTTATTCTGTGAATGTCTGTCTGCAGCAAATGTGACTCTTGCACGCTGAAGACATCTGCTTGTGCTGTTATCGCCTCCCTCCAAACATAAGCCCTCTTTCGAGGGTTATTTAATCCCTTAGCATTAAGTGACAGTAATTTAATCTCCATTTAACTCACAGGAATAATACTGCTTTTTGTCACATGCACTAGAGAGCCTTAATAAAAACTTTAACTGAACAACAAAACACTTATATACGAATAGCCTGTAATGACTATACCATTTGGCATAATGCCGCTTACGGTAACTTGGAGGGAAAAGTTCCATATAGATACCAGAAGTGTCACCGTTCAATGCGCTCCGGCAAAGTGACAGCATAATTAGAGTCATCTCTTGTGTGTCTTGTCTTGAGGGACCGTGTTCCATTCTCTGCGCAGATGTGGATGAGTAGTACGTCCCCTTTCCTTCCTTGGTTCCATGTAGATCTTCCATTCTTGAAGAAGTTTCTTCCCCTCCTCATAGGACTTCACTAGGTGTGTTTTCCCTTCTACAGATATAAGTATTTTCAATGGGTAGCCCCATCTGTATGCAATATTATGGTTGCGTAATGCTGCGGTAATGGGGATCATAGATCTTCTCTGGTGGAGTGTAGCTGCAGATAGGTCGGTAAATAGTTTCACCGAATGGAAAGGATGTGGTCGATTTTTATGCTTTCGTGCTGCCGCCATTAAGGCTTCTTTAATATGAAAAAAATGGATTCTTGCCAGCATGTCTTGGGGTACTTCCTTGTCTAGGAATTGCGGTTTTGGCACTCTTATTATCGATTATCATATTTTGCGGTGTAATCTCTGGTAGAATAGTTGAAAACAACTTATGGAGATAAGGTTGCAGCTCGTTATTCAGCACTAATTCAGGTATGCCTCGGGACTTTATGTTATTACGACGGGATCGGTCCTCCATATCTGCTATTTTGGCTTTTAACATTTCCACTTCGTCCGCCATATCGTTATGTGCGTCAATGACATTATTTTGAGATGTGGCGTACTCTTCCATTTTGAATTCTATATGCTCTACCTTGTCTTCGAGGCCTTGTATGGAGGCTGACAGTGGAGCCAGAAGTTGTGCCATATCTGTCTGCAAGGATGTTTTCAAAGCTACTAGCATTTGTTTAAGGCAGGGGTGGGGAACCTGCGGCCCGCGGGCCGCTTGCGGCCCGCGAAATCATTCAATCCGGCCCCCCATGCGATTGTAAAACACCGCTGCCGATTGTCACTATGGAGCGGAGTAAATGTATTGCTAAACACACTGACAATGAATGGATGATCATGGCGATCATTCATTCATTGTCCGTGTGTTTAGCAATACATTTACTCCGCTCCTGCGGCCCGCCCCTGTTAGCCGGCGCCAGCCAATAGCATTTACTCTGCTCCTGCGGCCCCCCCCTGTTAGCCGGCGCCAGCCTCCAGCTATTGCACTGCAGCTAAGATGCTTCCCTAGGTTTACAGCCCCGCCTGCCGTGAGTGACGTCACGCCGCCGGGCGGGGATCACCATTCATGCTGGCTGGGATGACACTGATGGGAGGAGCATAGAGAGGACGAGCCAGCGCCACCGACGAGGAACTTATACGTCTGGCATGCATTTTTTTACAGGACTGCTTTGCATTCCCAGTCAGGACCAACTCGGAGGATAGTCAGTGCCAGGGAGGCGAAAGTGTTAACACACACTGGATAGTTAGTTATTAAAACTATAAAAAGTGGTGTGCGATCATATAAATGGCGACTACAAAGAAAAGAAAAATTGATGCAGAGTGTCAAGTTTTCCAAGAGAAATGGACAAATGATTATTTTTTTGTTGAAGTCAAAGGCAAACCTGTGTGCCTAGTTTGTGGCGATGCATTAGCAGTAATGATCTGAGGCTGGGGGTCTGATCTGAGGCTGGGGGTCTGATCTAAGGCTCGGGGTCTGATCTGAGCCTGGGGGGGTCTGATATGAGGCTGAGCGGTCTGATCTGAGGATGGGGGGTTTGACCTGAGGCTTGGGGGTCTGATTTGAGGCTGGGGGTTTTATGGGGGCTAATCTAAGGCTAGGGAAGGTCTGATGGGGTCTGATTTGAGGTTGGGAGGTCTGATGGGGGTGTGATCTGAGGCTGAGGGGTCTGATGGGGGCTGGTCTGAGGCTAGGGAGGGTCTGATGGGGGTCTTATCTGAGGTTGGGAGGTCTGATCTGAGCCTGCGGGTCTGATCTAAGGCTGGGGAGGGTCTGATCTGAGTCTGATGTAGTCTGGGAGGTCTGATAGGAGGCTGATGGAGGTGGGGGGCAGATCTGAGGCTGAGAAAGGGACAAAGGTAGGGACAGTTGCAAAGAAAGAGGCAGGGACAGTGGCAGACAGAGTGAAAGCTGGGTGAACCCCACTCTGGGCCCCTCTGGGATGAGCTTGACTGCCATTAATGCCAAATAAAGAACACATTTTTTAGGTTGAGAATTTTGTATGGCCCCCGAACGATCTTACAAATATCCAAATGGCCCTCGGCAGCAAAAAGGTTCCCCACCCCTGGTTTAAGGGTATCTTCTGATGCTGGTTTGTCTGTTGTAGGAAAGTCCAAAATTCATTGTGATATTTGAGTTGTATGTGGGGGAATATTTATAGGAACAGCAGCCTGGGTCTTGTCTCCCATTTCCATTCTCAGCCTCTGGCTCTGCGGGCTGTATGAGGGTGCGTTGTTGTTTCTTCCTGCTTGTTCGCCTTGTTGCCCTCTCTATGTCTCTTTTTGTAGAGACCTGATGTCTTCTGGTGTTGAAGGCAGTGAGGGTTCTGATTGGTTCTGTGAAAGGAGCAGTTCTTGATCAGAGGCTGGAGACTCTGAGCGGGGTGTCTGCGCCGCTGAGGAGCGTCTTTGTGAGACTGGGTGAGAGGTCATATCATGCGTATCAGCGTTATCTCTTCTTTGGTCCTTTTCAAAATATTGCTCTAGTTTATTTCCGAACTTAGGGAGTACTCTTTTTGTCTTTCCCATCATCAGTGATTATGTCCCCTTTATATTATAAAAAAGTATTCTTGCTGTGCTTTTGTCGCTATATGCCGGAGTGTCTTCAATTATATGGCCATAACCCCCGGCTGTTCAACCACACTCCTCTGGGTCACTGGCCCTTTAAATGTCCGGTGATGTGAATAAGAGGTCTAGGGGCTGATAGCATGGGCTGGAGCCTTCAAGAGTTGTTCTCCCAGAGGTTTGTATGGTGGAGGGAGAGTATCCGTGAGAGAAGTCTGTGTAGGAAGTATGGCCGTTATGTTTTATTGGCGTTGTTATCTGGTGTGCACTGGGGCCTCCAATGCTGTAACCACTAAGCATTATTACAGTGGTGGGGGTGATGGTTGTGACCGGATTCGGTCTTCCGCACCTCGTGTGCTCTATTCTTCCCTTAGCTGTCTGCCTATACAGTATATCGGCGGCTGTGGGCGCTTACCATGCCGTCTGGGCCCTCTCACCTCGCTTCCACTCGTGGCCCACCTCTGAGCTCCCACTTTGGCTTTCTCCACCGACGGATCCCCCGGATCGGTACATGTCCTAGCTCCAGAGGATGTATTCCCGGTCAGGTATGTTCGGGCTTTGACGAACCTGCAGGATACCAGCAATTGAGGTCGGGGCTTCGGTCAGGTAGTAGGCCGCAACCTTGATTTATGTCGGAACCGCTTCCGAGGTGGGTGGAAAGCCGCCAGGCAGGTCCCTAACTATTATATCTGGGGGTTTTCAGTAAGACTGGGGAATTTAGGGCACTGGATGACCTTAGATTAAGGCTTATGTGGAGGAGCAGAGTTTCCTGCGTCCGTTCACTAGCGCGCCAGGCCACGCCCCCCCCGATACTGACCCTTTTTAACACATGCAGGGAGAAAAGCAAACTGTCATTTCTTTGAGGATCACTAGCTTAATGGACTGACAGATATTTCTGCTTCCCCAGGCAACTGGACTTAACCGTCACGTAACATTTTAAGTTCTGTTTTTATCTCTTTTATTTTACAAACTGTTATTTTGCACTGTATGTATTTGTCTGTATATTTTATTTAGTCTTTTCTCTGATAACCCCATTGTTTGTACGCAATGTCCTTTTTTGATATTAAAACTTCACTTTAATAAGAGCTTTCTTGTGTTCTAACGATTCCATGACCTTAGAAGAAGCGTTACCTAGATTGATTTATTAACCCTGTGAAACTGTTTAAATACCATTTCTAATTGAACCAGGAAATGTATTGGACGATTAATGGATCAAACACCTGTTGTGAATTTTGATGTTAAGCTCCTTGTTAGAGAACAGCAAGTTGTGCAAAATTACTGAAACACTGAACAGTTGGACATATGCATTCAAAAGTTTAGAGAACGTCACATTCAGTTCACCTCTAAAGGTTAGAGTGCATTATAGGTTCATCCTGAAATTTTACTCACAAGCCAAATATCCCTTACTTTTTATGAGTAGTGTATATATAAAATTGTTATACTGCAATATCGATCCTCAATACATTTTGGTACATATTTCACACACATTTTGATAATATTAGACCTAATAATAGTAATAATAGTCCTTTTCATCAACCGTAAGCCGACCGAGTACTTTATTTAATCTCCTTTATTATTGCTTTCCTAAAAGAGACAAGCACGGAATGGTTTTAGAGTTGTCTGTGGGAAGGAGATTATGTGACCTTATTGTACCATGATCAGTTAGGTAGGCTGAATATACAGTATCTCACAAAAGTGAGTACACCCCTCACATTTTTGTAAATATTTTGTCATATCTTTTCATGGGACAACACTGAAGATATGACACTTTGATACAATGTAAAGTAGTCAGTGTACAGCTTGTATAACAGTGCAAATTTGGTGTGCCCTCCAAATAACTCAACACACAGCCATTAATGTCTAAACTGCTGGCAACAAAAGTGAGTACACCCCTAAGTGAAAGTGGCAAAGTTGTGCCCAATGTGTCAATATTTTGTGTGGCCACCATTATTTTCCTGCACTGCCTTAACTCTCTTGGGCATGGAGTTCACTAGAGCTTCACAGGTTGCCACTGGAATCCTCTTCCACTCCTCCATGTCAACATCACAGAGCTGGTGGATGTTAGAGACCTTGCGTTCCTCCACCTTCTATTTGAGGATGCCCCACAGATGCTCAATAGGGTTTAGGTCTGGAGACATGCTTGGCCAGTCTTGGAGTTGTGTTTGGGGTCGTCATGTTGGAATACTACCCTGAGGACCAGTTTTCGAAGTGAGGGGATCATCCTCTTCTTCAGTATGTCACAGTACATGTTGGCATTCATAGTTCCCTCAATGAACTGTAGCTCCCCACAGCCAGCAGCACTCATGCAGCTCCAAACCATGACACTCCCACCACCATGCTCGACTGTAGGCAGGACACACTTGTCCTTGTACTCCTCACCTGGTTGCCGCCACACACGCTTGACACCATCTGAACTAAATACGTTTATATTGGTCTCATCAGACCACAGGACATGGTTCCAGTAATCCATGTCCTTAGTCTTCAGCAAACTGTTTGCAGGCTTCCTTGTGCATCATCTTGAGAAAAGGCTTCCTTATGGAATGACAGCCATGCAGACCAATTTGATGCAGTGTGCAGTGTATGGTCTGAGCACTGACAGGCTGATCCCCCCACCCCTTAAACCTCTGCAGCAATGCTGACAGCACTTATATATCTATTTTGAAAAGACAACCTCTGGATATGACGCTGAGCACGTGCACTCACCTACTTTGGTCGACCATGGCAAAGCCTGTTCTGAGTGGAACCCATCTTGTTAAACCGCTATATGGTCTTGGCTACCGTGCTGCAGCTCAGTTTCAGGGTTTTTGCAATCTTCTTATAGCCGAGGCCATCTTTATGTAGAGCAACAATTCATTTTTTCAGATCCTCAGAGAGTTCTTTTTCAAGAGTGCCATGTTGAACTTCCAGTGACCAGTGTGAGAGCGATAACACCAAATTTAACACACCTGCTCCCTATTCACACCTGAGACCTCGTAACGCTAATGAGTCACATGACACCAGGGAGGGGAAATGGCCATTTGGACACAATTTGGCCATTTTCACCTAGGGGTGTACTCAGTTTTGTTGCCAGTGGTTTAGACATTATTGGCTGTGTGTTGAGTTATTTTGAGGGCACACCAAATTTACACTGTTATACAAGCTGTACACTGACTACTTTACATTGTATCAAAGTGCCATATCTTCAGTGTTGTCCCGTGAAACGATATAATAAAATATTTACAAAAATATAATGGGTGTACTCACTTTTGTGAGATACTGTATTATAGTTTTCTGTATCTTTTGCTGTCGTCCTTCGTTGACTGTCTCAGTTTGGTCAAACTTCCTGCGATGAATGTCATGTAACCACTTGAGAAATGTGGGATTATTATTAGCTTTTATATTCCTGTGTCATTTCCTATGTGTCACAGAAAGGAAAATTCTTATTGAAATGTTGGCAGGAATGTAATGGACTTGGGGAGAAATCTTGGGGAGAAAGTCTCTGCTCTGCCAGCCAATGGATGGTCTCTAAGGTAAAAATGCGAGCATTATATGTGAAGGCGTTGCAGATGTGAGTTAACATGGGATGTGTTGTGGATATAGGAGGATAGCTATATGAGGGCATGTCTAGAGACCAATATGGGTTTTCACACTAACTACCATTCCAACTAAAAGTCTGATTCCTGGTGGATCTGAGAACTTTTTGAATACCAGCTTACAGCTTACATATATTGATATAGTCTGTGTTAAAAGTTGAGCCACCCAATTCATTTTATTACATTATTTTATTACACTTCTTATTTTGTACTGTTAAGGAGTTACAGTAGATTATGTGTTGAAGAGACTGAAAATTCTGGCATGTATGTATTCGATGCTGCACTCACCATTCTGCTGGTGGAGTCACTGTGCACATACATTACTTATCTTGTACTGATGATGAGTTACATCCTGTATTATACTCCAGAGCTGCATTTACTTTTCTGCTGGAGGGGGGAGTCACTGTGTACATGCATTACATTACTTATCCTGCACTTATCCTGAGTTACATGCAGTATTATATTCAAGAGCTGCATTCACTATTCTGCTGGAAAAGTTACTATATACATACCATATTTTCCAGACTATGAGACACACTTTTTAGCAAGCAAAAATCTTGCGTCTTATAGTCCGCAGTCAGATTGGTCCAGTAGTACCAGACCCCCTGACTGCTTCCTTAATGATCCGGCAGAGCACTTATGGTGGAAGGTCTCCCCAAGCTACAGTTACTGAGAAAACTGTGTACTGCAATGACCTTCAAAGATGTGACCAGTGGGTGGGGCGAGATATGACATGCAGAAACACGAGTAAAGATGTACCCTATGTGTGTGTGTATTGTAAAGCTGTGTGTGTGCAGCGACCGGGTCCGCAAGGGCAACACGTGAGGCACAGTGGGCCGATGGGGGTAGTAGCTATTTACTCAAGGTTTGCAGAGCCTCCCTGGGCCGGCGTGCAGTGAAGGGGAAGACAGCACTAAATCCTCCGGGGCACTCTCTAGTGCAGGGATCACGAGCCAGATGGTAGTTGAGGTGTCCTTGATGGTTTAGGTGTTTTTGAGGCTGGGACCCCGTTTGTCCGTGACGCCAGCACTGTTAGATGCAAAGGTTGGAGGAGGAAAAGATGAGGAGTCGGTTGTAGTAAAACAGTTGAACTTTTACTTAGGTCACTTGTCTCCAGGTAGTCAGTACAATTCATTCATATGGCATAACAATATGAATCAGATATTGGTTTAGCTGTAATCCTTGTAACAGGCTTGGTAATTGCAATTTGAGGATATTTCCTTCTCTCTATATCTGGCTATAGCTTGTCCACACTCTAGCACTCAGGTACTGGATATAGTCAACTTCTTACTTGTATTTAGTAATCCACAGGGCGGCTTCCTAACGGCAGGCATCAGTCCTCTGTTTCATTATTTGGAAAGGATGCTCACTGAATAACTACGGTCCACTATGTCCATAGAGGCATGTGCTAAAGGATTATTCTGCACACTAATCATTCGGCTGTGTCCATGTACTTTTAGGTTCCTCCTGGTCACTGTTGCTTGTGAAGTCCATTGGCTAATTTAGCTCTAACCTCCACTAGACTTTCTGTATACCAGACGTAGACTCCCTGGTCTGTGGTGTGCTGCTGTAATGTTGTTCTTGTTCTATGCGCTCCCTTGGCCTGGCCAGAGCCAAGAGGCTAGTATGGCAGCTACATGGTGGAATAGGCCTGTTCTGCTCCTCTCACAACCAATTCTCTACTCTCAACTAGTTTTGGGCGAGCATGCTCGGCCGAACACTAATTTTACTCGAGCATCGTGATGCTCGGCACATTGCAGTGTTTGGCTGAATACTGCGTGTGCTCGAGCTTGATGCTCGAGTCTCCTCCCCGCACGTTTGTTGGCTGCTACGAAGCCAACAAACGTGCAGGTAAGTACTGCCATTCACTGTAATGCGTAGCCATGTTGGCTACTGACATTACAGTGATTGGCTGGCCGGAACGCGTCATTGGGTGCTATATAGCACTCAATGACACGTGTTTTGCTAATTCTTAGTCAGGGAGAGCTGGAGAGCAGAAGGGAGAGATAGTGTAGGGAGAGAAATAGGAATATTTTAGTTTTTATACTTGTTATAGACCCAAAAGTCCTTTTAAGGACTATTGTGTGTGGCAGCAATATATATTTTTAGTGCAACCTGCACTAAATTGCTAAAACTTGTTAGAGATCCAAAATTACTTTTAAGAACTATAGTTGTATCTGGTAGCGTTATATATTTTTAGCGCAACCTGCGCTAAATAGCTTTCAATTGTTTGGCCGATGCAGACAGCGACATTATCTGCGCTACATCTTCTGTCTACCGTGTGCTCAGCCTAAAAATATCTGTGACTTTCAGTGTACTTTTTCCGTAGACGGTGTCCGCTGCGGACAGTTACATTACCTGAGCAACATCTCCTGTATAACGCTTGCGTATCCGAAATTTCAGTGACATTTAGCCTAATTTTTTTGCTGCTGGTGGCAGCGACATTACCTGCGATACATCTCAAGTATAACGTTAGTGCATCCGAAATATCAGAGATATTCAGTGTAATTTTTTTTGCCGCTGGTGACAGCGACATTATCTGCGCTACATCTTCTGTGTAACTTGTGCACAGCCAAAAATATCTGTGACATCCAGTGTACTTTTTCTGTAGACTGTGTCCGCTGCGGACAGTTACATTACCTGCGCTACATCTCCTGTATAACGTTTGCGTATCCGAAATATCAGTGACATTCAGTTAAATTTTTTTGCTGCTGGTGGCAGCGACATTACTTGCGCTACATCTCCTGTATAACGTTTGCCCATCCTAAATATCAGTGACATTGATTCAGTGTAACTTTTTTTTAGCCGCTGGTGACAGCGACATTACTTGCGCTATACCTCCTGTGTAACGTTTGTGCAACCAAAATATCAGTGACATTCATTCAGTGTAATTTTTTATTAGGCAGTGGTTACAGAGACATTACTTGCGCTATACCTCCTGTATAACGTTTGTGCATCCTAAATATCAGTGACATTCATTCAGTGTAATTTTTTATTAGGCGGTGGTGACAGCGACATTACTTGCGCTATACCTCCTGTTTAATGTGTGCACATGCTAAAAATATCTGTGACATTCTGTGTACTTTATTTGCACATACACTTACAAAACCTGCACTACTGTACGTGTGACATACTTGCAAGCATATATACCATTTAATATGCGCAAGGCGAGCAGTAAGGGACGGGGAAGTAGCCGTGCTGCTGATGGTGCCCGCAGAGGCCGTGGCCCTGGGCGCGGTTAAACTGTGCCTGCTGCCAGGGCACAAGAAACACACTCATCCACGATACCTAGCTTCGACCAGGTGGTTGGTTGGATTGCAGCAGATAATGCTTCCAGTCGGTTAAGCACAAAGTCCAGTCTCAGTAGCCAAGAGTCTGGTCAACAGAATCCTCACCCTGATACTCCTTCCACCCACCATGGAGAGTCTTGGCAAACAAGTGATCCCACACTTGGATATTCTGAGGACCTCTTTTCAGTGCCATTCCTTGATTTGTTCCTCTCGACAAGCCCGCTTGAAGAGGGACATGAGGAGATCTTGTGCCCTGATTCCCAAACTCTAGAGCATCCACAGTCAGAAGAAGATGATGGTGGTGAACGGCAATTAGTGTTTCACGAGGTGGATGATGATGATGAGACACAGTTGCCAATAAGTCAACTGCAATTAGTGTCTCAAGAGGTTCATTATGAGGATGAGACACAGTTGTCAATAACTGAGGTTGTTGTTAGGTCAACAAGTCAGGACGATGACCAGAGTGAGGAAGTGGAAGAGGAGGTGGTGGACGATGAAGTCATTGACCCATCCTGGGAAGGTGGCAAGCCGAGCGAGGACAGCAGTACAGAGGGGAAGGGATCCGCAGCACCACAACAGGCTGGAAGAGGCAGTGGGGTTGCAAAAGGGAGAAAGCCCACACCAAACAGGCCCACAACAGTTCCCCGGAGCACCCCCTTGCGGTAATCTCCCTTGCCAAGGGGTAGGTGTTCCCTAGTCTGGCGCTTTTTTGAGGAAAGTGCGGACGATAAAAGAATTGTCATTTCCCATACCAAAATGAGCAGAGGCGTGAACACTAGCAACCTCACCACCACCAGCATGATCCACCACATGGTATCAAAGCACCCTAATAGGTGGGCTGAACGCCTGGGTCCACAACAAGTGTCTGCGGGTCACACCACTGCCTCCTCTTCCCCTGTGTTATGTGCTGGCCAATCCCCTGTCCAAGACGCAGGCCCGGATGCCTCCCACCATGCACCTGGACCTTCGCAAGCACCATCAGCTAGCACATCCACTTCTGTGTCACAGCGCAGCGTACATGTGTCTATACCCCAGGCCTTTGAACGAAAGCACAAATAGCACTAAATGCGCACTTTTCCAAATTGCCGGCCCTGGAAATGTTGTCATTTAGGCTTGTGGACACCGAGGCTTTCCGCAGCCTGATGGCGGTGGCCGTCCCTCGTTAATCAGTCCCCAGACTTGTGCAGTCCCTGCCTTACACCAGCATGTGTCCCGTAACATCACCCGTGCCCTGACCAACGCAGTTATTGGGAAGGTCCACTTAACGACTGATACATAGACAAGTGCTTTTGGCCAGGGATGCTACATTTCCCTGATGGCACACTGGGTGAACGTTGTGGAGGCCTGGAGCGAGTCATACCCTGGGATGGCACAGGTGCTACCGACGCCAAGGATTGTGGGCCCTACTTCCATCAGAGTTTCCGCCGCCACCTACATTAGTGGCTGCAACCCCCCCTTCTCCTCCTCCGCCTCCTCCTCCACTTCCACCTCGGAATTATCATCTTGCAGCCATCAGTCAGTAGCTGGAAGCAGTGTAGCACTGCAGTGGGGAAGCGGCAACAGGCTGTGCTTAAACTGATCTGCTTAGGTGACAAACAGCACACCGCCGCAGAGCTGTGGCAGGGGATAAGGGATCAGACTGAGCTGTGGCTCTCGCCACTCAACCTAGAACCAGGCATGGTTGTTTCTGATAATGACCGTAACGTGGTGGTGGCTTTGGAGCTCGGCAAGCTCACACACATATCATGCCTAGCCCACGTGTTCAACCTAGTGGTTCAGCGGTTTCTCAAAACCTACCCCAATTTGCCTGAGCTACTGCTGAAGGTGCGCCACGTGTGTGCCCATTTCCGCAAGTCATCGACAGCTTCCACATTGCAGCGTTTGCAATTGCCAGCTCACCGATTGTTGTGCGACGTGAGCACGCGCTGGAACTCCACGTTCAACATGTTGGCCAGGCTTTGTGAGCAGCAGAGGGCAGTAGTGGAATACCAGCCGCAACATGGTCGTCGCCTTTCCAGTCAGCTTCCGCTCTTCACAAGCGACGATTGGGCATTGATGTCTGACCTCTGTGAGGTTTTACGCAACACAGATGGTGAGCGGCGATAACGCTATTATCAGCGTAACCATCCCACTTCTGTGTCTACTCAAATGCTCGCTGCTCACAATTAAGGTGGACGCTTTGCATGTGGAAGAGGTGGAAATGGGGGAAGAAAGTACACATGGTGATAGCCAGACCACCCTCAGTTCGTCTTCTCAGTGCGAATTGGATGATGATGAGGAGGAGCAGGAGACGGTTGCCTCAGCTACAGAGGGTAGTACCCATGGAAGTTTTATTCCATCTGTTCAGCGTGGATGGGTAGAAGAGGAGGAAGAGGATGAGGAGATTGAGAGTCATCCTCCTGATGAGGACAGCGGAGTCTTGTCTGTTGGGACTCTGGCACACATGACTGACTTTACGTTAGGCTGCCTTTTCCGTGACCCCCGTGTTGTACTCATTTTGGCCAACAACGATTACTGGTTGTTCACCCTTCTCGACCCCCGCTACAAAAAGAACTTCTCATCTCTCATTCTTGTGGTGGAGAGGACAAGCAAAATGGTGCAATACCAGAAGGTCCTTGTGGAAAAATTGCTCCAAAAATTTCCAGCTGAGAACGCTGGCTGCAGAGTACGTAGTTCCTTGGCCAATCGAGGAGGGGAGACGAGGGGAACACACAGCAGTTCCATCAGAGGCAGGGCAAGACTCTCCAAGGCGTAGCAGACCGTGTCAGCGTCCTCAGTGATTCCTGTGTGCCTTACAACTATTGGGTGTCCAAGCTGGAGACGTGGCACGAACTGGCGCTCTACGCCTTGGAGGTACTGGCCTGCCCTAATAATTCTGATAAGCGCATCTGCCTGTCAACTGAAAATGCTGACCGTTGACTCTTATAAAAATGAACAAAGCCTGGATTGCCCCTGACTTCTCTACTGCACCAGAGGAAAGTGGCTGAACATAAAGGCACTCTAAATGTGACTTTTATGGTAAATTGAATACACTGTATTCCCATGCACCCCCTTCCCTTTTCTCGTCGTCGTCCTCCTCCTCCTCCATCATATCAACATGCCTATTAGGCTGCCCTTGCTCCTAATGTTTTAGAGGGTCAGCTCAGCAGTGGCCCCTCACCCATAATGTTTTAGAGGGTCACCAGCAGGCCCTTAACCATAATGTTTTTGAGGGTCACCAGCAGGCCCTCAACCATAATGTTTTAGAGAGTCATCTCAGCAGCAGACCCTCACCCCTAAATTTTTAGATGGTCAGCTCGGCAGCAGGCTCTCACCCACATTTATTAACTGGTCAGCTCGGCAGCAGGCTCTCGCCCACAAAATTTTTTAAATGGTCAGCTCGGCAGCAGGCCCTCGCCCACAACATTTTTTAAATGGTCAGCTCGGCAGCAGGCCCTCGCCCACAACATTTTTTAGATGGTCAGCTCGGCAGCAGGCCCTCGCCCACAAATTTTTTTAGATGGTCAGCTTGGCAGCAGACCCTCACCCCTAATGTTTTAGATGGTCAGATCAGCAGCTGGCCCTCGCCCCTAATGTTTTAGAGGGTCACCAGCAGGCCTTTGCTCCTAATGTTTTTGAGGGTCACCAGCAGGCCATCAATCATAATTTTTCAGAGGTGTGTATGATGCCCTCTTTTATGTGTAAAGGCAGCCCTTTCACTTAGTGCATAGGCTTTATGAGTGTAGGAGTCCCACTACCTGAACAATTGTACCCCGATGTGAATGAGGCCCTCCTTTATGTGATATACAGGTTGTATCGGAGTGCCTCTTCCTTGTAATATTTGGCAGCACTTGCACTTTATATACAAGTAAATATACAGGAAAAAATGTTTCCTAACAATTTTTTCTCTAAAGTCGATTTTATCTTCGGTTTTGTGCGTAGTATTGTCAGTCGTATTTGGCGTACTACTCGGACAACATCGTTCCCAGCAGCGACCTGGGAGTCCAAGATGCATCCAGACATCCTCCCCATGTTGTTCCCGAACCATTTCAGTGGTGTTTCCATCAATTTCTGACCTTTTCATGTGAACCAGACACCCTCCCCTCTTCAGAGCAGGGGGTGCCTGGTTTAATGCTCGTGTTCTCCCATTAACTTCCATTGTGCTCGGGTGCTTGGTAGAGCACCCAAGCATCCCGAGGTGTTCTATTCGAGCCCCCGAGCACCCAAGCACTTTGGTGCTCAACCAACACTACTCTCAACTCCAATACTCACTTCCTTCCTATTAGCATACCCCAGACTATACAGTATATGTCAGTGATGCCAGCACCACCTAGGGGCGAATAGATGTAAAGACCTCTACCAGCCTGGAAATAGGAATTACAGCTTGATACCTTAATACATTAAATATGACAATTCAAAAGTTTAAAGTGGCCACATTTAACACATAGTGGGACACTGCATCTGTATGTGGCGTGGTTGTGTTTGTTGTATCCACATAGCAGAGTTGTGTGCATTTAGCAAAGCTATGTTTGTTTTGTGCATTTAGCTGACCTGTGTGTGTGTTTAGCAGATCTGTGTGTGTCTGTGTATGTGTTCATGTAGCACAAAAATTACTATCGTTAATTTTCTGTTGTCTAAACTTGAGGTGCATCTTATAGTCTAGAAAGTAGGGTACATTACTTATCCTGCACCGATCCTGAATTATATCCTGAATTATACTCCTGAGTAGCACTCACTATTCTGCTGGTGGAGTCACTGTATTGATAAATACATTCCTTATCCTGTACTCTTTATGAGTTACAGCCTGTATTACGGTATACTCCAGAGCTGCACTCACTATTCTGCTGGTGGAGACACTGCTTTCCCTCTTTTCACTTTATGACCTTTGCCTAAACATAACAAAATTTCGAACCAATTTTCTGTGCATGTTCTTACATTTGAAACCATATTTAAAACCATATTTATCTGAATTAATGTATTTGGAGTTTTATAGTGTTCTTTATACTGTTGTGGAAATAAATCAATCTCCCAACACTAGAATGAAATAACTTGTGCAATGCTCTGAGAATTTTGCAACCTGTGCTTTAACATCTTGCTCATCCACTAAGAATTTTGGCAGATTATGCTTTGCTCATTTTACTACTTTTATTGAAACCGTTTGTTTTCTTGGGTAAACGTGTAAACTTCCCTCTCTCGGTCCATCATCCCTTATGACTCCACTGTTTGTTCCCACTTGAAGCATCTGAAGTGTCTTGGTGGACATCAGTCAGGGGTGCACCACCAATGAGGCCAGGTGAGGCGATCACCAGGCAACACCAGGTAAGGGCAAGAGGAGGGCAGCGGAAGAGCCGTGGGCAATGAGTGCTTTCATTGTGGCAAAGGGGTTAGGTTAAGAAATTTGCAATGGGGAAAGGGTGCACCCCTGGTCATGATCTCTGGGTTGTGCCATCTGATATGTTTTTATCATAGCATTTTAAAGATGAGCTATTGGGTGTAAAACAGAGTACTCCAAAATGTCACCAGTGTGTGTCAGGGAGCTAGTTACATCAGAGGCAGATTTACTATTGAATATTCGGCAAAATTCTGGCTCATGTTGGACCCCTGCCAATCTAGCTAATGGTGGCCTATCAAGGCACAAAGCCTGTAGTTTACTTTTATATGCCTTCTATTTGACCTTTGTTCCCGTGACCTCATCTGTCAGCAGGATGTATTTCTCGTCGTTTTACGGGGAATGATGGATTTATGATTTTGGAAGTAAAAGTTTCCATTTTCAAAAAAATGATAAGTGATCGTGATTAAGAAACATCCAAGCTGATGGCTTACATCTTTACAAAATGTCACATATTTCTCACTGCGTATTGTGATTTTCCATCTTTTATGACATTGGCATGAGGCGTGCAGTATTCCCTGGTCACTGGTTTTTGGAGGAATGCTGCTACTTAGCGGCTGAGCTATGCAGATGGATTGTTCTTTACGCAGGACCAGTTCATGTTCTACATACCATTTCTAGGCCTAATAAATAAAGCAGGGAACTGGACCGGATGGCTACACGGCATGTGACCTCTGTTTCCCACATAAGCCATAGCGACCAGTGTATTTCCACCCAGGCTGTCATCTGCTGCTAAATGGTACAACAAACCAAGACAAATGTGATGTAGGGTGGACCCTACTGTGCAGCAGGTCTGAATGCAGATCCAGAATATTTCACATATTCATAGGTTGGTTCTAGAAACAGACCGCCTTAATGGGCTTGTGCAGGTCATATATAGTGATGACCTAGCCTCAGGACATGTTCTCTCACCCTTACACGGGACAAGTGATTGCTCATAGATTGAGCACCTCCTGATGGTATGTCACGCCATGCATGGGTCCCGATTGGCTGAGTAAGTGGATAGGGATTGGCCGAGAATCGTTGTAGCGTATTGAGGAGGGTGGTTTTTGTTTTTTATGTATTAAGCAATGGTGACTCACTGTGGATATTTTTATTTGTTACTATGGTATTTCTGGGGCATGCACAGTCTGAAGGAAAGAACATGAGAAATGTGGAGGAAGTGACCCGCCACCAGGCTGTCACACTGATGTAGAATATATTAATTCATTTTTTTTATTTGATTAGTTTATTATGTATGGGGAAGAACAACCTTTTTGATAAACATTAGTCTTGTATATGTCTATGTAAGGCTTGAAAAAGGCTATATACTAGCCAAAATGTTGTATTTTATGTGTATCTTGTAACAAAACAAACAGAACCTTATGGAGGAGATGCTGGCATCAAATTCAACTATTCTATCTATTCTCAGGATAAGTAATCAATATCCAATCAGTGGGGACCCGACAACCCACACCCCCTTGATCTGCAGTTCTCTACAGCCTCCACAGCACTGGAACTAGCACCTGAATGAAGTAAAAAGCACAGCACCAATCAAAGTTTAGTGGCCATGCCGGGTTACTGCAGCTCAGCTCCCATTCACTTTAATGCAGTGCTTCTCAAATAGTGGGGCGCGCCCCCCAGGGGGGGCGCCAGGCTCCGTAAAGGGGGGGTCGTTCGGGGCCGGCCTTTGGGGTGTGCGAATTTTTTCTGTATAATGATGTCACGTGCCTGTATAATGATGTCACGTGCCTGCGCCGCCTGCTTTATGAATGAAGCAGGCGGCGCAGACAAGTGCCGGCATTATACAGGCGGCGCAGACAAGTGCCGGCATTATACAGAAAAAATTCGGATATACGGTACTATTAGGAGTGAGGGGGGCATGTTTAATAACTTTAAACGGCGGCGGCGGGCACACGGAATCTGTGGATGGCACAGTTAAGGGGTGGGGGTCTGTGGATGGCACTGTTATGGGCTGGGGGGGCACTGTGGATGGCACTGTTATGGGGTGGGGGGTCTGTGGATGGCACATATATAACAGTGCCAGCCACAGATCCCCCCCATAAGTGTCCGTCATCCACAGATCCCCCCATAAGTGTCCGTCATCCACAGATCCCCCCATAAGTGTCCATCATCCACAGATCCCCCCATAAGTGTCCGTCATCCACAGATCCCCCCATAAGTGTCCGTCATCCACAGATCCCCCCATAAGTGTCCGTCATCCACAGATCCCCCATAAGTGTCCGTCATCCACAGATCCCCCCATAAGTGTCCGTCATCCACAGATCCCCCATAAGTGTCCATCATCCACAGATCCCCCCATAAGTGTCCGTCATCCACAGATCCCCCCATAAGTGTCCGTCATCCACAGATCCCCCCCATAAGTGTCCGTCATTCACAGATCCCCCCATAAGTGTGTGTCCGATCCACATTTCTTTCTTTTTTTATTCTCTTATACGTTAATAAGGATACAGTGTTATGCAGAGGTGTACGTATAACAATTTTATAGACAAATTATACTATTTACAGTAGCGCGGGGGGCGCGAAATGTTTTCTTCTTCCTAGGGGGGGGCATGACAGAAAATAATTGAGAAGCACTGCTTTAATGGGAGGTGAGCTGCAGTAACCCAGTATGGCCACTACACTTTGAACGGAGCTGTTTTGCTGCTCCATTCAAGTGCTAGTTCCAGTGCTGGAAGCTGCAGGGAACAGCTGATCTATAGTGGCAGACCATGCGACTGCTATGGTGCCCAGGGCAAGAGGGGGTCCAGTTGGCATCATCCCCTCTTCTATTAGGGGTGAAAACTTGGTCAGGACTCTCCCCTCTAAAGGAACCACTTTTAGCAAATGAGGCAGTGTAAAAAATGGCCCAAGGGTCATTGAAAGGGGTTTAGGTGGAAACCCTTCTGTCCTGTGTGGGGGCTGGTTTGATCCTCGCTATGGGGCCCTTATTTCTAAATGTACCCCACTGGGGGACCCTTGCCTATCAGAAATGAATGACCTATCCTGAGAATAGATCATCAGTATAAGGAACCTGAAAAACCCCTCACCAAGCTCATTGACCATTAGTATTTTATATATTCCAGTTGTTACCCTTCCAAGTCACAGTTTGTATCTCTCAAATGTCCCATCATCATCTTCTGGTGTCCGGGGAACATCTATAGCTCATTTTGGCTTTTGTTTGCCCCTGCCATATTCGGGACTGTCTCAATCTCCATGCTCTCTCTTTTCTTTACCAGTCACTGTTGACTTATCCCCTGCACACCTCTTGTCATATCTCCCCTATTTTTTGCCTCTCACCCCCAACCAACACATTCCCATAATACCTCCATGAAAAACAAAGCAAAAACATCTGTTTCCTTTATGATATCAAATATCTTGATACCACATTGGTGCACGGGGGACATAATTTAGAATGTAAATGTGCAGATGAGACATGTTCTAAGAACAGGAGTGTAGACTGCTCTGTGGGGAACTGACCATGCCAATGTATCAGCAATAGTGCAGGGTGTAAACCATACTAGATTTATTAGTATTATCCTATGTGCTCAATCCTTCCATTTATTGTTGGAATCATACAGGGAAATCAATAGGTAAATTAACTAATTCAACTAAAACTAGAGGTAGAGTTGTCTTTAAGTCTGTGGCTGGAAACCACAGCGGAGAAGTCTCTGTACATCTTCACCTGCCCGGTATTCATGTCATAAATATTTCAGTTAGTATAAAATTATCCATAGGATATATATCATACACTGTTAAAAGGGTTTTCCAACTTTTTTAAACTGCTGACCTATCATCAGGATAGGTCATTAGTATCTGATCAGTGGAGGTCCATCACCCAGGACCCCCACCGATCAGCTGTTTGAGGAAGCCACAGCATTCGCCTGAGCTCATGTAAATGCTGGGCCTCCTAGCAGCTTACCAAGCACAGTGCCATTCATTGTATAGCAGCTGTGCTTAGTATCGCAGATCAGCTCCATTCACTTGAATGGGACTGAGCTGTGCCTAGGTCATGTGACCAATAAACGTGTCGTCACTGGCCTAGGGTAAGCTTTGAGAAAGAGAAGGCTGTGGCGCTTACAGGAGCGCTATTTCCTTCTCAAACAGCTGATCGGCAGGGGTGGATGTCGGACCCCTTCCCCCCGATCAGATACTGATGACCTCTCTAGAGGATAGGTCATCAATATAAAAATGTCAAAAAACCCGACGTACTGCAGCTTTGCATTATACTTTGTGTTTCTGTTCATTACAATTTTCAAGACCTGCTTGCATTTTCACCCAGTGGCTGAAATCTAGTATAGACCTAATTTTGAAGTTGATGGTTTGCTACAATGCGTCATTGTTCAAACTCTTTGATACTAGAACATATTTCTTTGGGGCACATTTACTAGCATACACCAGTCTCAAGAGGTCCATTGGAGTAAGATGGACCTCCAATTTGTTGCTGTGTGTGCGGCACATAATGAAATCCATGCCAACTATGGCCGGTCATAGATTTCAGTTATCTGCTGTAAATTGTGGTAAATTTGTGTTATATATACAAACCGGATTCCAAAAAAGTTGGGACACTATACAAATCGTGAATAAAAACTGAATGCAATGATGTGGAGGTGCCAACTTCTAATATTTTATTCAGAATAGAACATAAATCACGGAACAAAAGTTTAAACTGAGAAAATGTACCATTTTAAGGGGAAAATATGTTGAATCTGAATTTCATGGTGTCAACAAATCCCCAAAAAGTTGGGACAAGGCCATTTTCACCACTGTGTGGCATCTCCCCTTCTTCTTACAACACTCAACAGACGTCTGGGGACCGAGGAGACCAGTTTCTCAAGTTTAGAAATAGGAATGCTCTCCCATTCTTGTCTAATACAGGCCTCCAACTGTTCAATTGTCTTGGGCCTTCTTTGTTGCACCTTCCTCTTTATGATGCGCCAAATGTTTTCTATAGGTGAAAGATCTGGACTGCAGACTGGCCATTTCAGTACCTTCTCCTACGCAGCCATGATGTTGTGATTGATACAGAATGTGGTCTGGCATTATCTTGTTGAAAAATGCAGGGTCTTCCCTGAAAGAGATGACGTCTGGATGGGAGCATATGTTGTTCTAGAACCTGAATATATTTTTCTGCATTGATGGTGCCTTTCCAGACATGCAACCCGCCCATGCCACACGCACTCATGCAACCCCATACCATCAGAGATGCAGGCTTCTGAACTGAGCATTGATAACAACTTGGGTTGTCCTTGTCCTCTTTGGTCCGGATGACATGGCGTCCCAGATTTCCAAAAAGAACTTCGAATCGTGACTCGTCTGACCACAGAACAGTCTTCCATTTTGCCACACTCCATTTTAAATGATTCCTGGCCCAGTGAAAACGCCTGAGCTTGTGGATCTTGCTTAGAAATGGCTTCTTTTTTGCACTGTAGAGTTTCAGCTGGCAACGGCGGATGGCACGGTGGATTGTGTTCACTGACAATGGTTTCTGGAAGTATTCCTGAGCCCATTCTGTGATTTCCTTTACAGTAGCATTCCTGTTTGTGGTGCAGTGTCGTTTAAGGACCCGGAGATCACGGGCATCCAGTATGGTTTTACGGCCTTGACCCTTACGCACAGAGATTGTTCCAGATTCTCTGAATCTTCGGGTGATGTTATGCACAGTTGATGATGATAGATGCAAAGTCTTTGCAATTTTTCGCTGGGTAACACCTTTCTGATATTGCTCCACTATCTTTCTGCGCAACATTGTGGGAATTGGTGATCCTCTACCCATCTTGGCTTCTGAGAGACACTGCCACTCTGAGAAGCTCTTTTTATACCCAATCATGTTGCCAATTGACCTAATTAGTGTTAATTGGTCTTCCAGCTCTTCGTTATGCTCAAATTTACTTTTTCCAGCCTCTTATTGCTACTTGTCCCAACTTTTTGGGGATTTGTTGACACAGTGAAAATTGGAATCAACGTATTTTTTCTTTAAAATGATACATTTACTCGGATTAAACGTTTGATCTGTCATCTACGTTCTATTACAAATAAAATATTGACATTTGCCATCTCCACATCATTGCATTCAGTTTTTATTCACAATTTGTTTAGTGTCCCAACTTTTTTGGAATCCGGTTTGTATATATATATATATATATATATATATATAATAATAATTTTTTTTATTGTTACTTTCTAACACCTGAAAACTGTCGTACAGCTTTAGGTTAAGGATGTGCCTCTATGTTTTGTATATTATTTCGTAAGTATTTCTGTATTAACACATATTCAACCTTTTCCACAATTTATTGTGGCGCTGACTTAGTTAATTTTAGTTGGGTTGATGTCACATTGTTTCTGTAAGCGGATTGGAATCTCATCTGAAAACATTACTATTGTTGAATAAAGGGGGAAGCGTTGAAGCCCCCTGCTTGTAAATAAACACTCTTGAAATGCGTGGTGTCAGGCTGTGAAGTGATGAGGGCTGCAGTGACGCATATGAAACGTGATTTACCACATAGCTGACACCAAAAGAAGCCAGTGACTCTTTTCCTCGTATTCACAAAATTGACGCAAGATCCGCGAGGCTGCCCAAGTCGATCCGTCTATTTTTTGCGGTGCGGCTAAACTGCAAACAGGTCGGTGGCATTGATATTGGAAAACTGCAGCAGAAACCACAAAGGCAAAAACCACCATGTGAATAAGGCCTTATACCATAATAGCAGAAAACCGCACACCGCTTCATCATCAGCTTTGATTTATAGCTATCAGAATTAAAACTAGACAGCTGTGAATAAGTATTTGCAATACATCTCTATATTTTTAGTAAATAGGTTAAAGCAAAGAACATGAGAAGGGGAGGATATATGTGGGAAAGAAGACCGAGACCAGTTACCTCACATAAGCCTAAGGAATATTGGAGAAGTATTTATGCAAAGAGGTATCGCCTGGGGAAACAGGAACATCTCGTTAGCGCCCCCTTGTGCAGGAAGCTCCCTATGAGTCAAAATGAGACTTTTTAACAAGCCTTGGGACATGACAGATGAAAATAGCCAAGTCAAATATCCATCCATAGACAGCTGTTTCGGGGGTTCTTGCCCCTCATCAGTACAGAGTAGGATTCTGGCTAGCTGAGTGCGATACATTGGATGCAACTTAGGTAGGGTACTGTCTCTACTTAAAGATACCTGACCTGTATGTATACTTACTGAAACTGCTGCATGGTATGGAGACTTGTTTTCAATGCTCCATGGGAAAGCATGCAAAGTGGTATCTCTCGAGGAAGGAGAATCATCCCACTAGCAGTACCGTGTGGAAGTGGCTCCCTATGAGTCAAAATCCAACTTTTTTAGAAGCCTTGGGACTTGATAAGAGCCAGTACCCCACCTAAGGAGATGTATTTAATTAGACAAGACAGCCACAAGATTGGTGGATTGCCTGCCACTCTTTGTTCCAAATTGCGAGATAGTTGCTCCTTCTATGGGGCCTATTAGTCTGCATTCATCTGAGTCTCCTCCTCCCTAAGAGCTTTGTGGAATCAAAGGATGAGAGAAACATTTAAATTCTGTTCTTAACCGGGGATATATTTAGGTCTTTCTTTCATGAGGAACAAAATCGCATGTTACACCCTCTTAATGGTATCTCCTTAGCGAGCCAGTTCTGGAATAGACCCAGCCAGTACTGCAGCATGAATGTTGGCCTGGCCAGAGTGCCAGGAGTTGTCCGATCCACGTAAAAAATGAAGGGTCCATTGTTGGAGCAGAGTTACTGGACAGGTCCTGGATCGCTATTAAAAAGCGGCGTGCGAGCATGTCAGAGGAGAGATTTTCTTCTCACTTAATGGTCTCATTTGATTAGTCTCTGCGGTATTCTATAACTCACCGCAGACTGGAAATGTGTGAGAGATTAATTCAGCAGTGTGATACTATACAGACCTACTGAAATCCTGGATCACATTTACATAATACTTAACTCGCTCATTTCTGGACATGATCTAGTCTCTTCGCTAAGTTTTTTTTTTTTTCCAGAAGAGGATGAGGAAGGGGAATTGGGGGTCAGCCTGTAAAATTTGCCTGTTACCCAAAGAGGAAAAGCTGCAACATTTCTCGGAGATCGGACAAGTGTTCACTGCCACGGTACATTTTTAGATCATCTTCCATGAAGATTCCTCTGTTGCCCTGGAGGTTAACGCCATTTAATAATCTGTCATTATCACAAACTCTTTATATGCCCAAGAATAAACAAAATTCCGAGCCTGATTCTGTGCGCGCTTTAGCGGAGAAAAACCTTTGGCCCCAGCGTTGAACTTCATAGACAAACACGGAGAGATAGAAGAGAAGAAGCGTGGGAACCTCAGGAATTCAAGAAACTGTTACTTTTGGAAATCTCCGAATAGAGCAATAAAGGAAGCTGTTACTTTGTTTCTGTTATCACAGCATTGCGTGAGCACAGATCCTAGGCTTTCTGGAATCTAAGGCTTTCAGGTAACCACTGATAACCTCTTATGTAAGAGTCGCCGCAGATGCCCATTGGATGCAGGTAATGATCCTTATATTTTTATTGAGATTATTATTCTGTATCTTATGTTACCAGTCTGTACTAACCTCAAGCTGGCTGTGGATGCACAGATAATACAATCTGCTCCTGAAAACTTCATGGATTATAATCGGTTTGTCTAGAGCAGACGTTGGCGAACCTATGGCACAGGTGCCAGAGGTGGCACTCAGAGCCCTCTCTGTGGGCACTCGCACCCTGGAAAAAGTCTATGGTGTACCAAGAGACCAGATTAAAAGACAGATCTTTGTAAATAAAACCTCAGTGGATAAAGTGAAGATTGTGTCCCCCTGGATTATATTAATTTATTTCACCAAATTTCCTAATGAAATATAAAACAAGCAATAAACTATGTACATCAAAATGCGGAACGCACATTGCCGCTGTCCGTGTTTTGTGGATCCACAAAACACGTTGCGGACGTGTGAATGGACCCTTGAGCTGTAGAACCTTTAAGCTGTAGAACATCTTCTAAGCTAAACAGAATCAGGGCTGTAATGTGGATGTATTGCGACCACACTTCATGGCCCAACTGCAGGATTATTGCTCTGAACTTAAAACATCATATATGACTATGATGCATTGAATTCAGGTCATGAGATCTGTAGTTAGGCTGGGAATTACAGCTGTAATATTGACAATAAAATACATCCACATTGCTAAGTGAGTAACAAGAATAGTTAAAGGAAATGTGTCTACAGAAAATGACCTAAAGTTTAAATCACGTTTTTATAAATTTTTTTATTTTTTTTATTGATGATGTTATTATGAATTTTCCATGTCAATAACTATATTTAAACAAAAGCCATAAAATCCTGCAGTTTTCACACTGGCCACTAAGCCTATTAACCGCCTCACGTCCCCCCATAGGATATAAACGTCCTATGGGTGGACGTCTATTTCTGACAGCACGTTTTAAAACGTCCTGTCAGAAATAGCAGCTGCACGCTAATCGTGCAGCTGCTGATCGGGTTGCCCGCTGTCAGTGACAGCAGGGCAACCCTAAGACAAGGCAGGGACAGTGCCCAGGTGTCCCTGCCTTCACGATCGCTGCAGACACAGCGCTCACCGAGCACTGTGTCTGCAGAGCAGGAAGCGCTGTGCGCTTCCTGTTCCGGCCCGGCGGTCATGTGACCGCCGTGACCGGAGAGTGCAGGGGCTGTGTGAGGTCTCTCAGAGACCTCGATCAGCCCTGCTGTGAGGCTGTACAGCGCAGGATTGCTGCTGTACAGCCTCTATAGGGGTGCATTTGTCCTGTAACTGGGGCTACTATGTCAGCCCCAGTTACAGGAGAAATCAACAGTGTAAAAAAAAATAAAAAGTGAAGTAAATGTCCCCCAGAGGTCTTGTATGACCTTATGGGGGACGAAAAGTGTAAAATAAAATAAAAATAAAATAAAGGGTTGAAAAAATAAAATAAAAAAAAGTTTCACATGTAAAAAAAAAAAAAATCCCAAGTAAGGAATAAAAAAAAAAATTCAAAATAGAAAAAATAAAATAAAATAGACATATTTAGTATTGCCGCGTCCGTAAAAACCACCTCTATAAAAATATCACATGACCTAACCCCTCGGGTGAACACCGTAAAAAATAAATTAAAAAAAATGTGTCAAAACAAGCAATTTTTGTCACCTTGCATCACAAAAGGTGCAACACCAAGTGATCAAAAACGCGTATGTCCCACAAAATGGTACCAATAAAACCGTCACCTCATCCCGCAAAAAATGAGCCCCTACATAAGAAAATCTCTCAAAAAATAAAAAAACTATAGCTCTTAGAACATGGAGACACTAAAACATCATTTTTTTGGTTTCAAAAATGCTATTATTGTGTTAAAGTGAAACAAATAAAAAAAAGTATACATATTAGGTATTGCCGCGTCCGTAAAAAACAGCTCTATAAAAATATCACATGACCTAACCCCTCGGGTGAACACCGTAAAAAAAAAAAAAACTGTGTCAAAACAAGCAATTTTTGTCACCTTGCATCACAAAAGGTGCAACACCAAGTGATCAAAAACGCGTATGTCCCACAAAATGGTACCAATAAAACTGTCACCTCATCCCACAAAAAATGAGCCCCTACATAAGAAAATCTCTCAAAAAATAAAAAAAACTATAGCTCTCAGAACATGGACACATTAAAACATAATTTTTTGGTTTCAAAAATGCTATTATTGTGTAAAACTTTAATAAATGAGAAAAAGTATACATATTAGGTATCGCCACGTCCGTAACAATCTGCTCTATAAAAATGTCACTTGACTGAACCCCTCAGGTGAACGCTGTAAAAATAAATAAATAGAAACTGTGCTAAAACAACCAATTTTTTGGTCACCTTGCCCCATAAAGTGTTATAATGAATGATCAAAAAATCATATGTACCCAAAAATAGTACTAATAAAACTGGCACCTTATCCCCTAGTTTCCAAAATGGGGTCTCTTCTTGGGAGTTTCTACTGTAAGGGTGCATCAGGGGGCTTCAAATTGGACATGGCATCTAAAAACCATGTGAAGTTCCTTTCCTTCTGCGCCCTGCCGTGTGCCCATACAGCAGTTTACGACCACATGTGGGGTGTTTCTGTAAACCGCAGAATCTGGGTAATAAATATTGAGTTTTGTTTGGCTGTTAACCATCGATGTGTTAAAGAAAAAAATTGATTAAAATGGAAAATCTGCCAAAAAAGTGAAATTTAAAAATTTGATCTCCATTTTCCTTTAATTCTTGTGGAACGCCTAAAGGGTTAACAAAGTTTGTAAAATCGGTTTTGAATACCTTGAGGGGTGTAGTTTCTACAATGGGGTCATTTATGGGGGTATCCACTATGTAGGCCCCACAAAGTGACTTCAGACCTGAACTGGTCCTTATAAAGTGGGTTTTGGCAATTTTCTTAAAAATTTTAAGAATTGCTTCTAAACTTCTAAGCCTTCTAACGTCCTAAAAAAATAAAATGACATTTCCAAAATGATGCCAACATAAAGTAGACATATGGGGAATGTTAAATAATAAATATTTTATGAGGTATCACTTTCTGTTTTAAAAGCAGAGAAATTGAAATTTAGAAAATTGCGAATTTTTCAAATTTTTGGGTAAATTTGGGATTTTTTCATAAATAAAGGTGAAATATTTTGACTCAAATTTATGACTATCATGAAGTACAATGTGTCACGAGAAAACAATCTCTGAATGACTTGGATAAATAAAGGCGTTCCAAAGTTATTACCACATAAAGTGAGATATGTCAGTTTTGCAAAATTTGGCCTGGTCAGGAAGGGGGCAAAGGGCCCAGATGGGAAGTGGTTAAAAGGCATCACTTCTTGGTCTGTACAGATGACTTTACTGCAGTTATCTGCTTAGGCCTCTTTCACACTTGCGTTGTTGGGATCCGGCATGCACTTCCGTTGCCGGAGGTGCCCGCCGGATCCGAAAAAACGCAAGTGTACTGAAAGCATTTGAAGACGGAACCGTCTTCCAAATGCTTTCAGTGTTACTATGGCACCCAGGACGCTATTAAAGTCCTGGTTGCCATAGTAGGAGCGGGGAGCGGGGGAGCGGTATACTTACAGTCCGTGCGGCTCACGGGGCGCTCCAGAATGACGTCAGAGCGCCCCATGCGCATGGATGACGTGATCCATGCACTTGGGGCGCCCTGACGTCACTCTGGAGCGCCCGGGGAGCCGCACGTACTGTAAGTATACTGCTCCCCCGCTCCCCGCTACACTTTACCATGGCTGCCAGGACTTTAGCGTCCCGGCAGCCATGGTAACCACTCTGAAAAAGCTAAATGTCGGCTCCGGCAATGCGCCGAAACGACGTTTAGCTTAAGGCCGGATCCGGATGAATGCCTTCCAATGGGCATTAATTCCGGATCCGGCCTTGCGGCAAGTGTTCCGGATTTTTGGCCGAAGCAAAAAGCGCAGCATGCTGCGGTATTTTCTCCGGCCAACAAACGTTCCGTTCCGGAACTGAAGACATCCTGATGCATCCTGAACGGATTTCTCTCCATTCAGAATGCATTAGGATAATCCTGATCAGGATTCTTCCGGCATAGAGCCCCGACGACGGAACTCTATGCCGGAAGACAATAACGCAAGTGTGAAAGAGCCCTTATCTTTCATTCTAATCCTGCCTATAATGATATCACCTCTGTGTATAGATAACATAGGATCCACCATTCACAGTAGGTGATTGTCAAAACTTATCTATTCATTCCTTGTACAATGACCTCTGCACAGGGCACAGAGCATGCCTAGAAAACTCTCCCATAAAATCAATGAGGTCCCCTTCAGACCATTGTGTCTATTGACCATGTGGCTGCTTAATGCTTTCTAAATGCTGTTAAGAACATCTCAGACAAGATGGCCGCCCCCATAATCATGTTCAGAAAATAAAACAAAAAAAATCTGCAATCAGAAAATAAAAAAGAGATTAGGAAAAAAGGATAGTGCTGCTATCTGGTTTGTGTTGGCAGAAAAAAAAATTGGTGACCGATTTCCTTTAAAATCCAGGTATCAAGCAACATCTGCACCACTCAAAGAGCCACAGAGGCAGTAGACCCCTA
The DNA here is from genome assembly GCF_905171765.1 of Bufo bufo. Taxonomy (NCBI): domain Eukaryota; kingdom Metazoa; phylum Chordata; class Amphibia; order Anura; family Bufonidae; genus Bufo; species Bufo bufo. The sequence continues at coordinate 150,076,716 of NC_053394.1, forward strand.
TTATGTATTGTGTACATGCAGAAATTGACCTGCCAAGTATGTCAATCTTTGTGCGATTCTGCACTGTATATAAAGTGGTTTTCCCTATAGACTTTAATGTGGTTGTTAAACAGAAAATCTACTGCATAAATAAACACAAAAACCGTAATGAATAGTGTGGATTTGTGTACTTTTTTAACATGGTTTTTTATGCAGTTTTCATGCTGATTTTTAGCATACATGAGTGTGCTCATGTGCATCTTCCTGGTTCACACACTGATTATCAGTATTAGGGCTCGTTGCTCGTTGCGGTCCGCAATGCATGGGCACCGTCCGTGGGGCAGGTGCATGGGAATCTCAGACCCATTCACTTGAATAGAGCAAGTTCTATCTTTTTGTGGTGCGGAGGCACGGAACAGAACCCCAGAAAGCACTCCGTAGTGCTTCCGTAGTGTTCCATTCCGTTCGTCCGTTCCGCACCGTTCCACATATCCTGATTTGCGGACCCATCGAAATGAATGGGTCTGCGTCCATGATGTGGAATGGCCACGGAACGGTGCCTGTGTATTGCGGATCCGCAGATGCGGTCCGCAATACGGCAACGGGCATCACACATTCGTGTGAACGAGCCCTTAGGCCTCTTGCACATGAAGGTTTTTTTTTCTGTTTACGTTCTGTTTTTTTGCGTTCTGTATACGGACCGTTTACAGAACCATTAATTTCAATGGATCCGCAAAAAAAACAGAAGGTACTCCCTATGCCTTCCGCTTCCGTATTTTCGTTAGCGGACAAGGATAGTACTGTTCTATCAGGGGCCAGCTGTTCCGTTCCACAAAAAACAGAATGCACACGGACGTCATCCGTACTTTTTGCGGACCGCAAATTACTGAAAAAGCCATACGGTCGTATGCAGGAGGCCTTACAGTAAGGATTCACACAGACAGAGCATTAGCATACAGGAAGGCGGTATGTAGCAGTACTTATACGTTCAGGATCTATAAAGTGCTACATGGGAGCTGGTTGGGATTCAGAGCTAATTGTAGTCATTTGTACTTAGCAGACCTAAATAACACCAAGCTGATACCCCATGTGAGCAAAAATATGGTTTAGTTCATTGCACCTTTTTTTATTCATATATACAGTAGATAGATTTATAGAAATGTGCAGCAGACAGTGATTTCCTATACAGAGGGACACTGCAACGAAATGTACAGTCGTGGCCAAAAGTTTTGAGAATTACATAAATATTGGATATTGGAAAAGTTGCTGCTTAAGTTTTTATAATAGCAATTTAGATATACTCCAGAATGTTATGAAGAGTGATCAGATGAATTGCATAGTCCTTCTTTGCCATGAAAATTAACTTAATCCCCAAAAAAACTTTCCACTGCATTTCATTGCTGTCATTAAAGGACCTGCTGAGATCATTTCAGTAATCGTCTTGTTAACTCAGGTGAGAATGTTGATGAGCACAAGGCTGGAGATCATTATGTCAGGCTGATTGGGTTAAAATGGCAGACTTGACATGTTAAAAGGAGGGTGATGCTTGAAATCATTGTTCTTCCATTGTTAACCATGGTGACCTGCAAAGAAACGCGTGCAGCCATCATTGCATTGCATAAAAATGGCTTCACAGGCAAGGATATTGTGGCTACTAAGTTTGCACCTCAATCAACAATTTATAGGATCATCAAGAACTTCAAGGAAAGAGGTTCAATTCTTGTTAAGAAGGCTTCAGGGCGTCCAAGAAAGTCCAGCAAGCGCCAGGATCGTCTCCTAAAGAGGATTCAGCTGCAGGATCGGAGTGGCACCAGTGCAGAGCTTGCTCAGGAATGGCAGCAGGCAGGTGTGAGCGCATCTGCACGCACAGTGAGGCGAAGACTTTTGGAAGATGGCCTGGTGTCAAGAAGGGCAGCAAAGAAGCCACTTCTCTCCCAAAAAAAAAATCAGGGACAGATTGATCTTCTGCAGAAAGTTTGGTGAATGGACTGCTGAGGACTGGGGCAAAGTCATATTCTCTGATGAAGCCTCTTTCCGATTGTTTGGGGCACCTGGAAAAAGGCTTGTCCGGAGAAGAAAAGGTGAGCGCTACCATCAGTCCTGTGTCATGCCAACAGTAAAGCATCCTGAGACCATTCATGTGTGTGTGGGGTTGCTTCTCATCCAAGGGAGTGGGCTCACTCACAATTTTGCCCAAAAACACAGCCATGAATAAAGACCCTCCAACAGCAACTTCTTTCAACAATCCAACAACAGTTTGGTGAAGAACAATGCATTTTCCAGCACGATGGAGCACCGTGCCATAAGGCAAAAGTGATAATTAAGTGGCTCGGGGACCAAAACGTTGACATTTTGGGTCCATGGCCTGGAAACTCCCCAGATCTTAATCCCATTGAGAACTTGTGGTCAATCCTCAAGAAGCGGGTGGACAAACAAAAACCCACTAATTCTGACAAACTCCAAGAAGTGATTATGAAAGAATGGGTTGCTATCAGTCAGGAATTGGCCCAGAAGTTGATTGAGAGCATACCCAGTCGAATTGCAGAGGTCCTGAAAAAGAAGGGCCAACACTGCAAATACTGACTCTTTGCATAAATGTCATGTAATTGTCGATAAAAGCCTTTGAAACATATGAAGTGTGTGTAATTATATTTCACTACATCACAGAAACAACTGAAACAAAGATCTAAAAGGAGTTTAGCAGCAAACTTTGTGAAAACTAATATTTGTGTCATTCTCAAAACTTTTGGCCACGACTGTATACTGTGTGGGACATTGGCCTAATTAACTGTTTCTCTGTACAGCTAATATATTAATATTGATGATATTTGGTAATCTTGTGATGAACGTTCTCTACCCAATTACTAGAGAATAAGAGAAAAGCAGGAATGTTTCCTAGATTTCACACTGTGTGATGATAGGGTCGTATTTCCAAGGTCTTCCAGAGGCCAACACCACAGGCATAAATAGTCCACGAGCGTCCCCGCTATTAGCACAGCTATAGAGTTTGATACTGATGGGGCTGCGCTGGATTCCTGTAGATGCGTGACATGTCTTTTCCTGTTGTTCATACCCCAATACTATAAGCAATCAGTAGCCCACGCTGGGACGGTTTATATCTCAGATTCTGAATGCCGCAAATATTTATGTTTTCTGACCTGATTACAGACTACCAAACGGAAGTGTCTACAAGTAACACGATGAGAACACTTCACTGTAATCTGTGTGTATTTTGCATGAAAAAACTCACAAATTTGTGGAAGCGTTTGATCAACCTTTCATTCCAGCCTTCCCTTTGCAGCAAGACCTAAAGGACTTGTCTGAGATTAGCTAAGCGATCCGCTTTTTTGCCACTCTTGTCCATGTACTGTGACTGTAGCCCAGATTTGCTAATTGTAAATATGGAGTAAGGTTAGGCCGGCTGTCTAGACCTGCACCAGATTTATCACAGGGGCTCAGGATGGATAATAAATGTGGTGCAGAGAGAGACACTTTTATCTTACTCTATACCAACTATTGTGGCGCAATTTTGGCGCATCTTAGGTCACACCCCTTCCATTAAATATCCACCCCTGACCAATAAGCCCCACCACTTGTCAAGGATTTTGGAAAAAAAAGTGTAGAAACCCAAGATGCGCCAAATTGTACCAATTTGCATAGCTTTTTTGACATATTTTTTGGCACAGACACATTAGTAAATCTGGGCCTGTGTGTTTTCATTTGGACTAAAATCATGTTTCAAGGCCCTTTAACAGACTGAACTCACTTACAGGGTATCTATCTATAGGTGGCTTTATAGGAACAGTTTTCTTCTTCATGGAGAAACACTAATTTACATTAAACAATAATATAATAATAATATAATAATCTTTATATAGTGCCAACATATTCCACAGCACTTTACAGGCAGAGGTTAATGAAATAGAAATGGAGGGGCACTCAAATATCAAGGAGCCTTGGGTAGCAGATACAGTCCTGATCAAAAGTTTAAGACCACTTGAAAAATGGCAAAAAATCATATTTTACATTGTTGGATCTTAACAAGGTTCCAAGTAGAGCTTCAACATGCAACAAGAAATGAGAGTGAGACAAAACATTTTTTGAGCATTCAATTAATTGAAAATAACGATTAAACTGAAACAGGCTGTTTTTCAGCTGATCCAAATTTTACGACCACATGCCTTTAAAAGGCCAAATTTGTGCAAAGATGTGGATTCATTGTCATTTTCTGTCAGGTAGTCACACGTTGTGATGGCAAAGGCAAAAAACTCTCTATTTTTGAACGTGGTCCGGTTGTTGAACTGCATAAGCAGGGTCTCTCACAGCGCGCCATCGCTGCTGAGGTGGGACGCAGTAAGACAGTCATTTGGAATTTCTTAAATGATCCTGAGGGTTATAGAACAAAAAAGTCAAGTGGAAGACCCAAAAAAATTTCATCAGCACTGAGCTGGAGAATACAATTGGCTGTCCTTCAAGACACTGGACGATCCTCGACCCAAATTAGGCCCTTACTGGTGCTGACTGCAGCCCCATAACCATCAGACGGCATCTGAGACTGAAGGGCTTCAAAAACAAAAAACATCTTCAAAGACCCCATCTCCTTGAACTCCACAGAACTGCTCGTTTGGACTTTGCAAGAGAGCACCAAACATGGGACATTCAAAGGTGGAAGAAAGTTTTATTCTCTGATGAGAAAAAATTTAACCTTGATGGTCCTGATGGTTTCCAACGTTACTGGCATGACAAGCAGATCCCACCTGAGATGTTTTCTACGCGCCACAGTGGAGGGGGCGCCATAATGGTCTGGGGTGCTTTTTCCTTCATTGGAACAATGGAGCTTCAGGAAGTGCAGGGGCGTCAAACGGCCGCTGGCTATGTCCAGATGTTGCAGAGAGCATTCCTCATGACTGAGGGCCCTCGTCTGTGTGGTAACGACTGGGTTTTTCAACAGGACAACGCTACAGTACACAATGCCCGCAGAACAAGGGACTTCTTCCAGGAGAATAACATCACTCTTTTGGCCCATCATGCGTGTTCCCCTGATCTAAATCCAATTGAGAACCTTTGGGGATGGATGGCAAGGGAAGTTTACAAAAATGGACAACAGTTCCAGACAGTAGATGGCCTTCGTGCGGTCGTCTTCACCATTTGGAGAAATGTTCCCACTCACCTCATGGAAACGCTTGCATCAAGCATGCCGAAACAAATTTTGGAAGTGATAAACAATAATGGCGGAACTACTCATTACTGAGTTCATGTTTGGAATTTGGATTTCTGTTTTGGGGGGGGTTTAGTTTTTTTTGGAGGTGTGGTCCTAAACTTTTGATCAGCTGAAAAACAGCCTGTTTCAGCTTATTCGTTGTTTTCATTAAATTGAACGCTCAAAAAATGTTTTGTCTCACTCCCATTTCTTCTTGTTGCATTTTGAAGCTCTACTTGGAACCTTGTTAAGATCCAGCCATGCTAAATATGATTTTTTGCCATTTTTCAAGTGGTCTTAAACTTTTGATCAGGACTGTATATGAACAATATTGTTTATTAAACACTAATAAAATTTAATCAACTGGAGCATCATAAAAATGACAAAATATTCATAATTTGAAGTGGACGTCTAAAATGTGGCTGATAGTGGTCAAAGGTATATTAGCACATCCATATATGCTGACTATATAATACTAAACAACGGGGGGCACACCAATGATCAAATAAAGAAGTGCAGGCCTGGTATAGAAAAAAGCATGAGCTAAACTAAAGAAAAGAAATACCAAACTCAGCCGCACCTCCAAAAATCAATAGTAGTTTATTAAAGACACAAAGATTAAAACCATGGACATATGAAACAACATCCCACTGAAGGGAGAAAATGATAAACATAAGAAAAACATCATCCAAGGATACCATAAATGATGCAGTGCTAGAGTAAGAGAAAATGATCCATAGAACCAAAATGGTATACTTATCAGATAGCACAGTGGTAACACAAGGAGAAAAATGAGCAACCCCTCAGTGAGACAAGCAGGAAAAATCCTCACGCGTATCGCTAGTAACCAACTAGCTTCATCAAGCATATATGCTGACTATAGCACCATAAGTATCCAGATAACACCTAAATAAGAAGCCGTTGCCTGGTCGACATATACTGTAATCAAATGTCCCAAATAAGTGAACGGAGGCGTGCCGCTACAGCGGTTATCTCCTATTGGTGTGGCCTAATGAGATGAATATGGAAATAGGTCCGTACCAAATGTCATGAGACCGTACAGGTAACTATATGTTTGATCACCGTATGATAAGTCAGTTAACACATCCCTTTAGACACTGTTAGTTCAAGAGTCTTACCACCGGATGGTACTGGGTTATCGAATGTCTCCTCTCTTTCGTCTACCGCCGACCCTGCTACCAGCGTCCCGTGTAGTCTCGAGCTATCAAGGTGGTGTCCCACATGACTTGCGGCGGTGACACGTGATGAACAGTCCACGTGATCAGGAAGTTGGTATGTGGTAGGATATGCGCCTGTCAATCCCACATCTTCTAATGAGAATTTCTATGCAGCGTATTCCTGTGGTCCTGAATTAATGGTGAATGGCCGTATTATACCATTAAAAAGCCGCAAATGGCAAAGACCATATTCATGTGTTCCTTGCTACTCCGTCCAAATGTACCATACGCGTTTCGGGGTACCTTCCCTTCCTTAGTGGCGGTATTTAGCAAGCAGGAAATGCAGTGTTTAAATACTCCATTTGAGCATGGAATGATGGGAAAGTGATCCATCTTAAACCATCTTAAATTGTGGCACGGAGTAGTGGCAATGGAGTAGAAAACGCATGTGCGTTTTCGTATAAAATTGCAGCAAACTGGATGTGTAATATAAGCAATCAAGGACTTGATAATAAACACTTATATAAACGTATAAATCTGCACAATAGGAACATATGATTACATATAAACCTATAAATAGGATGCAGTATACTTATCAGAAGGTCTAATATTCTGTTACTCTTAGAGGTGGAAATGTTGGGAAGGGGAGGGCAGTCTGATAGGGAGGGGGAATCCAAGTGCTGATAGACAGCCAGACTTGGATCCCGCATCCCCACCAGACATCCCCCCAAAATTATAGAAATCCAAACAGTTTCAGCTCTGCGTTGTGTCCTTTGGGTATGAGGCTATCAAATTCAAAGATCCGACGGTATTCCTGTCTGGACATATTCATGATGTGATTCCCTCTCCTCCATGACCTCCTGACCTTCTCAATGGCCACGAAGGTGAGGGTGGAGGGATCACAATCATGAATGTCTTTAAAGTGTTTAGACAGGCAGAGGTTACTTATGACATCAACAAATGAAACAATAGAAATGAGGGCCCTGCTTGAAGGACTTTACAGAGGTAATAGTGGTGGCACAAAAAGTAAAATTGCTTATTTACTTGTTTTAGGTCTGTTTCACATCTGCTTTATGGAGATCCGGCAAGCTGCCGGAATTCTGTCATGCCCCATTCACTATAATGGGGACTGGAAGTGATCTGGCTGCAACCTGGCAAATATGCAGAGAATTGGCCAGACGAACACCGCTGCGCCAGTCACCCTCAATGCATAGAGGGTGGGGATACAGGTGGGGGGAACACATTCTAAGGAATAATGAAAAACAGGGTAAATGAAGAAGGGTTGTCTTATCAAATGTGATAGGCCACTTTATAAAAAAAATGTGTTTTTAGAGCATGCTTAAAGCTCTGGATGTTGGAAGTGAATCTAATTAGGGTAGTGCATTCCAGAAAACTGGTGCAGCATGAGAAGTTTTGGAGACTGAATTAGAAGGTTCAGGTTGTGGAGGAAGTTAGCCTTCAATTATTGCCAAAATGGAGATCAAGCGTAGATAGACAGAGATGAGGGAGGAGGTATAGAAGGGTGCAAGTTTAAATTGTACTTTATACTGTATGGGTAATCAGTGCAGTGACTGGCACAGAAGACATGAGCCTGGCTGCTTCATTTTGGATATATTGGAGGGGAGAGTTTAGTGAGTGGAAACCAATTAGTAGTGAATTACAGTAATGAAGACGAGAATGAATTAGGAAAACAGGTAGTGTTTTTGCTGTTTTCACAGTAATAAAAGGATGGATTATGGAGATGTTTCTGACGTGTAGAGTGAAACGTGCAAGTGACTGGGACATAAAACGTGCCTATAGGGAGTGAAGAAAACAGAACCCTAAAGGTGGATTTACACGTACAGAGATATAGCTGATTATCGGGAATGAATCATTCCTTCCCGACAACCGGCTGCTTGTTCAGTGGGGGTGTAGTGCTGCATTTACATGCAGCAACCACCTCCACAGTATGAGGACAAGCAGTGGCTATTGTGATCGCTTGTCCTCATACAGCTGCTTTTCTGGGCAGCAGATCACTTTTCTGGCAGCACGATCTGCTGCCCAGAAATGATCATTTACTTGCAAGCATTAATGACAGCTTGACCCAATGACCGAGCATTTAGCTTGTTCATTGGGTGATCGGCTACACCTTTAGATGGACATATTGTCGGGAATGAGCATTCTCAGGAATGTTCATTCCTGATAATGTACCCAAATGTACCCAAACATAGGGCTCTGTACAGACATAGGGTATTTATGACATCAACAAGTTGTGGATTATGGTAGTACCATGTACAGAAAAAGCAATATCAGTTTTACATAGAACACATAATGTTAGAGATAGCGAACAGGCAATCACTAACGTTATGTAGTAGTGCAGAGGGGATGTCTTACAGGATGAAGTATATAATTGGGTGTCATCAGCATAGATATGATAGATATTTAAAGCCAAATCTGCTGACAGGTTGTGCAATGGGAACTGTAGAGAGAAAAGAGGAGGTGACCTAGGACTGAACCCTGAGGCACCCTAACAGCAAGGGGAGAAGAAACAGTCAACAAATGATACGCTGAACAAGTGGTCAGAGAGGTAGCAGGAAAGCCAAGAGAGAGCGTGTCCAGTAACTTGAAGCATGCCATGTTTGTGGTCTACAGGGTCAAACACTGCAGAGATCCAGAAGAATCAGTAGAGAGTAGTCACCATTGCAGTTAGGAGATTTGAGAGTTTCACAAGATCAGTATCTGTAGAGTGCAGAATCCAGATTGTATAATGGGGACCAAGAAGAGAGTTAGTAGATTAAGCGAGAGTAAACCAAGTGTTTTAGATGTGTGTCCAACTTCCAGGCACCTCCGCGCATTGAATGGTAAAATTTCAGCATGTGCTGATCCCAGGAAAGTTCTGACGGTCAGAATGCACACGCCATTGTCAGCAAATATACAGTACAATATCCATGGGTAACTGTATTCTTTGAATTATAGTGGTCATGTATAATGCATGCTTACCTGTGTTTAGAGAAGGGATCCAGTCACCTGTCAGCATGTCGATTTATGCTGCATTTATTAACCGAGGAGGAGAGTTAAGTGTAATACGTTTTCAGATAGACACCATTAAGGGAAACCGTCCATGGAAAGTGAGAGGCTCTGCCAGGTCTTTTGCAACATCCAAGTCTATGCTTCATCTGAAATGAATGTGGGTTTTATCCAACCTTCATAATAGTGGACAGTTCCAATTGTCTGCCCGATTGATTCTTCATGAAAAATACCTGGGGACTGCCAAAACAGGCTAACCTAGTGTTCCCTAAAATATTAACCCATCCTGCTGTATGACTGTGCTTAGAGAGCGATGACAAACTATCAGCCCAATCAAAATTAATGTTCCTTTCCTGATTTTTTTTGGCACCTATGAAAATCATTTTATATGGCCTATTAAAGGGGTTGTCTCATTTCAGGAGATCCACCTGCAATAAAGAGGTGATCATTACTTACCTGGCACTGCCACTCTGGTTTTTCTGGCTGGCAACAGTTTACCTGGTTGCAGCAGTGATGTTGTGTAACTGTTACAGTCAATCAATGACCTCTTTGTATGTTGTCAATGTGACGTCACCATTGCAGCCAGGTAAACAGATCCCTGCCGGGAGAACCAGAGTGGTAAAGCGGATCTGCCAGGTAAGTAGTGATCACTTGCAGGCTGAACAACCCCTCTTAAGGAGCCAGATGACCTTTTTATAGTATACATACAAAATTAATGAACATTAATAATGAACTGAACTAAACTAAAGAACTAAAGTGATTAACCCTTGTAAAATAAGTTTTCTTTACCTTTAGCTTACAAACACAAGCCAGCATCCTGGTTTACTCTTGAAGGTTAACTTGTGATGGGTTGTTTTTTTGACCTGTGAGATTTGTAGATTTTACTGAATGTTCTCGCTGAGGCTTGGAATGTAAACTCTCTGTACTTAAAGAGAATGTGTTGTTGCAATAAGAGACTCCCAGAAACACTAAATTCACTTGCACCAATAAATTGATCTCAAAAGTGCAGTTTGGGGTATAAAGCAAGTTATGCTCAGGCTGAGGGTAGACCTAGACATTTTTTGTCATACTACAAAAAAATCACAGTGAAATTGCTCTAATATCGCTGTCCATAGGTAATGCATCGGGTAGCTCGATAATTCTTTCAAATCTCTGCAACTAAGTGGGTATTCCTGGAGTGATTAATGGGGTATTCCTGTTCGGGAAAGTTATTCCCTATGCACAGGATAAGGAAAACTATTAGATCCCAGCAGTAGAACCCTCAGCGATCACGAGAAAGGGGACCTCATACCCCCTAAAGCCCCACTGAAATGGATGGAGTGGCTGGTCAGAAATGTACACCGCCGCTTCATTAATTTCTATGAGAGCGTTGGAGAGAGCCAAGCTCTGTAGCGGGCTATCTCCAGTGCTCCCATAGAAATGAACGGACCGGCGGCACGCAGCTGATCTGGGGGCTCCAGGGGTTATGGGGGCCCCCGTTCTCATGAATGGTGAGGGTCCCAGGAGTAAGACTCCCACCAATCTAACAGTTATCCCCTAACCTGTGGATAGAGCATAACTTTCTCTAACTGGAATACCCCTTTAAATTGCTAGGATAAAATCACTGTGAAACCGATACAGACAAGTGAATAGATAGCAATGTTTTTTTTTATCGAATTCAGAGTGATTTTCAAGGTAATTTTTCCTCCATAGAATAACATGAAAATCATTTGCCAATAAAATTGCATTGAAATCACTGATTAATCTCTAGCGATTAAATTGCTCCAGCTACTCACTTGGCTGCAGAGATTTGGAAGCGATTTTCAAGCTACTCAGGGTATTCCCTATGGACAGATAAAAAGTCTAGGTTTAACCGCAACCTATTGAGCATATTGAGGGTATATTAAGAAGCTTATAAATTATGATATGTGGTTTACTTCTACAGACTCTTCGAGCGGAAATGACTAGATGGATCATTTAATTTCTCAAAGGTCTGTAGTGCTCATCAGACCTCGCTAGGCTGAGTGCGTCCACTAACCTACTTCAAAGGATTTTTCCAATTTATATGAAGATCTCTGCACCTTTCTCAAGATCCCTACTTGCTATTAGTGAATAGGAACATCCACTGTCTTAAATGCTATGAACACCTTCGGGTTTTACTCATTTTGGGCTAAAAATCTTTTTTTCAATTGTTCTTTATTAAAAATTTCCAAGAATTTTTGTCCTGCAGCCTTAATTTTGTGTGTATCTGTAGATTATTGCTTTCTGTTTACACTGACTCTTGATGTGCAGCCCTTATCTCTGAACCTCTGACTCTGTCACTACCAGAGCTTTGAGACGTTCTCACAGCTCTGTTTCTCCACCCCTGTGATGATGTCACTACTAGAGCTTGGAGGAGTTCTCACTGCTCTGTTTCTCCGCCCCTCCCAGCTGTTCCCTTCCTCCCAGCTGTTCCTCCTATGTTTGATTTCTCTGCCTTTAAATCACCCCTCCTCCTTTGTAGGGTGTGGATTATATTTCTCATTTGAGTTGTAGCTCTTGCTTGAGTATCTTCACTTGTATGCTATCATTTCACTGGACCTGTGTTCTGCTGCAGCAAGTACTCCGGATATTGCCAGCTGTCTTTGGATCCGTCTTCACTGCTGCTGCAGCTCCTTCAGCTAAGTGTGCAGACATTGTAGTGTATCTGTTTGTTTTCTGACTGGATCCGAGGCGACCACGGTTCCCTCCATATACTGAGCAGGGCACCGGTGGCCGTGCCCCTTCCACTATTGTAGGGGTTACAGTGGTCATCAGTCTTAGGTACGCGGGCATGCCTCGTTCCACCATTTGGATCCGGGCATGTGCTTAGCAGCATAGGGAGAGCTTTGAGGGTCTGACAGGGGTCACCCTTTATCCTCCCTAGTTTGGGTCCGGTCAGTAGCTCTATTTACTGTGTATGCTCTTGTTGCTCACATACAGCCGTGAGATTATAATCCACCAAAACCGTCTTTTTTGACATGGATCCGCTTTCTGGCCTGGTTGACCGCATGCAGGGTCTTTCTTTGGAGGTAGCGGATCTCCGTCAATCTATGACTCAGCTTCAAGCATTGGGCTCTGCTCCGGCCCATGGAGTCTGTTGCGAGCCAAAGGTCTCACTTCCGGAAACGTTCTCCGGGGGCAGTGAGAATTTTGTGCGCTTCAGAGAGGCATGCAAACTCCATTTTTGCTTGTGTCCCCATTCCTCTGAGGATTGTCATCTACCTGCTCAGGGGTAATGCTCAGACTTGGGCTTTTTTGCTGCCATCAGGGGATCCCTCCCTTCAGTCCGTGGAAAGATTTTTTGTGGCCCTGGGGCAGATATATGATGACCCGGATCGTGTTGCTCTGGCCGAATCTAACTTACGTTTTTATGCCAGAACAAACTGTCTGCGGAGCTTTATTGTTCTGAATTTCGGAGATGGGCAGCTGATTCAGGTTGGAATGATGCGGCACTCAGGAGTCAGTTCTGTCATGGTCTCTCAGAGAGATTGAAAGATGCGTTTGCTTTCCATGAGAGACCAACGTCCTTAGAGTCTGCCATGTCATTGGCGGTACGCCTTGACAGGCGTCTAAGAGAAAGAAACGAGACCTCTCTGTCCAGCCATTGTCAGTCTATGGGCAGTGGTGCGGACTCATTCAGTGTGCAGGGGCCTCATCCTGTCTCGGTCCCCTCTGAGGAGGAGCCCATGCAGCTAGGTCGACTTGCCCCTGATAAAAGAGGATTTAGTCCTCAGAGTAGGGTGTGTTTTTGTTGTGGGGGCATAGGTCATTTGGCAAATGTTTGTCCGTCTAGGAGATTCTTGAACTGTACTAAGAGCGATAATGAGAGAAAAACCTCAAAAGGTAAATCATCAAACTCTGCTTCATCTGCTACTTTGGGCAAAGTTGATGTAGGAATTGATGCTTTTCCTCTGACCTGCAGTTCCCATTTTCTCCTGTCTGCCAGGGTGGCGCTAGAGAGCAAAGTCATTTCTTGTGAGATTTTTGTCGATAGTGGAGCGGCCGTCAATCTTATTGACACTCAATTTGTAGCCATGCATGGTTTTCAGGTTTGCACATTAGAAAAGGATATACCTGTTTTTGCTATTGACTCTGCTCCACTCTCACAGAGATCTCTGAAGGGCATTGTTCACAATATCCGGTTAGCTGTAGGTGACACTCATGTGGAGGATATATCTTGTTTTGTCCTTAACGGATTGCCTTCTCCTCTAGTTTTGGGGTTACCCTGGCTCACTAGACATAACCCCACTATTGATTGGCAAGGAAGGCAAATAAATGAGTGGAGTGACTTTTGTAGAGAGAATTGTCTCACAGCGACTTTTGCAGAGGTGTCTACTAAAACTGTGCCATCATTTCTCTCTGATTTCTCGGACGTGTTTTCTGAGAGCGGTGTTCAGGAGCTACCTCCTCACCGGGAGTTTGACTGTCCCATTAACCTCATTCCCGGCGCCAAGCTGCCAAAAGCACGCCTCTACAATCTCTCACAACCAGAAAGAATCGCAATGCGAACCTATATCTCTGAGAGTCTCGATAAGGGGCATATTCGTCCCTCAAAATCACCTGTTGCCGCTGTTTTTTTTTTTTGTTAAAAAAAAAGATGGCTCTCTGAGACCTTGCCTAGATTTTAGGGAGCTGAACCGTATCACGATTCGCGATCCCTATCCCCTTCCTCTGATCCCGGACCTCTTCAACCAAATTGTTGGGCCAAGGTTTTTTCCAAATTGGATTTGAGAGGCGCGTACAACCTGGTCAGGGTCAGAGAGGGGGATGAATGGAAAACGGCCTTTAATACCCCTAACGGGCATTTCGAGAATCTCGTTATGCCTTTCGGCCTGATGAATGCTCCGGCCGTCTTTCAGCATTTTGTTAACAGTATTTTCTACCATTTAATGGAGAAATTTGTATTGGTGTATCTTGATGATATTTTGATTTTTTCCCCTGATGTTCAGACCCATCAGGATCATCTTTTTCAGGTTCTGCAGATTCTGCGGGAAAATAAATTGTACGCCAAGCTGGAGAAATGTCTTTTTATGGTATCGGAGATTCAATTTCTGCTTTTTCTCCTCTCTGCTTCCGGTTTTCGCATGGATCCGGAGAAGGTCCGTGCTGTACTTGAGTGGGAGCTTCCTGAGAATCAGAAGGCATTGATGCGCTTTCTGGGTTTTGCGAACTATTACAGAAAGTTCATTTTGAATTATTCCTCTGTTGTCAAACCCCTCACTGACATGACAAAAAAGGGGGCGGATTTTTCCTCTTGGTCGGAGGAGGCGCTTGCAGCTTTTTCTAAGATTAAAGAGAGTTTTGCGTCTGCTCCCATCTTGGTTCATCCCGATGTTTAATTACCTTTTATTGTTGAGGTGGATGCTTCCGAGGTGGGTGTGGGTGCGGTTTTGTCCCAGGGCCCTTCTCCTGCCAAATGGCGACCCTCTGCCTTTTTCTCTAAAAAACTCTCCCCGGCAGAGAAAAACTATGATGTGGGAGATAGGGAGTTGTTGGCCATCAAGTTGGCTTTCGAGGAATGGCGCCATTGGTTGGAGGGGGCCAGGCACCCTATCACCATTTTTACCGACCATAAGAATCTGGCATACTTGGAGTCGGCCAGGCGTATGAATCCGAGACAGGCCAGATGGTCTCTGTTCTTTCCAGATTCAATTTTGTTGTTACATTCCGCCCTGGGATCAAAAATGTGAAGGCTGATGCTCTCTCTCGCTGTTTTCCGGGAGGAGGAAACTCCGAGGACCCGGGTCCCATTTTGGCGGAGGGGGTAGTTGTTTCTGCTCTATATTCTGATTTGGAGGCCGAGGTCCAGGCTGCCCAGACTGAGGCACCTGCCCGTTGTCCTTCTGGGAAGTTGTTTGTGCCTCCTGAGCTACGTCACAAACTCTTCAAGGAGCATCATGATACTGTTCTTGCTGGTCACCCCGGGAGTAGAGCCACGGTAGATCTCATTGCTCTGAGATTTTGGTGGCCGGCTCTTCGTAAGTCGGTGGAGGGTTTTGTGGCTGCTTGTGAGACGTGCGCTCGCGCTAAGGTCCCTCGTTCACGGCCTTCAGGTTCCCTTCTCCCGTTACCCATACCGTCCCGTCCTTGGACACACCTGTCCATGGACTTTATCACGGATCTTCCTCTTTCCTCAGGGAAGTCGGTGATCCTGGTGGTGGTGGACCGTTTTAGCAAGATGGCTCATTTCGTACCTTTCCCTGGTTTACCCAATGCTAAAACGTTGGCGCAAGCTTTTGTCGACCATATTGTTAAATTGCATGGCATTCCCTCTGATATTGTTTCCGATAGAGGCACGCAGTTTGTGTCTAGATTCTGGAAGGCTTTCTGTTCTCGCCTGGGGGTTTGGCTGTCCTTCTCTTCTGCTTTTCACCCGCAGTCGAATGGTCAGACTGAGCGCCTCAATCAGAATCTGGAGACATATTTGCGCTGTTTTGTGGCAGAGAACCTGGAGGATTGGTTTTCATTTCTCCCTCTTGCTGAGTTTGCTCTGAACAACCGTCGTCAGGAATCTTCTGATAAGTCACCATTCTTTGGTGCATATGGGTTCCATCCGCAGTTTGGGACATTCTCGGGAGGGGCTCTTTCTGGTTTACCTGAGGAGGAGAGATTTTCCTCCTCTTTGTCTACCATTTGGCAAAAGATTCAGAGTAATCTTAGAAAGATGAGTGAGAAGTATAA
Organism: Bufo bufo; assembly: GCF_905171765.1. Classification (NCBI taxonomy): domain Eukaryota; kingdom Metazoa; phylum Chordata; class Amphibia; order Anura; family Bufonidae; genus Bufo; species Bufo bufo. The sequence continues at coordinate 150,092,760 of NC_053394.1, forward strand.
GCGTGTGGCTGATAAGAGACGTGTGCCTGGTCCGGACCTGAATGTGGGTGATCTGGTGTGGTTGTCTACAAGAAATATTAAACTGAAGGTTCCCTCCTGGAAATTGGGTCCCAAGTTTATTGGGCCTTATAAAATCTTGTCAGTCATCAATCCTGTTGCCTTCCGTCTTGATCTTCCACGGGTTTGGAAGATACATAATGTATTTCACAGATCTCTCTTAAAACCATATGTCCAGCCCACGGTACCCTCTTCTTTGCCTCCTCCTCCGATTTTGGTTGATGGCAATCTGGAGTTTGAGGTTTCCAGAATTGTTGACTCTCGCATTGTCCGCGGTTCTCTTCAGTACCTCGTTCATTGGAAGGGTTATGGTCCTGAGGAGAGGATGTGGGTTTCGGTGTCGGACATTAAAGCCACTCGCCTCATCAGGGCATTTCATAGGGCTCATCCTGAGAAGGTGGGTCCTGGGTGTCCGGAGTCCACCCGTAGAGGGGGGGGGGGGTACTGTCACTACCAGAGCTTTGAGACGTTCTCACTGCTCTGTTTCTCCGCCCCTGGGATGAGGTCTTTACTTTCTGTTTCCTTCCTCCCAGCTGTTCCTCCTATGTTTGATTTCTCTGCCTTTAAATCACCCCTCCTCCTTTGTAGGGTGTGGATTATATTTCTCATTTGAGTTGTAGCTCTTGCTTGAGTATCTTCACTTGTATGCTATCATTTTACTGGACCTGTGTTCTGCTGCAGCAAGTACTCCGGATATTGCCAGCTGTCTTTGGATCCGTCTTCACTGCTGCTGCAGCTCCTTCAGCTAAGTGTGCAGACATTGTAGTGTATCTGTTTGTTTTCTGACTGGATCCGAGGCGACCACGGTTCCCTCCATATACTGAGCAGGGCACCGGTGGCCGTGCCCCTTCCACTATTGTAGGGGTTACAGTGGTCATCAGTCTTAGGTACGCGGGCATGCCTCGTTCCACCATTTGGATCCGGGCATGTGCTTAGCAGCATAGGGAGAGCTTTAAGGGTCTGACAGGGGTCACCCTTTATCCTCCCTAGTTTGGGTCCGGTCAGTAGCTCTATTTACTGTGTATGCTCTTGTTGCTCACATACAGCCGTGACAGACTCGTTTCTTTTATTTTTGACAAAATTCTTATCAAACTGACTGGGTTAAATGAGTGTTTATGACCTGTCAAGAGTTCAGAGATAAGGGCTACACATTGAGCCTTCAGAGAAGCTCCCTGATGGATTCACTGTAAAACAGAAAAAAATGGAAGGCTGTCTAAACAAAAACTGTTGAAAATGTTTAATAACCAATTGAAGAAAAAAAGATTTTAGCCCAAAATGAGTAAGTGCAATGATATAGAATTGTCCGTAAAGGTGTCCATAGATTTTAAAACTTGTCCTAAAGCTGAGAGCTATCTCTCCCGATTCTCCCATGCATATGGGAAAGAGAGAAAATGGAAGAGTGCAGAAAGCCGCTGCCAGACAAAAGGAATGGGCAGTTTACATCTAGCATGCCTGATCCTTATCTATCTACACTGAAATTAACCGCTAGGTGAGGACCCATACACATTAGATGGTCAGCCAGAATAGAAAGGATAGACCGACATGGATCTAATGTTTATGACCAGCATTAGGCTAGAGCTACTCCTAGATTTTACTTGGGTGATTTAATCACTAGAGATAAATCTATCTGAAATCACAGCAAAAATTTGCATGAGATCTCACAGCAATTTTCTTGTTAGGCCTCATGCACACAACGTTGTTTTGGTCCAAATCTAAGCCGCATTTTTTGTGGTTGTGGTTCTGTGGCACCACTAAAAAAAATAGAACATGCCCTATTCTTGTCCATTTTGTTTACAAGAATAGGCATTTCTGTTATGGGCATCCCGTTCCGTTCTGCAATTTGCGGAACGCACACGGGCGGCATCCGTGTTTTGCGGATCGCAAAATATGGTGCGGTCATGTGCATGAGGCCTTACTATTTGTTCTTTGGTTAGGGCTGTAATGAAACTTTTCCTGGCAAGACAAATTGCTATAATATCGCTGTTATTAGGAATGCATTAAGTAGCCTGCAGATCTCTTCAAAATCATTGCACTCAGGTAAGTAGCTAGCCTTTTTTTTTGTTTTTCACTTGAATGCAGCAGTGTCAATTGCTTTCCAAGATGACAGCTATCTCTTCTACTGCGTAGGTGCTGAAAGAATTCTGCCCATAGCTCCCCTGTATCTGCGACTGCGCTGAATCCTTAAAAGGGGTTAACCAACATCATACAACAGCCCCCCATGTGCTGGGCCCCCCCTGGTCCCCGAACAGCCACTGATGCTTCTCCCTGTACACGGATGAAAACATCCGGTGTCGGGGGGGAGCATCCAATGGCAGATGGGGACGAGCCTTCCTAGCATCGCGGGTGACACTAGGGAGGCTCGTCACCGTCCCCGCCTGCAATTGGCTACCTCCCCCCGACACCGGATGTTTTCATCCCTGTACAGGAAGAAGCAGCGGCGGCGGTGCGGGGACCTGGAGCGGCACGGGGAGCTGGGTAAGTATATTTCCCCTGAGGGGCCCGGCACATGGGGCTGATGTTGGATAACCCCTTTAAGGCGCCTGCTCAGTAAAGAATGCATCCGCCATTGTGGGAAGCTATGGATGCTGCAACTTGTTTACATTAGTACCCATGGGCATTGGGGGAGAGGGGGGAGCTTCTCTGTGTAGACTAAGGTAAGCCCTGAAACGATGTAACTTTTTTAATGCCATTAAATGTCAGTGTATGGCATTTCTGAAATTTATGCAGAAAACAGACATCCTATTTAAAGGGGATTATTCAGGGTTTTAAAATTGACGGCCTATTAGTTTTTTTTCTTCTTCCCTCCTTTGCTCTTGCTTATTTTTCTACTCCCTTGATGCTTTTTGATTGATTTTAATATCTGATTTATATCCTGTTTTGCTGCTTTATAGTACTATGTAGCATATGTTGTTTTAATACTATTGTATCTGTTTTGCTTTGTAAGTGTTATGTAATACACTTCTCCGGGCTCTCCTCTCCTTTACATTTTGCTTTGTACTTGCATAACAAAATATTTCAATAAAAACATATTGTTGATAAAAAAAAGATGGTCTGTCCTTTCGATATTAGATCGGTCGGTGGGAGCCCAACTCTTGGCAACCCGCAGATCAGCTGTTTAAAATGAGCACAGTGCTTGGGCAAAGGCTGCTGCTTCTCAATTCTTTAAATTGTCCAGACAGTGGTTCATACAGTCAAATGCTGTACATTTAGTAGCAGTGCTTCACCTCTGCCTTTCACTGTTGCCTCTTCCCCTAATGGCCTGGTTGACAGTGCCAAACATCCTCACTGCTCCAATGCCTGGACCTGAAATCTCATGCATCCGCCTGCAGCAACTATCAGCGCATGTATAGTGAAGATCTCAGAGCAGGGGGAGCAGAGAAGACCACTGGGAGGAGGAGAGTTGGAGGTAAAGCAGTGCTCCGAGAGGCTAGACCAGCCCCTCAGTGCTCAGAGCACCTTAGTTGCATACAACCAAAAATAAGAATATCTCTGCTTGTCATCTGCGTATAACTAATAAAATAAGAATTTTTCTGCATTGATAATACTGATTTCATATAGAAAAGACAAATTTTAATTACTACGATCAACCCTACCAGACAGTCTCCTCAGCATAGGTCATCAGTTTCTGATCAGCTATTTGAGTAGGCTGCGGCACTCGTAGTAGCGCTGCAGCCTTCTATCAGCTTTTCCTAGGCCAGAGGATAGGTACATTGTATTAAAATCGTAGAAAACTTCAGTAGTGTGAACCAATGCCTGGACCAACGCAAACAATGAAGAGGCTGCTGGATTAAGAATATTGAAGGCCTATAGAAGATCAGTTTCAAAAGCATAACACAAATAAAACGTAAACCTATTATAGGAGGACATTTTATCCATTTAGAATTCCCCCCCAGCCATCTTGTCCAGTTTCTTCTTCTGAAACAAATGGTTTGCTGACCATGTCACAGCAACCTGTCCATTGCACAGCTCTGCGCTGAGAGCAGCCAAGAGTCGCCGCTCATTTCACGTCTCCCCAGTTTAATAATGCAGCAGTGTCTATACAGCACTTGGCACCGAGACTCGTCTCTCCGAATCTTTCATCTCTTGTGGATGTCTTTACAAGCTGTGCACTTGCAGGAGAGTTAAAGCCCTGGCAGCCTGACAGCAGCAACAAACCCGGACATCAAACTGTAAAAAAAATTGTTACTGAGATCGGACAAATGATTTAATCACTCGGGTGCTTTGCTGCATCCTGGGGGAAGTAAGTGGGATGAATGTCTGCACAGAAATAAAATGTAGAAAGACAAACTAAACGATAGACTGAGGCAAATTTTATCTATTTCCCGTTAGCACCATTGCAACAAAAAGTACTCCAATTGAGATGTCACCAACGGTGCCATTTTTGCCAGACCTTTGTCAAGATCCCCAACCTGGTGCACTTAGTTTTGTTAAAGGGCATCTGTCAGCAGTATGAAACTGGCTGACCTGTTACATGTGCGCTTGGTAGCTGAAGGCGTCTATGTTGGTCCCATGTTCATATGTGCCCGCATTGCCGAGAAATATGATGTTTCAATATATGCAAATGAGCCTCTAGGTGCAACAGGGGCGTTGCCGTTACACCTAGGGGCTCAGCTTTCTCTTCAACTGCTGTGCCCTCTTCACTTGGCTTGAAAGGGCCAGGTTTGATCACATTTACATTGCCTGGCCCTGTCAATCAAAGTGCAGAGGTTGCGGCAGTTGTAGAGAGAGCAGAGCCTCTGAGTGCAATGGCAACGCCCCTATTGCTCCTAGAGGCTAATTTGCATATATTAAAACTTTATTTTTCTCAGCAATGTGGGCACATATGAAGATGGGACCAACACAGCTGCCTTCAGCTGCCACATAGAGAGGCAAAAAATGTCCTCAAAATATGCTTCTCACAAGTACCTGGCTTGTTACAGTGTGTATGAGCTATCTCAGGGCTGCAACTATGTCAGCTACACTTGATCTGGACTGGACTAGTGTAAATAGTAAGGCCGCATGCAGCTGAGACCCCTGCCACCTGTGACAGTCTGTGGCCACTTGATTTTGAAGGTAAGTCAGTTTTACCTGCAAAATCGTGTGACCAATGACCACCACAGGTGGACAGGGTTTTGGATGCGTGCGTCTGTTGCAGAGTCTAAAACCAGCCTTACTATTTAAATGTTTTTCTTGTAGAAGCCTGACCGCTGGTCTGTGGCCCAGGCCGCCATCCTCAAAGGCATCTGTGCTCCTGTTGATTGGCGTCGTTGGGCCTTTGTTGGGGCCTGGGGTGCTGGTGTGTAGAGGGGGCTTAGAGTAGGGTCCTAGCATATTAATAGATGATTAGCAATGCATGATATGATTCTCTTCTCTCTTTTTCTTAAAGCTTCCAGCCAATATGTCGGTGAAGTTGAAGTTCAGCTCCCCCAGTGATGGTCTCGCCGCGGTCGGCAGGAGCCGGTCCTTTGCTGGTTTTAGTACATTACAAGTCCGAAAGACCTCGTAAGTAATGGAATGTGATCACCAGCCAAAGCAGCCTGAGCTTGATAAAGACTCATTTGAGTCGAAACGTCGCACACTGGTTGAGCAATAAACACAGATTCATTTAAGAAGCTGGAGTGCTGCGGTTTTTCCTACAATCCCTGCAGCCAAAGCAGCCTGCCATTTCCTCTCTAGATCTAAGGGTCTGGAACACATTAGGGGTTGTCTGATGGGTTTATGGTGCCAGTAGACATGGTCCTCCTATAACATTCCCTGACTGATGAGGTTTCAGCCCTGTAAAGTCTCCTTTGCAGAATATTTTTAATGTTTTCCTGGTTCCAGACACTTCTGAATGACACGAAGGGCAGCTTTTACAAGGTAGTTTAAATCCCTCCTCAGCTCCGAATTTAACCAGGCAATCTGGGGATACAGTGCTGTAGTATAATGTCTATACCTCTCAGAGAAATCATTCCCAATATCCTCTAATTCATTGTAAGTGCAATAGATATTGAAATATGGCAGCAGACTCCGTGCCGGAAGCCTGTAAAATCAATACGCCTGTTGTCCAGCAAACGTTTAGGAAATGATGTACGAGAAGTTCCCTGGAATCTGCAGTAAGGAATAATGTAACAGAATCTCCATGCTGGATAACAGATGTCATTGCAAACTCAGGTGACTGTATGTGAGATAGAAACCAGATCACCGCTAACACAGAACCTGCAAAGCTACTGAGAGAAGGGCTGATGGATTCATAGATGGAAAAATATATATATTTTAAAGTGGTTTTCTTTTTGGACCTCACTTTGCTTCAAATATTAAAGAGCATTTTCCCTACAACGGAAAAAAAATCTCTTCTTTCAAGATATTTTCGGTCATTTCTTAATGTCTGCTTAGATGACAACCACAATGCTCACAAGGGTTGTCACTCAGCTTTCATGTAGTCTTTCATGTTCTACCAATTAGATTAAAAGACGTGTGTAAAAGTTTGTGTTACTGCTGGGACACCTTCTGATCCAAAGAATTTAGGTTCTCACTACAGAAAAAGTCATACATGTGTATATGGTTAGGTCTGAATCTTCCATTCACTATGCACAGAGCGCCCTTTTCCTTGAATTGGTGGGGTTTTAGGGGTTAAATCCCCCACTTATGAGACTTTTATGGCTTATTCAGTTCAGATGCCATACACAACATTAAGGTAGAAAATAACATCATATCATTTTTGAATTTCACTATAAGTACTAAATGTGACAACCTCTTTTGGAGCTATAATGTCAGCCACATTGGTTGTCACTGTCACGCTTTAATGTGGGAGGGAAACCCCACACCGAGCATAGGAGGGAAAGGGGAAAGGAAATAAGACCTGAAAACTAGGGAAGAAAGATGGACACCTCCTAGTGAAAACCCTAACCAAAGCCCTGACTGACTACCAGTATGAATAGACCCCAAAGGTAGATGAGTTCATACACAAGAATACCTAAAGTCCTATCTAACACTAAAGGACTCTGGTACTAATGACAGGAATGAGACAACCTGTTCCTCCAAAAGGAAGGATGAGCGGGAGTCTCCCTGAGGCCTAATACAAAACAACAAGGAAATGCAACACACAGAAAAGTCTAATTAAAATGCAAAAGGGAAAGGTAACACTTAAAGAGGACCTTTCACTTGTAAAAACGATGTGAACTGAGTATGCTGCCATGTAGAGCTGCGCCCGGGGATCTCACTGCACTTACTATTATCCCCGGGCGCCGCTCCGTTCTCCCGTTATGCCCTCCGGTACCTTTGCTCCTTAAGTTATAGTAGGCGGGTCTTCCCTTGTCCTGTGGGCGTCTCCTTCTCCTAGGCTGCAGCGCTGGCCAATTGCAGCGCACAGCTCACAGCCTGGGAGGTTTTTTTCTCCCAGGCTGTGAGCTGTGCGCTGCGATTGGCCAGCGCTACAGCCTAGGAGAAGGAGACGCCCACAGGGAAGACCCGCCTACTATAACTTAAGGAGCAAAGGTACCAGAGGGCATAACGGGAGAACGGAGCGGCGCCCGGGGATAATAGTAAGTGCAGTGAGATCCCCGGGCGCCGCTCTACATGGCAGCATACTCAGTTCACATAGTTTTTACAAGTGAAAGGTCCTCTTTAACTTCCAAGAAGCTATGGCAGCACCAGGAACTCAGCCGAGATCCAAACACCAGCTATCCACAGGTCCAACTGAAGCTATAAACCGCACAGCATTGTGGGAGAAACAACTATAAATAGGGAAAGTTAAATGACCACAATAGCAACACCTGGAGGTTAAGGGTGTGGCCAGTACCAGAAACAACACAGACGCCTATTGATCCACAAGGTAAACATGTCAAACCAAACCATGTGTTGCCAGTCTCAAAGATCTCCTGCCACTCACTTACGCGGGGATGTACGGATGTTTCGGTACGTCCATGACACTCACCTAACTATTCTAAAGACTGAACTGAAGATCTGAACCGTGTGTTAAAAACCCCTCTTCTAATGCACAGCCCTGTATGTGTTAAAGCAAATGCATAATGCTGTAGACCAGGAATGTCAAACCCATGGCCCTCCAGTTGTTTCAAAACTAGAACTTCCAGCATGCCCTGATAGCTGTAGGATGTCCAGACATGATGGAAGTTGTAGTTTTGCAACAGCTGTTGGGCCCGTGAGTTTGACTTTCCTGCTATAGACAATCTTGTTTTAGATAAGTTATTTATTTTACACTTCTGCATTTTCTAGGCAGTCCCTTCGTAAAAACTCTGTAAAGTCAAAAATGTCTGTCCGGTCAGAGAAGTTGTACCCATCTCTAAAGAAAGGATCCATTAGGCTGGACCCTCATCCTCACCAAGTCAAGAAGATATTCGAAGCTTTAAGGAAAGGACTAAAGTAAGTAGGGGATCTCGGTGTATATTGCATTTTCCTCTTAAAGGGGGTTGTCCAAATCAAATTAAAAAACTTCGGCAGCAACAGTAAACGTGCTAATATAACTGATCCTCACCATTTTTCTCCCCTGCCGCTTTCAGCATCAGAGTCTGGTCCTGCAGCGATGATGTCATCTTTCTGACAGCACCAGTCATCTCCCATACAAACCATGCCACCAGGCAGCCAATGACTGACCTCGGCAGTACACAGCACGACTGCTGAGGGCCTGAGGCCAATGATTGGCTGCAGCGCTGATGCGGTGTGTACTGGACATTACTTCTGCACCGAGGAAAACAAATATGGTCTGGAAGGGCTGCAGTTTTAATTTAACATGGAGAAACCTCTTTAAAATTATTCATAGTTAAACCCCAGTTTACATGTACAATTAATCTGCATAAGATGTTGAAGTACTTTGCAAATGCATGACTTTTATACTGCAGTAATCTTGAGATACACTCAGTAGTATACTTCCTAACCGTACTACTCACTATTTTGCTGGTGGATTCACAGTGTACATACATTACATATCCTGTTTTTGCTCCTGAGTTACAGCTTATATTATGCTCCAGAGCTGCACTCACTATTCTGCTAATGTATTCACTGTGTACATACATTTCTTGTCCTGTTTTGCTCCTGAGTTACAGCTTATATTGTACTCCAGAACTGCACTTAGTATTCCACTGGTGGATTCAATGTCGGACTGGGGTGCCTAAGGCCCACCAGTAAAATAAATTTTGGGGGCCCACTATAAAGCTACATGCGAATACTACATGTAGCAAGATGCTACAATGATTATTACATGATTATAAGGGCCCATGCAGTGACTTCGAGAGGGTAGGTCCCTGGAGGAAAGAGGACATGGCTAGCCTGACTCTATATCTAAAAGTCATCTCAGCCACCCAATGTGTCTATAATAAACTGGGTGCTTTGTTAAATTATGTACCCAACATAGGCTGTTTGAGACGCTGCCTATCTATATCTAGTGCTGTCAGTCTACTGTGCCATGTGCCACTTGTAAAAGGGTTGAAGGACTAGGTGCCCACCTTGCTCAGGGGCCCACCGGGGGATTCACCTGTTCCCCTGTGGGCCAGTCCGAGCCTGGGTGGATTCACTGTGTACATACATTACTTGCCCTAAGTTACAGTCTATGTCAGGGATCAGCAACCTTCGGAACTCCAGCTGCTGTGAAACTACAACTCCCAGCATGCATACTTATTAGGCTGTTCTTGTAACTCCCATAGAAGTAAAAGGATGATTCTAGGAGTTGTAGTTTCACAGCAGCTGGAGTGCTGAAGGTTACTGATCCCTGTCCTATATTATACTCCAGAGCTGCACTTACTATTCTGCTGGTGGATTCACTGTGTACATACATTACTTATCCAGTTGTGAGTTACAGCCTGTATTATATTCCAGAGCTGCATGCGCAATTCTTCTGGTTGTTATTTGAAATGGTCAACAAGCTTTTGGACAGACAACTCTCTAATGTCTTAGTCGATAATAAAGCTGCTGTGATGTAGTGGGACAAATAGAGTTGCTGCAGATTTTACCTGTAGATTTGCACAGATAAAATTTGCAGTGAATTATAGTACAAGGTAAATGGATTACTTTTTACAAATCTCATCCAAATACGGTGGACATTTTCTGGACCGAGAAACGAGCATGCTGTGCTTTTTCTGTTTTAGATTTTCACCGTGGATTTTACCACTTTTAATGTAGCAGTTAATATGCCATAAAATCCTCATTGCGGCAAAGTCTACAGCAAAAATATTCTGTGCCTGGACATATGCATAGCATTTCCCACTTCATCAGATTAATAGACTCACCCCAGAATGCTAATCAGGGCTAGTTGCAATAGTGTTCAGAAACTGGATAAATAGGGAATGTTGTGAGATTTTAACAATGAATTCAGCTGAACTGAGATTGCAGCTCTGAAGAATAATACAAGTACAATAGTCAGCTTTTTAGATAAATTCTTTGTATAAATTGTTTAAAGGTTAACCTATGCTTAAATTATACCTCCGGATCTAGGTTAGTCCTCACCCATTGTGTTAGTATGCCATTTGTTGATCTGTAATAGTGATGTAGTTAATTATGGTGTAGAACAGAATTATGACGGACAGCTCCTGCTGGAGAAATGTATGATGGGACGCCTATTCAAATGAAGAATGGGTACCGCTCTTGCCAGAAGCCCTCTGCTGGGGCTGATAGAGCATATGGACAAGGGTTGTCACAGTGAAACAACCTCTATTGAAGGCATTTACAAATGATTGTCCAGATATAGGACTAATTAGCAGATTGTAGGTGAGCAGAAATATTCATTTCATGTTGCTAGGAACATAGTGAAGTTTTAGCACTTCATTCATCCTAAGATCAGCAGGTTCTGTTTTACCTACTTCCAGGATGGTGTCCGCAGGTGGAGCTGCCTGTTCTGCATTCACTATCACTTGAATGATTTATAGTGTGTTTTATGGAAAAGACCTTGCTGAGATAATTTGACTGAACCCAGTATAATTCAAAGCATCTGTCTCCTATAACTTACTGGATGTTTTCTGTATTTAGTACGGTATGTGTTTTTGAGAAATCTCCTTTAAAACTTCATTAATTTAGAATGGATTCCCTGGAAATTAGATCCTAAATGAAAGACGGGTGTATAATTTTAGGGACCACCAGTGACTTCTATTTTAAAATGTGTATAATGAAGCCACTCCCTACACTACTGTGAAACTCCTGCAAGGTATTAAATCCAATATCAGAGATCTCCATAATTATGCATGCAAGTCTTCAAAGCAATCTCTGTGCAGACACTGAACCAGGAGGAATGCTTGAAACTTGCAGAATAGGAGTGCAGCTCTGAAGTATAATACAGCTCAGTATTTGATAAGAAATGTATGCAAATTGCACACAATGACTCCACCAGCAGTATAGTGAGTGCAGCTCTAGAGTATAATACATGATCTAGTTCCGGATCAGTACAGGATAAGTAATGTATGTGCACAGTGACTCCACCAGCAAAATAGTGAGTGCAGCTCTGGAATATCATACAGGATGCAACTCAAGATCACTACATGATAAGTAATTTAATGTATGTACACAGTGACTCCACCAGCAGAATAGCGAGTGCAGCTCTGGAGTATAATACAGGCTGTAACTCAGGATCAGTACAGGATAAGAAATGTAATGTATGTACACAGTGACTTCACTAGCAGAATAGTGAGTGCAGCTCTGGAGTATAATACAGGATGCAACACAGGATCAGTACAGGATAAGTAATATCATATATGTACACAGTGTATCCACCAGCAGACTACTGATTGCCGTAGTGATAAATGTGCAATAGGCATAAGTTCCATATTTGAAATACTTGAGTTCATGAAATTTGTCAGTTCTGAGGAACTGGCTTTTGGTAACATGGTTGCTCCCTGTGGGTGTAATTGCTTTAAACGAATGCACTTTTTAACCTATAAACACAGGGGTGTTAGGTGTCACCATATTACTGCTCTTTCCATGTGTTGCCCTCTCAGGTCCACTGCCACATGGCGCTGATGTGAGAGGTCACACAGGAAATGATTAGGTCTCTTATTCTACATGTTCTAGGACTTGGAAGCTCTAGCTGTTCTTTGTGTGGCTTTAATGGAGGAATTTTCTAGCAGATTACTATCTGAAAACATGTTCGTTAAGTTCAGCTTTTTTACTTAAAGAGAGCTGTGACCTGTGTTGTGGTTAGCATAAAAATAATTGGAATACCCTTGGCTAATTTTGTAGTGAGTACCTTGAAGAACATCAAACACAGCTGGATTTCCTGGCCGGCCAACAGAAAGACATAAAAAGAAACTCCAGACTGGTAAGGGTTCTCAGTAACATTTAACTGGGACGCTGCCTCCAGCCAGAGTACTGCACTGTTTGTACCTGTTATTTTCTACTTGTTCAGGCTCAAATGAAATTACATGGGAACTAAGGGTCTCTCTACAGCATAGTTACACTCCAGTTATTTGTGCAGGGAGACATTATATGAAGGGACTCCTACGGTACTAAAATAACTGTACCACGCAGTGTCCAATATCATACAGAGCCCAATAATGCACAACATAATACGACCATGTACTGCCCAAATAATACCAATCCCAATTTATGGGAGTGTTCCAGGATTGGAAAAACATTGTACTTCTTTTCCAGAGACCATATAACTTTTGGACCCTGAGCTGTGTCTGGTATTCACGTGAGGATCATCTACAATACCAGATGCAGGTCATGGCAAGAGCGGCATTGTGTTTTTGGTAGAAACAAAAGCCAACTTATTTTCTCATTTTGGTGAACCCCTTTAAAGACCATACAGTGCTTAAATTATACTGCCAAGATGTGCCCAAATATTAGCACTATGCATTACTTTACAGTGTCAAAATAATACTACTGCAGACTGTCCATGTACTGCTATCATATAGTTGCCAAATTAAAGTGCCTATAATGTGAATTCACCTGAGAGGAAATCTGCCCCCATTATATTCCAGACATGGTAATGCCCAATTGCCCATCTATCTTGCAAGGTTATTCCTTTCACACCATGTTATCCATATATAATTTTACCTATATAGTTAACAGTCTAATATCCTCAATGTTTCAGATGCAGATTATTCTGTAACTACCAGCGATTTTGTAGCGCCATTCCCTACATGATTACCTTGTGCATTGCCCCAGATTATATAGCTTCTTATAGTTTTTCCCTAATATGATGAATTATCCACTGTTTTTAGTTCCCTCTACCACACACAGTTCTATTATTTTTGTACCATTGTTGTGTCAGATGAGCACAATATAAAAAAAACATTTACATGAAGGACTGGAAACTTTGTAGAGACATTTTTTCTTTTGTTTAAAGAGTAACTGTCCTTTCATTTTTTTCATAAATGAATAATACAGGCGATCACAAGAATATTTGTAATATATCTTATCGGAGAAAGTAACTTCCTTCTCCTTTTATCAGACTGATTTCCTGCTCCTCCCTCCTCTTCTCTAAGGCCCCTTTCACACGAGTGTGATGGATTGGCTCTGGATGCGTTCAGTGAAACTCGCACCATTTTGCAAGCAAGTTCAGTCAGTTTTGTCTGCGATTGCGTTCAGTTGCTCAGTTTTTTTCACGTGGTGCAATGCCTTTTGATGCGTTTTTCACGCACGTGATAAAAAATTTAAGGTTTACAAACAACATCTCTTAGCAACCATCAGTGAAAAACGCATTGCATCCGCACTTGGTTGCGGATGCAATGCATTTTTCACTGAAGCCCATTCACTTCTATGGGGCCAAGGCTGCCTGAAAAACGCAGAATATAGAACATGCTGCGTTTTTCACGCAACGCAGAACTGATGCGTGAAAAAAAAAATGCTCATGTACACAGACACATTGAAATGAATGGGTCAGGATTCGGTGCAGGTGCTATGCGTTCACGTCAAACTCGCGGAAAACTCGCTCGTGTGAAAGGGGCCTAAATGTCAATTCACTGCTTAGATACGTCTTCAGTGATCTTTGAAAACTGTCTGGCAGCTCACTGACAGATCAGATTACATAGAAGTCTATGGAGAGGGGAGGGAGGAGGAGCAGGAGAAAGGAGGTGTTACTGCACACATGCACAAGCAGACATACTGATAAGAGACTTGTAAGTGATTTACTGTCTTATTTCACTACTGGATTCACATCTAAATGGCTCAGTCCTGCTGTGTAATGTCCTGCATTACTGCTGCTTCTTCTGAGGGTGTGCAGCAGTAAGTGAGGAGATATTCCTCATCATCCATGTCCTGTGTTGCGGCCGACATTTTGATCAGTTCGTCTCCACCCAGCAGCTACGAAAATGTTGAGATTACAGATTGCAGAGGTAAAAAATTCAACAAAAATGACAAACACAAGTTATATATTGGCCAGAAATAATTATTTCTCATATAACCGCACATTGCAGCTTATTCTGGAAAATTTATCAAAATAACAGTTACACTTTAAATGGGTTTCCACTGGTTAAAGGGGTTTTTCAGGATTTTAATATTGATGACCTATCCTCAATATCAGATCGGTGGGGGTCCGACACCCCCGCAGATCAGCTGGTTGAAGAGAAGGCTGCGCTCTGTGCGAGTGCAGCCTTCCCTTCATTGTTTACCTGCTTGCTATGGACATCGCAGCGGTGAACAGATGTAGTTACAACTCTGCCATCCCATTCACTTCTATGGGATGGCTCTTTCCTGTACACTTGAATAGCAAGAAGCGTCCCCTTGAAGTGAATGAGATGGCTTGTAAATACACCTGTGCACCACTGCGATGTCAGTGGCGAGCAGGTAAACATTGAAGGGAAGGCTGCGCTCGCACAGAGCATGGCCTTCTCTTCAACCAGATGGTCGGCGGAGGGGGTTCCGGTTGTCGTCATCAATATTAAAATCCCGGAAAACATCTTTAATAAAATGTCATAATTGTATAAGGGGAAACTTCTGTAACTTTCTAATAAACAGTAGGCTTTAAAGGGGTTTTATTGGAGTTCGATATTGCTGATCTACCCTGAGCATATGACATCAGCACCCCTGCTGATCAGCTGTTTGAAGAAGCTGCAATGCTCCTGTGAGTGCTGCGGCCTCCTCCCAGCTTTCCAACCACATTGGCGTACATTGTATTGGAGCTCAGCTCCATTCATTTGAATGGGACTGAGCTGCACATAGGTCATCAGGCCAATGATGTCACTGGCCTAGGAAGAAGCTGTAGGGTTCACTGGCCTCTTCAAAGACCTGATCTGCGGGGATTCTGGGATTTGGACTCCTACAGATCAGATCAGTTATATCGATTTATTTTAAACCCTAAAATGCTTGACAATCTAATAAAAAATGATATATTAAGCAAGTGAACTGAAGATGCTGACAGACTGTCATCTGTTACAGGGCTTCGTCTATGACCTGGACAAGGTGAGTCCTTGCTAGTAAATGGCACTGCTCTGTTCTAATTCATGGCTTGTGTTTACTCTGTCCTAATAATCTTCTTTTTTTTTTACTCCTTTGCTTACGGTTTCTGAGTACTACCTCTAGATGTGAAGGGTTAGTACGCATATATATTATAACGGTAGTTGTTCCACAATAACCACAAATCTTGCGTTATTGGATGAAGAGATCTACAGTGAGATCATCCTTTGGTCTTATGCGCAGGGAAGCCTCCTGACTCTCCCTCAATGTGTGTGGTGGGGTGGTTGGATTAGACATCCATTCCAGATCTTTTGTTCCCATGGAAAATAAGTTTCTGCCAAGGGGGTATGGAAGACCCTTATTTCTCTTTCCTCATTGAAATAAACTTTCACAATTTGCTTTATGGTGGAGTTGGGTGAAATAAAGCCAGAAGTTGATGACCGAGCAGTGAAATTTTCCTATATTTCCTATATTCTCCAATATTCCAGAGCATCTAATAATCCGAAAGCTTGATTAAAGAAGTTGTATTTATGGAAACGTACGTGTAAATGGATTTAGCTAATCTTCTTTTCTTTTTTAAGGAAATTCGCTTAATTGAAAGACACATCAGGAAGCTGGAGTTTCACATAAGTAAGGTAAGTGGTTCAGTGTGGTGACAGTTTGTTCATTATTTACATAAATTTAGGTGACAGGCCGCAATCATATTGCTCATGATCCAGCACCATCATATTTCCACATCTGGGGGACAGATGTCATTGCTGCTGCTTCACAAATTCTTCACATACATGTCCTATGACACATAGATTCCTTTAGCATTTTTCTTCCATTTTTACAACTCTTCAGGTTAAATCTGCTCCAGAGGCTACAGGGTACAGGCCGGCAAAACCCTAACCCTCAAGATTTTTATGCAATAGAGTGAATTGCTCAGATATATATAATGTCACCCAAACAAACCTAAATCATGACATAGAAAGGACTGACACAGCATAATTGAGTAACATGGTATTTTAGTAAATCCACACAAACTTTACATAATTTTTTTTCTTTTTAAATTGGTTGTCCGGGTTCAGAGCTGAACCCAGACATAACCCCTTCTTCACTCATTCTTGCTCCGATGCTCCCCCTTTCCCTGCACCACATAGCTCAGGGCAATGGCTTTTTCTTTACCTCCGGTGACGTACCAGGCTTTTCATGAGTATGCTAGGTGAAGGCTTCCGCCTAGCAGTGAGCCCGGTGACATCACTGGGATCACTGCTAGGTGGAAGCTTTCACCTAGCAGTGTGACAACGTAAAAAAAAACATCCCTTGCCCTGCGCGATGAGAAAGGTTATCTCCATCCGTCTCATAGAAGTAAATCTCTATTCACACAGGGGATTCGGAGTTTCCAATTCCCGTGAATGGTGGGGGGCCTAGAGGTCATACCCTAAGCAAACATACATTTATATCCTGTGAAAAGTTGATAAATATAGTTTGTGGGAAAATCCCCTAAAAAACCTTCCAGGGTCTTAAATAGTAAATTTACCTGCTAATGCATTGCTACATACTCCGCCTCTCTATATCTCAATAGTGGCCATTTTGGTTTTCACCAAATTTTCCATGAAACCGATAAAAAAAAGTGTGAATAGATTCTTAACAACTTGACAAAAAAACAACAACAAATCAAAGCAAATATTTTAGCCTCTATGAGGATTTTGATGATGAGATGAGAGAAAAGACGAGAGCCGTCAGTTACTCTACTGCTAGACACAGCAATATTTTAAAGGTGATTGTTATAATCATAAAAAATTGATTCATTATAAATCAGCTTATTATATTGCAGACTAGTAGAATGAGAGTTCTGACTGCAATGATGGGACCCAAGGTGATCAGGAAGGCATTTTGAATTACAGTCATTATCAGTCCTCCTGCAGGAAGTCCATCACTGTGACCTTGATAGGGAGCAGTCCCTTTATCTCGTTCATTTGTTGCAATCCTATCTGCTTTTTTTCTTCCCCAGTAAACTGTAATTTAGAAAAGTTCTTGTCATCCCATTGCCTTTGTGGAATGTGCAACATTTTTCAGGAAATAGCTCCATGTTACCCTGTAATTTGAAGGTCGCCAGTAAAGATAATATTCTCTCCGCTGCCGGATTCCAGAATGCCAAACGTGACCATTACAAGATGCATTGTTCTGGATGACACATTCCAGGACGCTGCGCAGGCCCTAGCCGATCGTGTTACATAATGGGGATCATGTCCTTTCTCATGCAGAGTGGTGGCCTCACCTGTGGAGCTGACTTTGTCCAGAGCTTGTCACTTGTATGTATTCAGAATCATAGAGATGACAACCAGATACAGGAGTCCAGCTCTGTTTACTTATTACCTGGTCCAGCCAAAAACGACATATTGTGTTTGATTTTTCATTTTTGCTTTTCGTTTTGAGAGTGAATAATTGTCAAATGGGGAATATTGAGGTAATAGAAAGGGTCCCCCTCTCTGGCGGACACAGAGCAGTCATTTAAAATCGGTGGATGGCCTTTGGGACGCAGTTTGTATAGAAACAACTTATTACAGTATGTATTTAAAGGTAACCTGTCATCAATTTTATGCTGACCTCACTGAGGGCAGTATAAAGTAGTGACAGAAATGCTGATGTCAGCGGTGTGTCACTCATCAGCTAAAAGTAAGTCGTTGCCAAGAATTGGCATCATAATCATTGCAGCACAGGCCTTGAAAAGAGTCAAATCTACCTGAGAAGAGTCCTGGTTATTCATAATCTCCTGTTCTCCCCGACCATCTGCTGATGATTGGCAGTTCTCTCTCAAAGAGAAAGGGAGAAAACTAGGTAGAAGACATCAGCAGGTCGGCAGGGAGAGCAGGAATTCATGAATAACTATGACTCTTCTCAGGTGGCCGGGACTCTTTTCCAGGCCTGGGCCGCAATGATTATGATGCAGCACGGTGGCTCAGTGGTTAGCACTGGTGCCTTTACAGCGCTGGGGTCCTAGGTTCGAATCTGACCAAGGACAACATCTGCATGGAGTTTATATGTTCTCTCCGTGTTTGCGTGGGTTTCCTTCGCGTACTCCGGTTTCCTCCCACACTCCAAAGACATACTGATAGGGAGCTTAGATAGTGAGCCCGATTGGGGACAGTTGGATGCTAATGTCTGTAAAGAGCTGCGGAATATAGTAGTAGGGCTATATAAGTGCATAAAATAAATAAATGCTGGTTCTCGGCAACCGCTTACTTTTAGCTGATGTGCGACACACCACTGACATCAGCATTTCTGTCAGTACTTTATACCTCAGTACGGTCAGCACAAAGGGCATCTGTCAGCAGATTTGTACCTATGAAACTGGCTGACCTGTTGCATGCGCGCTTGGCAGCTGAAGACATCTGTGTTGGTCTCATGTTCATACGTGCACGCATTGCTGAGAAAAATGAAGTTTTAAAATATGCAAATGAGCCTCTAGGTGCAACAGGGGCGTTGCCATTACACCTTGAGACTCAGCTTTCTCTGTAATTGCCACACCATCTGCACTCTGATTGACAGGGCCAGGCAGGCATGATGATGTTTGCACTGCCTGGACCTGTGGAGAGGGCGCGGTAGTTGCAGAGAGAGCTGAGCCTCTAGATGTAACAGTAACGCCCCCGTTGCTCCTAGAGGCTAATTTGCATATGTTAAAACATCATTTTTCTCAGCAATGTGGGCACATATCAACATGGGACCAACACAGATGCCTTCAGCTGTTAAGCACACATACAACAGGTCAGCGAGTTTCATAGAAACAAATCTGTTGACAGATGCTCTTTAATATGGCAATGTGCTTTTATAGAGGAATTTGCTCCATTCACCATTCATGCTAGAAACAAAGAACAATCCATTCTTATTGATCTGTATTGTGTGTGTTAATGAACATTCTGACCAATATAAGCGATATATACACTCGTTACCTATTGGCATTTCCATAGATTGAAGAGCTGTATGAAACCTACTGCATACAATGGCGGCTACGGGTTGGAACGTGCAACATGAAACATGCATTCTCCCTGTCTCCTTCAACGAGAGCCTCCAGGGAAAGTCTCATAGAACTGAGCAAGAACTTCCAAGAGTGCACTGAGGTAGTATGCGACCAGTACCTGGCAGTGATTTAATGCTGTTCCATTGTTTAGACAGACAGCCCTTCTTTTACCCTTCTTTTTGTCACTTTTCCTCCTCATGACACTGCCCCTGCCCACTGATGTCATCACACAATAGAACGTGTCACTTCCTTCACAAGATCAGCACAGAAAATCTGAGCTGCTTTCTCCACTATGTGACTTTTCACTTGTCTCCACTGTTATGTCAATGTCATCACTCTTTTTTTGTAGTAAATCACAGCAATCTGGTTAAAACAGGAAGTGCTCATTGAAGGTTCCTAACCCAGACCAGAGAGTGGAAAAGGAAATTGTGAACATTTTCAGTTGAACAGACTCCATCAGACCATTCTGTACCCTTTCTAATTAGAGAGAATAGGAAATTAACAAATTACAATATTATATGCTAAATTTAACTCACTGTGTCTCATAACTGATGTGGCACAAGCCCAAACTGTAAAGTACATCGAAAAACTGCAAAATAGAACTGAATGCCTAGTGTGGAGCATAGTATATTGTTCCTTAATATGAGTTGCATGAAAACTCCAGGAATTTCACGTGACCCAGCGGTGACATGGCGCATGATGACCCTGTCCGTGTGTAAGTTGATAGTCGGAGAGATAGGGAGCCAGAACAGAGTGGCAGGAATCAGACGGTTATGCTTTCTCCACAGGTATTCCAGGCTGGGGTGCAAATTTAAAAGGGGAAAATAGATGGACAACAACTTTAAAGGGAATCTGTCGACAGCTGTGGCCCTATTAAGCTGTTGACAGCGTTAGGTAGGGGGCCGGGGAGAGAAGGACAGCTTTTATCATCTAGAGTAGTGTGAATATGAACTTTTATTCTGCCAGATTTTGCTCTTGCAAATGCACAGGAAGCAGTGCTTCACTGTGAAGTGCTCACCCAGCCTCCTTCCCGCCCCTTCGCATTTGATCGATAGCCTTTTGAATTCTTTCAGGCACAATTCCATCCTGAGATTTCGCACTTGCGCCGTATGATCTCGTTTCTGGCGCCTGCGCATTGATCCTCACTGTAGTGTACTTAGTTGAGCGCAGGTGCTCCTGAACCTGTGATTGACGCTGATGCAGGGTAGTGTTCTCTGAAGCGCTTACTACGCCACTAGTACCTTCACTGGTGGACAAGTCACACTCCACTCCGGAAATACTCTCTATTGCTTTGTGACTTTTTATGATGTGATTGACGTCATCCCACCATTGTTTGCATCAATGTTAGGTACATATTACTACAGGATTTTAAAGAAGGCACACTGATAGGTCTTAAAGGTAGCCGTACACATTAGATAAAAGTTGGTTGATGGTTGAACATCAATTGAACAGACAATCATCGGTTAGCGCAGTGATACACATTTTAGTCCATACTGGCCGCATTTAGACTAATAACATCGAGTCCAATATGTTTTCTTGTAGGGGTCCTTCCTTAGGATTGTATTGTATTTGCTCCCTCCCCATTTTATAATTCACTACTGTTTCTTTGGGCACTGACCCTGCATTTAACATCTAGATTTGATAAAAAATGACTTCAGTGGCTTACAGAACCATATCTACAGGGACATGAAGCCTTGACCTGTAATGATGACAATGTCCTCGCTACTCAGTGATACAGTATATCTGTAGTTGAAGAGGCTCTGCTGACATTTATGAGTCCCTTATTTATCATGTCCTACCCAGGAGTCCATCAGGCATCTGCTTTAAATTACGGCAACAGGCTGAAAATGTCCATAAACAGAGAGGACATGCCAGATACACGTGTGGAGGATGAGGAAGGACAGATGTTATTTGTCTCTATATGTACGGCAGAGACTTAATGGAAATGAGCCTGAGAGACCCCAGCAGCTGGGTTAATAGGATTGGCTGCCTGGCCTTTTTCATTTCAAATGTGGTGACATCTCTGAATAAACCTTGTGACTTTCCTGCACTAAACTCAACCTCTGCCTCGTTTTTGGCGTTAACTTTTTTTTCTTGGCGTTTAGTCAGCTGCCATAAAAGTGCTAAGGTTTTTTTTTTGGGGGGTGACATTTTTAGTCACCCAACATTACATTTCTTTTTCTGTGGGAGAACTTCTGAAAGAACATCACACCCAGAGTATGCTGTGCTTAAAAAACCCCAAAGAAAACTGTCAGGCCATCTGTCAGCAGGATCAAGCCTAATAAACCAGCCATAATGCCTGGTAGGGTGAACCCTGCTGATTAAAACATACCTGTCTTCCCCCAATCCATTGTTGTGTTTAGGTGTT
Organism: Bufo bufo; assembly: GCF_905171765.1. Lineage (NCBI taxonomy): Eukaryota > Metazoa > Chordata > Amphibia > Anura > Bufonidae > Bufo > Bufo bufo. The sequence goes on from NC_053394.1 coordinate 150,114,485, forward strand.
TTTAAATGCAAATTATGGCTGAAATGCACCAAGGGCAGTTCTTAGCATCTGTGTGCACCTTAGCTCTTCTGCCCTGCTTCCCTGGAGACTCCCTCCTCCACCTGGATGCCTTGTTAGTCAAGTGAAGGACGGAGTGTCCAGAAAAGCAGAGCAGTGGCGTTAAGGTGCACAGAGTGGTAAGGGTCCATCCACTGTGCTCTTAAGCCCTAATTAGCATTTTTTTTTTTTTAAGATAATAATTTATATCTCCTAAATGCATCAACGGATCAAGGGAAAAAGATATGTTTTTAATCAATAGGGTCAGCCTAACCAGACATTATCACTGGTTTGATAGAGTCGATCCTGCTGACATATGCACTTTAACCCCTTAATGCATAATGCCATATATCATTATAGCAGTACAGCATTAGCGTGCAGGGGATGTTTCTCCATCCATGAATTCAGGAAGTCTTCAGATCTTTACACTTTTTTCACATTTTGTTATGTTGTGGCCTTGTGCTAAGATAAAAAAAAAACATCAAATTTGCCAATAGTAATCTGCACTCAATACCGCACAATGAGAAGGTGAAAACAAAATTTTAGAAATGTTTGAAATTTATCTCTGGGTGCCTCCCATTTCTCTTGATCATCTTTGATAGGAGTCCACCTGTGGTAAATTCTGTTGATTGGGCATGATTTTGAAATATACAACCCTCTCTGTATAAGGTCTGACAGCTGAAAAATACAATAAAGCCATGAGGAAGAAAGAACCACCAGTAGAGCCTAGAGAAACTGAAAACAGAATTCTATAAATTTTTGCTAATTTATTAAAAAAGGTAAAACAAAAAATTTGCATAGACATAAGTATTCAGATCCTTTCATTTGACATTCGAAATTTAGCTCTGGGGGCTTCCCATTTCTCTTCATCATCCTTGAGTCCACCCGTAGTAAATTCAGCTGACTGGGCATATACACTTCACAGCTGACAATGCATATCAGAGAAAAATCCAAGCCATGAGGAAGAAAGAACTGTCTGTAGAGCCCAGAGATCCGATTGTGTGGAGGCAGATCTGGAGAAAGGTACAAAAAATTCTGCTTCATTGAAAGTTCCCAAGAGCACAGTGGTCTCCATAATTCCTACATGAAAGAAGTTTGGAACAACCAGGAAGAAGTGCATTGGTAAGAAAGGTGACCAAGAAAGAAGCCGCTCCTCAGTAAATGACACATGAAAGCCTGCCTGGAGTATGTAAACAAAGCATGTAAAGGACTCTCAGACTGCAAGACACAAGATTCTCTGGTCTGATGGAACCAAGATTGAACTTTTTCGCCTTAAATTCGGAGTTTAATGTCCGGAGGAAACCAAGCACTGCTCACCACCTGCACAATACCATATCTACAGTGAAGTATGGTGGTGGCAGCATCATCCTGTCGGGGTGTTTTTCAGCCGCTGGGACAGGGAGACTGGTTAGAATTGAAGGAAAGCTGAATGAAACAAAGTACAGAGGTATCCAAAAGGAGAAAAAAGAACTGGATCGCACATCCCCATGCTATGCTTTGATCTAATAACTGCTTCTCAGCAAAATTAATATTGCTTCTCAGTGCAATATTAAGTGTAATGCCCCCTTTACTGCATGCTATACATGAGGCATTAGTGTACATTTTGATCAAAAAGCATAAGCCCTCTCACCACGCCAAGGTTGCCTCTTTGAGTGTGTACCTACCTACCTCCTTTTGAAAAAGTACAGAGATATTCTTAATGAAAACCTGATACAGAGTGCTCTGGACTTCAGACGAGGCCGAAGGTTCACCTTCTAACAAGACCATGACCCTAAGCACACAGCCAAGACAACACAGGAGTGGCTTAGGGACAATTCTGTGAATGTCCTTGAATGGCCCAGCCAAAGCCCTGACTTGAACCCAATCGAACATCTCTGGAGATACCTGATAATGGCTGGCCACTGACAGTCCGCATCCAACTTGACATAATGAGAGCATCTGCAAAGATTGACAGAAAACCCCTAAATTCAGGTGTGCAAACCTTGTGGCATCATACCCATGAAGACTGGAGGCTGTAATCACTGCCAAAGACGCTTCAACTAAGTCCTGGGTAAAGGGTATGAATACTTATGTCAACGCAAGATTGTAGTTTTTCCTTTTCAATAAATTAGCAAAGATTTAGAACATTCTGTTGTCACTTTCTCATTATGGGGTATTGAGTGCAGAATGATGGGGGAAAAACTAAGACTAGGATGTACAGTAAAAAAAAGTTAAAAAAAATAATGAAAACTCAAATCACCACTCCCAATTTTACATATAAAAGAAATAGACAATAAAAAATAAATATAACAGTTATAGTCACATCTAAAAATATCCAATCTATTAAAATCTAAAAATATTTTTCCTGTGCCGTGAACACTATAACTGAAAAACTTCATGATTCGCCATTTTTTGGTCACCTTGCCACTCCAAATTTTTTTTATAAAAAGTGATCAAAAAGTCATACATACTCTAGTGGTACCAATATAAACTATAGTTCGCCCCGCAAAAAACAAGCTCTCATATAGCTCTGTAGACAAATATAAATAGGAAATATAAAATAAAGTTATGTCTGGTGATGCAACGAAAATTTGTATTTTTCAAAGATTTTTTTAAAAGAAGTAAAACATAATAAAAACTATGCAAATTTCATATCACCGGTCATACTGACCCGCAGAATAAGGACGTCATGTCATTTTTAGCAAACACTGAACACTGTAATATCAAAGTCCCAAAATTATTGGCGGAATTGTGGTAGGTTTTTCAATTTCACCCTACAAGGTTTTTTTTTTCCAATTTTTCAAAGCCCTTATATAGCTGTGTAAACAAAATTTTTTAAAAAAAGTTTGAAAGCATTTGAAAGGTGGCATTGCTGAAGTTTTAATATATGCAAATGAGCCTCTAGGAGCAACGGGGGTGTTGCCATTACACCTAGAGGCTCTAAAAATGTTGTGCCCTCTGCACTTTGAGTCAATCAAAGTGGAAAGGGTCGCCTCAGTTGCAGAGAAAATAGAGCCTCTAGGAGTAACGGCAACACCCCTGTTGCTCCTAGAGGCTCTTCTGCATATATTAAAACATCAGCAATGCAGGCATAAACATGGGACCAACACAGATGCCATCAGCTGCCAAGTCCACATGGAGCAGGTCAGCCAGTTTCATAGAAACAAATCTGCTGACAAATTCTGTCTAAGATATTCCGTTTTTACTTTAATAAACCTAATTATTGTACAAACCGGATTCCAAAAAAGTTGGGACACTAAACAAATTGTGAATAAAAACTGAATGCAATGATGTGGAGATGACAAATGTCAATATTTTATTTGTAATAGAACGTAGATGACAGATCAAACGTTTAATCCGAGTAAATGTATCATTTTAAAGGAAAAATACGTTGATTCAAAATTTCACGGTGTCAACAAATCCCCAAAAAGTTGGGACAAGTAGCAATAAGAGGCTGGAAAAAGTAAATTTGAGCATAACGAAGAGCTGGAAGACCAATTAACACTAATTAGGTCAATTGGCAACATGATTGGGTATAAAAAGAGCTTCTCAGAGTGGCAGTGTCTCTCAGAAGCCAAGATGGGTAGAGGATCAGCAATTCCCACAATGTTGCGCAGAAAGATAGTGGAGCAATATCAGAAAGGTGTTACCCAGCGAAAAATTGCAAAGACTTTGCATCTATCATCATCAACTGTGCATAACATCATCCGAAGATTCAGAGAATCTGGAACAATCTCTGTGCGTAAGGGTCAAGGCTGTAAAACCATACTGGATGCCCGTGATCTCCGGGCCCTTAAACGACACTGCACCACAAACAGGAATGCTACTGTAAAGGAATTCACAGAATGGGCTCAGGAATACTTCCAGAAACCATTGTCAGTGAACACAATCCACCGTGCCCTCCGCCGTTGCCAGCTGAAACTCTACAGTGCAAAGAAGAAGCCATTTCTAAGCAAGATCCACAAGCTCAGGCGTTTTCACTGGGCCAGGGATCATTTAAAATGGAGTGTGGCAAAATGGAAGACTGTTCTGTGGTCAGACGAGTCACGATTCGAAGTTCTGTTTGGAAATCTGGGACGCCATGTCATCCGGACCAAAGAGGACAAGGACAACCCAAGTTGTTATCAAACGCTCAGTTCAGAAGCCTGCATCTCTGATGGTATGGGGTTGCATGAGTGCGTGTGGCATGGGCAGCTTGCATGTCTGGAAAGGCACCATCAATGCAGAAAAATATATTCAGGACAACATATGCTCCCATCCAGACGTCATCTCTTTCAGGGAAGACCCTGCATTTTTCAACAAGATAATGCCAGACCACATTCTGCATCAATCACATCATGGCTGCGTAGGAGAAGGATCCGGGTACTGAAATGGCCAGTCTGCAGTCCAGATCTTTCACCTATAGAGAACATTTGGCGCATCATAAAGAGGAAGGTGCAACAAAGAAGGCCCAAGACGATTGAACAGTTAGAAGCCTGTATTAGACAAGAATGGGAGAGCATTCCTATTTCTAAACTTGAGAAACTGGTCTCCTCGGTCCCCAGACGTCTGTTGAGTGTTGTAAGAAGAAGGGGAGATGCCACACAGTGGTGAAAATGGCCTTGTCCCAACTTTTTGGGGATTTGTTGACACCATGAAATTCTGATTCAACATATTTTCCCTTAAAAATGGTACATTTTCTCAGTTTAAACTTTTGTTCCGTGATTTATGTTCTATTCTGAATAAAATATTAGAAGTTGGCACCTCCACATCATTGCATTCAGTTTTTATTCACGATTTGTATAGTGTCCCAACTTTTTTGGAATCCGGTTTGTATAATGCAAAGCTCTGCAAATTGCTATTAGACTTTGTATGTCAGACTTTGTATGTCAGTTCCTCACAAGAGATCTCTTTTTTGCTGTTAGTGGATAGGAATAGTCCTGATTAAACTCTCTCATGGAAATGTCCTGGTGACAGTGGTGCACGTCTCTTTAGATGAGAGTTCAGATACAGTGTAAAATGCTGTGTGACAAGCATATTGCAAGCTCAATTTTTCATCCTCTGGATGTAAACCATAATGTTTTATTTACTGACAGCAAGTAGAGATCTTGTAAATGACAAGGAATTGAAACCAAAGATATTTTTTTAGCATCTGTCTTTGTGAATAATGGAACAGTAGACTGGGTAATATTCAGGGCGCAGTCCGGATGTTACAGGCTGATGCAGTCAGGACGTGTCAGGCTAACATTCTGATCTTGAATTTGTTGTATCTCCCTCTAGGATATGTGTATGATTGAAGGCGCGTTAGAGGTCCATCTGGGCGAATTCCTTATTAAGATGAAAGGTAAATCCCATACACACTAGTGCATAAACATAGTGGCACCTCGCATCTCCTCTCCTTGAAAGTGGACTAAACTGTATATAAAACTGCTAAGCCGTTGCGCAGTCAGGTTATATGTGCAGTAGGGATTGTCTATCTAGTTCTGTCCTCTTTTCCAGTTATTTACGGGAAATCCTTCCTGTAGGACTCTACTGACCCTGTGTTGGGACCACATATCATATTTAAACAATGGTCTTTTATTGTATAATGAAAACTCCTACAACTTTGTAATATATTAAGAGTTTCACTCCTCACCATTCGCAAGGTTGGAGGTGCTCACTGAGTAAGCAGCAGGATACTATTGTATTGGTGTTAGTGGGGTGTTGCACGTTTGAGGAGAGGGCTCCATTCTTCACTAGATACCAGGACTCTCCTTAACAGAAGTTCAGACAGTTTGAGTAATTGTGACAATTCTCTTGTCCTGTCTAGGTCTGGTAGGTTATGCTCGGCTCTGCCCTGGAGACCATTATGAGGTAAAGTAAGCATTTACAGGAAATATTGTTTTTCAACTGGTATTGTTAGTAAGACCGAACCATGTCATAGTCCATAAAACTCAGAATTATGACAACCATGAGCTCACTTCCAGTAACCATAAACCAGGGGAACAGTAAGCTCTGTTCAAGTGGAACCACAGCCAGCACTGGTGCTACATGGTGTATGAACAGATTAATGGTTGCAGTTTATGATCCGCTTTGATAGATTGTTACAGGGAATTACATGTAGCTGTGGGAACATGGACAAGGTCTGAGGTCTCGCCATCTGACAGAACGAAAATAAACGTAATATATTAGTGAAACTTTCTTTTAAAAATTGTTGATTGTCCAAGGCTGCCTGACCATTCCTACAATGCAGACAAGTTCCAAAGGCTAGGTTCACATCACCATTTCGTTTTCCATTCTTCTGATCCGACAGAAGAATAAAAAAAAAACAAAAAAAAAACGGATCCTTTATTTTGAGCATCCGTTATGCTCATTTCCATCCATTTTAGCAATTTCCATCTGAGATCCGTTATTTTAAAAAACAGAAAAAGCGCTCCACGAAGGACTTTCTCTTCCATCTAAAATAATGGATCTCAGATGAAAATGGTTAAAACGGATGCAAAATTAGCATAATGGATGCTCAAAATAAAGGATCAGTTTTTTGTTTTTTTGACGGATCAGAAGAAGGGAAAACTAAACGGTGATGTAAACTTTCCCTAAGACACATGACTTGTACCATATTCACATATGGCCATGCGGTCATATACCAATTGCATCATTTTTTGCTGCCAAAAGGTGTCGGCAAGGCAATGTTTTATATATTTGTCCTTTCAATGTTTCAATCGTCAAAGGAACTTGTTTCAGAAATTCGTCAGTTACTTATTTTTCCCATTTTTGTGGTTATTGAGCTCAATTGATGCTCTGGAGCCCCAACCAAACCAATTTCTTCCAGTTTTATGAAAGTTCGTAGTAATTGACAAGAGAAGGTCACAGGTTGCAGTCCTGCCAGCTACATTTAGCTTCATAAACCCCCAGTCTTCATCGGCTCAGTTCTCACATGAGGGAGCGATTACTGCGTTGTACAATGTCAGAGTCACACTATAAATACCCAGAACTACACCCGCACATGTTAGAAAGTGGTGTCTGTATTCCCTACTTAACTTTATGGCATGCTGTTCCGTAGGTGTTGATACGTTTGGGTCGCCAGAGGTGGAGGTTAAAAGGCAAGATAGAAACAGACGACAGCCAAGTGTGGGACGAGGAGGAGAGAATATTTATACCGAATCTCTGCGAGAATTTTGAAATCAAGGTACAGGATATTTAGTCTTTATAACTGATTGAAGCCGCCTGCCCATCTTTAATTTAAAGAGGTTGTCCGGGTTTAGAGCTGAACCCGGACATAACCACATTCTTCCCCCTTACAGCCCCTCTGAGTTGAGCATTGGAGCATTTCATGCTCCGATGCTCTCCTGTGCCCTGTACTGTATAGCACAGGGCAAGGGCTTTTTCTTAAGATCCGGTGATGTACCCGGGTATGCTAGGTGGAGGCTTCCGCCTAGCATTAAGCCCAGGGACGTCACTGGCACCAATGGGCGGTCTTTAGCACTGCCCTAGCCTGTAAAACAGCAGTGTAAAAAGGTAAACAAACAGCCCTTGAAAGGGAGAGCATTGGAGCATGAAATGCTCCGACGCTCAAATGAGAGGGGCTGAATGGGAAAGAAGGGGTTATGTCCGGGTTGAGCTCAGAACCTGGAAAAGCCCTTTAAATGCTCAACCACCTTTTCAGTTTATATATACAGTTGCAAGAAAAAGTATGTGAACCCTTTGGAATGATATGGATTTCTGCACAAATTAGTCATAAAATGTGATCTGATCTTCATCTAAGTCACAACAATAGACAATCACAGTCTGCTTAAACTAATAACATAGAAACATAGAATGTGTCGGCAGATAAGAACCATTTGGCCCATCTAGTCTGCCCAATATACTGAATACTATGAATAGCCCCTGGCCCTATCTTATATGAAGGATGGCCTTATGCCTATCCCATGCATGCTTAAACTCATTCACTGTATTTGCAGCTACCACTTCTGCAGGAAGGCTATTCCATGCATCCACTACTCTCTCAGTAAAGTAATACCTCCTGATATTACTTTTAAACCGTTGCCCCTCTAATTTAAAACTATGTCCTCTTGTAGCAGTTTTTCTTCTTTTAAATATTCTCTCCTCTTTTACCTTGTTGATTCCCTTTATGTATTTAAAAGTTTCTATCATATCCCCTCTGTCTCGTCTTTCTTCCAAGCTATACATGTTAAAGGGGTTATCCCACTTAGCAGTTTCATACTTACCTGCTGCCATCGCGCGTTCACTTCCTGGATTCTGGCTGGGGGCGGGCTTCATCTTGATTGAAGTCTTCTCCCGGCCGGGCCGCACGCTGGACTGAACGCGCATGCTGCCGCGCATGCGCAATGTGACTTATTTCTGGCCAGTATAGTACAGAGCCGGCGTGCGCGTTCGCAGCTCTGTACTATTCTGGTCGGGAAGAAGTCACCGTCGCGCATGCGCGGCAGCGTGCGCGTTCAGGACAGCGAGTGGCCCGGCCGGGAGAAAAGAAGAAGTCTTCTGGGCAAGCGCGACCATCGGGATCTTGCGGAAGAGCGGTGGTCGTAACCAGGGGAGACCGAGTCACAACAATAAGGTAAGTGGGGATGAATTTTCTCCTAATCGGTGGGAATTTGTTAATAAAGTATATTTACAAAAATGATCACTGTCAAATCATTAACAGATTTAACAGTGATCATTATGATGGGATAACCCCTTTAAGGTCCTTTAATCTTTCCTGGTAAGTTTTATCCTGCAATCCATGTACTAGTTTAGTAGCTCTTCTCTGAACTCTCTCCAAAGTATCAATATCCTTCTGGAGATATGGTCCAGTACTGAGCACAATACTCCAAATGAGGTCTCACTAGTGCTCTGTAGAGCGGCATGAGCATCTCCCTCTTTCTACTGGTAATGCCTCTCCCTATACACCCAAGCATTCTGCTAGCATTTCCTGCTGCTCTATGATATTGTCTGCCTACCTTTAAGTCTTCTGAAATAATGACCCCTAAATCCCTTTCCTCAGATACTGAGGTTAGGACTGTATCACTGATTTTATATTCTGCTCTTGGGTTTTTACGCCCCAGGTGCATTATCTTGCACTTATCAACATTAAATTTTAGTTGCCAGATTTTTGACCATTCCTCTAGTTTTCCTAAATCCTTTTCCATTTGGTGTATCCCTCCAGGAACATCAACCCTGTTACAAATCTTTGTGTCATCAGCAAAAAGACACATCTTACCATCGAGGCCTTCTGCAATTTCGCTGATAAAGATATTAAACAATATGGGTCCCAGAGCAGATCTCTGAGGTACCCCACTGGTAACAAGACCATGGTCTGAATATACTCCATTGACTACAACCCTCTGTTGTCTGTCCCTCAGCCACTGCCTAATCCATTCAACAATATGGGAGTCCAAGCCCAAAGACTGCAATTTATTGATAAGCCTTCTATGTGGGACAGTATCAAAAGCCTTACTAAAGTCTAGATAAGCGATGTCTACTGCACCTCCGCCATCTATTATTTTAGTCACCCAATCAAAAGAATCAATAAGATTAGTTTGCCATGATCTCCATGAAGTAAACCCATGCTGTTTTTCATCTTTCAATCCATGGGATTTTAGATGTTCCACAATCCTCTCCTTAAGGCTCCATTCACATGTCCACAAAATGGGTCCGCATCCTTTCCGCAATTTTGCGGAATGGGTACGGACCTATTCATTCTCTATGGGGACGAAATGGATGCGGACAGCACACAGTGTGCTGTCTGCAGCCGCAATTGCGGAGCGCGGCCCCGATTTTGGGTCCGCAGCTCCGCAAAAAGATAGAGCATGTCCTATTCTTGTCCGCAGCTTGCGGACAAGAATAGGCATTTCAATGGGGGTGCCGGGCTGGTGTGTTGCGGACCCGCAATTTGCGGGTCCGCAACACACCACGGATGTGTGAATGCAGCCTAAGTATGGTTTCCATTAATTTCCCCACTATTGATGTCAGGCTTACTGGCCTATAGTTGCCCGATTCCTGCCTACTACCTTTCTTGTGAATGGGCACAACATTTGCTAATTTCCAATCTTCTTTGGCGATTCCTGTTGCCAGTGATTGGTTAAATAAATCTGTTAATGGGTTTGCTAGTTCCCAGCTGAGCTCTTTTAATAGCTTTGGGTGTATCCCATCAGGCCCCTGTGACTTATTTGTATTAATTTTAGACAGCTGACTTAGAACCTCTTCCTCTGTAAAGACACATGCATCAAAAGATTCATTAGTCTTCTTTCCTAACTGAGGTCCTTTTCCTTAATTTTCCTTTGTAAAAACTGAACAGAAGTATTCATTGAGGCAGTCAGCTAGTTCTTTATCTTCTTCTATATACCTTCCTCCTTTTGTTTTTAATTTTGCAATTCCTTGTTTTAGTTTTCTTTTTTCATTTATGTATCTGAAGAATGCCTTATCGCCTTTTTTCCCTGACTGAGCTAATTTCTCTTCTGCCTGTACTTTAGAAGCTTTTATAACTTGTTTGGCCTCTCTCTGCCTAATCTTATAAATTTGCCTGTCATCCTCGTTTGTTTTTTTAATATAATTCCTAAATGCTATCTTTTTGTTTTTAATGATTTTGGCCACTTCTGCTGAGTACCACAGTGGTCTCTTCCTTTTTTTGCTTTTACTGACAAGCCTAATACAATTTTCTGTTGCCTTCAATAGTGCCACTTTTAAGTAGTCCCATTTCTCCTGGACTCCAATGAAACTGTTCCAATCTGATAGGGACTCGTATACCACTAATCTAATTTTAGAAAAGTCCGTTTTTCTAAAATCTAAAACTTTTGTTTTTGTGTTGTGTGACTCAGTCACTGTACTTATAGTAAACCACACTGACTGGTGATCACTAGATCCCAAGCTTTCCCCTACAGTAATATCAGATACCAAATTCCCATTTGTGAATACTAAATCTAAAATGGCCTCCTTCCGGGTTGGCTCCTCAACTACTTGCTGTAGAGATAATCCCAGTAGGGAATTTAGAATATCTGTACTCCTGGCAGAACTAGCTATTTTGGTTTTCCAGTTTACATCAGGAAGATTGAATTCTCCCATAATGATAATTTCCCCCTTCAATGTCATTTTAGCTATTTCCTCAACTAGTAGATCATCTAATTCTTTGACTTGACTAGGTGGTCTATATATCACACCTACACGAGTTACCTTATGATTATCAAGCTGCAAGGTAACCCAAACTGACTCTAAATGGTTCTCGCTAACTTGTATCAAATTAGATTTTATGCTATCTTTCACATGCAGGGCCACCCCTCCACAAAGAATTAAATGTTACCATGTTTTTATTGAACACATCATGTAAACATTCACAGTGCAGGTGGAAAAGTATGTGAACCCCTAGACTAATGACATCTCCAGGAACTAATTGGAGTGAGGTGTCAGCCAACTGGAGTCCAATCAATGAGATGAGATTGGAGGTGTTGGTTACAGCTGCCCTGCCCTAGAAAAAACACACACCAGTTCTGGGTTTGCTTTTCACAAGAAGCATTGCCTGATGTGAATGATGCCCCGCACAAAAGAGCTCCCAGAAGACCTACAATTAAGAATTGTTGACTTGCATAAAGCTGGAAAGGGTTATAAAAGTATCTCCAAAAGCCTTGCTGTTCATCAGTCCACGGTAAGACAAATTGTCTATAAATGGAGAAAGTTCAGCACTGCTGCTACTCTCCCTAGGAGTGGCCATCCTGTAAAGATGACTTCAAGAGCACAGCGCAGACTGCTCAATGAGGTGAAGAAGAATCCTAGAGTGTCAGCTAAAGACTTACAAAAGTCTCTGGCATATGCTAACATCCCTGTTAGCGAATCTACAATACGTAAAACACTAAACAAGAATGGATTTCATGGGAGGATACCACAGAGGAAGCCACTGCTGTCCAAAAAAACATTGCTGCACGTTTACAGTTTGCACAAGAGCACCTGGATGTTCCACAGCAGTACTGGCAAAATATTCTATGGACAGATGAAACCAAAGTTGAGTTGTTTGGAAGAAACACACAACACTATGTGTGGAGAAAAAGAGGCACAGCACACCAACATCAAAACCTCATCCCAACTGTGAAGTATGCTGGTGGGGGCATCATGGTTTGGGGCTGCTTTGCTGCGTCAGTGCCTGGATGGATTGCTATCATCGAAGGAAAAATGAATTCCCAAGTTTATCAAGACATTTTGCAGGAGAACTTAAGGGCATCTGTCCACCAGCTGAAGCTCAACACAAGATGGGTGTTGCAACAGGACAACGACCCAAAGCATAGAAGTAAATCAACAACAGAATGGCTTAAACAGAAGAAAATACGCCTTCTGGAGTGGCCCAGTCAGAGTTCTGACCTTAACCTGATTGAGATGCTGTGGCATGACCTCAAGGATGCGATTCACACCAGACATCCCAAGAATATTGCTGAACTTAAACAGTTCTGTAAAGAGGAATGGTCAAGAATTACTCCTGACCGTTGTGCACATCTGATCTGCAACTACAGGAAACGTTTGGTTGAAGTTATTGCTGCCAAAGGAGGTTCAACCAGTTATTAAATCCAAGGGTTCACATACTTTTTCCACCTGCACTGTGAATGTTTACATGGTGTGTTCAATAAAAACATGGTAACATTTAAAGGGAGTCTGTCATCAAAGTTTCACCTTTTTAACCCTTCCCATAGCTTTCTAGCAGCCTTACAGTTAATAAAAACGTTACCTTTATGAGCAATCCTGGACTTATAAAACCGGCAAAAAACAACTTAGTAGCATATGCAAATGAGGGCTCGCAAGTGCCCAGGGTCGGCGTTACCCTCGTAGGTGCCCAGCTAGCTCAGCCTTATCGTCGCTTCCCCCCGCCCATTCTTTCCCTCTGACCGCCCATCTACTTACTTCTTGTTTCGCCGAGATCCCGCGCCTGCGCACTCAGTCCGTCGGCCGGCGCACTGCGATGCCCATTCCTTGTACGGCATCACAGTAATTAATGCGCATGCGCCGGCTTTGCGCCATTAGCCGGCGAATGCGCATTAATTACTGTGATGCCGTACAAGGAGTGGGCATTGCAGTGCGCATGTACCGGCCGACGGACTGAGTGCGCAGGCGCGGGATCTCGGCAAAACAAGAATTAAGTAGATGGGTGGTCAGAGGGAAAGGATGGGCGGTCAGAGGGAAAGAATGGGCAGGGGAAGCGACGATAAGGCTGAGCTAACTGGGCACCTACGAGGGTAACGCCGCCCCTGGGCACTTGCGAGCCCTCATTTGCATATGCTACTAAGTCCAGGATTGCTCATAAAGGTAATGTTTTTATTAACTGTAAGGCTGCTAGAAAGCTATGGGAAGGGTTAAAAAGGTGAAACTTTGATGACAGACTCCCTTTAATTCTTTGTGTGTTATTAGTTTAAGCAGACTGTGATTGTCTATTGTTGTGACTTAGATGAAGATCAGATAACATTTTATGACCAATTTGTGCAGAAATCCATATCATTCCAAAGGGTTTACATACTTTTTCTTGCAACTGTATCTGATGGTGCCAGTGCCATGTTGCACGTACCATAATGTAGGGATATACAGCTACCGCTGCTCTCAGTGTCGGGCTGGGGTACCGTAGGACCATCATAATTAATTATTCTCCGGTCCCAACCCCAGTATTATTAATATAGACTAATTGGTTTTGATTCAAATGAAGAAATAGACCCTAGTAGCAAGTGATTGGCTCCAAAGGAATCTCCAAATGTTTTATTTTCTCCTGGGCCGTTGGGTCCCACTGTGGTATGAGACCCTGGACTTTATTTAAAATAAAAAATAAAAAAGCAGTTTTTAAATTTTATGCTGCTCTGTGTTTGTGGCAGGACAGATCTACTAGAATTTGCACCAGAATTTGTTTTAAATCATATCTCAAAAGAGGTTGCATAGATTTGATTTTCTGGTGCACAGACTTAGAAGATGCATCAAACATATTTATGAGTCCTTCCACTTACATCAGTGCATTTCTAAGACTGGCATGTGAAATCCCTCATAGTCTTTATGGCTGTTCCCATCAGTTGCTGTCAGCTGATACAAAATGTCTTTGCTGTTCATATAAGTGCCTGTTCTATACTGTAGAGTCACAGAACGGCAGCAGAGTAGTTAGACTAACAATTCCCAGATGTCCAGAAACATATGGAACCTTTAAACAGTATTTATGGCATCTGACCGACCTCGAAGACACCCCTCAGTGTTAAAGGTCTATAGGGTAAAAAGGTATGCATACCTTACATAATATATGTGTACTCAGTGCATAGATGGCTTAGCCTGGCGCACCGTGGCAGGTCGAATGTAACCAGCAGTCCTCCAATAAATCTACATGGAAAGCCTAGACAGATGTGCGACTTTACTGCAATACCTGGAATGAATCAGGGATTTTATTTACATTCTTCGTCATGGGCCACAAAAATAAATCAGATCCTTTGTAAATTGTCCCGAACAAATATCTCCACTAAAAGGTATCCTCCAGCTGTCTTGACCACCGTAGTTCATATGCATGAAGAGGAAGCCGTCAGTCAGGCAGAGATCCTACAGCCTCTTTTTATCTATAGGATTGTCAGAATGATGAGACCATTAAGACTGAGAATAAGATCTCCTATTTTCCTCCATTTTTCAGGTCATAGAGCTACGCGGCTTGACCACCATCATGGTGGGGGTTGTGACTTGTGACAGTGCTGACTTTTTTACCACTCGGCCAAGGGTCATCATTGTAGACATCACAGAGCTGGGGACCATTAAGCTGCAGTTGGAGGTTACATGGAAGTAAGTGGATTTGATTGTTCAAAGTCCAGTCTGGATATCACTGTATTATAGAATCACAAAGTATGAAACGGGCTGACCATGTCATTACCATAGCAGCACAACTCCTTCGAAAAATATATAAACACGCATTAAATACATTAATAATACATGAAAACAATAGACAACTAATTATGGATAATATTGACCAGAATGTTTATTTAGGGTTAAAAAATAAATTGGATAAATTGGAATAAACATAACATTTCATAAATAAATACCTCATCACACTGAATACTCATGTAACAACTAATAAGTTAACCCTTAAAAGAGGAGGTTCCAAGGGAGTGTGCGGCCATGTCCCCCCCCCCCAGTAAAAGCTCTGGGGGGCCCTAACATTCTCTCGATCCTGAGAAAGAGGGTCTCCAGGGCACCCCCATTAAAAGCTTGTGCTTATACTATAATTAAACTAATAAAGATGATCTGCTCTGTATGGCTATGTTCACAGTAGCATTATGAAGTGAGTTCACCGTATACGGTATTGCCGGACAAGGACAGGCACTGCTGGATCTCCATTATGTCCACTATAATGGGATTAGATGGTGAACCATCCCATTTCCAGCATAAATGCCGGTTTTTGGACGACAAATGACGCTGCATTCAGTGGTTTTTGTCTGGTCGACAGCCAGCATTTATGCCACAACAGCCTACCGGAACTGGCTGCTGAATTTCTCAATGCTAATGTGAAACTAGCATAAAGGATCTGAGCAGAAGCCTGTTATTCTAGAGAATTTCAGACTTAGGACTCAAGCTGGAGTAAACAATTATAACTGTCCCCAAATGGAGCAGAGCAGCAGTGAAAAGTATGTTAATCCTATCCTCTGACTCTTCTAGAAATCCTAAGTATCCTTGTAATACGTCTCACAGTTGGGTTCAGATGGAGCAGATACCGATATGTTGTAGATATTTTTGCTACTAGTCCATACAGGAATGGGGCTTGCAGAAATTCTTGCATATGCTGCAGAAACAACTGCATTCAGTATATAGAATGGGTCAGACATTTTGAACAGTGGGGGTCTGGGTGCTGAGATCTCCTTTGATCTCTGAAACAAATGTGCAGAAGTGTTCAGATGAGTGCTGTGCCCCATCAGCTTTGATCGACTCTCCTCATAAGCTGATGTCTGGATCATAGCGGTCTGTGAGCTGATTACAGCTGAAGGAGCGAAGCACTAACCCAAGCACATCTGCACCTTTGTTTCAGTGAGCGGTGGGGGTCCTCTGACCCCCTGTGATCAAAACTTCTGACATGTCTCTATGAGGCATCAAACATTTTGTGAAACTGCAATTAGTTACATTTCTGCATCAAATCTGCCAGGCCAACATAGCTTTATTTTCAGTTATTCGGTTGCCAGTATTGAAAGTCTATTTATACAGTTTTATAGTTTTCCATATATCTATAGATTAGATATTTAGGAATCAGGAAAAAATGGGTAAGAACAATAACCGCTTGGGTTGTAATGGCTGCCACATAGATCCTCACCCACACAAGAAATTTTTACACAGAAGATTATGGGTCAACGACTTATTTTTTTTTGTTCTTAAACATCTGCTGATCTAGTGCAGCGGTAGATAACATTTCCAGATATACCATATACAGGTGAAACTTGAAAAATTAGAATATCGTGCAAAAGTCCATTTATTTCAGTAATGCAAATGAAAAGGAATCGCATTAATGCAGCTTAAAATTAGAATTTTGTGAAAAGGTTCAATATTCTAGGCTCAAAGTCTCACACTCTAGTCAGCTAATTAATCCATACCCCCTGAGCAAAGGGTACCTGAGATTGTGACTTTGGCGTTTCATAAGCTATAAGCCATAATCATCCAAATTATAACAAATAAAGGCTTGAAATATCTCGCTTTGCATGTAATCAGTCTATCTCATATGTTAGTTTCACTTTTTAAGTTGCATTGCTGAAATAAATTAACTTTGCACAATATTCTAATTTTTCGAGTTTCACCTGTATGTCAAAATTTTCCTCGACCTCGGCAGAACTTTAGATCTGTCACAGTATAGTCCACTGTTCATCCAGTGGATGAGAGCAACAAGTTTGAAGGGTCCGTTTATAACATAGGAAAATGCTGATCATCTACGCTGCTTTCTGCACTATTTTCGAATCTATTTTAGCTGTTCTTATAAAATGAATAAAAGAAACACTATTGCCCATATTGCACAGATTCTGGAGGTCATCACAGTACAGCTAATGGTGTTCATTGGGTCCAAGGTAGATATTAAAGGGCTGAGGTTTTTGGGTTGTCGTAACAAATTCCACACTTGGCCACTACATACTGCCTGGTATAAATGCTACATCTCTGCAAAACAGCAGAGCTCACTCTGTACAGATGTATTTGGCAGTACTGAAAGATTGGTAGAGGTTTATAGCACGAACATAGTCATTTATTGATAGCAAACAGAGATCATGAAAATGGTAATAATAATAATAATAATAATATTTATTTATATAGCGCCACCATATTCCGCAGCGCTTTACAAATTCATAGGGTTCATGTACGAAACAAAAGTAACTGGCTAATGTGCAACTGAAACACTAGGAGTCAGGGCCCTGCTCGCAAGAGCTTACAATCTATGAGGACTTGGAGGTGACACATAAGGTAGTTGATTGTGATAAGTAGGATTTGAGACATTTTTGAACTGACAGGAGTGGTGCCGGCCAATCTGCTTCTGCTAGAGGATCGAGTTCAGGCCAGAGGAGTTGGTGGGGGGCAGGTTTAGTCGGGGAATAGTCAGTTTAGGTAGCTTGATAAGACTGCCTGAAAAGATGTGTTTTTAAGGCACGTTTGAAGGTGGAGAAGTTGTGAATTGACCTAGTATTCCGGGGCAGAGTATTCCAGAGAGTAGGTGCAGCTCGAGAAAAGTCTTGAAGACGGGAGTGAGAGGTACGAATTATGGAGGTTATTAATCTTAGGTCTCTAACAGAACGGAACGGCATTTTAACACAAAGTAGCACCCTTCAGGCCTTCACCAGTTTTCTTATGTGAAAATTTGCACATTTTCTGTTTCCACTTTTCAAAAAAGTGGATCCTGTTGGGCCCCAGCTTTATTTTAATTTGTTCCAGAAACTGGTGTAAATTATGCCTAAGATCTACACCAGCTTGTAGCTGGCATAGATTTCAGTACTGATGCATGGACCTCACCACAATTATTAAGATATGTGACCTTCTTAAAATTTGTGGTACATTTAACGCTAGCGGTTAACTGATATATAAAATACTCATCTTAACAAATGTTCCCCAATGTCTATTGGAAGTTAGCATAACCTTTCTTTATCTAATTTAGTTTCCAACCTTTTTAGTTTTGAGATTTTGTCAGTTATTCTTCATTGCTCCTAGAGGCTCATTTGCATATATTAAAACAT
This sequence comes from Bufo bufo, assembly GCF_905171765.1. Taxonomy (NCBI): domain Eukaryota; kingdom Metazoa; phylum Chordata; class Amphibia; order Anura; family Bufonidae; genus Bufo; species Bufo bufo. Next base: position 150,132,640 of record NC_053394.1, read on the forward strand.
CCTTTTTCTCAGCAATGCGGGCACATATGAACATGGGACCAACACAGATGCCTTCAGCTGCCAAGCGCACATGTAACAGGTCAGCCAGTGTCATAGGTACAAATCTGCTGACAGATGCCCTTTAAGTCATTTTTAATTGATCATCAAAGAAACCCAGACGAGCAGATAACATGAAGAAGCACATATTTATCTTAAGATCTATTAAAAAGATGACATTTGCCTCTTGCTTTTTCCCATGCTCTGGCATTGTAGTATACTGACTCGCTGAAGTCATACAACTCTGCACCAGCGATGGAGATTTGTCCTGGCAGGACGCGCCTTGAATTACCGTACAGCACAACATTTCCTGGCACTATTGTTGTCAGAAGGTTTTATACGTTTCTTTTCTTCTGTACTGATCATTGGGAATGTTTGACCCAAATCTCGGCAGGAGGGACACAGAGAGAAAGGTCTTGCAGACCCTCCCCATAGAGGGATGATAAATTATACATTCTGTAAGTTGCATGCTGCTGACATAGAATCCAATGCAAACAGTGTAAGATATCCCGCAGTGTCAGGAAACAACATTTGCAGATTCAACACGCTACATGCTGGCTTTAACCCTTCTCTGTCATAGACAAATGCTGGCTGGTAACAACCATACTCCAATAAACTCCTCTAGGATCTGCAGAACTAAGCGCTCTTCATTTGGCCTGTTGGGTAGTCTGCAATCTCTGGGTTCTGCTTACATTCATATGAAATCTACATATAATGTTAAAGGGGTATTCAGCTTTTAATAATGACATCCTATTCTCAGGAGCGGCCATCAATATCAGATCGGCGGAGCTCCAACAACCTGCATCCCCACCAATCAGTTGTTTCAGAGTAGCCCAGGTGCCAAGTACACATCTCCATCCATTGTGTAGTGGAGGGAGCCTGGTAACTGCAGTGCTGCTGTCATTGAATTGAATGGGAGCAGTGCTGCAGTCACCACTGCTCCATGGGCACCGGAGCTGATGCAGGGTGTCAGATAAAATCCGATCCATTGCTTGACTTGATCATGTCTTATACTCCAGTCACACCATGAGCTTTCTCTGTTAATAGCTTAGCTCCTATAATGCACTGCACTGCAATATACAGTATGTATACAGTAATATTGCGGTCCACATGTTTGCACAGGTTGGACACCCCTGATGTAATTGTAACACACTCTCAGCTGTGAGAACTGTTAGGTCAGGGCCTCTGAGTTTAAAAAAGTCCATTAGAAAGTTGCAGAACTTGTCATTATGTACTAAAACTCAATGTAAAACTAGAAAACTGATTGTGCCAGGAAGCAGGACATTGGGGGTCATTTATTAAGTACACGTCCCTTTTTTAACTGGCCGTGCGACAATACTTAGTCGGTCTCATGCCGTGTTTGCAGTTGGGATGGGGGCATGTTGAGGGCAGTGCCAGGATCGGGACTCTGGCACAGTCAAATTTACTAACATTTATTCCTGGAAACAGGCATAATCACTGCCAAAAAACGACACCAGCCATGCACAAGGACTGCCATAGATGTGCCTAATGTATGACAAAGCGCACACCTTGTCATAAATGAGACGAATCCTACAGCAGGGCAAAGGGTAAACTAACACCGGCGTAAAAAGCCGGTCTTTGTAAATGTGCCCCATTGTGCACTGCTGGGTTGTCTCTTCTGTCACCTGCACAGAGGTCACCAGCAGACCACAGACAGCATGTTATGAGAATAGTAGGCCATCCACATTATGTGATTTCAGCAGGACTGACCAGCCATCTAATGTGTAAAAAGGGGGTTCCTAAATGGCAGATGTATGTGGAAAGGGGAAATATTCAGCCAACAGATATATCATGTGCTTGACTAGACTTAAAGGGAACCTGTCACCTGGATTTGGGGTATAGAGCTGAGGACATGGGCTGCTAGATCACCGCTAGAACATCTGCAATATCCATTCCCCATAGCTCTGTGTGCTTTTATTGTGTCCAAAAAAACGATTTTTATAGATATGTAAATTAACCTTAGATGAGTCCTGTACGTGAGATGAGTCCAGCAACACCCACGGTGAGCAGCACAGGGAAGGAACACTATGCCAACACTGCACATGCGCTAGCTCGCGCATCACGAGGTTACGGCGCTCTAGCTTTGTGAAGTCGGGGAGCAAGGAGGAGATTCGGTGGATGTGGGGCGATGCTGGGCTCCTTCACAGTGGGCGTGGCTGGGCTCCGGAAACGTTAGTAGCCTCATTTACATATACTGTATATAAAATCGTTTTTTTTACACAATAAAAAGCACAGAGAGCTATGGGGACTGGATATTGCGGATATGCTAGGGGCGATCTAGCAGCCCATGTCCTCAGCTTTATACCTTAAATCCAGGTGACAGGTTCCCTTTAAAGGGGTTGTCCAGTTCCCAATATTAATGACCTGTCCTCAAATTAGGTCAGGAATATCAGGTTGGCAGGAGTCCAACTTCCAGCAGCTGATAGGTGGGGGTGCTTGGAGTTGTACCTTCACCGATCTGATATTGATGACCTATCCTGAGGATAAGACGGAAAACTGGATAACCCATTTAATCTGCTGTGATCAGTGACAAGGTAGGACTAATGGGGGCTGAGCAGTTGTTTTTCGCACAGGCTCAGCCCACTCACAGCTGTGCAGAAAACCCAGCCATGAAAGAGTCTGGCAAGATCCTATCTTGTTGGAAGATAAAAAAGCTCACGGACCAGAGAGATCGGGGACCAAGAGAATGGACGCGGGTCCTGGTGTGTGTAACAATACAGTCTGTCTAATCTGATTCTTGAAATGTGGGGCACATTAACAGGAAAGCCCCAGGTTACCATGCCCTAATGGTTACCATGAATAACCATATTTCAGGGCAGTGATGGCCAGTTCGTAGTGTTCGCCGACGAACACATGCGATCTGCCATCTTTAATCCCAAGTCCGGCGATGCAGAGGTAAGTCCTTACCTGTGCCTGCGCCGCGAGCCTTCATCGGGCTGTTCTCGGAAGTGCCTGCTCCCGGTGACCGCATGTGTTTCAGAGTGGCTCGCGGACTTACCTCTGCATTGCCGGACTTGGGAATAAAGATGGCAGCCCGCATGTGTTCATCGGTGAACACTACGAACTGGCCATCACTGTTTCAGGGATTGTCACCCATGTGGCATATGGCATATAAATGTATTGACTTGCTTCCTTCTCTCTTAGGGCTCATGCGCACGAGCATATCTACCCTGTGCCCATATTGCGGAGTGCTAACAGCGAGTCCGCAATATATGGGCACCGGCCATGTGCGATCCGTATGACTTGAATGGGTCCACAATCCCCAAGATTTAGAGTGGAGGTACAGATCGGAAGCACTACGGAGTGCTTCCTTGGGATTTCAGTTTGTGCTTCCGCACCACAAAAAAATAGAACATGTCCTATTTTTTTTGCGGCGTGGACCATCTCTTGCGGATCCATTCAAATGAATGAGTCCGCATCTGCAAACAACACGCACACGGACCGTTTCCGTGCATTGCAGACCGCTATTTGCAGTCCACAGCACGGGCACAGGGCACACGCCTTACTGCTATGCCTGATGATCCATTCATGAAACAGGTAGCCCCGGATGACTATGTTCATACTCCAATAGGGTCATTAGCACAGAATAAAGCAGGAAGTTGGGTCACTAGATGTGTTCTCTTATATCAGGCACTGTCAATAGGCACTTCTCTGCGCAGTTTTTTTTTTTCTTTCTAATTTACCTCTTTGTGGATTTCTTCCTATATTGAGATTTGTGCTGTTTTCCCTTATGCTGTGTGCCTGCCTCGCTTCCCACCCCTCTCGCTGACTGCAACTTCAAACAATAGCTCAAACATCAACATAGATGTGAACTGGATTTCACGGCTTTCACATATTTTGTCTGAAAAAATGGTATGAATAAAACGTAAAAGAGGGAGGGGGTCTATAAACCAAGGCCAGACATGGGTGATCCGTGGCTCTCAGTTCTGCCGGTCCAAAGACCATTTAGATCTGAAGAAGACCAGCCCGCTTGAGTGCGGGTTCCTGAGAAAGGCAGCACAGGGAGGTTTACTCACCCCCTTCTTATTTAAATCCACCATAAAACTTTTTCATTGAGATGAACCTGGTATAAACAACCATACAGCAGAGAAAAAAATCACACACGGTACTGTGCGTTTCACACCATAGTCCTAGAAGTGGACTGCTTCTGTCGGTGTAGCAATAGTAGGCTGTCATAGAAAAAAGTCTCAGTCAAACCAATATGCCAAAAACACTTGAGATTTATCTCTATTGAATTAAATGGGGAAACTGCTTGTTACGGTAATTCCTATGGCGCTCTTTTACCATTGAAATGAGCAGGAGGAAAAACCATGTCAAAACCGGATTTAAAAAAATGTTGGAATCAAAACTGCATCCTAAAAAACACAAGGAGAGATAGTACCCAGAAAATCCTGACTTAGGCCTCTCACCCAAGCCTGTATTCTCTGCTCTGCACTGATGAGGGGCAATCACCCCAAAACAGCGGTCTGCAGATGAGGTGCTGGCTTATTTATTATCCGAGTCATGTCTCAAGGCCTATTTAAAGGGTCGAACATTGACTTATAGGATAGCTGCCTTACATATGGTGGCATCAGAGGCAGAGCTTGTTAAGAACTCATTTGCATCCCTTTCTTCCAAGAATTTCAGAGGAGCATGTATTGCCTATAAGTCTTCTCACTCCGATTAAGGGCTCGTTCAGACGAACGTTTTTTGCGTTCCGTATACGGTCCGTTTATTGCGTTCCGTATACGGTCCATATACGGAACCATTCATTTCAATGGGTCCACAAAAAAAAACCGGAATATACTCCGTGAGCATTCCGTTTCCGTATGTCTGCAATTCCGTTCCGCTAGATTTTGAGTCTCGTCCTATTCTTGTCCGCAAATCACGGTCCGTGGCTCCATTCAAGTCAATGGGTCCGCAAAAAAAACGGAACACATACGGAAATGCATCCGTATGTTTTCCGTATCCGTTTTTTGCGGAGCCATCTATTGAAAATGTTATGCCCAGCCCAATTTTTTCTATGTAATTACTGTATACTGTATATGCTATACGGAAAAACGGAACGCAAAAATGGAACCGAAACGGAAACAAAAAGTGGAACAATGGATCCGGAAAAAACGGCCCGCAAAACACTGAAAAAGCTATACGGTCGTGTGAAAGAAGCCTAAGGAGGTGTCTCCCCAAGGAGAGATAGTACCCCCAAATCCTGACTTAGGCCTCTCACCCAGTTAAGCCAGTACTCTCTGCTCTGCACTGATGCAAGGTATTTGTAAGTCAAAACCAGTGGGTCCAGAACAGAGAAGAGGTACAAAATATTTTTTACTTTTTCTCTCTATGTATCATTCCTGGTTTTACAAATACTGCTGGGAAATACTGACTGTGTGAAATTGGGTATATGATTTCTTCACCATCATAAAACCTGAAATCATGGTGCAGCATGTGCTCTGGTCTTGGGCTCCCCGGATCAGCTTTGGCAGGAAGTTGCAGAACCGTCTAGCTCAGGGTTGGCCAACCTGAGGCTCTCCAGCTGCTGCAAAACTACAACTCCCAGCATGCCCACACTGCCTACAGCTATTAGCCTACAGCTTGGCATGGTGGGAGTTGTAGTTTTGCAACAGCTGGAGAGCCTCATGTTGGCCATCCCTAGTCTAGCTACAGTGGTTTGACCAACAAAGTGACAGTGACAAAGTTATACAAACTCTGTGTTGAGGCTAGTTATCCGTCATCCAGGAGAGCCTGCAATCACTGATATACTGCACTGCATGATATTGAATTTATAATCTCTTTATAGGACTCTCTTCTATGGCTTCTTGGTACTAGCTCTGGCCTCCTCTTCAGCAGTGAGGGTGTGCGCACTTGGGTGTTTCTTCACCATTAAATGTAAAACCTATTCTTTTCATTCTGCTTGCTGTCAGTGAGCGGACACGGTAAAGGCTGAGATCTGGTCCGCTCCTACATTGTGGTGCATTATCGGTTAAACCTTCATGTGCGCTCATTAGATCATCACTAGAGGATTGTTGGAACACCTCCAGATCATGCACTGATGGCATGTGTAGATTAGTGAGGACCTGGGATGGTGCTGACCATTGTCCTGGATCAGATGTCTCATCACATATTCATGGCTGCTCATTGCAATTCTAACAAGCCCCAGAATATTAATACAGCCAGCGATGGCACGCTCTCCCGGACCTTTGATGTGAGATCCCCTTGGAATCTGACATTGCAAGATCCATTTTACTCCCTACTGCTGGGAGACCTTGGCTTATTAGAGCAACTCAATACATTGTGGAGGCCAAGAATAACAGCAGTGTGACCAGAGCGGCATTGATACATCCTTCTCCCTGGTAATCGGCAGCGCTCAGTGTGAATATGTAAATGTGCAATATTATGTAACATCAGCCCACTGTGTACCAGAAGCTGCTCCATTAAAGGGCCAGTTCAGTCTTCTGTTCATAAAGCTTAATCACTGTATAATGAAAGGTTAAGTGACTTTCTATTATAGTTTGTGTTTTAAATCTTCAAGATTCCTGCATGCTGTCACTGAATAGACAAATCCTCTAGATGCTTAAAGGATAACTGTCACATTTAGACCCTAATTTCAATTTTCATATATGTAGTTACTAATAACATGATATTCCAGAATCAGCTACTATTAGACTGACTTACCCCATATTTAATAAGATTCAGCCCTTAGCAACCAGTCTGCATAAAACTGCAATTTCACTATTCAGTTAAGATGGCCGCCACTGCCCTCACCCTGAGGCTAATCCCGCCTGCCCTCACTAGCCAGTAACAATAGCCCCCCAAAAGTGTCAGTAACCAGAGCTCTCCCCCTGAAGGGTTAATCTCCTGCAGCACAAAGAGGTCCTCTTACCACATGTTGCTTTCATTTATACACTGAGCAGATGGCAGATCTCCCTTCCCTGGTCTGCGCTGCTTCAACTCTGCATTCTCCAGCTCTGCTGAGTGAGGGAGCGTCTGCCAAGCGCAGGGAAGGGAGAAGTGCAAACAGCCCAGGCACTGTTATCAGCTGCTGGGGAGGATCTGGCTTTAATCATTTACTTACAGTCACTGGCTGTCAGTAATGTGACCTTGTACACAGCCTGCTTCTGCGTGCTCCGTCTATCAACAGATAGACGGACCCAGTGGCGGATCCAGAGCCTGGTCTCGGGAGGGGCACTTCCAGATTATTTTCTGTCCGCCGCCACAAAACAATGGTGCTTATAGAACAGACTACACAGTGTAGCGGTATACTATATATATTGTGTGGCACAGTGTAGGCTATATGTGTATAACATAAACATATTTCACATGAAAACTTACAGTTACTTGGCTTGGCCCTTGGGGATCTCGGACACCACTTCAATACTTGGCCGGGGGCTCGGCGGAGCTGATGTTGTGTTTTATCCTAATGAGAAAGATTTCATAATAAGGATTTGGAGAAGGGGCAGAGTAATAGCACAACAGGGAGAGGATGGTGCTGCTACTAGGGGGTCATACCATGTGGGAGTAATAAAGCCCACCATAATGCCCCCCAGTAGAAATAATTCTCCTTATAATGTGACAGTGCAAAAAATACCCCCTTGTAATGCTCCCAGTTGAGCAAATGTCCCCATAATGTGCCAGTATAAAATCCCTATACAGTGCCCCCAGTAAATGCCTCCGAAGTGCTCCTCTCCCCCCTTCTTCCTAGTGCCCCCCATAATGTACCAGTATAAAATGCCCCAGTAGATGCCCTCAGTTTCCCCCATAATTTGCAAGTATAAAATACCCCTTCTTAGTGCCCCCCGTAGATGACCCCATAGTACTCCTCTCCCCCCTTCCTCATAGTACCCACCATAATGTGTCCCAGTATAAAATTCTACTGTACAGAGTCCCCCATATAAAACACCTCTTCTTTGTTGCCTCAGTAGATGCCCCTATAGTTCCCCTTTATAACGTGCCAGTAATAACAGCCCCCCCATCATGTGCCAGTAATAACAGCCCCCCCATCATGTGCCAGTAATAACAGCCCCCCCATCATGTGCCAGTAATAACAGCCCCCCCATCATGTGCCAGTAATAACAGCCCCCCATCATGTGCCAGTAATGACAGCCCCCCCTTTTGCCAGTAATGACAGCCCCCCATTATGTGCCAGTAATGACAGTCCCTCATTATTTGCCAGTAATGACAGCCCCCCATTATGTGCCAGTAATGACAGCCCCCCATTATGTGCCAGTAATGACAGCCCCCCCATTATGTCCCAGTAATGACAGCCCCCCCATTATGTGCCAGTAGCCAGAGTCCCCCATTATGTGCCAGTAGCCAGAGACCCCCATTATGTGCCAGTAGCCAGAGACCCCCATTATGTGCCAGTAGCCAGAGACCCCCATTATGTGCCAGTATCCAGAGACCCCCATTATGTGCCAGTAGCCAGAGACCCCCATTATGTGCCAGTAGCCAGAGACCCCCATTATGTGCCAGTAGCCAGAGACCCCCATTATGTGCCAGTAGCCAGAGACCCCCATTACGTGCCAGTAGCCAGAGACCCCCATTATGTGCCAGTAGCCACCAGTATTGTACACAAAAAAAAATAAACACCTATACTTACCTCCTTGGCAGCGATGCGATGCAGGCCTTTTCCGGCCTGTGTCCCGCGCTGTACAGCTCAGGCAACGCGATGACGTCATTGCGCCGCCTGCGCCGGCCTCTGATAGGCTGCCGGCCTAGTGCCTGCAGCCTATTAGAGGAAGGGAAAGGGACACGCCTCTCCCTCCCCTGCCTCAGCACAGTCATCTGTATCGCTGTCCTGAGGACTTTAATACTGATGAATTTTCCTCTGGATAGGTCATCAGTATCTGATCGGTGGGGGTCTGAAACCCAGGACTCTTGATGATCAGCTGTTTGAGAAGGCACCAGCGCTTTTGTGAACACTGCAGCCTTCTCCATGCTCACCAAGCACAGTGCTGTACAGTGTATAGTGGCTGTGCTTGGTCACTGCAAGCACCACTGTCTTCTCAAACAGCTGATCAGACCCCCCCACCAATTAGATACTGATGACCTATTCCATAAAAGAGATTCTGTCAGCACATTTGACCATGCTGACAGACTTTTATAATCAGTAATAGTGTGAATATGGAATTCTATTCTGCTTGTTTATGCTCTTGCAAGTGCACTGTAGGCGGAACTTCACTGTGATGTGCTCTCTGCATTGAGCTGCTTCACAGCCCCTCCCTTCTGCTCTTAGTGACAACTGTAGTGCTCTCCTGGTTGGATGCTACTGCTGTCACTCAGAGCAGAGGGGCTGGGCTGTGAAGCAGCTCAATGCAGAGAGCACTTCCCAGTGAAGCTCTGCCTCCAGTGAACTTGCAAGAGCAGAATCATGCTGACTAAAAGTTAATATCCACACTACTACTGATATGAAAAGCTCCACTAAAGGTATATTTGTCCTGCTCTTCCCAGCCATTACCAAGTGCTGTCAACAGTTTATCACAGTAAAAACTGCTGACAGACTCCCTTTAATACCTGTCAAGATAAAAACTAGTTTCCATAGCTGCACAGCTCTTTACCAGAGAGAGCACTGATATCCTTAGGTTTCCTCCATACATTGTCGATTACGTGCAGTTTTTCAACGCTGAAAAACCACAGTGTAATACAGTACCAGCAAAGTGAATGTGACTTGACAAATCTTGTGTACACTGTGCGTATATTTTCAGTGGGAAAATTGTCCTACCGTGCGGTTTTAAAATCTGCAGCATATCAATTGTTTGTGTGATTCCGCACCTTAGATGTTGTGGCTTTTCCCATAGACTTCATTAGGGTTGTTAACAGAAAGAGAAAAGCAGCACCAAAAACCACATAAAAACCACACAAAAAGCGTTCAAATTAATAGTGTTTTGCTGTTTTGTGGATTTTCTGCATTCAAATATGCAACGTGTACATGTAGCACCAGGTCTCGTGCATACAACCATGATCTGCTCAGGAAACACGGTCCGTGTGTCTACTGGATCTCCTGGTCTGGGTGCGGCTCCCCTGACCTGACTGCATAAAAGTAATTTATGATACAATCAGATGAATGTATCTGGTTGTGAGGCTATTGCAGTGTGTTTACGTGATGGTCCACTGCAATAGCCTCGCGACTGGATAGAGACTGACTGTATCATAAATTACTATGATACAGTCGGCTCGGGTCAGGGGAGCAGCGGCCGACACATGGACCATTCTCGTGCCAATCACGGTTGCATGAGCCCAAGTACCAGTCGGAACCGAAGCTAAGTTCGGTTCCAAGTTTTATAGTGGTTTTCCACTTTAAAAATCATGTACCGAAGTTATTCAACAAAGTGTTACGCGACTTCACGAATAACTAATTTAACTTCATCGGAGGCCATACAGTTTAATGCTGTACGGACACAGATCTCCATACAGCAATGGTCCAAAGTTTTGAACGAGTTTTGTAGCATCCAAAGCTCGCTTCGCTCATCACTACTTGTCATATATTAGACAAATCTTAGGGCGGTGGCCCCTTGTGTATTACTAAAGGGTGAACATGTAAATTTTGTATTCAGTGGGCCTCATTTATCAAAACTGTCTAACAGGAAAGCTGTCTTAGTCGCCCATAGCAACCAGTGAGAACTCACCTTTCATTTCTTAAAGAGATCTGAAAAAAATGAAAGGTGAGCTCTGATTGGTTGCTATGGACAACTAAAACAGTTTTCCTGTTGGACAGTTTTGATAAATGAGGCCCAGTATATGTAATAAGCGGAAGAGTAAAATATTAATAGCCTGCTGTGATCGATACCTGGGAGTAACAGTGTTACAGTTAGGCTCCATTCACACGTCCGCAATTTCATTCTGCATTTTGCGGAACGGAATTGCGGACCCATTCATTCCTATGGGGCAGCATGATGTGCTGCCCGGACACGGAATTGCGGATCCGCACTTCCGGGTCCGCACTTCCGTCCTGCAAAAAAATAGAACATGTCCTATTCTTGTCCGCAATTGCGGACAAGAACAGGCATATTCTATTAGTGCCGGCAATGTGCGGTCCGCAAAATGCGGAACGCACATTGCCGCTTTCTGTGTTTTGCGGATACACTGCTCCGTGTATCCGCAAAACACATTGCGGACGTGTGAATGGAGCCTTAGAAGGATGCACACGGCGGGTGGCGCGCTTGTCACGATCCGTCACAGGATGCAGCAGAGCTGAGAGGGTCTGCAGGGAGTCCATGTTTTCCTGCCTGGCTCGAGCACTTAGATGGAATGATGTGATAGTCTGTACCAAGAACACATATTTTCATGCTGAGATAATCCCTACAGAAAGCTTAATCTGCCACAAGTGTTTCTCGCAGGTTTTTCTCATTTGTCATCTAATGTGCGAGGTATGCATTGCAGCAGCGGGAGAACGCAGGCTCTGGACACTGGCAGCGTGCAGTCACCAAGAGGAAAACTTTTTTTGCTTTTCCGATTTTGCAGAGCTCAGCAGTTTGACTTGTGACCCATCCCCTGAGAGTATCACAAATTCCAGTCAGGCCAGGAGAACACACACGATGGCTGTCACGCTTTTTAAAAAAAAAAAATTTAATCTCCAGCAGTTAGGCAACTTTATTATGGTATAGAACCCACACAAATTTGTAATTTTTAAAAAAAATGTTGCTTACTGAAAAACGGCATAGAAGCATCCTGCTTTTTTTCCCCCCATACTAGATGTATTTTTTTTAGGTTTTTATGGCGTCTTTTTTGGGCCTTTTTCCCTATAGAGAAATAGATGGAAAAATGGCAGAAAAAAGTGCCAAACGCTTCAACATACAACAAAGCCAGAGAGATAAACAATGATACCCAATTACAAAAAAAAATCACTAGGTGAAACCTTTATTTTCCATAGATTTTCAGCTTACATCTGGAGCTGGTGTTTTTACTACCAAACCAGCACCAAAAACCACATGTGCAAAAATGGCCACTAAAACCACAAAAGTGCTAAAAAAATAAAATGCTACACAATAGCTATGTGTCTTTTCAGCCTGATAGTGTGTCAGTACAGGTAAAATGTATCCAAGAGCGGACTAGGAACTTAAAGCGGCCCTGGAAAAAAAAACTAAAAGTGACTCCATGCTGCAGGCGGGTCCAAATTGACAGAAGGCGGGACAGAAGAAGTAGGCGGGGCCAGCAATACCATAGTGCAAAACAAATACTGCCCTACAAGAACCCGATTCCACAGTGCAGCACAAACTACTGCCGGCCGCAGCACAACATGAAACTGAATCAGCGTCCTGAGGAAGGTGATACAGTTGAATATCGGAGGGCACCTCCCTACACTGGCCAGGTGTATTAGTACCTGATGCTCCTACATTAATTAATGCTGACAGCATCAGATCTTTATGTACCTGGCTGGTGGCCAAGAGAGGCGCTTGGTCGGCCCTATGGGCATCGGCACACCAGGAAATTTCCCTGTAGGGTCTATAGCCAGTCCGTGCATAAATGTATTGTTTCAGACAAGCCTGTTTGGTCTGCAATACAGTACAGTCTGTATGATGGACGCATTTCCCGTACCAACTACGGCTTGACGGACCTTAAAGGGTTTCTGTCACCTGAAAATGGGTATTAAGCTGGCTGACATTAGCTATGTGCTAATGTCAGCTGAACATTCAGGCGCAGTGAGGAAGCCAGCAGCCGCCGAGCGTCCTTCCCTCACTGCGCCTGCACGGAATACTGAACGGGCTGGCCTGGCCCTGTCAATCAAGAGATGAAGGGCGTGAAAATAGGTCGGCAAACGGAGCCTCTAAGAGCAGGTGCAATGCCCCCCCTGCTCCTAGAGGCTAATTAGCATATTATAAAAGTTTGTTTTTCTAAATAATGGCGGCACATAGTGAGATGAGACTAATATAGTTATGTTCAGCTGAAATTAGCACATCGCTAATGTCAGCCAGCTTAAAGCCCATTTTTCAGGTGACAGAAACCCTTTAACTCACTGTATCATAGTGATATGTGGTGCTGTGAGTTCCAGACCGACACAGGTCTACTTTCCAATGCTCACATGATGCGGTGTGTACAGGACAGTAGACCCACGGTTGGGCTGGAATGCACAGCATCACAGATCACTGTTGGTGGGGGTCCAAGCACTGTGCGTAATTATCTCCAGCAGTCCTGTAGAGTATGAATGGAGAGGCAGAGCACTAAGAAGAAACTGAGATGGAGGCTATGTTCATGTAGCACTATACTGGCATTATGTGTTAGGCCTTGTTTACATTTCTGTGTCAGTGTCACATCCGTGGAAAAAAAAGCGTATGTGTTTTATCCGTGAAGATGTACGTGAAGGATCCGTGGTTGGTCCGTGTGTCTGTTTTTATCATCCGTGTGTCATCGGTAATTTACGTTTCTCAGCTGAAAATTAATTTCCAAAGAATCTTCTATTAGACTTTAGTGAAAAACGGACGCCATCCGTGTTGTGTCAGTGATTTTCACTGACCCATAGACATCAATGGGCGTGCTTAGTCCGCATCAAGGATCAAAGTAGTGTCTGTCCCTGTGATTTTTTTTACTGACCCACGGGCAGTAAAAAAATACTGAAATATCATATGAACAGACACATTTAAATCAATGGGTACATGTGCTCACAGCACACGTCAGTGAAAAACAGAACTGTGAACAAAGCCTTAGACAATGTAGATATACACTGCCTGTCCAAAAAAAAAGTTGCCACCTGGATTTAACTAAGCAAATAGTTATGAGCCTCCTATTGGATAATTACTGCATGGGCAATTATCTTTCAGCTGGCAACAAGTTATTTAACCCCAACTGGTGCAATGAGTTGCTTCTCATTTCTTAAACAACCATGTCGAAAGACACATCTCGTGGTCGTGGAAAAGATGTTAGTCTGTTTGAGAAGGGTCAAATCATTGGCATGCATCAAGCAGAGAAAACATCTAAGGAGATTGCAGAAACTACTAAAATTGGGTTAAGAACTGTCCAACGCATTATTAAAAACTGGAAGGATAGTGGGGACCCATCGTATTCGAGGAAGAAATGTGGCGGGGAAAAAATCCTGAATGATCGTGATCGGCGATCACTTAAACGTTTGGTGAAATCAGATCGAAGAAAAACAACAGTAGAACTTAGGGCTATGTTTAATAGTGAAAGTAAGAGCATTTCCACACACACAATGCAAAGGGAACTCAAGGGATTGGGACTGAACAGCTGTGTAGCCGTAAGAAAACCACTAATCAGGGAGGCAAACCTGAAAAAAAGGCTGCAATTTGCTAGGGAGCATAAAGATTGGACTCTGTAGCAATGGAAGAAGGTCATGTGGTCTGATGAGTCCAGATTTACCCTGTTCCAGAGTGATGGGCGCATCAGGGTAAGAAGAGAGGCAGATGAAGTGATGCCTAGTGCCTACTGTACAAGCCTGTGGGGGCAGTGCCATGATCTGGGGTTGCTGCAGTTGGTCAGGTCTAGGTTCAGCAACAGTATGTGCTCCAAGAATGAGGTCAGCTGACTACCTGAACATACTGAATGACCAGGTTATTCCATCAATGGATTTTTTCTTCCCTGATGGCACGGGCATATTCCAAGATGACAATGTCAGGATTCATCGGGCTCAAATGGTGAAAGAGTGGTTCAGGGGGCATGAGACATCATTTTCACACATGGATTGGCCACCACAGAGTCCAGACCTTAACCCCTTATCTTTGGGATGTGCTGGAGAAGGCTTTGCGCAGCAGTCAGACTCTACCATCATCAATGCAAGATCTTGGTGAAAGATTAATGCAACACTGGATGGAAATAAATCTTGTGACATTGAAGAAGCTTATCAAAACAATGCCACACGGAATGCGTGCCGTAATCAAAGCTAAAAGCTTTTTTTGGTGGCGACTTTGTTTTTGGACAGTCAGTGTATTTGCTATCACTATGGACAGGAGAAGTAGGGGGTTCCTTTTTGGGGTAAGTATTATAGATTGAACCAGCTGCTTTAGAAACAAACATGAAAATAATGAGAAAAAGTTTTTTTCCATTCCCCCCCCCCCCCTAATTTATCACCACATAAAACCTACAAAATAAAATAATATCCTCTCCAAATTGGAAAAGTTTTGAAGCCCAGTTGGTCCACCAAAAATAAAAATAAAAATCTATTATTTGGGTAGACGAATAACCAAAAGTAAAAAATCTCTTTTTATAATGCAGCATTCTAATATGTAAAATTTTGCTCTGGTCATCAAGGCCCAAAACTCCCCTGGTTATGAAAGGGTTAAGAATAAATGTTCTAATACAGTGACATCTGGTGTCTTGAAAATCACAAAGGAATTATGACCCTAAGGTCATTAGATAGCTGCCGAACTTCATATTATAAAGTGATTCATTTTAGTTTATATAAAGCTTCTTTGTTATTATTTTGTATTTCTTTGGCCCTTTTTAGTGAAGTTATTTGTAGTTTTGCGCTAGAGCCACAAGCCGCTTCAAACGCAGTCGACGCCTGATTTGTTTTGATTTGTAACATGAGTGAAGCAGAGAGGGGAAACTTGTCGCCCGTCCGTCAAACTAATTTATTTAGTTATTTGGATTACATTAGAGGCAGGTTATGAATGAAGAGTCGGGCTGATGAAACGCAGGTTCTGTTTCTAATCTTGTGTGACTGCATTCAGCAAGTGAAGACTTCCAGCTGTTTGCTCTTGTGATCGATTGGCTTGAGCAGCCGGAATATTGTAATAGCTTATGTCACCGGCCTCATTCCAAGGTAAAACCTCTGTGTAAGGCCTCTTGCACACGAACATTGTGCATCCGCTCCGTGCATTGGGGACCGCAATTTGCGGTCCCCAATGCACAGGCAATGTCCATGCGGCGGCCAGGATGGATCCTTCCGCACCGCAAACATTTTTTAAAAAAGTTCTAGTTTTTTGTGGTGCGGAGGCGCGGACTGAAACACCAATGAAGCACATCATAGTGCTTCCGTGCTGTTCCGATCCATGCTTCCGTTCCGCATCTCCGTGATTGCGGACCCATTCAAGTGGGTCCGCATTCGTGATGCGGAGTGCACACGGGCCGGTGCCCGTGTCTTGGGGACCCGCCGTATGTGGGCCACAATACGGCCACGGGCATACAACGTTCGTGTGCAAGAGGCCTAAATGATTTGTGGTATACTTGGAGTTTGCTGGGTCAGGTTCATAATAACGAAGTGTCAATTGTGAGCGACATCATAGTAAGAGAGGTTATACAGGTACAAGTGTTTGTGTACAGGCGTTCCTAGAAGTCTATGTGTCAGTTATTTTCGGAATACTTGTGGCAACGGAACTTGCATTAGATTGATAAGTTACATTCTTCGTAAATACAGTGGGTCAAATTCAGTAATGAAAATGCACCAGAATTCTGTCTCAAATCCAGTGCAATTTCTGTGCCTTGAGCCATAAGTATGTTTGTTGCAAAATTCTGGTACAAAGTAAGCCAACAGATAGGTGGTACAGAGTTAGACTAGACAGTATAAGCAGGGGCGTAGCTATAGGGGGTGCAGAGGTAGGAGCCTGAGGGCGACCAAAGACACCAGTATTATAGAAAGTGCATGCTGAGAGGGCTCTGTTATAGATTTAGCACTGGGGCCCAGAATCTTTAAGTTACACCTCTGGCTGGAGGTAAGGAGTTAGGTCAAGAATTTGGCTTGGGGGGAAGTGCCGTTTCAATTTTTGCCTCAGGCAGCAGAAAGGCTATATGCTCTCCTGCCCCTTTCCACAAAGCACTGAGGGAAGGGGGGCCCAAGCTGAACTCTTGCACCAGGGCCTATTAGCCTTTAACTACACCCCTGACCCTAAGGATATGGCTATGGTAAGGTTTCCTGATGCAGTTTTGGAAGCCAAAACCAGGAGTCAATTAAAAAAAGAGGAAAAGTCATATCTGTTCATTATCATTTCTTTACTTTTATGATCCACTCCTGATTTTTGCTTCCAAAACAGCATCAGGAAAACTGAACCTGTACCCTACATCAATGACTCTCATCTTTTCCCTCTCAGTCCTTTTGATAACAGCAAGATCCTGTCTACCCCTGGAATGGCAAACAAGTTTTCATCAAGTGTCCGGAAAATGTCCTTATATCATTGGACGCCCCCCAACACCCCCAGCTTTCGGGACAAGTTTTACCTTGTGAGTATTATTAATTGTGCTGCAGATAGTTTAAGGGGCCAACACATGAATGGTTTCCCATTGGTCTTATGTAAAATAAAGCTTCAATCGGTATTCCAGGATTTTACTATTGATGGCCTATACTCAGGATAGTCCCTCAATATCTGATAGACAGGGGTTCAATACCCTGTACCTTTGCTGATCAGCTTTTCCCAAGTAGCTCCGGAAGTCGGTGCCAGAACTACACATAGGAAAACATGGAAATCCTGCAGTATGAGGGGACAGGAGTTTTGTGTCACTGATCTGTTATGGCTGTCCTAACACAGGAGCAGTGCAGTTTGGTGAGACTCCCCTCTATCTATCCCCTCATGATGGGAAATATAGAATTCATTAGGAAAACCATATCTGGAGGGAGAAGGAATCAAGAAATTGTCTGACAACCCACAAATTACACATCATATAAAACAGGCATACACAAGAGCCTCTATCTTATTCTTTAATAATGGGCTATTTTGCACTATATAGGCAAAGAAAAAAAATATCCAGAGTGCTTTTTTTAAAGGGGTTTTCTGATTGTTTTTTACTGATGACCTACAGTGCTGCCCATAATTATTCATACCCCTGGCAAATTTTGACTTAAAGTTACTTTTATTCAACCATCAAGTAATTTTTTGACGGGAAAAGACATAGGTGTCTCCCAAAAGATAATACGACGATGTACAAGAGGCATTATTGTGGGGAAAAAAAACATTTCTCAGCTTCTATTTACATTTGAGCAAAAAGTGTCCAGTCCAAAACTATTCATACCCTTCTTAATAATCAATAGAAAAGCCTTTATTGGCTATTACAGCAATCAAACGCTTCCTATAATTGCAGACCAGCTTTTTGCATGTCTCCACAGGTATTTTTGCCCATTCATCTTTAGCAATGAGCTCCAAATCTTTCAGGTTGGAGGGTCTTCTTGCCATCACCCTGATCTTTAGCTCCCTCCACAGATTCTCAATTGGATTCAAGTCTGGACTCTGGCTGGGCCACTCCAAAACGTTAATGTTGTCTGCTAACCATTTCTTCACCACTTTTGCTGTGTGCTTTGGGTCATTGTCATGCTGAAATGTCTACTGGTGCCCAAGGCCAAGTTTCTCTGCAGACTGCCTGATGTCGTTGTTGATATATAGGTTCCCACCACCATGTTTAACAGTGGGGATGGTGTTCTTTGGGTTGAAGGCTTCTCCTTTTTTATGCAAAATGAAGGAAACATCATTGTGACCAAACAATTAAATTTTTGTTTCATCTGACCATAACACAGAAGACGAGAAGTCTTCTTCTTTGTCCAGATGAACTTTTGCAAAGGCCAAGCGAGCTTTTGTGTGCCTGGTCTGGAGAAGTGGCATCCTCCTTGGTCTGCATCCGTGGAACCCAGCAGTGTGCGGTGTCTGTTGGATTGTCTGCCTTGAGCCATTGCCACCAGCAGAGCCCAGATTCACCAGGATGGCCTTGGTGGTGATCCTTGGATTCTTTTTCACCTCTCTAACTATCCTCCTGGCCAGCACAGGTGGATACTTTTGGCTTCCGACAATAATGCGTCTTGTACATCGTCTTATTATCTTTTGGGAGACACCTATGTCATTTACCGTCAAAAAATTACTTGCTGGTTGAATAAAAGTAACTTTAAGTAAAAATTTGCCAGGGGTATGAATAATTATGGCCAGCACTGTATAATCAGGATGTGGCTAGTTTCGCAGCTCAGCCCCATTCATTCGAATGGAACTGAGCTGCGCCTAGGCAATGTGACGCTGAATGTGATGTCACTAGCCTAGGAAGGCTCACCGGAGCACTGTTGCCAGCTGATCTTGGGGATGCCGGAAGTCGGACCCCCACCGATCACCTGAGTAGCGAATTATTGAAAAGTTCGATTCGGCTGATTCTCATAATTTTACAATAAAATTAGCTTTGTGCCGAATTACTTTGTCACGAAGCGCATTTTTTTGTAAGTAGCAGGGAGCAGGGTAGACAGGGAGCTGCGATAGTGCTGCTCCCCATCATTTGATCCCTCAGATGCCGCATTCATACATGACCGCGGCATCTGAGTGTAAAAACAGTGTAAAATTAACATAAAAAATCATTAAATCAAACTTACCGCCTACATTTGCTCGCGACGGGCCGGCCGCTGCTATCTTGCTTGAAGATCTGACGCGAAATCTAGCACGGCGCGAGGTGACATCATCACGCCGGCCGGTGTGGTGCCATCATACGTCACCACGCATGGGATTTCGGCTGAGATTTTCAATCAAGATGGCAGCTAGTGGCCCGTCGCGAGCAAATGGAGGCGGTAAGTTTGAATTTGTTTTTTACACTAATTCAGGCTAAATCGATTCGCTACCACGAAGCACGAGGAAATTCGGCTTAGAGGCGAATCGAATTTATCCTGAAATTCAGATCGAATTCCACTTTGTGGGATTCCATTCGCTCATCTCTAGTCATCAGGATAAAACCCCTTTAAGCTTTATTTACAGAGATGTGGACCAGCAAAATACTTACCTAAAATTGTTGTACTGTATGTATACAACCAGTGCTCCTAGTAGCTGAACACTGGTGGAAAAATATCATGAGTTTTATTACACCCCCTTCCCCTCCTTGAAGTTGCTAATGATAAGGGCTGAAACAATTTACATAGCTAACCACTTCCACTTTCCCACCCACTTTTCAAAACTGGAGTATGTGGAGTAAAAATGCAAAATAGCAAATAAGCAAATAAACCCCCCAATATTGCAAAAGCCCTATTTTGCGTTTTTTTTTTTTTTTAAAGCCAATATTCTGGAGTACAAAACTTTATAAATTTCCCCCATTCCCACACTGTATCACTGGGTGTAGTTTGTACAACTCAGTATGTTATATTATTAATTATGAAATGTGTTTGCATTGTGTTATTAATTTGCAGCAGAATGATCTGGACAGTACATATCCATCCCTGGAAAAGGATATCCAGACCCCCTACATCCTGAGCTACCTGGCCAATAGTGGTTTTGTCAGAGACCGACAAAGTCTAGAACATAGCATGGAACTGAACAGCATGGACAGTCTGAGGAATTTAGAGATTGGAGATGAAACAGTCCCGAGTCCACCGTCCTCTTGTGGGGAGACGGAGACACTACCATATTCTTCACAAGAGCTGACCAGAGACGAACAGCCCCCAGGTCATGAAACTCTGGATATTCTGAGAGAGACCCCCAACCGTTACAGCACCCATGACGCCATGAAACCATCAATGCTAGAATTTGACAAAAAACCCAGTCCAGAGATCACAGAGAATGGCAAGAACCCCAGCTCTGTTCCAGAGGAAAACAAAGACAACACTGCAGCAGATGGTGAAGGAAAGAAACGATCCCTACCGCGGCAGATAGACGATGTTCTGGACTTGCTGCGTTCAGAGGATGCCACAAGGTGGAAAATGAAGGAATTGGAGCAGTCAGTGTTAAACTTCAGAGAGAGAGTACTGGTACGTGGTGGGTATGTGGGTAATTAATAATTAATATTTTTGGGGTGTCCATTATAAACCGTTTCCTCCATTATGATGGTCTAGTTATCTATATACTACTTTGGGGATTGTGCAGACCCTGAAATTCAACCCTGCTGCAGCCCACCACATCATTGCGTGATCAGGCTACTCCAATAATTGTTAACATTAAAACAACATAGGCCTGAACTGCTTACATTACAATGAATTCCATCCTGATGTATGCATGTTTATGTGCAATTAGGAACAAATGAAAAACCCTGCAGCCATTAACCCCATATCTGCCAGCTGTTTGGAGAAGTTGGACATTATTATAATGTATGGATAATCTTATAATGATGAGTGGATACATTAGGCAACTCTCCCATGTGTCACCTTTTGAGGGTACTTTTCTAGTGTCTGACCTTTTACAGGCCATGCAACATGACTAAGAAATTAAAGGGGTTGTCCGAGTTATTTTTTTTATTCTTGCTATGTTGCTAACTAGACAAATGTAACAGCTTTCCAATTAACTCACTTTATCTCCAGTGGGTGGTTTCTCAGATTTCACTGAGGGTCACATGACCTATGATGTCAGCTTCTCTCCTTGCTCTGATAATGTTGGTGCACAAGCCTGAGAGATCTGTACACTAGACTTTACTGTGCAGGCAACGCCCCCCTGCACTGCCAGCTGCTGCTTATTGCTATCTCACAGGATTCTTAACCCCTTCAGCTGCACAGACTCAGGGCTGAAGTGTGTATTGTGTAGCTGCAGGCAGTGGGGAGACAAATGAGCACAGGAGCTAAAAGAGAAGTTCTGCAGAGCATTGCAGGTAGTGGGAAGATCCTGTGTGTATTAGCAGTGTCATTGTACAGCTAGGAATTGTAGTTCTATACATACAACATGCTGCTGAGTTTTCGAGCAGGTAGACATATCACTCAGGGCAGCACTTGTATTCACTCCCTTAGCAGTGTCATTATACAGCTGGGACTTGTAGTTCTACACATACAACATGCTGCTGAGTCTCCCAGCAGGCAGACATGTCACTCAGGGCAGCACTTGTATTCACTCCCTTAGGCCGAGTTCACATGAACGTGTGTGACCCGTGCTGCGGGCCGCAATGCACGATCGTGGGCGTAGGTCAGCCGCATCAGATCGCGGACCCATTCACTTTAATGGGTACGCGATCCGCCCGTTCCGCAAAAAGATAGGACATGTTCTATCTTTTTGCGGAACGGAAGTACGGGACACAACCCCTCGGAAGCACTCCGTAGTGCTTCCGAGGGGTCCCGTTCCGTGCGGCCATTCCGCAATTCCGGATTTACGGACCCATTGAAGTGAATGTGTCCGCATCCGTGATGCGGAATGCACACGGAACTGTGGCCGTGTATTGCGGCCACGGATCACACACGTTCGTGTGAACTAGGACTTAGCAGTGTCATTATACAGCTGGGACTTGTAGTTCTACACAAACAACATGCTGCTGAGTCTCCCAGCAGGCAGACATATCACTTGTATTCACTCCCTTAGCAGTGCAGGGGGAGGGGCAGATATTGTTTTTATTGCAAGTAAACAAAGGGCCAGAAGAGAACCAGGGAAATGAGGAAATATTGATTTTTTTGCCTAAAACTTGCTTAGCTTAGTTATATATCGCTGACCATCAGATTTACAGTGCTATATTTTTTTTTCCCATAACTCGGACAACCCCTTTAAGCCAAGCTACAATCTTTTCCATAAGGAAAATAGATTCATCTGCTAACAGCTGTTTTTAAGTTTTTGCTTCTTGCCTTTGCAAAGCATGGTATTGGTTGGCTGGTCGACATGGATCTGGGGTATAATGTTTCTCCTTTTGGAAACCAACAAGGAGTTGTACTTTTCATAAATTTTTCTCAGGTTGCACTGCTTGGCCTATAAAACTCCCTAAACCAACTTGCCGATCTTTGACACACCTTCCCACCCCTCGTCTCGATTTGTTATAACAGATCCAGGGGCGGACTGGGAACTTAAAGTGGCCCTGGAAAAAATTGTTGGGTCCAAATTGATGGGAGGGTGGGCCATTAATACCATATTGTGGCACATTATATCACCCCAACAAAGCCAAATACCACAGTCCATTACAAAATACTGTCAGCAGCATAAAATACATCCCCAAAAACTTCCACTGGCCGGTTGTGAGGAGGGCCCAGGCTGCCCCCTGGGCATCGGCCGACAAGGAAATTTCCCCGTAGGGTCTATGGCCAATCCACCCCTGCACAGATCTTGCACTAATTGATTGTTCCTGTGCTGCAGAGGTCTTGTGATTCTAGGCTGGAGCTTCCATCCATGGACAGCCTGATGGTGGAGACAGCACTGGAAAGTTTTGACTTCTTGAACACAGATTTCAGCACAGATGACTTGTCTCTGTTTGGCAGCGTCCGCACTCACAGCAAGAGGTAAAATACACATTGCCTTCAAATATTCCCAGCATTTCCTGTGTGCATAAATGTAGATGTAAACCAGGGGTCTGTATCCTCTCGAGCTATTAAGAAACTACAACTCCCAGTATGTCGTGACGTTCACAGTCATAGGACTTGGTCCGAGTCGCTTACAGCTGGAGGACCACATGCTGATGTAAAGTTACCCATGTCATTACGAGAATGGTGTTCGTTGGAGCTGTGTGCAGTCTGTAGAATGAGTTATAGTCTCTCCAAGTACCTTTGTAAAGGATGACTACATGTGTCTACACACACATTACACGTCTCAAAAGTCATGAAATTCTCGGCTAATAGAAGCCTCTGGGTCATCATGTCTCATATTGTATTTGTAGACCACTGCAGTGCCTATGGTATTTGTTACCCAGTTTTAGCAGGTTTAGAATTGTGTGAAAAAAATTAGGTAAAGTTACACCGCCTTTCTGTCCTTGTTTTAGTACTGCCATTACATTGATGAACCAGTTAGCCTGGTAATAAGTGGAGGAGCGATTCATAAATGTTTACGTACGTGAATGGTAGACACATTATATTATTTGACCGCAGCAAATTTGCAGCTTTACGTATAGTTACAGCCATTTAACAGTATGTACTCCTGCAATAACATAATACTCATTGCATTTGCCTTCAGATACCAATATTGAATCTTTGTGTTTCAGTAATGAAACGGTCACTCCGTCAGTCACACACGCCTTCAGCTGTCATAGTGAATCAGAGAAGGATGGACTTAGCACTGGACATGAAGACCTGGATACTCTCCTTTCCATCCATCTGGATATCTGTAAAGCACTACTAAAGGTCAGGTACCACTGCCCTGTACAGTCAGTGAGAACCTTCCATATCTGACCACTGTCAGCCATTAATATGCATGTTTTCTGGAGATCAGCTGCCTCCAAACACCTCTTTGGCACTTACCTTCAGGGGATGCAGATGATCAGATGGTCCATATATTGCTGGCAAATACTAACAAAATCCATAAAACCAAGATGTACTAACCGAAACTTTCTTTTACAGAAACTGACCTCACCAAACACAGCCCGGATTATACAGCATCATCTCCTGGATGAATTGTCCTGGCAGAGGGAGGTTTTGGAGGATATGTCCATCATTTATATCCAGAAAGCACAAGAGAAGGCCTCTATTGAGGACAGTACGTATTATCCTGCTTCATTTAAAGTACCCTGAATTGGCCTGATATTATGCATATACACACAGTGTTACATTTTGTCCTCTTCGATATTTCTGTACAGTTTTCCCAAAAAGCAAAAAGATCCGACATTTCCTTAAGCTCTGGGAGAGCTGCATCAAGCCTGAGTGTCCTTGGTTCTGCTCCTCTGAAGTTTTCCTCAATCAGCTCAAAAAAATGTTTGTGCTGAAGATTAAAGCCAAGTACCCAGGACAGCTGGAGGCAGGTGAGGTGCCTTCCCACCTTCTACTCTAAGGGCTCATGCACACGAACGTTTTTTGCGTTCCGTATACGGACCGTATTTTGATTCCGTATAAGGTCCGTATACGGAACCATTAATTTCAATGGGTCCGCATCCGTTGCTCCGTTCCGTGACCTCGCAAAAAAGTTTTGCGGACAAGAATAGGCATCTCTATAATGGGTCTCCTGTTCCGTTCTGCAAATTGCAGAAGGCACACGGGCGGCATCCGTTTTTTGCGGATCCGCAATTTGCGGACCGCAAAAAACGGCACGGTCGTGTGGATGAGCCCTAAAACTTGTTACCCAGTGAGGCCTGTGGCATAGTACATTGTGTGGGAAAGATCATATTGTTACACTGGTTCTGCCAGCCATATACCAGTCAGTGTGCCTCGATACAATGTCCATAATACATAAGAAATCCTAAAGGTTACTGCACACAATGCAGATTACATGTGGTTTTTCCATGCAGAAAAAATTCAGATTAATAAAAGGTACCAGCAAGGTTGATCGGATTTGACAAATCCCTTGTACACGTTGCTTTTTAGTTCCATGCGGAAATTGACCTGCTGTACCGATTTTAAAATCTGCAGCATGTCGATTGTACAATTCCTTATCTTATGTAGAGTGTTTTTTCTGATAGACTTCAATGGGGTTGTGTTCTGCATGCAAATATGCAGTGTATGCAGGTACCCTTACAGGGTGCAAAAGAGGTTTTATCTTTATAAAGCATATCCGGCTGGGATATTAATGAGCTCTGCAGACATAACAGAAGCTGCATGTGATACGGAGACCACAAGGGGAAATGACATGTCCTATAGCCTCCGCCACGCAGCAGGGATCACATTACCCTCTGTGTATATACCTGTCTCCATCTATTCCTCTGACACAGGATATCTGGTGGAATAAGCTGTGACTGCCCCCGCTGAGTGACCTGTGTGGAGGATGTGGGATGTGCACTTGTCAGGAGACCATGAGGAGTCTGCAGGACACATTAAGAACCTTCTCGCCTCCTATCTGTGCTAAAGCCATTACCATTGCACAGACCAGGGAGGATGTTATTCCAAAATGTTAAGAAAATCTGTTCTTAAAATCATGTTTATAGATTGAGGGATCAGTTCAATCATGGAGGTATTAAAGCCGCCTGCACTATGACTCCAGTCCTTCTTGTTTCCCACAGTGTTTAGGAGAGCGCTGGAGCAGATATTTGGGTTTGGTGGGGTAATGGCATCAAATGAGATCCCAGAGTCCATCGTCTCCATCTTCTTATTCTATGGCTACCTGCAGAGATACCATGTGGTCGACCTGGAGAAACACTTTGCAGCACTTACCAGAGAAGGTGAGCTGTATGACTAGGGATGAACAGTGGAGGGGGGTGAGGCAGCTTGATCGCACACAGACGGCAGTCCACAGCAATATCTGTCCAACAGTCGGTCACTCCTCAGACTGAAAGTGCTGATAACATAGAACTGTAGGTACATTCAGCTGCACAATGAAACCAGAGTAGAAGCAGAGAAGTATCACTGTACTATTAGCATTATGGGTGCCTAGGGTTTTTAGACTCCTGGTCCTCGTCCGGCGCAAGGCCAGGTTGGACGGCCAGAAGTCCTCCTTTTTTGTGGTTAAGCTGACAGCCGGCGGCCTCCGGCTCAGACATGGTCACTTTAAGTATCCCCGACAGGAGGCAGGGCCTGGCAGCACGTCCAGATCACAGTGCGCTGTATTTTAAAGTCACAACATCATCAGCGCTGCTGCACGCAGCACCGGACAATTCTGTTTTTTACAGGCAGGAACAGAGGAGAGCGGGACACGGAGAGACCGCGGGTGCCGCCACTGCCACACTGCCCACTGCGTGCCCACTGCCCAGTCTCTATCTACAGAGTCTGTACAGACTACAGTACAGAGTACACCCACTCAGTCACTCTTAGACACTCACCCGACCGTTGAAACCACCGTCGCCAGCCAGCCAGGTCCAGGCATTAGCACTCTCAGGCACTCAGCTCAGCCAGCCTCCCTCGACTCAGCCAGCACCAGCCCACATTGAGCCCAGCCTGCCTCCAGCCCACACTGAGCCCAGCCTGCCTCCAGCCCACACTGAGCCCAGCCTGCCTCCAGCCCACACTGAGCCCAGCCTGCCTCCAGCCCACACTGAGCCCAGCCTGCCTCCAGCGTTCCGGCTGCTTTCAGCAAGTCGGTTCAGCCTGAGCCAGCACAGCAGCCAACCCACACAGACAGTCCACTAGGCATTAGGCCCAGGTATTACTACTAGTTACCATCTGGCCTTGGTATATTCTGTATATGATTATGTATATGAGCTGGTATAAGTTATACATCTGTCATCTTCTGGTACCAGAAGATGTATAACTTATACCATCTGCACATATACTGTATAAGTATTTACAGAAGATGCCCAGGGTATACCAGCATGGTCCATATCACTGTATACAAGAAAATGTATAACTTATACCAGCTGTCCATATATAATTATATACAGGAGATACCCAGGTTATACCAGCATGCTCCATATCACTGTATACAAGAAGATGTTATACTGTATAACATATTCTTGAATATAGTGCTATGGAGCATGCTGGTATAACCTGGGTATCTCCTGTATATAATTATATATGTACAGCTGGTATAAGTTATACATCTTCTTGTATCTGGTGCTATGGAACATGCTGGTATACCTGGGTATCTTCTGTAAATACTAATATATGTGCAGCTGGTATAAGTTATATATCTTCTTGTATATAGTGATACATTCTGTTCATAATAGTATCTGTATAATGTAGTATTGTGCATGCTGTAGTATTGAACTATTGTGCGCCACTGTCCCAGGTACGATGTCCTCCTTTTTGGGGTTCTGCAAGTGGCCTCCCTATGGGTGCCTTAAGGGTCATCATAGACTCTTTTCTAAAATATTTAGTTATGCATTTTCCACAAATATTGTACAGAGGCCACAGGCAGGACATAGGGTTATATGGTCCACATAGTAATCATATGTCTTTCTCCCCCTGTGCAGTCACTCTCATTGGAGACCTGCAGCTTCCTGGGCGACTGAAGAAGATCAGAAAGCTGAAAGCCAAGCAGATCTCACGGCTCCAGCCCCTGCCGCAGTTCCTGAAGCTCGTAGCCACGTTCCAAATAGACGAGAACATGAAGCTGTGCAAAGTGGCCATGAGCTTCCTCAGCAGAGCGTCAGCTAACAAGCACTTCAAGCAGAAGGTGGGTAGCACGGTGACCTTAGGTGTAGTAGGACGAATGGATCCTGGGTGAGGCTATTATTGATGCGGTAAATAAAATAATTTTTTAAATATCCATATTTTATGTCTGTATGTGTTTTTTTTAATACTGTCATTATATCCATGAATTTATATGATGCGACTGAAAATTTGTAGATAAATGGAGCAACTCACTATCGTGTCCGATTCACAGCACACTCGCCAATCAGCTGGTTGAAGGAGCCACATCGCTGATATGAGCACTCTATGCCGTCCACTTAGTGGTGGCTGCTCAGCCAGCAGGTTTGTTCTATTCACATTAATGGGACAAAGCTGCCATACCGTGCTCTGCCGCTAGTAACTAGTCGGCTTGCCAGGTAAACAATGAAAAGGCTACAGCAAATGTCCGAGTATATTTAATCTTCTGATAGTCGGGCATCCTGTAAGATGGGTCCTCACTGGTATGATATTATTAGACTATCCTAAGGATACTGTCCTAAATCAGTATTTTGAACCTGGAAAACCCCTTTAGGCTACATGCAGTGTAAAAACGGATATGTGATGTACATTTTTTTAAATGCCATCACACGTCCGTTTTTAGACCAATTGTAGTCTATGGGGTTATTCACACGACAGTTGTTTTGACTGTCAGTGAAAAAACGGACGTCAAAAAATAATACATGTTCTATCTTGTCCGTTTTTCACTGACAGACTGCCCCTATATAATTGAATGGGTCCATTTTTTTTGTCTGTCTCTCAGAAAGGCATCAGTGAAATAAACCTCCGTTAAAAATGTCAGTTTTTAACGGATGTTTTTTTCCACTGTCGTGTGCATGTAGCCAACCTGCAATGGAGATCATTACACATGAGGAAATTTCCGCTTATGAAATTCGTTTGTGACTCGTTTACTGGTATAAGCAGAATTGCGTTATGGATTTCGTTATCACGGACCATAACGCAATTCTATGATGGAATGCATAACGGAATGCCTTTAGAGGCATTCCCTTATTCATTCCGTAATAATAGAAGTCTATAGGCTGCATAACGGATCCGTCTCATTTCCGTTATGCAGCCCATAAACTTCTATTATTACAGAATGAATAACGGAATGCCTCTAAAGGCATTCCGTTATGCATTCCGTTATGTAATTGCGTTATGGTCTGTGGTAACGGAATCCATAACGCAATTCTGCTTTTACCAGTAAACGAATCGCAAACGAATTTCAAAATATGAAATTCGCTCATCTCTAGAGATCATACTTACTTGGTCCCCGCAGAGGGGTTCGGTGGCTAATGCTCCTGGGCCGGTTCTACATCCCACGCTGAGATCAACATCCGTCAATGGGGGACATTTGACCGCTGCAGCCAATCACAGAACACAGTGCTGACCTGCTTTCATTGCGTCATGACATCAGGTCACAAGGGGAGCAGGTCACAGCTGCAGCCATACTCTTGTCCTCCCCATCGACATATGTTGATCTCAGCGCGGCAGGGAGAGGAAGTGCCGGCCCGGGAGTGTTAGACACAGAACCCAGTGGTGGGGACCAGATAAGTATGGTCTTCACTGTGGGTTGGCCACTCTAGAAGGTTTTTATTAGTCTTGGATAACCCCTTTAATACTTGCTCCTACACCAAAACTCTGCCAGTCCATGATCTGTTGTTTTGTATCATTGATTGTAGTCTGTATTCCAGACACTATGTAAAGGGGTTTACATTAAGAGCTTTTATGGGATATCCACTAAATTTACTAGTAAAAAGTCTAAAAAAGAGGTGCCTGGTCCTAGTGCATTGTAGTCTGTGGCAGATAAAGGAGGCAAGTGCTTATTCACCTTTACAATATCCCTCAGACACTGTATTGGACCAAAGTGGGGACCTTCCCTTGGTTTAGTGCAGTGGACAGACCACCTCTGACCAGGCTTCAGTGGGTTTTAGTGGACATGCCAGGAAAGTCCCCTCTTATCATTGAGAAACTAAAAAAGGACATGGCCGCTCCTAAGGATGGTAACAGTTTTCATTAGGGTACAGCCACACGGTCACGTTTGCTGTCTGATTACGTTTTTGGAAGTCAAAACCAGGAATGAGTTAAAAAAGGAGGAAAATCTGGATCTGTTCTTAATACTTTCTACTTTATTTTTATTTTTATGTACCACTGAATATGATTGCAAAACTGCATCAGGAAACCTGACTGTATGGCTGTCCCCTCACTGTGTTTAGGTAGCAGAGACGTTTCTAGAAAGTTTGCACCTGATAGAAGTGACTCTGTGGTTTATGTGATAAACAGAATTCAACATGATCACATTCGGGTGTAATTATTTTATAACCACTAGAGGGCAGCAAATGTAATCCAGTTACCATTATACATCCTGAATGGAGCAATGAGCTTGACAAACATTTCTAATAATAATAATAATCTGTATTTATATAGCGCCAACATATTCCGCAGCGCCTTACAATTCAGAGGTTCATGTACAAACAGTCATAAATAACATAGCAACAGACAAGTCGATTATTACAACAAGAGGAATGAGGGCCCTGCTCGCAAGAGCTTACAATCCACACTGCTCAACAAAAATAAAGGGAACACAAAAATAACACATCCTAGATCTGAGTTAATTAAATATTCTTCTGAAATACTTTGTTCTTTACATAGTTGAATGTGCTGACAACAAAATCACACAAAAATTAAAAAATGGAAATCAAATTTTTCAACCCATGGAGGTCTGGATTTGGAGTCACACTCAAAATTAAAGTGGAAAAACACACTACAGGCTGATCCAACTTTGATGTAATGTCCTTAAAACAAGTCAAAATGAGGCTCAGTAGTGTGCGTGGCCTCCACGTGCCTGTATAACCTCCCTACAACGCCTGTGCATGCTCCTGATGAGGTGGCGGACGGTCTCCTGAGGGATCTCCTCCCAGACCTGGACTAAAGCATCTGCCAACTCCTGGACAGTCTGTGGTGCAACGTGACGTTGGTGGATAGAGCGAGACATGATGTCCCAGATGTGCTCAATTGGATTCAGGTCTGGGGAACGGGCGGGCCAGTCCATAGCATCAATGCCTTCGTCTTGCAGGAACTGCTGACACACTCCAGCCACATGAGGTCTAGCATTGTCTTGCATTAGGAGGAACCCAGGGCCAACCGCACCAGCATATGGTCTCACAAGGGGTCTGAAGATCTCATCTCGGTACCTAATGGCAGACAGGCTACCTCTGGCGAGCACATGGAGGGCTGTGCGGTCCTCCAAAGAAATGCCACCCCACACCATTACTGACCCAATGCCAAACCGGTCATGCTTAGGATGTTGCAGGCAGCAGAACGTTCTCCACGGCGTCTCCAGACTCTGTCACATCTGTCACATGTGCTCAGTGTGAACCTGCTTTCATCTGTGAAGAGCACAGGGCGCCAGTGGCGAATTTGCCAAGGTGTTCTCTGGCAAATGCCAAACGTCCTGCACTGTGTTGGGCTGTAAGCACAACCCCCACCTGTGGACGTCGGGCCCTCATATCACCCTCATGGAGTCTGTTTCTGACCATTTGAGCAGACACATGCACATTTGTGGCCTGCTGGAGGTCATTTTGCAGGGCTCTGGCAGTGCTCCTCCTGTTCCTCCTTGCACAAAGGCGGAGGTAGCAGTCCTGCTGCTGGGTTGTTGGCCTCCTCCACGTCTCCTGATGTACTGGCCTGTCTCCTGGTAGCGCCTCCATGCTCTGGACACTACGCTGACAGACACAGCAAACCTTCTTGCCACAGCTCGCATTGATGTGCTATCCTGGATAAGCTGCACTACCTGAGCCACTTGTGTGGGTTGTAGACTCCGTCTCATGCTACCACTAGAGTGAAAGCACCGCCAGCATTCAAAAGTGACCAAAACATCAGCCAGGAAGCATAGGAACTGAGAAGTGGTCTGTGGTCACCACCTGCAAAACCACTCCTTTATTGGGGGTGTCTTGCTAATTGCCTATAATTTACACCTGTTGTCTATCCCATTTGCACAACAGCATGTGAAATTGATTGTCACTCAGTGTTGCTTCCTAAGTGGACAGTTTGATTTCACAGAAGTGTGATTGACTTGGAGTTACATTGTGTTGTTTAAGTGTTCCCTTTATTTTTTTGAGCAGTGTATGAGGGAATAGGGGTGACACAAAAGGTAGAAGTGCTTGTTATCTACGATAGTCCAACCATCTTGGGAGAATAGGGGAACTAACCAGAGGAATAGATTTAGGCCTCATGCACACGACCGTTGTTTGGGTCCGCATCCGAGCCGTCTGCATCCCATTCACTTCAATGTGTCCGCATCCGTGGCTCCGTTCCTCGGCCCCGCTAAAAAAATATAACATGTCCTATTCTTGTCCGCACTTTGCGGAGAAGAATAGGCATTTATATTGCCGGCGCCCGTTCCGCAAATTGCGGAAGGCAACACAGGCGGCTTCCATTTTGTGCGGATCCGCGATTTGCGGACCGCAATAAACGGCACGGTTGTGTGCATGCGGCCTTACACTGGGGTTGTTACCATGGATCGATCACTCTTTACTGATCAGATCACAGGGGTCAATGCCTACAGCTGCAAAGTTCCCACTGTGACTGAACCTCTGACAATGTAACTTAAGGCGTCCATGCAATCTATCATGTATAATGGACAACATAAACTTCATATGGGGGGGAGGGGTTGTCGGGTTCCAGTACATTCCTTCAGGGATTGGAAGATGTTACTTTTTGTTCCCACATTCTATTTTTTCTCTCTGGGATATTTGTATTCTTTTTTTGCTACTTTTTTTTTTTTTGACCACAGATAGGTAAACAAAGTCCACGTGGGGTACAGCCATGGGACAGCAGAGGAATGTTTATATAGAACAATATCTCGAATTATGGCACTGGAGAGAGAGGTGCAGGCGAAATAGAGAAGTGCATATTCCACACTGATCACAAGCTATACTTTTTTTTGTGAAAAAGAGTGCCACACTTGTCCATGGCTTTCTATTTTATGGCATCTCATCCCCATTCAGTTCAGTGGCAGTGAGCTGTAATATCTGACAGAGCCTATGGCCACCACATGACACTCTTCTAGGGGAACAAAAGTAGAGCTTTATCTCAGACTACTACCTCTATCTACTTCTATATCAGGGGTCTTCAACCTCCTGCACTCCATGTGGTGTAAAACTACAACTCCCAGCGCTCAGCTGTTCTCAGAGCTACCATAAATGTAAATGGAGCATGCTGGGAATTGTAGTTTCTGAAGGCTGGAGGTTGCTGACCCCTGATACAGTCACCCTAGAGTCTGTATTCCGAGAGCTGCACTCACTATTCTGCTGTTGGTGTCAATTTATACATAGATTATTTATTCTATACTTATCCTGAGTTACAGACTGTGTGATACTCCAGAGCTTCACTCACTATTCTGCTGGTGGAGTCACTGTGTACATACATTACCCTTAGGCTACATGCACACGACTGTATGTGTTTTGCGGTCCGCAAATTGCGGATCCGCAAAAAAAACCCGGATGAGTTCGGTATGCCATCCGTTTTTTTATTGCGGATCCATTGTAACAATGCCTAAAACTGACAAAATTAGGACATGTTCTATTTTTTTTGCGGGGCTACGTAACGGACATTCTGATGCGGACTGCAGACAGTGTGCTGTCCGCATTTTTTGCGGACCCATTGAAATGAATGGGTCCGCATCCTATCAGCAAAAAAAACAACTAACGGACACGGAAACAAACAACGTTCGTGGGCATGTAGCCTAATCCTGTACTGATCCTGAGTTACAGATTGTATTATACTTCAGAGCTGCACTCAGTATTCTGCAGATTTCAAAGCTAAAATATCCCAGCATTCATTGTCGATGCTAGTAATTTGCAAAAAATGAGATGTAGATTGATTCTATATGTGTATGTAAATACCTGTAAATAGTAATCAGATGTGAATGTATACTTAAAGGCCTCATGCACACGACTGTGTCCGTTTTGCGGTCCACAAAACATGGATACCGGTCGTGTGCGTTCCACATTTTGCGGAATGGTATGTCGGTCCCACAGTAGAGATACGGACAAGAACAGGACATGTTCTATTTTTTATTTATTTTTTGCGGGGCTACGGAATGGACGTCTAATGCAAACAGCACACAAAGTGCTGTCTGCATCTTTTGCGTCCACATTGAAGTGAATGGGTCGGCATCCGACCTGCAAAAAATGCGTCTCGGATGAGGACCCAAACCACAGCTGTGTACATGAGACCTAAAGCTGACCATTGTATTCCAGCGCTGTATCGGGGAGTGGGGCCCGGAGCATAGTCAGCCTCTCTTCTCTCATGCTTGTGTTTAATGCATCTCTCCTCTGTCTACAGGCAGTGCTCTATTACACCGAGCTTCTCTCTGACAAAGATGTGAAACTGCAGAGATCAGCGTGCCTGGCTCTCAAACATCTGAAAGTAGGTGCTCTCATCCCAGGGATACATGTAAAGTTTTAACCATTTCAAAATGAAAAGGGTTTATTAAGACTGGAGTTTCCCATGCCAGTCTTAGGGCGAGTTCACATCATCTCTATATATTTCCATTGTCCTGCACCATTAGAGGAGCAAAACAATGAAAATAACGTAAGCGCTGGATTCAGCACATAACTGAGATGAACGGAGCTGAAAAGACCCCATTGACTACATTGAAATCCGTTCACTTTCCGTTCTGGATCGTTTTGCATGCAGGACTTTTTTGTCGAAATCTGTGATGGAGACCCAAACAGAGCATCCAGTACAGATATGAGCAAGCCCTTAAGAAGAAGTGCTCTGGAGTTAGATATGTCAACATTATTAAAGGGCATCTGTCAGCAGGATCAACCCTATTAAACCAGTCATAATGCCTGCTAGGGCTTACTCTGTTGATTTAAATCCTAGATTTCTCCCCCCAATTTGTTGCCGTCTTTAGGTGAAATAAATGTTTTTAAAAGTGTGAAAATTAGGGCTTAAGTGCACCGAGGGTGGTCCCTAGCCACTTGGTGCACCTCAGCAACTCTCATCTTGGACACTCCCCCTCCACCTGGATGCCTGGTCCTGTCAAACAAGTGGAGGGTTCAGTGTCCAGGGAAGCAGAGTTATGGAGCTAAGGTGCACCGAGTGGTTAGAGCCCGCTGTCAGTGTACAAAGCCCTAATTTGCATGATTATTAAATTACTTATTTCTCCATGTTAAAATGAGCAGGATCAGCCTTACATTATGGCTAGTTCAATTAGGTTGATCCTGCTAACAGATGTCCTTTAAGAGGAAGAGGCCACTAAATAAATTTAGTACATCTTTTGGCAGTCTCTGCAACAGAAAACCAAATCTACGTCAGCTATGAGCTGGTGTACATTCATGCAATTAATTAACATGAGTTTCTGGCATAATTATAGTAAATCTATCAGGGATTAGGAGGCGCTGTCTCTCCCGGTAAGCTCCACCTACTTTTTAGAAGTGCTGAGAGTGGTGGAAAATGCCGCTTGTGCACAATTTATAAAAAACTTTTTATAGAACTCTCCATTACCCAATCATAAAATGGTCACTAACTTTTCACACAAGTTTGCATAAATCAATAGTACAAGCGACTGTATGAAACTTTGTAATATATCATGTAAGAGAAAAATGCCTTGTTCTAGAGTCAGAAGTGATTTCCCCCCCTTGCATTTCTGAGTTTCTCTCTGAAATTTACAGTAGTGTTAGGCTACCTGGATACGTAACGGATTCTGTGTAGTTTTTCCGTGCGGATTCTCGTGCAGAAAAACCGCTGCGTAGTACAGTACCAGCAAAGTGTATGAAATAACACAAATCTCATGTACACTTTGCCTCTCCATGCAGAAATGAACCTGCCGTGCAGATTTAGGGTCAATTCAGACGTCCGTTGAATGGGTCCAGATCCGTTCTGCAGTTATTCATTTTCAACGGGGCCGGAAAAGATGCGGAAAGCACATAGTGTGCTGTCCGCATCCGCATTTATGGTCCACAGCTCCGGAAAAAAATAGAGCATGTTCTATTCTTGTTCGCAGCTGCAGACAAGTATAGGAATGATCTATTAAGTGACGGCGATGTGCGGTGTCAGTGTTTTGCAGTCCGCAAAACACTACGGACGTCCGAATACGCAGCATATCAATTATGTTTGTGATTTTAAATGGAAGGGTGAAGAATTCTGCAGGAAACTGCATCAAAAAGTACAAGTAGCACATGTGGTTTCTGGTGCAGAAAGGCACAGAAATCTGCATAGAAATTCATGCGGATTATCTGCTTGTTTACCAGCACCCATGTGCAGGTACCCTTAGGAAGACCAGGAATCTGTCTGCTCACTGAAGGATCAGATTACATCATCCTATACATCAGAGATTAGCAACCTTAGGCACTTCAGCTGTTGTGAAACTACAATTCCCAGCATGCTTCATTAATTTCTATGAGAGTTCTTATAACATCAGAGCCAGTTTGCATACTGGGAGTTGTAGTTTCACAACAGATGGAGTGCCAAAGATTACCTACCCCTGCCATACATCTTTGGAGATAGGAGGAGTGAGCAAGAGCTAAGTGAGACAGGACTCCACCAGAGACACCAACGAGACTGCTTCAGCTAAATAGAAAGTTTCCATCTCAGTCCAAGTGCTATATTCATATACCTACAGGTCAGTACTTCTCTGATCTTGGGACTGCTTCTGGGTGAGTGTGAGAAAGTTAGGAAGCAGATTCTCCTCTACTTTCTGTGCACTGAAGTTGGGAGCTAGTCTCCACCTACCAGATCTAAAAGAACTGCAAACTAAGGGTTAACATACAGAGGAAAAGTCAGTAATTAAAAAAAATGCCAGAGCCATATAATGGCCACAAATAGTGTTACTCCTCATGTTCACACACTGTACTATTGATTAATGCAAAGTTTTTTGAAACATTAGATACTGTAAGCTTTAAGCTTCATTTACAGAAAAACTTTACCACTGACTGCAACTAATAATCTGTATGATGCAGAGCCATTCAGTTTTATTAGTTATTCCACCTTCTAGATACTGCTCAGCTTTACCCCAGCAGTTGAATAGGTGCAGAGCTGCAGAGTTCGGGGAATGTTGCCGCTTGGTCTTTACGCCACGTTCAGATGCAGCATTTGTTGCATCTTTCAGTGCGGATTCTGCAGACATAATCCACACCACAATGCAATACATATGAACAGGGTGTTGGAGGATATGAATAACCAATGCTTTCTCCTACCCACAGGGCACAGCCAGCATTGACCAGATTGCAGGACTGTGCCAGTCAGAAGTGGAGGACGTCAGGATCACAGCCAGAGAGACCATCCTGTCATTTGGTGAGTAAATCATTGGAACAGAGGAGGAATATTAAGAAAAGGATTATCTGAATCGGTTTCTGGCTATACGCAATGACTATGTGAATACAGCGTACAGCAGTGGTGGCCAAATTCAGCCTTCACAGTGTGGAGTATACCAGACTTTTGGTGAATTATGCTTCATGCAGCCTAACTAATGCCGCTTTGTTTGGGGGCAATCAGGTAGAATCGGATGTAACGGGCGTTTCATATTTTAGGTCAGAAAGGTCGACACACGTTCGGAAAGACGGATAAGATCTGCCGTGAACTACAGGAAACACTGACGCTGGACGGGGAGATTGAGATCACAGTGTTCTGAGGAGTAAATGGTGAAATGTCAAACCGCCCAGGAGCCGCTGACCAGATACCAAAGACTGATCTCTCCCAGGCATTACTGATTATATAGGAAATTATATATTTCTCAAGTGACCAAAACATAATATATCCTCAGTGTCTAGCAGAGGAGAGACACTCTGCAGACTCCTGAGTCTGCGATCTGCCATAATCACTCCTTATAATGTGCCCTCAAGGAATCCTGTATATAGTAAGGGGAAATTGTCTGCTTAGCACTGATGTGGGGTGAAAGGAGTTAAAACAATGTACATAAATCTGTATATTAAATCCTGACACATTGTGTATTTGTATATTTAACTTGCATTCACAAAAATATGAAATATGAAACCTGACAAATGTCACAAAGTTGCCAAATAAAACTGCAAATATACAGTGAAGACAATCTCCACCAGCGTTGGAAATTCTGCAAGCATGAGCTAAATGAAGTAATCAGATCTTACCACAAGGGGGCACCACAGGAATGAACACAACATATAACAATTTTACTAGTTATAGGGGAGAAAAGTTTGTGGAGGTTTTCTTGAGCTACATAGACTCCTTATAGCGTTACCGATTGGTTTTAACTACTGAGTGACTGCTGCAGTCCACAAGATTGCATACAAATCAATGGCCCACTAATACACTGCTCAAAAAAATAAAGGGAACACAAAAATAACACATCCTAGATCTGAATTAATTAAATATTCTTCTGAAATACTTTGTTCTTTACATAGTTGAATGTGCTGACAACAAAATCACACAAAAAAAAAAAATGGAAATCACATTTTTTAACCCATGGAGGTCTGGATTTGGAGTCACATTCAAAATTAAAGTGAAAAAACACACTACAGGCTGATCCAACTTTGATGTAATGTCCTTAAAACAAGTCAAAATGAGGCTCAGTAGTGTGTGTGGCTTCACGTGCCTGTATGACCTCCCTACAACGCCTGTGCATGCTCCTGATGAGGTGGCGGACGGTCTCCTGAGGGATCTCCTCCCAGACCTGGACTAAAGCATCTGCCAACTCCTGGACAGTCTGTGGTGCAACGTGAGGTTGGTGGATAGAGCGAGACATGATTTCCCAGATGTGCTGAATTGGATTCAGGTCTGGGGAACGGGCGGGACAGTCAATAGCATCAATGCCTTCATCTTGCAGGAACTGCTGATACACTCCAGCCACATTGTCTTGCATTAGGAGGAACCCAGGGCCAACCGCACCAGCATATGGTCTCACAAGGGGTCTGAGGATCTCATCTCGGTACCTAATGGCAGTCAGGCTACCTCTGGCGAGCACAAGGAAGGCTGTGCGGCCCTCCAAAGAAATGCCACCCCACACCATTACTGACCCAATGCCAAACCGGTACTGCCGGAGGATGTTGTAGGCAGCAGAACGTTCTCCACGGCGTCTCAAGACTCTGTCACATCTGTCACATGTGCTCAGTGTGAACCTGCTTTCATCTGTGAAGAGCACAGGGCGCCAGTGGCGAATTTGCCAATCTTGGTGTTCTCTGGCAAATGCCAAACGTCCTGCACGGTGTTGGGCTGTAAGCACAACCCCCACCTGTGGACGTCGGGCCCTCATATCACCCTCATGGCGTCTGTTTCTGACCGTTTGAGCAGACACATGCACATTTGTGGCCTGCTGGAGGTCATTTTGCAGGGCTCTTGCAGTGCTCCTCCTGTTCCTCCTTGCACAAAGGCAGTCCTGCTGCTGGGTTGTTGCCCTCCTACGGCCTCCTCCACGTCTCCTGATGTACTGGCCTGTCTCCTAGTAGCGCCTCCATGCTCTGGACACTACACTGACAGACGCAGCAAACCTTCTTGCCACAGCTCGCATTGATGTGCCATCCTGGATAAGCTGCACTACCTGAGCCACTTGTGTGGGTTGTAGACTCCGTCTCATGCTACCACTAGAGTGAAAGCACCGCCAGCATTCAAAAGTGACCAAAACATCAGCCAGGAAGCATAGGAACTGAGAAGTGGTCTGTGATCACCACCTGCAGAACCACTCCTTTATTGGGGGTGTCTTG
This sequence comes from Bufo bufo, assembly GCF_905171765.1. NCBI lineage: Eukaryota > Metazoa > Chordata > Amphibia > Anura > Bufonidae > Bufo > Bufo bufo. Next base: position 150,172,045 of record NC_053394.1, read on the forward strand.
CTAATTGCCTATAATTTCCACCTGTTGTCTATCCCATTTGCACAACAGCATGTGAAATTGATTGTCACTCAGTGTTGCTTCCTAAGTGGACAGTTTGATTTCACAGAAGTGTGATTGACTTGGAGTTACATTGTGTTGTTTAAGTGTTCCCTTTATTTTTTTGAGCAGTGTACATGCGAGTGCACCTAGATATTCCCATATATAGTGCCAAAAAGTGGTGCAGTTTGGCACATCTAGGTTTAGAACATTTCTTTGCCTAGTCCGCAAAAGAGGCTTGGCTTAACAGGAAAGGGCATGGCCCAAGATGCAATGTTTTGTGCAGTGAATTAGCCACAATTATGGTGTAACATTCGGTCTCCAAGTACGGGCTCATTCACATTACCCTATTGTTTTTTTGCGGTCCACAAAACACAGATACAGGCCGTGTGCATTCCGTATTTTGTGGATCGGATCATCTTCCTCCGGTGTAGAAATGCCTGTTCTTGTTTGCAATTACGGAGAAGAATAGGACACATACTATCTTTTTTGCAGGGTCACGGAACGGAAGTACGGATGCAGAGAGCTCACGGTGTGCTTTTCACACCTTTTGCGGCCCCATTGAAATGAATAGGTCAACATCCGTTCAGCTAAATTGCAGAATGGATGCGGACAGAAATATACAGACCCTATGCCAATTAATAGTTGATATACAGTTAGATAAAAGTGTCTAACCACGTGCCAAATGTGTCATCCAGCCTGCGCCACTGTGATAAATCTGGTACACGTCTGGACAACCGGTCTAAGTTTACGCCATCTATAGGATTAGTAAATCTGCCCTAATGTAGACAATTGGATTGCAGCTATAGCTCAAAAGTTACATTAATTCTGTAGCGCTACAGGTACAGCCACACGGCATGGCCGTGCAAGCAGCGGCAGGATCATGTTAACTGGTTATAACCTAAATGTTTATTCAGTGTTCATTGTTAATGGCAGCGCGGCTTTGCAGCTTACCGCTCGCCCATTATCAACACAAAATAAACAATTCTGTTCTAATCTGCTAATATGATCCTGCTGGGCCATGCGGTGCTCACCCACATGACGACCACATCCCATCTCTGGCATGGCCATGCCTTAGTAGAGAATATTTAACCCAGATAATGCCAGCAGTGAAGCAGAACAGTAGTGGACACAATATGGCAGCTGAAACCAGAGAACAGACATAATAAATGATCCACAGCAGCATTCACTACACAAAAGTGTAGAAAACACAAAGGTGAAACTCGAAAAACTAAAACTCGAAAAATGTAACTTAAAAGGTGAAACTAACATATGAGATAGACTCATTACATGCAAAGCGAGATATTTCATGCCTTTATTTGTTATAATTTGGATGATTATGGCTTATAGCTTATGAAACCCCAAAGTCACAATTTTGAGGTACCCTTTGCTCAGGGGGTATGGATTAATTAGCTGATTAGAGTGTGACACTTTGAGCCTAGAATATTGAACCTTTTCACAATATTCTAATTTTAAGCTGCATTACTGCAATTCCTTTTAATTTGCATTATCGAAATAAATGGACTTTTGCACAATATTCTAAATTTTCGAGTTTCACCTGTACCTTAAATACATACTGTCTAATGTTTAAATCTCACTGCTGCCCGAGGCTGGTGTACTAGAGAAAATCCCGCAGCTCGTCCATAAAATCAGATCACTTAAAAACATAACATCCAAGTAGTTCATCATAGCCTACATGTTTCGGACAGAAGCATGCTCTCCTTAGTCTGTCTGACACACGTAGGCCATAATGTACTACTTGGATGTTATGCTTTTAACGTGACCTAATAAAGGAGAAGATTTAATGGATGTGCTGCGGGATTTTCTCTGTTTGGTATTTGTGTATCCGTAGCCGAAGCATCCTCCTGTGGACCGTACTATACACATGAACCTAAAGCTGGACTGGTTTCCTTTTCTTCTTTACTTTTTGCCAATGCTGGTAATACCTGAACTGGCCATGCTCTGGAGTCTTCACAACCTGACTTAGGAGAAACATCTTCCATAATGCATTGCAATACAGGAGCCCGGCCCAACAGTTAAAGGAGTACTTCGAAGCAGCAGAATTGTGAATACAGCTTTGGATGTGATTGGGGTATAAAACAATATAATTCAAGATCACAAAAAACAAAGCAAATTGTTTACAAATCTATTCAACATATGGAAGTGATCAGAAGCTGAGCTACACTTCAAGTCTCTTAACCCACCTTAAAAGGGTTTTCTGAGATTTCATTACTGATGACCTATCCTCTGGAGAAGTTAATCAGTATCTGATCGGTGGGGGTCTGACACTCTGGACCCCTGCCGATCAGCTGTTTGAGAAGGAATTGCTGCTCCTGTAAGCACTGCAGCCTTCTCTCTGCTTTCCGTAGGTCAGTGACGACGCGTTTATTGGTCACATGGTCTAGGAGCAGCTCAGCCCCATTGAAGCGAATGGGGCTGAACGTGATACCAAGCACAGCCGCTATACAATGTATGGCGTTTTGCTTGGTAAGCACGGAGAAAGCCATGGCGCTCACAGGAGCGCTGGGGCCTTCTCAAACAGTTGATCAACCAGGGGGTCCCGGGTGTTGGAACCCCACCGATCCAAAACTGATGACCACTCCTGAGGATAGGTCACCAGTCTAAAAATCTCAGAAAAATCTTTTAAAGTGTATCCGTCGGCTAAATATGCTACGATATGCAACATCACCATATTACAGCTACAGGATTGCACTACTAGCAGAAATAGCACAAAAATGTTGACAAGTGCAGCTTAAAGGGCATCTGTTTGTACCTATGACACTGGCTGACCTGTTACATGTGCGCTTGGCAGCTGAAGGCATTTGTGTTGTTCCCATGTTCATATGTGGCCGCATTGCTGAGAAAAATGATGTTTTAATATATACAAATGAGCCTCTAGGAGCAACGGGGGCGTTGCCATTACTCCTAGAGACTCAGCTCTCTGCTATTTGATTGACAGGGCCAGGCAATGTAAACTTCATTTTTCTCAGTAATGCAGGAACATGGGACCAACACATGCCTTCACAGATGCAACAGGTCAGCCAGTTTCATAGGTACAAATCTGCTGACAGACGCCCTTTAGAACTTTGCGAAAACATTCTGCAAAGTGATTGTCAATAATTTGGGGTTTACCTGTAAAGCCTCATGCACACGTCCGTGGAACACAGACTGTGTGATACCGGCCTGGATTTCTTCTGAGTGCAGGAGCGCACGGAGTCATTGGTTGCCATGACGCCGTGCGCAGTACAGTAATACACTGGTATGATCTATACCAGTGTTTTACTGTACTGCGGCGGCAGCAGGAAGCGCACGGCGTTATAGCAACCAATGACGCCGTGCGCTCCTGCACTCAGAAGAAATCCAGGCCGGTATCACACGGTCCGTGTTCCACGGACATGTGCATGAGGCTTAATAAGCCTCTGCAAACCTCCAGGCTCTACCTTCAAGCAACGTTACAGCTAGAAATATAAGCTATTCAGTACAAACATAGAAAAGGGCAGCAAGGTAAAACTGACCCACATAGCAGAGCTGTCACCTTCAGTACACGCATGGGGCCAGATTTATCATTACACTTACATCTTATTCCACTTTTACATATGTCCAAAGTTACTTTTGGCTAAGGCTACTTTCACACTGGCGTTTTGGCTTTCCGTTTCTGAGATCCGTTTAGGGCTCTCACAAGCGGTCCAAAACAGATCAGTTTTGCCCTAAGGCGTTACGGGAACATACGCGATTTATCGCGCATGTTTGGTACCCATGTTTGGGCTTGGGATCGGTGTTCTGTAGATTGTATTATTTTCCCTTTTAACATGGTTATAAGGGAAAATAATAGCATTCTGAATACAGAATGCATAGTAAAATAGCGCTGGAGGGGTTAAAAAAAAAAAAAAAAAAAAAAAGAATAATTTAACTCACCTTAGGCCTCTTTCACACTTGCGTTGTTGGGATCCGGCATGCACTTCCGTTGCCGGAGGTGCCTGCCGGATCCGTAACAACGCAAGTGTACTGAAAGCATTTGAAGACGGAACCGTCTTCCAAATGCTTTCAGTGTTACTATGGCACCCAGGATGCTATTAAAGTCCTGGTTGCCATAGTAGGAGCGGGGAGCGGGGGAGCGGTATACTTACAGTCCGTGCGGCTCCCCGGGCGATCCAGAATGACGTCAGAGCGCCCCATGCGCATGGATGACGTGATCCATGTGATCACGTGATCCATGTGATCACGTGATCCATGCGCTTGGGGCGCCCTGACGTCACTCTGGAGCGCCCGGGGAGCCGCACGGACGGTAAGTATACTGCTCCCCCGCTCCCCGCTACACTTACCATGGCTGTCAGGACTTTAGCGTCCCGGTAGCCATGGAAACTATTCAGAAAAAGCTAAACGTCGGGTCCGGCAATGCGCCGAAACGACGTTTAGCTTAAGGCCGGATCCGGATCAATGCCTTTCAATGGGCATTGATCCCGGATCCGGCCTTGCGGCAAGTCTTCAGGATTTTTGGCCGGAGCAAAAAGCGCAGCATGCTGCGGTATTTTCTCCGGCCAAAAAACGTTCCGTACCGGAACTGAAGACATCCTGATGCATCCTGAACGGATTACTCTCCATTCAGAATGCATTAGGATAATCCTGATCAGTATTCTTCCGGCATAGAGTCCCGACGACGGAACTCTATGCCGGAAGACAATAACGCAAGTGTGAAAGAGCCCTTAATCCACTTGCTCGCGCTGCCGGCATCTCGTCTGTCTCCTTCTTTGCTGAACAGGACCTGTGGTGACGTCACTCCGGTCATCACATGATCCATCACCATGGTAAAAGATCATGTGATGACCGGAGTGACGTCACCACAGGTCCTGTTCCTGGAATAAATGCTCACCACAGGTCCTGTTCAGCAAAGAAGGAGACAGACGAGATGCCGGCAGCGCGAGCAAGTGGATTAAGGAGAGTTAAAAAATAATAATTTTAACCCCTCCAGCGATATTTTACTATGCATTCTGTATTCAGAATGCTATTATTTTCCCTTATAACCATGTTATAAGGGAAAATAATAATGATCGGGTCTCCATCCCGACCATCTCCTAGCAACAGTGCGTGAAAATCGCACCGCATCCGCACTTGCTTGCGATTTTCACGCAACCCCATTCACTTCTATGGGGCATGCGTTGCGTGAAAAACACAGAATATAGAGCATGCTGCGATTTTCACGCAACGCACAAGTGATGCGTGAAAATCACCGCTCATGTGAACAGCCCCATAGAAATGAATGGGTCGGTATTCAGTGCGGGTGCAATGCGTTCACCTCCCGCATTGCACCCGCGCGGAATACTCGCCCGTGTGAACTCAGCCTAATGCATTCTGAATGGAAAAGGATCCGCTCTGAATGCATCAGTTTGCCTCAGTTCCGTCTCCATTCCGCTTTGGAGGTGGACACCAAAACGCTGCTGGTGTTCAAGACGGATCCACCTTGGCTATGTTAAAGATAATACAAACAGATCCGTTTCTGAATGGATGCAGATGGTTGTATTATCTGTACGGATCAGTCTGTGCAGATCCATGACGGATCCGCACCAAACGCGAGTGTGAATGTAGCCTAAGTCAGATTTATTAATGGTCCTTTAATACTATGATAAATGGGGTTTGACGGTAGCAGTTTATCCTTCGGTAAGTGGCTTTAAAAAAGTTGCACGTCTTTACGACAAAGTCGCACGTTTATAGGTTTCTGACAGAAAAGTCGCAAGATTTACTTCATTATTAGTTGTACCTGAGAGATTATGGCAAACATGGACCTATCTTTGATGACAGATCTTTTTGATGATGAAAAAAGGAAAAATATTTTTACAGAAGAAAAAATGTGTTGAAAAAAAAAAAAAAAGGAATCCGTTAAAAGTGTAATATTATTTAACAAAAGTGTAACACTTATTACACTTTTAACGGATTCCTTTTTTTTTATTTTATTTTTTTCAACACTTTTTCTTCTGTAAAAATATTTTTCCTTTTTTCATCATGTAATATTTGTGTAATATTTGAATGTGAAGTGCATTTTTTTGTGTGTCCCTTTTTAACATCCAGTGTGTCATCTGTTCGTGGGACCTCCGCATGCAGATATAGGACCCATTCACTTTAAATGTGGTCTGCGATACCCACCTGAGACTGTCCACATTTATAGAATTTTTTTTTTGTATTAAAAAAATAAAAATAAATACTAAATATAATATTTTGGAATACATTTTATTTTTATGAAACTAAAAAAACTTGCTTTTTAAAAAAACAACAACTACGTTATACTTTACGATAATATTTAACCAAATATACATTAATAAACCATTATTAATTCTAGTAAAAAAATGAAAACTAATTACTTTATTTTGATGAACATTTTAACATTTTTAAAGGTTAAAAGATAAAAAAAAAAGGTAAAAAGAGTCTTCTGTTTGATGCCAATGTTATAAGCGCAGGACATATATATAATGTTCCCAACCTAAGCATGGTCCTCACTGGAGTGAAATTGCGCAATTTTTTGCGACTTTTATAAAATTGGCGCAATAGTAAATCTGTGTAGAGATTGATTTACATAAGAAAACACGCCCACTTTCAGAAAACTGGCGAGCATAGCGCAGAGCCAGAAAAAGTCGCAAATTTTTGCGCAGTTTTACCAATTGCGCAAAAATTCTTTAATTTTTCACGCCATAAATTTGACTTTAGCTAATGATAAATCTGGCCCAGAGTATGCTTTCTTTTTTTTAAAATCAAATCGTTTTTATTGAACCAATAAATACAGAATATAACATAAAACAATACGTTGTATTTTTTCTTTGCTTTATCCACCGTGTGGAATCAGTGTACAACAGTAATCATAGAAGTACCAACACACAGTTTTATCAAGTATCCATACATTGCGTGTACAAATGCTAAAACAAATACTTGAGACAGAGAATTTCCAATATCTGAACCTCCCCAACATCCCTCCCCCCCCACCCTACCCTAACCCCCCCCCCTCCCTGTCAACTGGTCTTGACCATCACGAGCCTATATAACCACATGAGTATGAGATAACCATTCATTCCACATTTTATCAAACTTCTGAGGACACCCTCTCTTCACATACACCCCTTTTTCAAGTATCAGCATGTCATGCACCTTCCGTTCAAACTCACTCAGTGTAGGCGGACTTCCCTGGATCCACCTCATAGCAATCATTTCCTGGCCACATACAGCAACCTCCCCACAGCTACCTTGACCGATTCAGTCCCTCCAATCTCAGACACATACCCCAGAATACACACCTTAGGGTCTTTTTGAATTTTCAATGTCATTTTGCTATTAATCATATTTCTAACATCCTCCCAATAATTACCAACTACTGGACAAGACCACAGCATATGTAACAAGTCCGCACCATCTTCCATACACTATGGACACTTGTCATCACTTCTCACTCCAATCTTTTTTAGGAACACCGGTGTTTTGTACACTCTGTGTATAATAAATAATTGGGACAATTTGCCCTGTTCGCTCAGGGACACCTTGGGGACCCCTTCCAGTATATCTTCCCACTTATCTTTAGACATATCCCCCACGTCATCCTCCCATTTTTTCATTCTTGAAAGCGGAAACCCCTCTAAGAATTTTTCCAGTAAAAGAGCGTACACCTGTGATATCAACCCTCTTTTTCCCCCACCTGTCGGGAGAACAAGCTTATGAACCACCTCCATTTGAGCTATCACACATCCTTTCCGCAGTGTGACCTCAAGGGCATGCCTTATTTGAAGATATTTATAGAACCACTCCCTTGGAACATTAAATTCCTGCTGCAGGTTTTGAAATGACTTGCATATCTTGTCCTTAATTAATTGGCCAATTCTCGTCACTCCATACGTTTCCCAGTTCCTAAGTCCTGGTATGGCAAATAATTCGCGCAACAGGTGATTCTTTCCAATAGGGGAAAGTTCACTAACTCCACCCACACCTCTTAGCTGCTTCACCTTTGCCCAAACTTTTTTCATAAGTTCAATAAGAGGGAGTTTTTCCCTCCCAGCATGCATTCCTGAGCCTTCCAGAATGCCCATGAGGTCACGACTGCCCAGCCAATGCTGTAATATCTGCCCAGTCATATCCGGTGCTTGTAGATCAATCCATCCCTTAAAATGCTGACATTGGGAAGCCAGAAAATAAATCCATGCGTTAGGGACAGCCAGGCCCCCTTCCGACTTAGGATACTGCAATGTCTCCAGTTTGATCCTAGCCTGCCCATACTTCCAAGTAAGATCCCTAAATATAGAGTGAATTTTCTTGAATCTATCCAGGGGGATCCATACGGGAGCATTATTCAGCACATAGAGCAACTGGGGCATCATAACCATTTTTAAAAGGTTAACTCTACCTACCACCGAAAGAAAGAGTCTACACCATGACCTCACTTTAAGCCTAAAAGTAGCCAGCAATGGGGACAGATTAAGGTCTTCAAAATCCGATAGTCTCGGTGTTATATGCAATCCCAGATATTTAAATTTATCCACCCAAGGAACCCGACTATCTACTTGTCTGCCTGACAGGGCCTGCCCATCAATTGGCATCAAAGAGGATTTTTGCCAATTTATCCGAAGTCCAGAGAAGCTACCAAATCTGTCAATCAATGCCATGGCCGCATCCAGGGACGCACCAGTATCGCCCATAAAAAGTAGAGTGTCATCAGCGTACATAGCCACTTTATTGTGCAGCCCACCGTATCTAAACCCCTCTATATTTGTTGATAAGCGGATATGCGCCGCGAGCGGCTCTATTGCAAGAGCAAACAATAAGGGCGACAATGGGCATCCCTGCCTGGGGCAAGGGGAAAACAATCTGACAACCCTCCATTCGCTCTAATTCTCGCCTTAGGACTAGAATACAAGACCTGTACCCACTGAATGAACCGCTCTCCAAAGCCCATAGTTCTCAGGACCCCCCACAAGTACCTCCATTCCACACTGTCAAACGCCCCTTGTCGGCGTCAAGCGCAAGTAAGGCCCTGTCTCCACTGTTATCCGCCGGAATATTTAAAACTAGTGTACAGCCTACGAAGATTAATAGCAGTCGATTTCCCTGGCATGAACCCCGTTTGGTCCGGGTGTACTATGGTCAGAATCACCTTGGACAGCCTGTTCGCCAACACCTTCGCCAGGAGCTTAACATCAGCTGTGAGAAGTGAAATTGGTCTGTAGGAATCCGGTATTTTAGGATCCTTTCCAGGTTTAGGTATAACCACAATTATAGCTTCCTGCATCGAATGTGGTAACGAACCTGCCTCCAATGAGTGCTCAAACACCTTAAGTAATTCAGGAAGTAATATCCCCTGCAGCTTTTTATACACCTCTACTGGGAGACCATCAGCTCCAGGCGCCTTACCACTTGCCATGTCCCCAAGTGCCGCTTCCAGTTCCTCAAGTGTAATCGGCTCCTCCAGCCTTTCTCTATCCTCCTCTGACAACGCCGATAGCTGTGCCTCCACTAGGAAATCATTCAGAGCCTCATCAGAACTAGATCCAGTGGAAGTATATAGAGATACATAAAAGCTTTTTAGAATATCTAATATTCCTTTCGTGTCCTGGCTACTATTCCCCATATCATGTCTCAGTTCCTGAATACAAGAGGAGCCTCTCTGGGCCTGTGAGACCACCGACAGCAGATGACCCACCTTCTCGCCTTTATCAAAGGATCTCTGACGATAAAAGCTTCTCTTTCTTTCTGCGGCCTGGACTAAATGACATCTCAGCTGCTCCTGAGCTACCGCCAGCGCCTCACTACTAACCATGGTGGGGGATCTACTAAACTCTCTCTCCACCTCAGCCACTAGTACATGCTCCTTAACATCTGCCTCCCTAGTCCTAGATTTATGCTTGTTAATTTCTTTCATCAAAACTCCCCTCAGGAATGCTTTCATGGCGTCCCATACACCTGGTATCGAAGCCGTCCCTGTATTGATATCAAAAAATTCCTTAATTTCACGAGAGATCCCAGACAGGTCACCCAACACATTAAGCCAATGAGAATTACACTTCCACAGCCTCGGTCCCTGTCTGAGCACCCCCAGGCACAAGTCAATCTGCACCAGAGAATGGTCAGACAACGACCGAGGATGATAGACAACATCCTTAACCAAAGGTAGCATTATATCGTTAACAAGGGCCAAATCTATACGCGATAGCGAATGATGCGTGGCTGATCTACACGAGAATTCACGCTTATCAGGGTTACGCAGTCTCCATACATCCTGTACGCCTATTTCACCCATAATATTCCTGAGAGCCACACTCCCAGGTAGACCACCTGCTCCCTCCACCCGGCATCTATCTAGGGAGTCATTCAGCGTGCAATTGAAGTCCCCCACCAATAGCCACGGCAACCCAGGGAAGTCCGCCACAAAGTCCACAATCTCTCTTATTAATGGGGAAGCAAACTGAGGAGGCACGTACACAGACACCAGCACCACCTGTATTCCGTCCACCTTACACACAACACACACATATCTACCCTCAGCATCCACACAATCCTGCATATGTTCATACCTAATACTACTATGCACAATCATACTTACCCCTCTAGAATGAGAGGAATGAGTTGAATGTAACGCATGGATCACCCAATTTTTACTCATCCAGTGTAAATTTTCTCCAGTCAAATGCGTTTCCTGAAGGAAACATATAGCCGGCTGAAACCGCCCCAAGTATTGAAAAATGCACTGTCTTTTCCGTGCATCCGCCATCCCTCTCACATTCCAACTTAAAACTCTAATCACCTGTGACATGGTAAAACATCAAACCATACTTGAATCTCACAACCCACTCAGACAACATTTGCTCATAGTTCAAGACCTTAACCCATCCCCCCAACCTTCTCCCTGCCCTCCCACCCCCCTCCCTCCCTCTCATAATCAGGTAACTGTAGCTGGGGATCACTGTCCCCTCTGTATCCAATTCACACATTAAAACAGGGCAATCTGAGAGCAACCTGCCCCCCAACCTACAATAATCATAACAGTTTATAACACGTTTCCTCAGGTAGAGAATCCTCCCCACATCTGAGAAATACATTTTACTTTTTCTACCGCCTGCTCCCTCCACAGGAACTACCATGTGGTAGCATTACATAGTACACTCCTTAACTGGTGCAACATTTAAAGCAACCCTAGAGTGCAAATGCATATATAAAGTGAACAAATGAAACCATATATCTGCCTCCTTCAAGTGTCCAGGGCTCCACTTCTCAATTGTCGCTCGTGGACGTCCAGCCACTGCGCCGCCTCCTCCGGATCTTCAAAAAATCTGGTGGATCCCAATGCCACCACACGCAGTTTAGCAGGAAACAGCATAGCGTACTGGACTTGTAGAGCTCTCAGCCTTTTCTTTATATCCATAAATCTACTTCTCCTCCGCTGCACTTCATTGGAATAATCCGGAAATATGGACACTTTAACCCCATTCAGGACCATCTCCTCATTGTCCCTTGATTGTCGCAGGATAGTGTCCCGGTCTTTGAAATGCAGGATCTTCGCCAGTATGGGACGGGGAGGTCTGCCTGGCGGAAGCGGCCGCATGGGGACTCTGTGCGCCCGCTCCACCGCATACAGGGAAGATAGAGCTTTCTCATGAAATAGTTGATGCAACCATTTTTCCACAAACTCTGTGGCATTCTCCCCCTCCGTCTTCTCTGGCATACCCACAATCCGCAGGTTATTCCTTCTGGACCTGTTCTCCAAATCATCTGTTTTGGCATATAACGCAGCTATATCTTTAGCAGTTGTTTTTGCCGCCATTTGCAAAGGCTGAATAACGTCCTCTATGGTGGACACCCTCTTCTCCAATTCAGAGGTGCGCTCAGAAATTTTGTGTAGGTCATACCTAATTAAAGACACATCCGACCTCAGGCTGCCAACTTGCACTGTAAGCACCTTCAGTGTGCTGTTACAGCTGGCCACAGCGGCCATGATATCTTTTAAAGTAGGCTCTGCATTGATCACAGCTTTAGGGCCTACCGCGTCTTTTGCCGGCCGTGCAGGGGTTAATGGCGGCCAATTCACCGCATCCAGGGCCTCCCCATCGATGGATCCATCCTCCTGTTCAGAGGAGGTATGAACGTCCGTCTCCTTTCCCTCGGCCCAATCTCCCACATCGCTATCTGTGCGAGCAAACCTGCTCAGCTTTGCAGCCGCACTCTGGCTCAGCTTGGGCTGTAAGGCCGGCCCCTCTTCTTCCTCGGCGCCATGCCGGCTCACCTCTGGCCTGTCGGATCGCGGCCCTTTACCGGACTTCCTCGGCATGTCGGAGCTCAGGAATTTACCACCGCACCCTCTTGTCACCTCTCAACCACCAGGTAAGAAAGGAGCAGCGATTCAGGGGGTTGCTACCACTCGGAAATCAGGATATCTGCAGGAGCTCTGTGCAGTGCGACCTACTCCATGCGCTCTCAGGCCACGCCCCCCAGAGTATGCTTTCTTAGAGCAGTAGCCTCCATCCGATTTCACGCTGGTTATTAAGAAGCTTATACTCCCAGCATGCCTTGACATCATGCCGAGAGCTGTAGTTTTTCCATAGGTTGGAGACCACTGCTCTAGGAAAAAGAACAACCCACATTTTAGTAAGGCCTCATGCACACAACCGTTTTTCGAGTCCGCATCTTAGCCGCTGTTTTTGCGGCTCGGGTGCGGACCCATTAACTTCAATGGGGCCGCAAAAGATGCGGACAGCACTCTGTGTGCTGTCTGCATTCGTTGCTCTGTTCCGAGGGCCCGCAAAAAAAATATAGCATGTCCTATTCTTGTCCGTTTTGCAGACAAGAATAGGCATGTCTACAATGGGCCGCCAGTTCCGTAAATTGCGGAAGGCACACAGGTGGCTTCCGCTTTTTGCGGATCCATGGTTTGTGGACCGCAAAAAACAGAACGGTCGTGTGCACGAGGCCTGAGCAACATTAATGAACCACAGAACATGTAATGTAGCAAATACAAAAAGCAGGACTGTGAATGTGAAGGGGGGGGGGGGCGTTAACGCCCTAAAGTAATGGAGTTCTGATTATAGACATGATCACTATTGGAAGATTTAAGAATGTTAGCGATTAAAGTCACAACCGTATATATCATTTTATAACATTCTGCGCTGATTATTTTCAATACATATATATTTTATAGGGGTTGCTTCATTTTGCACAGCCATAGAATTATATAAGAACCTTCTGACAGCCTGTAATCCCCAATTCTATCACAGTAAAAATATATTAGAGGTTCACGTCACATTTCTCAAGCAAATATATAGTGGATAATATAGGACGCTTAAAATGAAATCCCTGTAGCCTGTAATCCCCACTAGAGAGAAGCTTAGGTGCCTTCTGATGAGTTAAATAAAAGCCATATACATCCGTCTGCAGTATATTCCTCCTAGTGGTAGCTGCAGGTGGTCAGAATTATAAAGATATATTCTAAAATGAATCCTGCCTTGAGCTGATCACTGGTCATCTGGAGTAGACCAATTAAAGGGGTTGTCCGGTTTCCTATATTGATGACCAATCCTCAGGATAGGTCATCAATATCAGATCAGCGAGGGTCCTGCTCCCGCTCGTGCTGCAATCTCTTCTCCGTTTACCTGCTTGCTGTCGATATCGCAGAGGCGAGCACTTGTAACTGCAGCTTCTCCATCCTATTCACTTCAAATGGGAAGGGGCAGCCATACTCCTTTGGAAATTGGACCCCTGAGGATAGGTAATCAATATTGGAAAGTGGCCAGCCCCTCTAATAGAGATCTGCTGCCTGACAACCGCAGTATATAGACTCTAGTTGTTACAATGTATCCCCAACAACCAGACTGTCAGACAGGACTGTACTGACAGCAGATCAGCCTCCATTTGCTGCAATTCTCAGCCTTGACTAGGACAAATTCTATAATCAGGGGTCAGCAACCCCTTCCCCCTCCCCCCCACTGTTGTGAAACCACAACTCAGACTGCTCCATTCACTACTATGGGAGTTCTGAGTAAGTATGCAGGCTGGGAGTTGTAGTTTCACAACAGCTGGAGGTGCCGGCGTTTACTGACCCCTGATCTAGGCGAAGAACTCCTTTAAATACTTTACCTGGCTCCATCACCTATATCAGCATCAGGGGACAAACACTGCAACAGATCGGCCACAAACCACACAGCAAGTGCAGATGGAAGGGGGGGATATACGTTTATTGAATTAGCACATAAATCCATAACACATTCAAGTGTCACAAGTGCATTTCTGTATTGCGTCAGGTTTAAACAGTATTGTAAAGTTCACTAAACATCGACCCCCATCCCCCAACTTCTCCCCTTTTTTACAGTGTTGGTTTCAAAACCCAACACATTGTACTGTGTATAAATGTAAAAGGCAAGGAAAAAAGAAGAAGCTTATACAAATGAATCTGACACAGCAGCCATAGAGCAGACCGACACAGACCTTCCGACACTACTGTGGTGATAAGCCCCGTGCACCCGGCTCAGTCCCAGCAAAGTGGTTTATTACTCCCAGAGCACCAAAGGTGAGATCTAAAGAACAGTCATGACCAAAACGTCGGCTCTGCTGGCGGAGACACATTCTTTATTGGCAGCCGGTGAAATGCGTGGGCTTAAAGGAATAGACTAGAACTCCAGTTCTTAGGCACCATACGGCTGAAATGCTGGTGGATCTATTATGTTGTAACAGGAAAGTGTGGATCAGTCAGAACTACAGGAGAATGTGACCAACTGAAGTCCAACATGTAACACAAAATAGGAAAAAAAATAATATATATATAATTTTGGCCTACCCTGAGCAAAAACTAAAAATATCATAGCTGCTTCTCCTACAAAACATAAAAACGACAACGAAGCTTCTGTAACAGATACATTGAGGATACGTCAGACACATCCCACAACAATAAAAAAAAAAAAAAAAGAGAGAGAGAGAAGATAACCTATACGTCTCGGCTTCACCCCTCCGGAAATAGTCAAAACTGATATTATTACAAATGACTCCCCCAGAAAGCAAATAAAAAAAATACATTCTTCCGACGTGTTCACTTTTTTTTTTTCAGGTGGCAGGAGAGGGGGTGCCTTCTTGGGGTATCAAATTAAAAAATCTTGTACAAGACCAAAAAAAAAAAAGAAGACATGCCTTATACAAATCACTTGTGATTCTGGTAAAACAGAGCGGTAGTAAATAAAACGTTTAAACTCTCACATCCTCTTAAAAACAGGTGAGGAAACAAAACGAAAAAGACCCGGGCCAAAAAGAAACAACAATGTGTTGTCATGATGATTTTATTCCAAAAAGAAAAAAAATATAATATATATATAGAGATATATTTGGCATTATCTGTGTTTACTCCTGAATAGATGTAGAAATGCCCTGAGATGCGAGGAATCCTCTCCGTGGGGCGTCAGGGCTCGGAGACACCGTTAGTGCATTGCGACTGCAGCTGTAAAAGCTTCGCTCCGCTTCTCCTCCTCATTTGGTTCCAAATACGTCTCACTTGCACCTGGGTGATGAAGTTGGATGCAGCCTGGGAAGAGTGTTCGTTAATGGTACCACACCCTGTAGCAGAGGATCGCCCCCACAGTTAGCACTGTGAACACGCACACATTTAGCGCCCATGACTTCCACTCCTGACTGTCGTTTCTGTCCTCTGCGCTATCCGGTTTGGTCGTATCTTTGGGATCGGATGAAGAAGGGATCTGGTCGCCCAAGTTTCTCCTCCTCAGCTCAGTGTCATGACGAAGGCTATAAGAGAAGCAGAAGTGTGAACGGGATTAATGCGGGATAAAGTCTCCATACAATAAGAAGTACATTTATAAACCAGTGGCTTTACTCATCTAAAGCAGATATTGGAGGAGATTTATCAAAACTAAATTTGATAGTTTATCACAGCAACCAATCAGATTCCACCTTAATTTTTTTAAGCTCTTTTGGACATTAATCACTGCAAAAAATGCACCAAAGTGATACACAACTGACAATAGTAGCTAATTCCTCAAGTATCTTCCAGTCAGGAACATATCGGAGCCCCTCATGCACCACGTCACGGTTGTCTCAGCACGCATTGGTCCTACCACTCAACTGCCGTGGTGTTTTTTTTTTTCTTTGTGTATGAATGTACCAACTTCATTTTGTTGGTAACGTTCTTTTGCACCTGGCAGCTTCTGTGTCACATGGTCTGTTGTGGGTGCGTCTCACAGCTTTATCCTACCTCTCAGTGCATTGGTGATACCACTATGGAGGCATGTGAGAGTCTGGCTGTGAGTTGGTTCGGACCCTGTTCACACACCACGGGCAGATGAGTGGTAGGACCCCATGCGTGCTGAGACACCGTGACGTGGTGCATGAGGGGCTCCGATATGTTCCTGACTGGAAGATAACATTTTAACATCGGCTTGAGGAATTAGCTAGTATTGTCAGTTGCAATAGGGGGGGGGGGGGGGGAACGGAGCTGATGGCACTGGGGGGAGCAAGTGCTGATGGCACTGGGGGGAGCAAGTGCTGATGGCACTGGAGGGAGCAAGTGCTGATGGCACTGGAGGGAGCAAGTGCTGATGGCACTGGAGGGAACAAGTGCTGATGGCACTGGAGGGAACAAGTGCTGATGGCACTGGAGGGAACAAGTGCTGATGGCACTGATGCACTTAGGCTCATCGCACAGGGGGGAACGAAGGGTGTTGGGGACTGATGGCAGAGGGTCTGATGAGTTTTTAAAGGAAAACAGTCTATTAATTCATTTTTTTCTTATTAGATTACGCGATTAATTGTAAAAATTTATCTATAGAATACTCGATTTCTAAAAAAATCATTTACCGCAGCCCTAGACCCATTTAATTCAATGGGGCCGCAAAAGATGCAAAAAAAAAAATACATGTCCTATTCTTGCCCGTTTTGCGGACAAGAATAGGCATTTCTATTATGGACGCTTGTGTGCATGAGGCCTTAAACAACAACTTTGCTGCACAGCTAAATTCAATCTACTGCTCCCTGTTATCAGCAATTTTAGGCTTGGAACAGGATGACTATGGCGTTTTTCACCGACATCAGCCACTCCTCTTATAATGCAGCTGCAATATAAGGGTTACTGGCCCTTAAAACAATCTGCAGCCTAAATAAGACAAACTTTTGTGATTTGGCTCAATATTTAAAAACTCAGATACTGTATGCCGCAGTGAGACAAGCCGCAACATTGAGCTGAGGCTCTGCACTGATAAGTAGGCGAACAGTTGTCATATTGTGTATTTGTTTTGCTATTTCCTACCTATCTACAGGGGGCTGAGAGGTCAGGTGAGCTTTGCCATCGGGAATGCTCTCCTCCACCGTGTTGATCGCCAGTCTTATAACCTCTTCCACCACCTGCTGAGATAAAAACTCTGGCTGGTCATGCATCCGCCCATTCAGGATTTCAGAGGTGCGTTTGGGTGGTCTGGGTGGAGGTGGGGTGTGCTCTGGAGGAGGGTCCATATCCTCATTAGACAATTCTTTCCATTGCTCCTACAGTAGAAAGAGAAGTGATCATCAGTCAAAATATGATACGACCATCATCTAGATAATACACATGTCCACCTGAACCCCGTGATTAGGGCTGCAACGATTACGTTATGTAATCGACAAAAAATCCTCGATGCAGTTTTCCTGCACCGAGGATTAGTTTTGATCATGTGACCACGGAGCGCGAGTGAAGTGAAGCCCATCACTCACCACTCCGTGGTCTCCCATCGGCACCGCGCTGCACTGTCTTGGGCCTGGCATGCACGCATAGTCCGCGTGCGCTGCCTGACGCTGTGTGACGTCAGGTCCCAGTGCATGTTGGGAAGAATACGCTGCGGTCCTTCTCCTGTGGACTCCATATCGGCTAGCCGCGCACCCTGCCAGGAAAGGTAAGTATTACAGGGGGAGGGGACATGGATGGGCTGATGGCACTGGGGGACATGGCATAAAGGGTCTGATGGCACTGGGGGAGTGGGGGACATGATGGCATGGAGGGGCTGATGGCACTGGGGGAGTGGGGGACATGATGGCATGGAGGGGCTGATGGCACTGGGGGACATGGCGGCATTGAGGGGCTGATGGCACTGGGGGACATGATGGCACGGAGGGGCTGATGGCACTGGGGGACATGATGGCACGGAGGGGCTGATGGCACTGGGGGACATGGCGGCACGGAGGGGCTGATGGCACTGGGGGACATGGCGGCACGGAGGGGCTGATGGCACTGGGGGACATGGCGGCACGGAGGGGCTGGTGGCACTGGGGGACATGGCGGCACGGAGGGGCTGATGGCACTGGGGGACATGGCGGCACGGAGGGGCTGATGGCACTGGGGGACATGGCGGCACGGAGGGGCGGATGGCACTGGGGGACATGGCGGCACGGAGGGGCTGATGGCACTGGGGGACATGGCGGCACGGAGGGGCTGATGGCACTGGGGGACATGGCACAGAGGGGCTGATGGCACTGGGGGACATGGCACGGAGGGGCTGATGGCACTGGGGGACATGGCACGGAGGGGCTGATGGCACTGGGGGACATGGCACGGAGGGGTGATGGCACTGGGGGGACATGGCACGGAGGGGCTGATGGCACTGGGGGACATGGCACGGAGGGGCTGATGGCACTGGGGGACATAGCACGGAGGGGCTGATGGCACTGGGGGACATAGCACGGAGGGGCTGATGGCACTGGGGGACATGGCATGGAGGGGCTGTTGGCACTGGGGGACATGATGGCACAGAGGACTGAAGACATGGGCTGATGGCATAGAGGACTGATGGCACTGGAGGGAGCTGATGGCACAGAGGACTGATGGGACTGGGGGGAGCTGATGGCACAGAGGACTGAAGGGACTGGGGGGAGCTGATGGCACAGAGGACTGAAGGGACTGGGGGGGAGCTGATGGCACAGAGGACTGAAGGGACTGGGGGGAGCTGATGGCACAGAGGACTGAAGACATGGGGGGCTGATGGCACTGGAGGGAGCTGATGGCACAGAGGACTGATTGCACTGGGTGGAGCTGATGGCACAGAGAACTGATGGCACTGGAGGGAGCTGATGGCACAGAGGACTGATGGCACTGGGGGGAGCTGATGGCATGGAAGGGGCTGATGAGGAAAATGTTCCTTTAATTAGTTTTCTTTCTTATTAGAGTACTCGATTAATCGTTGGATTAATCAATAGAATACTTGATTACTAAAATAATCGATAGCTGCAGCCCTACTCGTGGATACATATATGCTCACTAACTGTACTTAAAGGACTATACTAATTAAAGGAGTGATCCTTAATTACATCCTGTATTATACTCCAGAGCTGCAATAATTATTATGATGGTGATCCTATTACATCCTGCAGTAATCTCCACAGGTGCACTCACTGGGGGTCGTTTACAAAGTGCGCCATGTCAGTTTTAGACATAAAAAGAAGAAGTCGAAAGACCCCCATCTGTCTCATGGGCGTTTTTACGCCATCCTCGCCACTTGGGAGTGGCAGGGACCAGGACAAATTTACTTACTTTTTATGACTGAAAAAAAAGCAGGTTTTACTCCAGGCGCACCACCAGAAGTATTTGCGCCTGGAGTAAAACCTGATAATTTATCTGGAGGCCTGTGCTTCTTCATAAATTAGGAGCCTTCTCCACCAGCGCAGGGAGGAACAAAAGACCAGCACAAATCGTTGGTCTTTGTAAATGACCCCCACTGTTTTGCTAGGCTCCTCTAATGCAGCGAGTAGGGTGTTCATTTGGTGTTAAAAACTTTACAAAGATTACACTTTACAAAATGCAAATCTCAGTGCAGACACTGAACAGGCAACTTTGAAGCCCACAGGATTGTGAGTGTAGCTGTGGAGTATAATACAGACTCCACAGGTAAGTAATACAGCGTATTTTAGAAGTTGTAAATGACTATGCTAGTTTCACATTTGTGTTTTTAAATCCGGAAGAGGAACGGCCTGCTAGATTTCACCGTATCCGGTATAGCTAAATTCTGCAGTTAACCTCTTTAGTACCAGGTGTCGGCTGGACAAAAACCAATGCACGCAACTGCCTTGATCCCCATGAGATCCCATTTGTAGTCAACAGGGATCTGGCGGTACAGGATACCATGAACTCTGGCAGGCTGTTAGTTTGCCGTAACAGCCTGCCGGATTTAAAACTGCAGATGTGAAAGTAGCCCAACAGAGAATAAGTCCGAGAGCGGTCCGTGGTAACCCGGCCGGGATTCCTGCTGACAGCAGGAGCGCACGGAGTCATTAGTTGTAGATCATACGAGTGTATCACTGTAGAGCAGCGGCGGCATGAAGCACACGCCGTCATAGCAACCAATGACGCTGTGCGCTCTTGCTGTCAACAGGAATCCAGGCCGGCATACCACGGACTGCTCACGTCCGTATTCCACGGCCGTGTGCATTCAGACTTAGAATTGTAATTAGAATTATTATCACTGGTCAGTATACTTGGGAACTCAGACCTGCACTGACGAATCCCCCATGATGAATTTGGCCCCCTCAATCACTGCCAGGTAGGAGAATCGCAGCTGATCCGCCGTCTGGATGAGACCCATTCTGTACTTTCTCATTTCCAATAAGACCTGCTTAATGTCCACCGAGGACGGATCTTTTCTCCTGTCCATCTGTGAGTAAATGAGAAGAAAATTCATACCTTGTGGTCAGAGGAAGGAGACATCAGACTGGACTTCCTTGGAAGTTACCAGTCACCAATGGATATAACCTTTGTCTAGCTAATGTCTGGGGTTCATAGGATTACTGATCTGTAGGAGTTGGGCTACCAGGATCTCCACTATCCTTTTAATGACGGGACTAAAGCACTAACCCAAGCATTGTGGTTTATTCATAGTGTTTGTCTGCACATCAATGCTACTGGTTACAAACTGTGAAGGAATTAAATGACAGCGCCATTCTACCTGGTCCCTTTATGCTGTAAATTGTCAGGGATACTAGAGGTATGACGACCCACCACTCATATGTTATGACATGGCATACTATTCTATATACTACTCTTAGGCCTTATACAGATGTCAGTGAATCACCAACGGGTGCCGTCTGTGTTCTCCATGGACAGCACATTGATTTTAATTTGTGTATTCATACATACAGGTATATGATTTGCCACAGTCCAGGGGACTGGGGTCACACCATGGATGCATGCCCTATGCAGTACCACTGACCTGTGACCTTCGTTCTCTGGGACAGTATGATCACAGCAGTACTACATTGATATAGTTTCCTTGTGTTTTAACCCCTTAAGTCCACGTACACAAAAGAAGGGGTTTTAAATATGTTGTAGTGGGCACCATGGCCACTGGGTCTCTGATATTTCAAACAGCAAAGACCCAGGGATAATGTCTGCAATCGGTGATAATGCCAATCACAGACATTTAACCCTTTAGATGCCATGGTCCACGGCATCTAAATGACAAAAAACCAGAAGCACACACTTTCAGGTCAGGAAAGACACTCTCATGCGGTCATCGGGAGAGTCATCCCTGCCTTCTGATGTGCTGGGTCTACTGTTTTACGTTGTAATCGCACTGACCAATGATGAAAGTAACAGGTCAGTTTTACCGCATAGGGAATGCTGTAGAGACAAAACCTATAAAACTGTGGCGGAATTGCATTTTTTTTTTTTTTTCACCACACCTGGAATTTTCTTCCAGCTTCCCACTTTCTTCATAGGCAATATTAAACTACGGCATTAGAAAGTATAGCTTGTCCCGCAAAAAAATAAAAAATAAAGAAAAGTTATGGCTCTGGGAAAACAGGTAACAAAAATGCAAATACAAAAATTTAAAATCCTACAGAACTCAAGGGGTTAATACTTAAAAAAATATAAATAAATCTTAATATTGCCTAGTATTTTGACTCAACAACTTCTTTATATTTACTTCTACGGAGCTCTGCGAGGGCTCATTTTTCGTCAGGCAATTTGCGTTTTTTATTGATACCATTTTGACATGTGTATGACTTTTTGATCACTCTATTACATTTTTTGGGATGGTTAAGCAACTAAAAAAACAATCAACCACTTTGATTTTTTTTCCTGTTATGATGCTCACCGTATGCGATAAATACATTTATATTTCAATAGTACAGAAATTTTGGGATGATGCAATGCCAATAATCTTTATTTTTTTATAGAGAAAGGGGGTAATTTTAATTGTTATATTTAAAAAAAAAAAAAAACTTTTTTCGTTCTTTTTTTAAGTCTCCCTAGGGATGCAATCATATGATCTTTTCTCCCATAGACTGAAATGATTTAACATTGCATCCTATGGAAGATTCATTATGTTCCTATGGACAGGAACACTGCTGTGGCAGGCCCCGGTCCTTCAGAGGGCCTGAGACTGCCACAGCAAACGAACGGCTCCCCCGATGAGGAGTGCAGCACCCCCGCAGGTTTTACCACTAAGATGACGTGGTAGCAACTGACCATGGCATCCGAAGGGTTAAAAGTCTATGATCGGCATTATTCACAATGATGGACAATGTCTGTGTGTTTGCCTTGAAAAACAGCCGGCACCCGCGGCTATGGTGCCCACTCAGCTCCTGTGCGGCCACCATGTTTAAAGACCCGAAATCCACCGTAAATTTAAGGTGGGTGGTCAGGAAGGGGTTAAAGGGATTGTGCCATGTTTAAAAGTTATCTCCCATCAACAGGATGGGAATAACTAACTGAGTGGTGGCGATCCAACAATTGGGAGGTCCAATAATCCAGCAAATGGAGCTGCAGGAAGCATGCTCTTCTGCTACTCTATCATGAAAAGGAGAACGGGACCCAAGTTCTTAGGATCGGTGGGATTTCGACTGGTTGGACCCAATCGATCAGTTAGCTATCCCCTATTGTGTGGATGGATGATAGGTTTTAATATAGGCACAAACCCTTTAAAAGGTACCAAACACTATGACATGTCTTCAGAATCAGATGGGTCCCATGTTACCCTCTTAAACATTGACTCCCAGTCACATCAAATATGTTCAATTTTTTCAACAATTCCTTCTACACATTACTCACCAGCAATAAACAGGTGTCTGCCAGACAGAAGGTGCCTGAGCGTCCAATGCCAGCGCTGCAGTGCACCACAATGGGCCCATGCTCAGGATTCAGAGATCCTGACTCTCGCACTTTAAACAAGAAGTTGAGGAATGACGCTGGAGACTCTGGCACACCGAAGTCTGGCCACGTGGTGTAATGAAAGTGCAGGATCTCCCTGCTCTCCTGTGTCTGAAAAACAAATGTGTGGAAGGTGAGAATGGCAGGAGAGGAGCCCAGGGGCAGGACACCGGTGAGCAACCAACTAAATTTCATCTTTCAGGAAAGCAGGCCCCTGATTAGTTGCAATTGGCAGTCTGTGGTATTTATAAGGTAAAATGCAGAGTTTTATGAGCTTACAGTTCTAGGTTCTTCCAAAATGTTTGACCGCAGTCCTCTTTCCATTGAATTGACAATACAAAGAACTGGAAGCTTAGATATATCCATTCATGTGGAGGAGGGAGATAGGCAAGGATGGGGGGTGGGGTTTGTGGCTTCTACTCAGTATTGCCTCCCCACTTACACTGAGGTTCTCCAGCTGCAGCACTCGGATTGTGTAGTAGGATTTGATGTCTTCAGAAAGTAGGGTTAATTTCAAGTTTGTGTCTTCAAATACCATCGGGCAGTCCTCCCCCTTCTTCGGCCAGTACTGTGCACACTTTATCTGTGGAAGGGTGGAAAAATAAATCAGGTGCCCTCAGACCTGCAGTAAAGGTGCGCCCAAGCTGGTTCCACCTAAAGGCAAACATCTGATAGCTGGTATGGACATACGGCAACAACTTGTGTCTAGAAAATTACCATGGTGGTGACTGCTACCTCCATGTAACACGACCCTAGGCTACCACTGGTGCCATTATTCCCTAGTAAATGGGCATTTGAAGTGTCCCTATAGCAGAGTCGGTCGTTATTTAGGAGTCTGGGGTGGCTCAGTGACAGCCCCTGCAGGAGGTGTACTGGCAGCCATATTGGTTGTTGTCCACTTTCCCCACAGACTGAAGATAAAGTGATTAGAGAAGATTCCAGGATTTCTAATTGTCAGTATGTGACGTTCATACATGTATAGTCCACACAGGGGAATATACAGGGCTGAGCTGCGGCTGGAGTAACATCTACTCTACTTCTTGTCATTCCTTGAAAATGTATTCTTAAAGATGTTTTGCTAGTCATTTGACTAGCTCAACATAAGCCACCAGTATTTAATGCCTGATATTTCTTGTACAAGTTATTCTAACTTAGAAAAACTGTCGGATAACTTGTGGAACATCTTCATGAGAAAATACAAGCCCAGTTGCTCTGACTTATTACCACTGATGCACCATATCCCGGATAAATGAGAACCTTCACAGACACAGTTCCTAGTGATGGCACCATCCCATATATGAGCTTCACGTGCAGAACAGGCCAGTGGCATAAAGTCCAGTAAAAGTCCTGACAAGCAGCAGAAGTGAAGAGTGATACTTACTGATCCCTTTTCAACGACTCTGTTCAGCATGACAACCCCGCTGCTCTTCTGTTCCCATACCATCTCCCAAAAATGTCCGCAAGTGTTGGGTAGCGGTCCCTGTGCAGCAACAAAAGGGCATTAATCTTCTGCATTTAGCAAAGGAGAGATGAGAAGAGAAAACACACTCCGTTCTGAAGACGGGGCAAAACTATAACAATAGTGGGATGCTGCAGGGGGGAGTGCAAAAGGAACCTCAAAAGGAACTTATGGCAACAAGACTTAGTAAGGACCTAATGGCTATCCCTCGAGGTTAAGTGCAGCCACCACAACTCAGACTTCCTGTTATCACCCCTCTCTCAGTTGAGACGACTGGTTATTTTTTTCAACTTCTACCATTGATTTGTGACTTCTTCACCATTATACATAGCGAGAACATGAGAAAACCAGGGGAAGATGCAGGTAAAGCCACCATGAGCAGCTCTCACCTGAGTCAGTATATAACTCCTTTGAGCCTCGTCCATCTTGATTAAACTGGCATTAATATAATCATTGTCCTCTCGATGCAGCTTTATCCGGCTGTGGTCAACTACAAGAGAAATCAACAAGAGTCGGGAGGTTCCGGCAGATACGGACTCTGTAAATACATATAGGCTGCATGCTGCAATATATAAACTGCAGACTAGGGCAACTAGTACTGGCTCTGCTACATCTACCAGACTCCATGACAGAAAACTTAGACACACACCTTGGAAACATATACATAAGAATACTTTATACGTGTATCCAACCCCTGGGCCTTTTAGTTAAATACGTCTTATAATTTTTATTCTTATGACTTTTGTCAGGACTTTTAAAAGTTTTCAGCCTTATCGTTGTTTTCCTCTCTGCAGATAAGTGAAGTCAGGAAATTTGCAGAATGTGGTTTACAGCATTTCCACAGAAATCTCCACTGGTAAATGTCATCACATCCCTCCTGTGACTGAAGCAATGTCTTACATGATCTGAGCAGATCCACTGGCCTGTACGTGCGGAGGGATTTGTTGGCAGATACAGGGGTAGTTATTACAGTTGTCCCTACATGTAATTTAGATGCTGGCCTCAACCCCTAAATCGCCTCCCCATACATCCGGTCCCTTAACACAGAGTTTATACTTACCTGGCTCCCCGTCGCTTCTGATGCCCGCTGGGGGGGTTGGCAGTCAATAGCAGGCCGCGATGGGAACGAAACGCTCCTTCATCGTGTGATCCTGTCGATCATGCGGTCTAAACAGCGATCTGCTGCCCAGAAACAATGCAGCTGTATGAGGATGAGGAATCGCAACAGTGATCACTCATTCTCATACTGTGGAGGTGATCGCTGAATGTAAATACAGAGATTCATCCCCACTGAACAAGCAGCCGACTGTCGGGAAGGAACGCTTCCTTCCTGACAATTGGCTGCTCCTCGGTGCCTGTAAATTCACCTTTAGAAGGAAGAGACTCTAAGCTCCGTTACTATCTGATAGGTCCTGGCAGGTACTGTGCTCCGTGTACATACTCTGAGTGTTATCTGCTCACTGAACTGTCAGATATCTATAAAGTGTGACTGGTCAGTGTGCAGATAATTCACCCATTGGTACATACAGCAGAGTAAATGTTCTACAGATCCATCCCAATATCTCCAGACTCCTACTACTGCTTCTGACTGGGTAACCTTAGGCAACAAGACTGTTCCTAATAACGACAGTGCTCTGTGGATGGCATAGTCGGGGGCACTATAGCTAGTAATGTGCTGAGTCGCTATAGCTGGCAATGTGATGAGGCATTATTGCTGTCATAGTTAGGGGGCACTGTAGCTGGCAATGTTATGGGACACTGACTTATGTACTGTGTCTGTACCGTATCCACTTTATATCACACAAGAAATATACAGTAAAAATTGTATTTTCAATTTTTTTATGCTTCTGATTATGCGTGTTATGGTCCGAAAAATATGCTAATCCCACACTACTGAAATTTGTTGAGCTGTGGATGTGCATAGCTCACTTTGTATAGAAAAATGGTCTCCATTCTGTGGCTCTGCAACTCTGTCAGAGCATGCTGGGAGTTGTAGTTTCACAGCTGTAGAGCCACAGATTAAAGACTGCTGGTCTAGGCTGATGGCGACTGTAGCAAACAAGCAGCTGTGAGAAATATTAAGTTAAACTGGGTATTTGGTCTCCATTCCCAGACAGCAAGCAGCAGTTAGTCATAACTGAAACAATAGTAATAATATGAGAAAAGTGGTGGCACTTCTCATACACAGCAAATATGTAGTCCTTTAAACAAACCTGGAAATATTTCCAGTGTGAGAAAGGTCCGTGGTACAGTGTCTGCTTCTGTGAAGTTACTTATCTGTCCATCTTCAGATGAGGAGAAGATGACATAAGACATCTCCATCTAAGGATGACACTTATGTGCAGAACCCAGGCTTGGATAACCCCAGAGAATCTGCAAACATCTTAGGTTTGGATAGGATTCACATAGATGGCCCTGGTCTTGGTGACAGATGCCCATAGTGATTTATGTCCTTAAGCGCTCTCACGCTGGAAGGAGACATGAGCTGCAGTCAGTGCGGACACTTACATGGGCTGACGTCTCTATAGCGGTTGCGGCTCTTGTTCTCGGGCAGTCGGGCCACTTTACATGGAAAGTCGCTGGCTTCATGTCTGATTTCCTGGAAGAGAGAACAGAAAGCGTTTCAGGTTAGCAGTGAATATACAGAGTTAAAAACAATCAAATTTCAGATAAAATGGTAATAGATCACTGACCCACATACAGACATATAACGTTCCAGTAAGTAACTGCATCCTCAAGGTGAGGGGTGCTTGCAGCTCTGAGGTCATATGTTCTTCTAATGGTCTACACATTATACCCTAGGGCAGTGGTCTCCAATCTGTGACTCTACAGATGTTGGGCAATTACACGGACAGCCAAAGGGTGACAAGGCATGGTGGGAGTTGTAGTTTTCCAATGGCTGGAGAGCCCAAGTTGGCGTCCACGGCCCTAGAGAATGAATGAATACCAGATACAACCATAAACATAATATTAATCATATCTTGCTCACAGTGCTGCAGGGCTCATTAGAAGAGGGTGTTTTTCACTACAAATCTTCCCCTTTGCCCTTACAGCTCCTAGGCACACCAATGCATCGCCAATGTGAAGGTTACACCTTCACCGACTGGTTCTCCCGACTTCCTCATACACATGCACGCTCTGTTCAGCCAAACATTATGTATTTTTATTTGCAAGGGAGGAGAAATCTACTCTTGGAAGCTGAAGTGGTTGCCCCACGAATATTCTACATTTTTCAAACCAGCCCCTGGATCCGAATACTTTTATAACTGCATGTAATAAAAAATGTAGCACAGACTGAGTTACTCAATAAAATGTATCTGTATAGCGCCACCTGCTGTTTGTTATTTTCCTCATCCCTGTCTACCTATCTGAGGTGGAAGCACATGCTCTGTTCCATCAGCCATATCTTCTGTTAGAAGCTGTGACCGTTATGAGGAGAGAGCTGCAGCAGAAAGGACCCCCCCGATGCAAGTCTTTAGTAAATCTAGCAGAGCAATTGGAGCAATGAATGTGGAGATCTCTGGCTCCATGCGAGGTACAGAGCTGGGTCTAGCTTGGTTAGGAAGAGACTGTCATGTGCTATATGTTGCCCGATTTGCCTTTCTTACATTAATCATTAGACAGTCGTGAACCCCACTTAAACCGGCAGGTTTGGCAGAAGATAATGGGGGTCATTTATCATAGTGAAATATGCCTAAATTGGCGTATTTCAGATGCATGATTGCATCTAACCATTGTGCTAAAATCTGCGACTTCTCCCTACTCACGCCAGGTCTAAAAAAAAGTTGGCAGCTCCGAAGCGGTCTTACATTTAGAGCTGGCGGAGGATCCGACGAAGTCATGAAGAGGCCTCTAGCCGTCTAAAATGCTGGTCTTGTGCCCCAATGTGTAAGGAGGTCTTAGACTACAAACCAACCATCTGTAATCGGATTCCGCAGCCACTGTCCCTTTTTTATCTCCTCACATACAATCAGTAGGATAGCACGACAGCTATAAAGGACGCCTGGCGCTCTATGGAAGCTGCTGCCCTGTGTGCGCTCGGTTTCACAATGAGTTAATTAAGAGGATTTATACAGAGGAAGTTTTCGGTAAGTGCAGTGCGATCTTCCTCCTCTGGGGCACTAAATGCGTCACTTATGCAAATGACAACTGGAAACCTCACAGTGATAGATGGACGTGGAGCAGGAAGGCTGAGCAAGCGGGGCTCGTTCTGCAAAGCCGAATACAACTTCCTGCAACAGTTCTGAAAAATACCAACATTCCAACCATGGAGCGCTGCTGCAGATCTACATAACACACAACAGATGGGACCCTGCACCCCGCCTCAAAATACACACCAGATACAGGTTGAAGATGAGCTCCAATAATGCAGGAGGGGGATAGTGGTCCCTATATTAGAGGACTACAAAGAGTCTACTGATGACACTTTCCCAGAATGCCAATCTCTACTAGAAGAGCTGGCGATTTCAGCTCTGAAGCTGCAAAATTATTACTGCAGCTGTAATGAACTTTATACACACACAGTTAGGCCTCGCACACGGCCGTTGTTTGGATCCACATCTGAGCCGCCGTTTTGGTGGCTCGGATGCCGACCCATTCACTTCAATGCAGACGCAAAAGATGCGGACAGCACTCCGTGTGCTGTCCGCATCCGTTGCTCCGTTCCGTGGCCCCGCAAAAAAAATAAAAAAAAAAATAGAACATGTCCTATTCTTGTCCGCTTTGCGGACAAGAATAGGCATTTCTACAATGGGCCGCCCGTTCCGTTCCGCAAAATGCGGAAGGCACACAGGCGGCTTCTGTTTTTTGTGGATCCGCGATTTGCGGACCGAAAAAAAACGGCACGGTCGTGTGCATGAGGTTTTAGGGACATTATCAAATGTTTTAAGCCACTTGTGTATAAAAAAAAAAAAAAAAAAGGGCAGTAATATATGGTGCACGCCATATTTGCAACTTTTCAATTCTCTCTCCGCATTAGACCATTTTAATTTCTGACGCATGGACTGCCTGGAAAGTCGACAAATCTATTAAGAGACTTGTTAAGACTGGCACCAGTTTGTATATCTGCCTAAGTGACAGCAGAATAGTGAGTGCGGCTCTGGAATATAATACAGACTGTAATCCATAATACGTACAAGTTAAGTAAAGTCATATGTACACAGTAACCATTAGTAAAATAGTGAGTACAGCTCTGGTGTGCAATACAGGATGCAACTGAAGATTAGTACAGGATACAATATGTCAGGGCTTGACAAATTTCCTTGGAATCTAGGAGCCAGCTAAAAAAAGTTAGGAGCCGTTTTTTTTTACACCTTATAAAGCCTTATTTTCAGCGACAAAAACAACATGGGCATTAACAACATATACAGTGGCAGTGTACAGAACTGCACACACATATACAGTGGCAGTGTACAGAACTGCACACACATATACAGTGGCAGTGAACAGAACTGCACACACATATACAGCGGCAGTGTACAGAACTGCACACACATATACAGTGGCAGTGTACAGAACTGCACACACATATACAGTGGCAGTGTACAGAACTGCACACACATATACAGTGGCAGTGAACAGAACTGCACACACATATACAGTGGCAGTGAACAGAACTGCACACACATATACAGTGGCAGTGTACAGAACTGCACACACATATACAGTGGCAGTGTACAGAACTGCACACACATATACAGTGGCAGTGTACAGAACTGCACACACATATACAGTGGCAGTGTACAGAACTGCACACACATATACAGTGGCAGTGTATAGAACAGAGTTGTTGCGATACCAAATTTTTTATTCGATTTCAATACCATAAAAAAGTATTGCGATACTCGATACCATTCGATACCATGCGAAAAAATAAACAAAAAAAGCCACGTGCATGCCGCATTTAAAAATAATGGCGAATCGCGCAGTTTTATTACTTTTTTTTCTGTTCTAGCGTTCGCCACATTGATTTTTAAATATTTTAATAGTTTGGACTTTTCTGACGTGGCAATATGTGATATGTTTATTTATTTATTGTTTATATATTCTATATGGGAAATTGGGTGATTTCTACTTAATATTTTGGCGGTTTTTTTTTTACACTTTTTATTTAATAACCATTTCCCTCCTTAGGGGTCAGAACCTGGGATCTTTTAATCCCTTGTCCTAATCACCCTAATAGAGCTCTATCAGGGTGAATAGGAGCTCACACTGTCCCTGCTGCCCTGTGCTTTGTGCACAGGGCAGCAGGGAGCCGACTATTGCAGCCAGGGCTTCAGTAGCGTCCTGGCTGCCATGGTAACCGATCGGAGCCCCAGGCTTACACCGCTGGGGCTCCGATCAGAAGCTGCCACTACCACCAATAAGGAGGAGCGGATGGGACCCTGTGGCCACTGCCACTAATGATTTTAATACTGGGGGGTTGAGAGGGGCGGGCGCACTGTGCCACCAATGATTTTAATATGGGGGGGGGGAGCAAATACCCAGACGCCAGGACAAAATTCCTGATCGCCATGGCGACCTGGGATTTATCGAGAATATGTAAAGCATGTACATAGTGATTTCAGCAGCAGAATAGTGATTGGAGCTCTGGAGTATAATACAGAATGTAACTCAGGATCTGTGCAGGAAAAGTAATGTGTGGACACAGTGACTTCTCCAGCAGAATAGTGAGTGCAGCTCTGGAGTATAATACAGGATGTAATTCAGGATCAGTGCAGGATAAGTAATGTATGTACACAGTGACTCCACCTGCAGATTAGTGAGTGCAGCTCCAGAGTATAATACAGAATGTAACTCAGGATCAGTGCAGGAAAAGTAATGTGTGGACACAGTGACTTCTCCAGCAGTATAGTGAATGCAGCTCTGGAGTACAACACAGGCTGTAATTTTGGATCAGAGATATAAAATAAGGTGAGGAGGAGAAGCTAGGTTTGTGTGAATGAACAGCAGGACTCAGTGTAATCCTGTGCTGACATGCTGCAGTCCGTCACTTACCAGCATGCACAGGAGGACCGGGGGGGGATAGTTACTACAAAATTCTGCAGAAATTTAGGGCATGGCTCTACTCTATGTGTTGTCATATAAAGTGCATTATAGTGGGTGACACGGAGTAAGAACATAATGCTCTATCCTGAGGCATGATGGGAGTTCCTGGAAAAGACCATTTCTGAGGGAGAGACTTTGTAGTAATGTACTAATAAACAAGGGGTGGAATTATTTTTTTACTATTACCCTGCCACACACCCTAGCTGGGCAATCAATATGGGCAAGAATATACCTCACATAGGACTTACCATTCAACGCTGTATGGGAGCAGGGGTTATGTCCCTACATAATCCTGCGCTCTGCAGAGCACCCATGGATTTCTAGTGTGCAGCTCTTCCTAATTCTACAAAGCCATGTCTGGGTAAGACCTGTCTGCCCAGCAGTATGGGAGACGCGGTGCAGGAGTCTGGGAAAGCTGGGTGACACCAACATCTATTTACTGGGGAAATCCTCTGTATAAGGCCTCCTGCACCACACAACCATATCCATTTTGCGGTCTGCAAACCACAGATACACACAATATGGATACCGTCCGTGTGCACTTCGCAATTTTCTAACTCACATCAATAGAGATTATTATTCTTGTCAGCAAAACGTAGGACAAGCTCTATAAATAAGGCTACTTTCAAATCAACGTTTGTGCTGGATCCGTCATGGATCAGCAAAAACGCTTCCGTTAGGATAATACAATCGGTTGCATCTGTTATAAACCAAGACGGTAAATGACCAAGACGGATCCGGCACTAAAACCATTGTAAGTCAATGGGTGCCGTATCCGTTTTCTTTTGTGTCCGAGAAAATGGATCCGACACCATTGACTTACATGGTGTTTCATGACAGATCCTTCTTGCTCTGCATCCCAGGACGCACTCAAAAACGCTGCTTGCAGCATTTTTGTGTGCGTCACGAGAAGGCAAAAGAACGGAACACATTTTGGTGCAATCCATTGCATTCAGATCAGTTTCGTCCCCATTGACAATGAATGGGGACAAAACTGAAGCGTTTCTTAGGATCTCAAAAACGGAAAGAAAAACACAGATGTGAAAATAGCCTTACAGTACTGACACACGGATGCAGACAACAAACAGATGACATCCGTGTGCTGTCCATTTTTTTGCCGACCCCATAGAAATTAATGGAAAGAGCTTCCAACCCGCAAGGAATGTAGATCCCAAATACAGTTGTGTGCATGAAGCCTAAGGCTGGTTTTACGTTAAGAAAACCACAAAAAAAAAAACTAAATATGCACTTATACTGTGACAGTCATGTCTTTGGAATGTACTTTTTATTTTTTTTATTTTGCAGGTGAAACATTTGAAATAAATGTAAAAACCAGTTGGGGAATTACCACTTCGCAAAACTGCGGCAATCATGGTAAAAATGAACATGGCTTTCTAATATGGTTTTTGTTGCGATTTTCACCTTTTCACAATGTCCTGAAGACTCTTGTGAGGTTTTCTGAGGAATCTCTCGGGTTGATCTCTACTTGATATCTCATGTCTCCGGTACGGTGGGACTGGTATCAGCAGCTCCTCTTATAATGTGCTGGCACTGTTAATAGCGCCGAACTAGGGGTGTTACCGGCTCTTTAAAAGAATGAAAGTAAAAGCAGCATCTTAAGAATGGAGGTTGGTTTCCCTTTAAAACTTTTAAGCAGCGACATTACTGGAACTTGCTGTAAACCACAATACGTCGACTTCTCAGTAAAACAAAGATGATCGCATTCTATTCCTGGAAAGTAGATTATCCTGGTCAATGAGATTATCATCTATTAGAGCGGTCTCATGACAGCACCCAGGCTGTGTA